>NC_090939.1:163422139-164074889 GCF_040938575.1 Ambystoma mexicanum
GTGCTGCTGCTTCCACTTCAACAGCTGCACTTGTACTAGTGTTTACCATGAGTACATTCTCGCTTGCCTCATAGCATTCCAGTCATGAATCTAATGACAACCAGATATGCCACCATAGCTTCAGTACTTTGCATTTCAAGACAGGTGTTGACAATATTCACTTTAAGGCACTGCAACTCTGTAAGTGACTTCAATCCAGCAATCCAACTAAGTCAATGCCTAGTCTGGGATGCCCAATGGAAGCCCTTATTCATATATTTTTATGTCAAATTCTTTGAATCTGGATGATAAACCCTTATATAACGCCCCTCTCTTTGAATCCCCCTGACCTCATTGAGCCAAGAAGTAAGTTTGTTTTGCAAATTAAAAGATTTATTTGAGGAATAAAACAATATATATATATATCACACTTTTATGAATAAAATAATATTTGATAGCACACTTATGAATATAATAGTGATCAACAATGGATAATAACACAAAAGCACAATTCTTTAATCACTTAGGAGTTGGTATAGAAAGAATAAGGTAGCAGAGAATACTTTGTATGGTTTCAAGGAAATGCAAGATGGGAAAGAATGCAACACAGAAATAAACTTTATATGAATTCAATCAGAAGAGAATATAATCACTTTTTCCCCTTTGACTACTCACTCCCCCCCTATGCAATATGGAGAGATGGAAAAGAGGGCACACGGGTTTCCAGAATACAATCAAATGCAGTTCAGTTCCAATTCCCCCCAGCAAGCTTAGAGAAAACCGGTATGATTTTAAACAGGCAAAATACTTTTAAATGTGATTGCAATGAAGTGAAAAATATGCTAAAAATGATTTTTATTCGCTAAAGGAGATTCAGGGTAGATGATAGTTACTTTAGATTGGTACAGGTCAACACTAGCAATGATTCATGAATGATTGTCAGATTGAAAACGAAATTCAGCAGTTGCAAGCAAAAGACAGCAATTTTGACAGTGGTGAAACGGAGCTAATTTTTCAATTCGCTGCACTTTTTCTGCGTGCGTATATCGCGATTACGGAAAAACTATTGTCATGATCCCTGCTTCCAAGGGGTCAGGACTTGCCCCACGACCTTGGAAGCAGGCCCATAACTCTGATCCCAGGAACCAGCCAGTCCCTATTGGGACCTTTTGGACCTTGTCCTGGCGCCAGTGGCGCCAGGCTCATGAAGGTGACTGGTCCCGGCACAGGAAGCGCCGGGCTCATATTAGATAAGAGTGCTTGGTGGACCTACCTGTAGCAGACCATGCTGCTTACTTACCAGCTAGCTGGTCTCCTGATCCTTCTCTGCCTGGGACTACTTTTTCTGCCTGGGTGGAGCAGGAGCCACTCCCTGGAAGCAGAACACAGGAACTCTTCTAGAAATCTGGAACTCTTTTTCTTACCTGGGTGAGGCCGTGGAAGAAGAGGCCTAAGCATTACAGAAGGCTATTTAAACCACATCCGATTGGTTTCACGTGCTTCGCGTTATTCTGCATCTGCAGCAGGACGCTCACCGTGTCAGCTCCAGGAAACCTCCAGCTCCAGATCCTGTGAACACGAAATCACCCGCTGGGATCCAACCTTCAGTCTTCTTCAGTCTTCAGCAACACCTGCAAAACAAAGGCACAGGTTAGGCTAAAGCAAAGGCAGCGCATCTACTTACCTAATCCAACGGCAGCATCCAAGGCGCCTTTTTCAGCCTTTCTCTTCCGGCATCCGACATCTGCAAAGAGAAAGAACATCGGTCAGTAATATTTAACTACAAAGTCTGCTTACCTGTGTTACGCCCGTTCCAACTCAGCTTGCGCTGCATTCCGGCACCTGCAAGACAAGATACATCGGTTAGTAACGCTTAGTTACAAGACTGCTTACCTGTGTTACGTTCACTTCCAATCTGTTCGCGCTGCACCTCGGCACCTGCAAAGACAAAAGAGCCATTACGGTGCATTCTACAGCGCTAGTGCAGTCTTTCTACTTACGTGCCATTAGAAGGATAATCTTCACCGCCACAGCATCTGAAAAGGAAAAGACATAGACTTTAAAGACTTATGAAAGAGAAGAGAACAATCTAAAAGGAACTTAAATACTTACAAGGCACGCTTGTGCAATAACGGCGTCTTCGCTCTCAGCTAACCCTCTGCTATCAAGAGGCAGAGCTCGCATCCAGTGAAGCAACTGGACCCAGCGCCCCTGCACAAGACGCAGGATGGAGAGCCCGGCATTTACCTATCTAAGGTAAGCGCAATTATCAACCGAGTTCCACGGGGAAAGAAAGGGCGAGATGGGCTAGGAACTTTCCCAACCTTCCAATCACTAATACCTTGGTTTACCCTTGCAGACACCTCACTCTTCAGCTTAAACTTTCGGTGAGAAGGTGGCCCTGTCCGGGAGCAAAACAAACCCTGCGCCTAACACTGAAGACGGTATCCCCACCAGATGAAGGCCTGCGCCTCCGAGGGAACCAGGTGAGCGTTACAACTATAAAGAGTTGGAATGTCGTTTTAGGTTTGTTGGAAAGCTGAGGATCTTAGCTTTAAAATGAAAGTTAAATCTCGCTTCGGTTCAAAAGATACAGATGTTTTTGTGGAGGTAGACTTTCAGAAATAAAGTCAAGATTTCAGAATGACAGATGCGCGTTTTACAGATTTGAAATCAACAAAATGGACACACGATTCTATTAATGCAGTTCTGGACAGGTTGAAATGGTTTAAATAATATTCTTTTAAACTAAGAGATTGGTTCTGTACATTTCTAGGCTAGATACTCACTCCTAGTTTTGGACTGGAAGGGAAATGGGCCTCGTCACCGATCTGGTCAGGTTTGGACTTCACTCGCCACCGGACGGTCTCAGGCCCTCTAGGTTCTGCTCACAGCATGCTCTCTGGTCTGCTATCGGCACTGCACAGCGGTCTGGTCTGGGTCAGACGGGTTCTGGATACAGCTCTGCTTTCTGGGTCTGGATCTGGTTCTGGCACAGGGTTCAAGCCAGAAGCAAAACAGCTCGCCCGGCTGTTGAATAAAATAGTTTAGTTAGGTTGCTGGATTCTGAGGCCTGATGAGAAGAGTTCAGCTTGTGGATTAGGCCTCTGCTTCTCCAAGGTTCTAGAGTTTGGGTTCTAGAGTTTTGTCTCTGGATCTATCTGGAGTCTCCTGGATTCTTTGTCTGGATCTGGAGTCTTCTGGCAAAGCGCTTCGCAAGAAATCAGTTGAAGTGGAAAAGTGAGTGTGTCCTATCTGGCCTGAGCAGGGGGTGTGGAGGCTGACTTTCTATGCCCAACCCACTAATGATTTGATAGGTTAAATGATCTGCTGTCCTCTGACTGGAGAAAGGAGTAGTGAGTCAAAATGAGTCAGAGTGATGCTATGTTTATGGCTTGGCTGAAGTCCCTCCCCTTCGCTTTTACTTAGAAAAACAATTTTTCATAACCAAACATGTTTCCAAGGTACACAAGTTTTTGAGAATACATGTACATATCACAGATTAATTAAGACAGGTCTCTGTTCAACCCTGCTCTTTCTAAGAGCTTGGGTTCAGAAATGATAACTTATTCGCGATTTTAGTGGGATTTGCAATATTGGTTTTGCATCAAATCTTACACAGAGGTACACACCCTCTCTGCGCATATTACTCTAAGTTTTCAATTTTCTAGTATACACACAGTGTCTACAATATTAATAAATATGGGCCTTGGCCTCAGAACATCCCACGGTGTCCAACTTAGTCTTGAACTGTGAGTGAAGATGTCATTTTAAGAATCTCGAAATTGTACATTTCTATCAGCTGGTTACAATTAGTTATCAGTATTCTTATAAAACATATATTTGCCTTCACTTCAGTACACCCATTGGTTTGTCCCCGCCCCTAGAAGCTTGGCTTGACTCAGAGGTCACATGTCTTATTTTTCCTAGAGCAGTGTTGACAGTTACACCCAAAATCAGCATATTCTATTCAATTGAAAAATTATGTTGTCTTGTTTTTCCTGCCAGCAGAGCATCAGTCCAGGGTGCCACTCTCCATCTGATTAACAGGACCATGCGATTTCCTGCCTTCTGGTGTAGGGCCTGAGAAGAGTAGGTGTGAAGAGTTCTCATAGAAAAGCAAGCCTTTTGAAGTCTTAGCTAAATCAGATTGCCTTTTAGTCAATTTCAATAGAGTTCCTTGTGAAAAAATATATAACATTATGAACTGAAAATAAGTAACATATCTTTAATCAAGTATTTTTCCACATTAAATCAATGTGTGGCACTCTATATGGCACTTTGATAGACTTCTCTGCTTTGGCTTATTTAGCTTCTGCAAGACAGCTCTCCTGTCAGGATTAGGAATCGCCAGCACCTGTCAGTGGCGAACACCGGTATTGCACCCATTTTTGACAGCTGTCTTTAAATCAAATGTCTTTAAAAATGGAATTTAGCTTGGTAGCATAGGATTCTCGCTGATATTGTACTGATGTGGATTCTTGCAGTAAATTATGCCTTGTGACTCATTCACCCATGCATTCCCTACGCCGGCCACAAGTTCTTTTTCCCCGTTGTTATCAACATGGTAAGAGCATCCATCCACATAAACAGTGGGCATTCCCTCACACTTGTGCTCTTCAAAGACTTTGTAGGGGGAATTGAGGTATATCTCCATGTTGTCCTTGATTTTTAGACTTTCGTCATCGTTTTCTCTGGCACAATCATGCAAGTCAGCCAGACCTTGCGCGAGGGGACTCTTCTTGTTTTGGCCATATCTGACCTCCACAGGAAAGCCTTGCATTGACAGAATCCAGAAAGTAATTTGGGAATTACTCATATTTCCACTATGATGTGTTCCCCTGGATAAACTGGCGGTAATTCTTCAATGCCCACACCATTCCCAGGAGTGTCTTCTCACAATCGTTGAATTTTTCCTCCACAGAGGATAAAGTTTTACTCGCATAGGAGATTACTTTATTGACCGTGTCATGCTTTTGATATAATACTGCAGTCAAGCATGTATTAGAGAACCCTGTCTCCAAGAAAAACTCCTGGTTCTGACAAAGTAAGCTAGGCAGGGTGCTTGTGAGAGGCTTCTTTTGAGTTGTCTTACTGCCTCGGATTGTTCTGGACCCCAGTACCACTTGACTTCTTCAGGGACCAATCTTGTACCAAGCGGAGGGTTCTGGGGACTCATTCACCCATGCATTCCCTACGCCGGCCACAAGTTCTTTTTCCCCGTGGGGGTGACTTAGTGTTGAGGGCAATTTATCCCACGAAATTAAGATTACTAATGGCCAAAGGCAAGGTGGTATTTATGCCCCAACCTTATTCAATCTGTACGTTTCTGACATGGGAAATAGCTTCAAAAACCTTAACGTTTATTCTCCGAAGATTGAAGGCAGCAAAGTAGTATGGACAGCCTATGCAGACGATGTGACCTTGTACGACCTGACCCCCGTTGGCCTGCAGCGTCTGTTATCAGCCTTTAATAAATACATCCTGGCTAATGCCCCAAAAATTAACTACTCCAAGACGGTGATAGTATGTCTAGCCGGTAAGAAACAATTTTAAAACTTTTCCTGGTTCCTAAATCACGAAAAACTTCCTATAAGCACGGCCTTTAGGTACTTAGGATATCCAGTCTTTGGAGATAAAGAAAAGCTAATTTTAGAACCTTCCTGGATGCGAAGGCTGGAACCTTGATTGCCCTAGTACGTAAAATAGACCTGAAATAAGGTAAATTCTCTTTATTATCCTGTCTTCGCCTATATAAAAGCAGAATCGTGTCCCAATTTTGTTATGGATTAGAACTAGCCCCTTCTTGGTGTAAGGGAGAGGTGGCAATATATGAATCCAAGATACTTAGAGCAATGGTTAAATGCCTGCCCAAATGTGTACTGTTAATGGCGATCCGTTAAGAGCTGCTTCTGCACTCGTTGAGGAGTGTCCTTGAATTGCGTAGACTAAGGCTTTATCAGAAATTGTTAACTAGCCATGAATCAACATTATACGATATCATGGGGAAGGGCATTAGGAGCGGTGCTCCTGCATCAAAATACCTGAAGGATATGATACAGGAAGCTAATAATGTACTTGATCAATTAGGGGTACAGAGAGATCTGCTAATCAGTAACCCAATGAAAGTGAAAACATTATTGTTACATGCGGACTGGAACCTTACGATGGCCGAGGTACAGAAGACAAATTTATACCATCAAATTATAAATGACTACAAAAAGATGGGGGAGCCGGCGCCGTATCTAATTAAATTTCCAAACAGGGAATGGAGGCAGGAATTTACTAGATTCCGTTTTAACGTGTTGGGCACGGGCGAAATATTGGATATCCGAAATGGTATGACTAGGGGGTACTCCCTTTGCAGGTTTTGCAAGCAGAAGGAGCACTGTGAGACATTTCAGAACTTATTGACCATATGTGACGGTGTAAGGAATGAGCGCATCAGCTATTTTAGTAACTATGTACCCAATACCGACTGCGTAGACCTAGAGCTTTTGTGGCGGGATATGCTTGATGGTAAAAGAGTAAATCTCTAGATTGCAGTAGTGAGATTTCTTAAAGTATCTTGTGGTCTATGAAACAAGCTTGCTAAGGTACTGGTTGATAGTAAGTTTGGCATTTGCCCCACACATCCTAAATAACATAACACAACAAAAAATTAAAAACCTAATAAAAATGGGGTTATACATTGTAACAGGATTTCTAATGACTCTAGATATACTTGCCGCTGTAACTGTAACCTCTTGGCGGCCCGAGTGAATCTGTGCCATTCACAATCCAGCTTGTACTTGAATTAGTGCACTGTGGAAAAGAAGGGGACCCCTATAATTAATTGTTTTTTAAAATCTGTTCTACGGGATGAGTCTTGAAGTTTGGAATTTGATGCTGCTTTATGCAAATTGGTATACCACTACGATAAATCAGAGTGTTTTATTCTTTTAGTATGTATTATTGCAAGATTTTAATCCTTTAATGTAGCAGATTTCTTGGTTACATTTTAAGTGTTGTTTTAATGCGATTTCTTCTAAAATTGACTGTCTTTTACTCATGATAAACTGAAATTCTTGTTTTTGTAAAAATTACTTTGTAACTATGAATACAAAAAATAAAATAAAAAAAGATTGCCTTCTGAGGCAAGCTGTGTCCCTACAATCCATGTTCTCCTCCGATTCATTGATCGTGTACATGCATCACAGGCTACTATTTTGTTGATTGAACTTATTTTTCATGATGCTCAAGGGGAATCCCCAATGCAATGCACACTCACTGTGCTGTCCGGTGCACTGTGTGTTGCAGGGGACAATCATGCAGCACGCAGTGTTTGTAATGCCAATTTGCTATTGTCCAATGTGCATGGCAACAGGTATTCTGACTTTTGTTGCTTGCACCACTGATGGCATGCATTTGTGCCACAGTTTTCAGGGTGTGAGGTTTTGGTCAGTCTTTTCTTCAGATTCCATGTCAGGTGTAATTGCCTGGTGCCTATTTACATTTCTTGCGTGGTACTTCATGACTATTGTTTCATGTGTTGTGCATATGTTTTGATGTTTTGCCGTTGTATAACATGGTATGGTGTGGCAGACGGGGGTCATGCAGGTTGGGAGGGTTTGGGCGGCATACCAGTACTTTCATGCCCTGTTTTGCAGGGGGGGTTGGTGGGATATGCACCTTACATGTGTTCCTTTTGGTCACATGGGATTGGTTGAGTTTAAGTAGCTAGGGATGCACACAATGTGGCACTTCTGTGAACACATTTTCAGGGTGGTAAGGTTGTGAGAGTTAACTTTCCTTTCTCATCATCGATTGTCACCTGGTATGTGCCAGGCTTGTGTGCACTCCACAGGGGTTGGAGTTTAGGTGAAAAATGTGGCAACAAGCTGGGTACGGGCTACCTTGCCACATGCCCTTTCCCCTCACATGCGCAGGGGCCGTGCGTGTGGTTGGGGCTGGGGGGCACCACCATGTCCTCTTCTATGCCCTGCCGTGTTGCAACATTGTGCAGGACACATGCTGCCACAATGATCCTGCAACTACTGGGGATGCATATAGTAGCTGTCCGCCAGAGCGGTCAAGGGAGCGGAAGCGTGACTTGCGCACTGCGAATGGGCGCTCCACTATGGTGCTGGTTGCAATATGGGCTACATTGTATCTTACCTGGGGTGGTGTGTTGGGGTTCCGTATTGGCGTCATCATGTAGGTGCTCAGAGGGTAGGCACTGTCCCCTGGTAAGGTGATAATGGTTGTCATTAGTTGGGCTTGTGTATTTGTCTGTGTGTGACATGCATGCATGTGCACAGGCATTGGTACTCACCTATGAGCCATGTGTCGCCATGCTTCCCAGCTTCCAGGGCCCGGCTCAGGGCGGAACTTCTGTATATGAAACTGTCATGGGTGGACCTGCATAGACAGAGGTGATGATTCCCTTGGCATCGCATACAACCTGCACGTTCATTGAATGCCTGTGCTTGCGGTTGCAGTAGATGTTTTCAGTAGTCCAAGGTGGACGAAGGGCCACATGGGTGCAATCTAATGCACCAAGCACTTTGGGGAAGTGTGCCACCCTGTAGAAGTCCAGGACCATGGCCTGCCTTTCTGCGGGTGTTCTGGGCATGTATATGTGCCTGTGGACTGAGGGGCGCGCAGTGATGATTGCCAACACCTGGTGTAGGCAACGTGACTGCGTGGCCTGTGACACGCCCTCCACTATGGCAGTTGTCCGCTGAAATGACCCAGTGGGAAAAAAATGCAGTACATTGAGCACCTTCTCCAAGGGGCTCAATGCTTGGGAGCACAGGGTGGGTGATGTGAGTTCAACCTCCCACTCAGTGACCAGGTCTAGGATGATATGAGGTGGAAACCTATACCTGCCATAGACCTGGTCATCAGGCATCCCAAAAAGGCTGGTCCTGGACAAAAAAATGCAGGGCCTGGCTATTCGCCTCCTCATGCGGTGTCCCACAATCACTGCTGCAAGGAATGGGACATTCATCGTAACTGTATATGCTTGTTTGTTGTTTGCGTGCACTTTTATGCTGCGTGGGGCACTTCAGCCTGCTTTTGTGTGGTGGACGTATTTGTGCATGTGCATGTGCTTTGATGTGCGCAGGTTTTCCCTTTTCAATTACATGAATACGTGTTGCTCACTAGCATGTGGGCATTTCATGTGTTTCCCAGAGGTACTTCCCACGTTACGCCTACATTTTCACACGTTTTTCCCCATTCCCTGTGTTCCGCCCCCTTTTTAGGTGTGTGCGTGAGAAGTTGTGCGCTTTCCCCGTTCCTGTCGCGCATGCGTTTGGAAAGTCACAGTAATGTGTAAGGTAATTGATTGATTGATTGATATTTTATTTCTATCGTGCTCGTACACAAGTGTTTCAGAGTGCGACAAGGCAAGGGAGGGGAACAGGGGAGAACAAAACAGCGATCTTACTAGGCCCAGTTACATTGAGAACGTGCAAGTGCATTGGAGAGGGGGGAGGGGAAAAGTGCATGGAAGGGGGGAGAGGTGGAAAGTGCGAAGCAGAGGAGAAACAGATAAATAACAATAAATAAATAATAAAGGCAACAAACAGTGGTAATGCAGCCAGCAATTTGCAAGTGCTAGGTTTAAGGCAGCAGACAGGGTAGGTCTGATAAGTGCAGGAAGAAAAAGGGGGGGCTGTATGGGTACAGATACAGACCCCAGTGCAAGGGGTGGCCTGGAGGCAATGCGGGAGGGTGGCAGGATGAGCAGGTACTTGGGCGCAAAAGACAGAGGGTGGCAAGGTGCACGGTGCCAAGAGAGAACAGATCAGCAGGAGAGAGGGGGAGCGAAGGCAGAAGAAAAGAGGAAGGTCTTGAGGTGTTTCCGGAACCGGAGATGGTTCTCCTCAAGTTTTAGAGTGGCAGGGAGGCTGTTCCAGAGGGAGGCCCCAGCCGAAAACAGAGATCTACCCCCAGCTCGTTTCTTAGAAAAACGACTGACCCAGAGTGAGTAAGGTAAGCGCATATTTGGCGCATATCCCAGGAAAACACGCACAGGGCCTTCCATGAATCGCACGCGTGCGATTCGCATGCGTGCGCTAGCTTTTTCACGCTTGCACCAGCTTGAGCCACAAATTTTGGTGCACAATTATTCCATGAATTACCCCCATAGTCTTGCTAACGTAGAAAATAGAACACAGGCAAAGCTGCCATTTTGAGAAGATGGAAGTTGGCTACGTATGTTAATAAGCGTTAACCCGTGTGGAGAGAAGCCGGGCTGCAGAAAGCCGACAGGCAACAGAATACAATGCCATGCAAGAAATAGATGAGGCTGTTTGGCTCAAAGTCAAGGGTACCACAGCAAGGATAAGCCCTATGCGTAGAACACATTTCTCTTAGATGAGGTACAAGAGAGAACATTGTGAATGCCAAGTATTGGACAATTAAAGACATGGAAAGGGCTTACAGAATTGAGCAACCAAGTCTCCAGAGGTTGAGAGGGGGAATTACACCTGAAGCAAATTGAACCAAAAAGCATTAAATAGGAGGAAATTTGGACAAAATCATGGTCTCCTCACGCGTGGTCCAGAAGCTGGAAATAGGACCTATTCCAGATGAGACAGCAGTGTGTTTGTTTCACTCACACTGAATGTCCAGGGAAGAGAACATGCTGCAAGATCACCTACGAAGGGGAAACTTTGGCTTAGTGTCTAGGTGATGAGAGATGATAGACTAATTGTCTGAGAAGGCAGTTGTCTGATGTTGGCCTCCTACACCTGGAGTTCGTAGCATACGTGCTGCTAGGGAGCCGATGTTCAGGGTTGGTGCAAGGCATATCCCTTAACCGATCCGTCCCCTGGATAGGTTTTTCATATATTTGCCACATAGGATGGCGTCATAGCTGACATACTTTGGGGTTTAAGACCCTTTGCAAGAATGAAATATGGTGAGAATGTATGAGCTGCTATTTGCTGTTTGACAGATTTTCCTGTTTTATTCAGATTGACAATAAAACAGTATTTTGCCACCTTCTTTGAGTCTGTCCGGTTAATTGGGCCCGTGTTAGACGATCCTCTGCACACCAGTTCGCTACACATCAGAACACTGCTCACATATCTCCACCATCCCCTCCCACGGTTCCAGGCTCAGGTGATTCGGTTAACCCAAAGAACCGGAAACCCCGTACCAGCTTTGGGGTACGGGCTCGATTGCAGCCCTTTCTGCATTGGCAATTGCCTTGGAGAGCGTATGGCAGAAGGGGCGGTGTTACGTCACCACGTCGGTCACGTGATCCAGAGTCACGTGTCCTTGTTGGACGTCACATGATCCAGAGACGTCACATGACTCCCAGACTCACAGTATAAAGGTCTGAGAGACAGAACACTCATTGCTTCTCAGCTGGCCTCAGACCCTGTTTGGCGTTACTACTTGCTCCTTGCTATCTTGATCACGGAACTCTACCTCGGACTCCCTCGGACACCCCTTTTGTACCTTTGCTTGGAACTGTTGACCTGTTGCCGGACTTTTGGACTTCACCTCTACTTGCCTTTGGATCATCCCTGGTTACCTTGCTGAACTTCTACGCCCTTTCCCTTCTTGGGATTCAAGTCAAGCCCTCTCTCCTACAGGTGGCTATCCCTTCATCCACGCTAACCTGCGGTTCTACCATTCCAGGGACCGCCGCATCAACTGAGTCTCGAACCTCTCTACTAGGTTACCTGGGTTACCCTTACACCAGATAGGTAAGACATTTTTAGATCCTTTTTGTTTATCTGACTGTGTTGTGATTGCCTGGTACTTAACCCCATTCCTTCTTGACAGCAGCATCGGTGTTCCAGAGGCTCCGTGGATCTGGGAAGACATCTCCCACCTGTGGCCTCAAAGGTCGCACAGCGGGTCTCTATTAAGTTCCCCTGTGCGTCACTTGGGGACAGAGGACTCATCGGTCTACACGACACTCAAGTCAGAACAGACTGAGAAGCCGTATAGTCGTGTTTGACGATGCAGGGATCCACGGAAGAACCCATAGCTGCTTTAGTCCAGGCAATTACAATATTAAGGGCAGATATGGCAGCCGCGAACACAGTGATCCACCAAAGGTTGGATTCCATACAAAGTGTTCAGCATTCCCTTCCTGCAGACCCTGAGTTTGGGGATGCCAGCTCCTTCACTACACCCCCTCCCTTGGCCACTTCTACAGTCCCGACTCCAATGATCCTCCCATCTCCTTCCCCCCTGGCTGCTCCGGAACGCTATCAAGGTGACCCCAAGAATTTCAGAACCTTTGTTAATCAGTGCAAGTTACACTTCTTATGCAGGCCTTTGGCTTTTCCTACTTCCACTACTAAAGCCGCCTTCGCCCTCTCCCATTTAGCCGGAACGGCTGCCGCTTGGGCTAATCCCCTGCTAGAGAATAACAGCCCAGTCCTTTACGACTTTGATTTGTTGGTTCTAGAAATGTCCCGAGTATTCGATACTCGACACAAGGCGCAGTCCAGGGATTTGGAGTTTTTGGAATTGACTCAGGGTAGAAGGACTTTGATAGAATACATCACCCGTTTCAATCAGCTAGTTGCAGAAACGTCATGGCCAGAAAACAAGCGGGCGGTGGTCTTTTATAGGGGGTTGAGTAACACCATGAAAGATGCTTTATCAGTGATCCCTTCTATGCCTACTCAATATCAGGAATTGGTTGATCTCGTCTTGCAGGTAGATGCACGACGATCAGAGCGTAGAGCTGAATTGGGGGTCTCTTCCCATCCTACTCTTGCTAGTACTCCTGCTTCCAGTACAGAAGAACCTATGCAAGTGGGAGGTTTACGTAGTCCTATTACCACATCAGAGAGGGAACGTAGAAGGGTGGACAATGCATGCTTCTATTGTGGCACCACTGGACATATTGTGAAAGAGTGTCCCCGACGTCCCAAGAAGAGCCAGGTTTTTCGGATGGCTCGACCTTAGATCCGGAGAACAGGTCGAGTGTCCCTTCATCATCTCCGGGTACCTCTCTTGCCTTTGCTCGTGTCCAACCCGTCTCTGTAAAGGCTACTCTATGTCCCTCTACAGGCCTTCTTCATGCAGTCAATATCATCATTGATTCAGGTGCCACTGGTAATTACATAGATATCGATTTGGCCCATTCCCTCAACCTACCTTTAGTGGTAAAAACACGACCGGAACATGTCCAAGCCGTAGACGGCTCTGCATTGGTTTCTGGTCCTGTTAGACACCAAACTGCACCCCTCTTGTTGAACATACAAGAAACACACACAGAAACCATATGTTTTGATTTGATTACCACACCCCAATTCGGTATCATACTAGGAATACCATGGTTACGTGAACATAACCCATTGATCAATTGGCAGTCAGGCAATGTACTCTTCGAGTCCGAAGTCTGTCAGAATTACTGTCTCCCGGTCCATCAAGCCTCTGACACGCCTTCTCGGGCCTTAGGAGCATTAGCTCAACTCACTGTTGAAGTTCCAGAGATCGTTCATTCGCATACTGTTGGGGGGTTGGTGTCTGGGATTCCGCCTAAGTACAATGCATTCGAATCGGTTTTCGATCGGGGCTCTTCCGAGGTACTTCCTCCACATAGACCATATGACTGCCCAATCGAAATACTTCCTGATTCCACTATCCCTTCGGGCAGGATCTATTCTTTGTCCCCTTCGGAGGAACAAGCATTGAAAGAGTATGTACAGAACGCCTTACGTTTAGGACACATCCGTCCCTCCACTTCACCAGCAGCAAGTCCCATATTCTTTGTACCCAAGAAGGAGGGGGATTTACGCCCTTGTGTGGATTATCGACGCCTTAACGCTATCACAAAAAAGGATAGATATCCAATCCCGTTAATCACCCCACTTCTGGACCATTTAACTCATGCTTCCGTTTTCACCAAGCTTGACCTACGTGGCGCATACAATTTAGTACGCGTTCGCGAGGGAGACGAGTGGAAAACGGCTTTTTGTACTCGTTACGGCTTGTACGAGTATTTGGTCATGCCTTTTGGCCTATGTAATGCCCCAGCCACGTTCCAACGATTCATGAATGACATATTCAGGGATATTCTGGACGTTTACATGGTTGTGTATTTGGACGACATCTTAATCTTTTCTCGTGATCTTGGTACCCATGTAAAGCATGTTCGGGAAGTACTATCCCGTTTGAGAGAACATTCTTTATTTGCCAAACCTGAGAAATGTCAGTTCCATAAAACGTCTGTTGAGTTTCTGGGTTTCCATATCACCCCGGGGGCGTTGTCCATGAACGAATCCAAGGTCAAAGCAGTATTAGATTGGCCAGTACCTCAAACACTCAAGTCCTTGCAGGCCTTTTTGGGATTCGCCAACTTTTATAGACGTTTCATTTCTTCTTTTTCCACTATTGTTGCGCCGCTCACGGCTCTGACTAGTCCTCAGGTACCCTATCATTGGCACAGGGAACATCAGGAGGCTTTTGAGGCTCTGAAAACTGCTTTCACTACCGCACCGGTACTCCAGCACCCCAATCCTGATCTTCCGTTCATAGTAGAGGCAGACGCCTCTTCTTTTGCTCTTGGTGCGGTATTGTCACAAACGTGCCCCACAACGGGCAAATTACATCCGGTGGCATACCATTCCCGTAAGTTCTCCAGTACTGAGACTCATTACACTGTTACGGAGAAAGAACTCTTGGCTGTCATGGATGCCTTTCGTGTTTGGCGCCATCATCTTCTGGGGGCCAAACATCCCATCACGGTTTACTCAGATCACCGGAATTTACAGGATCTGGCCTCATTGAAGTGCATTAATAGCAGACAGGTCCGATGGCATCTTTTCTTTTCCTCTTTTGATTTTCGTATTATGCATCGTCCTGGCACTGCACATGGAAAAGCAGACGCCTTGTCACGTTCCCCAGGGGGGGTCGAGTTGCCAACCTTTCCTGACACTGTTCTCGGAAAGAGTCATGTTATATGTCTTTGTACACCTTCATTGTCGTTGTTAGACTCGGTCCGATCTTGGACTAGCAATCACTCCGACCAGTTGCGAGAATGGGACCCCGTGTTTTCTGATGGGTTGCCTTTCGTACATGAACGTCTATACCTTCCCACACCTGACACTCGTAATCTGGCCCTGGAGTGGTCTCATGATGCCCCTTTTAATGCCCATCCCGGTCAAGAGCGCACTTTAGATCTTCTCAAGCGCTGGTGTTGGTGGCCCTCTATGAGGCGCGATGTAGACTGCTATGTCAATTCATGTGCAGTGTGTGCTCAGGCTAAGCATCGGAGAGGCCGACCGGTTGGGTTGCTACTTCCGCTTCCAGTTCCTCCCAGGCCTTGGCATACACTGACTATGGATTTCGTTACCGATCTCCCCAAATCACGAGGCTTTGACTCCATCTGGGTAGTGGTGGACACGTTTACAAAAATGGCTCGTTTTGTCCCTTGTAAAGGTATTCCTTCGGCCCCGGTCTTGGCGGACTTGTTTTTTGAACATGTGTTTATGTTATTCGGCCTCCCTTCGGTCATTATATCCGATCGAGGATCACAGTTCACCTCTCGGTTTTGGAGGTCGTTGACTAAATTGTTGGGCATTGATACCAGGTATTCTTCGGCATATCATCCTGAGACCGATGGGCAGACCGAAAGGACGAATCAATCTATGGAGCAGTATCTTCGCTGCCTTATATTGCAACATCAGACCTCCTGGTTGGCCGCTTTGCGGCTTGCTGAGTTCGCGTACAATAACGCGGCTCATTCAGCTACAGGTTATTCTCCTTTCTACGCCCTCTACGGCCAACATCCCAAGGTCTTGCCAGTCCCTGATGCTTCTAGTTCTTCGAATCCTGCGGCCACGACGTGTCTTAGGGATCTGTCTGCTGTACATGCTAGTACTGTGGTGCATCTCACGGAAGCGAAGACTGCCATGAAGGCCCGTGTGGATGGCAAACGTCTGGCTGCTCCCCCTCTGGTGGTGGGTTCTAGGGTCTGGTTGTCTTCACGTCACCTTCGCCTAGTGGGTTGCCGGAAACTGCTACCTCGTTTTGTTGGCCCGTATGTAGTCTCACAGGTAGTGAATCCGGTGGCTTTTCGTCTGGTGCTTCCTAGTTCTTGGCGTATCCATCCTGTCTTCCATGTGTCCCTCCTCAAGCCTTGCCCCGATTCTGTCCGCCTTCGTACCCCTGTTGCACCGGTGTCCCTGTCCTCTCCTGATGTCTTTGAGGTGTCGGCCATTTTAGGGTCCCGATGGTTTAGGGGTAGGCTCCAATATCTGGTGGATTGGAAGGGTTACGGCCCGGAGGAGCGTTCATGGGTTTCTGCCTTGGACCTGAACGCCCCTCGGCTGGTGACCCGCTTCCATAAGGATCATCCATCCAGCCCACGGGGTGGTGGGCCGTTGGGGGGGGGCTATGTTAGACGATCCTCTGCACACCAGTTCGCTACACATCAGAACACTGCTCACATATCTCCACCATCCCCTCCCACGGTTCCAGGCTCAGGTGATTCGGTTAACCCAAAGAACCGGAAACCCCGTACCAGCTTTGGGGTACGGGCTCGATTGCAGCCCTTTCTGCATTGGCAATTGCCTTGGAGAGCATATGGCAGAAGGGGCGGTGTTACGTCACCACGTCGGTCACGTGATCCAGAGTCACGTGTCCTTGTTGGACGTCACATGATCCAGAGACGTCACATGACTCCCAGACTCACAGTATAAAGGTCTGAGAGACAGAACACTCATTGCTTCTCAGCTGGCTTCAGACCCTGTTTGGCGTTACTACTTGCTCCTTGCTATCTTGATCACGGAACTCTACCTCGGACTCCCTCGGACACCCCTTTTGTACCTTTGCTTGGAACTGTTGACCTGTTGCCGGACTTTTGGACTTCACCTCGACTTGCCTTTGGATCATCCCTGGTTACCTTGCTGAACTTCTACGCCCTTTCCCTTCTTGGGATTCAAGTCAAGCCCTCTCTCCTACAGGTGGCTATCCCTTCATCCACGCTAACCTGCGGTTCTACCATTCCAGGGACCGCCGCATCAACTGAGTCTCGAACCTCTCTACTAGGTTACCTGGGTTACCCTTACACCAGATAGGTAAGACATTTTTAGATCCTTTTTGTTTATCTGACTGTGTTGTGATTGCCTGGTACTTAACCCCATTCCTTCTTGACAGCAGCATCGGTGTTCCAGAGGCTCCGTGGATCTGGGAAGACATCTCCCACCTGTGGCCTCAAAGGTCGCACAGCGGGTCTCTATTAAGTTCCCCTGTGCGTCACTTGGGGACAGAGGACTCATCGGTCTACACGACACTCAAGTCAGAACAGCCCGAGATTATTTGATGGTAATTCCATCCAGCTCACGACACGCTCCAAGTGCTCCTGCACAATTACCTTATACAATACCATCGAGGGTGTTGGCTCACAGATCCTGTCATTGCTTGTCCTGTATGTGGGCTTAGCACTGACAGTACCTGTTACAGCAATTGTGGGTGAGGAGCTTGCCAAGTTTCTTTGTAATCAAGAGGAGCTTCTTAGTGCTCACGCCACATCCCTTTTCATATGTGTGTATTCTTATCATGCTCTATTTGCACATCCTGGGTTTTAGTGTACGTGTGACTTGTTTCCTGAGTGCATGACGTTTGACTCAAAGCTATTCACTGTGTGATCTTGTGCACATATCCCTTGCCATATTCACTGCCTTTGTCCTCTCATGAGAGGCAGCCTCATACAATACGGTTTGACATAACAGCTTTTCTGCAACAGGAAGTTCCTGTACATCAGAAGTCTGCAACCTGTGGCTCTCCCGATGTTTTGTGCTACAATCCCAAGATCTCTGACCACTGACTATTCTGGCTAGGACTGATGGTAGTTGTAGTCCAGAAACATCTAGAAAGTCAAAGGTTACCGACGCCTGCTATACACAGTCTTCGTCATCCCAGTTGTCATGAGCATACTTTATGATTTGTGATACATTTGTTAAGATCTGTCATTTTAAAAGAAGCACAGAAAGAACCAAAATGCGATGGATGGAAAGTTTTGTATCAATCATAATCATTAGAATTCCTGCTGAGCTTTCTGTTCTGTACTTTTTCAGCCTGACTCAGACATTGCAGAAGAGCAGAGCAAACATGCAAAACAGTGCGGCTGTCACCGATAAGGCACAGTTTGAATAGGCAGTGACCCTCAGCACAGCGAGTTCCGGGTTATTTGTTGATTTATGGTAATGTCTACGCATTCACTTAAAGCTACTGGTGGATCACAAGACTTATTCAATGCTTGCTTAAATAAATTACAGTAATGTCAATATGAAATGGAAGAGGACATTTTTTATTTTTTATTTATAGTGAATTAGCCATATAAAAAACAAACAAAGCGAATAAAACAATAAATAGCTTTTAACACTATTAACACGATAAAGAAATAAAGCATTTAAAGACATTTTCAATTGAACCAACACAGAAAAATCTAAAAAAGCAAAAGAAATTAATAGAACAAGGGGAAAGAAATGGAAATGGAAGAGAACATTACATGTACACATTCTGGGGCAGATGTAGCATTCTTTACTTCATCTGAGGCCCCACAGTGTATGATAACCTATTACAATTATGGGAAGTCATAACACTTTTTTTTAAAGATGCAATCTGACAGGTGTTGATATGCAGAGATGGCCTTACTTGCAAACTGGATTATATGCCAAATATGAAAACACTTCCTCCACGTTTCCAGTGCATGGGTAATGACATTTTGAAAGTATAGTGTACATTCTTCAAACTGGTTAATAACCACTGAACAGGTTATCATGCCGTGTTCTTTCGAGAGTGGAGTGCCTGCTACCTTGTTTGCATTCTTTATAATGTACTACAATCTGAAAGGATGCCTTTCTTGGAGTAGTGTGCAGATATGGATTTTGAATCGTATAGGTTGTTGTAATGAGCAGTGCTGTCCCACGAAACTGACTGAATTAGAACATGATGGTGAGAGTGATTTTTTGCTAAATTTCACAGCTTTGCCTTAAACCTAAGAATGCAATTGGCTAAAGTCAAATTAAAAAAAATATTTATTTCATAGGGCTCATCTCCATAAAATCAGAAACAACACACCACAATAAGAAACAAATTCAATACATATATTATTATACTAGCATTATTAATAACAGAGAATTTTTTTTTATTAAAGCATTTTATTAGTTTTAAACATAGGTAGTTGAGGTTACACATTAAACATTACATGGCAACTGCACAAATAGACAAAACAAAGCAAAGCAAGTCCAATCCATCCGTTAATATAGTACAGTTCAACCGCAACATCTTCCGAGTCATCATTCAGTGCGCTTACAAAGGATGAGTCTAGTGTGCATCCACCTATTTCTGCCAGATCTTTTTCACTTTTCCAGGGCACCCTCTAGCTGTGTATATGCCTTGTTCCATCAACATACAGATGTTCACATCTGCTACACATTGTGCAAAAAGCAGAGCAACACCCGATCCCCACAGTTTCGCTATATTGCGCTTAATCAGTCCCGCGGTCGTGGAGAGAAATAGTTTCTCAAATCGTGTTATTTCTCCATCCTCCTCAATGCCTAGTAGCATCATTTTAGGGTCTCTAGGGATGGTGTGGCCCAAGACTGCAGACAGTTTATTACAGCATTGTTGCCAGTACTCTTTGATCCGGGGGCATTCCCACAAGATATGGAAGAAGGTGCCCTCTCCCGGCAGACAACGCAAGCAATTTGGATCTGTGGCACGATTCCACTGATGCAGTGCTACTCGTGGGTAGTATACCCTATGTACATTTTTTAGCTGTATTAGCCGGAGACTAGCAGAGATCACGGTTTCCTGTGGGTACATCAAAGCTGTTAACCAGTTCACGGGTTGTATAAGTCCAACCTCCCCCTCCCATTTGAGTTTAATAACAGAGAATCTCAAGTAAAAACACTGTTGCACAATTTCAAAAAATTAATAGATAAATTAATTAAATTAATAGATAAACTGTCCATTATCTTCCCAGTAATTATCATCACATGCACGAATGTAATCTAATTCTGTCAGCTCCACATGCCTTATTGCTCAGAACATATTATTATTTTTTAAAACTTTTTGTTGGGATTTGCAAAGCGCACTGCAGCCCTCTAGGCAACGAGGTGCTAAAAGTAGACTTAAGGAGTCTTGCTTGTGGGTTACATTAAGCAGCCCAATGTGTGAAGCTTAATGATATGCAGTTATTTATACAGTTGAGTTACTGAGTACAACGTTCTGCAATACAGAGTATGTCGAGTTCAGGTTATAGCAAGAGTAGAGACATTATGCATGAGGAATAGATTCTTTAGACAAAGAGCCTTGTTTTTAGGGCCTTGCGGAAGGTGGCATGAGACTTGATAGATCTAATCTGGTCTGGGAGTATGTTCCATAGAGTGGCGGCCATAGTTGGGAAGCTAGATCCTCCAGCACGCACTCTGCGTGAGTGAGGTACTGTGATGCGGTTGGCATAGGCAGCTCTGGCGGGTCTGGAGGCTGTTTGTCTGGAGATCCTTTGCGTAAGGTAGCTGGGAGCGAGGCCGTGAATACATTTGTGGGTTAGAGCTAGTGTTTTGAAGACGACCCTTTCCTTGATAGGTAGCCAATGTGCCTGTCTTCTGATCGTGGAGATGTGTTCCCTGCGTGAAAGGCCAGTGGCTGCCTTAAGGCATTGTTCTGTGCTATCTGAAGTTTGGCCAAGTTATTTTGGGATGTGCCAATGAAGAGAGAATTGCAGTAATCCAGTCTAGAGCCGATGAGGGCGCTAGCTATGGTGATACAGTTCTGTTGGGTTAGGAATGGTCTGACAGCATTAATCAATTTAGAGTGGTAGGCTGCAGAGGAGGGGATGGCGTTGACCTGTCTGTCCATGGTGAGGCTTGGTTCAAGGTACACGCCTAGTGTTTTAATCATTTGTGATACTGTGAAAGGGATGTTATCAATTGTGAATGTGTTGTATTCTTTGGCAAGTTTATTTAGGGTGAAGGGGGATCCTATCAGCAGGAGTTACATTTTCTCACTGTTTAAACAGAGCCAATTATCTGCCATCCACGATTGTATGGTAGAGTAGATGAGGTTGAGGGTGTTAGAGTCAGCTAGATAGTCTCATCTGCATAATTGGTATATGAGATACCCAGAAAGTCTAAGATTTTGAATAAGGGTCTGGTGAAAAGGTTATACAGCGTAGGGGCTATGCATGAGCCCTGTGGGACTCCACATTTGATAGGACTCGGGGTGGCATTAACTGATTTAGAAAAGACCTTCATTACTCTCTCCTGAAGGAAAGAGTTGATCCAGTCGCAAGCCTTTGGAGAGAAGTTTGCCGTGGAGGTGAGATGGTGACATAGGGTTTTGTGCTCAACGAGGTCAAAGGCAGCGCAGAGGTCTAGTAGCAGGAGGAGAGCAGCCTGCATCTCTGAAGTCATCTATTTGGTTTTTCAAATCTAGTAGTGCTGTTTCTGTGCCATGGCGAGGACGAAAGCCAGACTGGCGAAGTCCAAGAAGGTGATTGTCCTCAATGTATTTTTGAACTTGCAGGTAGGCTGATTTGTCCAGGATTTTTTTGTAAAAACGGAACCGTGGCGATCGGTCTATTGTTCCCTGGTGTCATTGGATCGAGAGAAGGGTTTTTTAGTAGGGGTCTGACCCAGGCTTCTTTAAGGGAAGTTGGTACATGAGCTGTTTGGAAGGACAAGTTGATGAAGGCAGTAACAAATGGTGCGAGGGCTGGTGCACATTCTTTGATGATGTGGGCCGGGCATGCGTACCCCTTGCAGTTGGATGGCTTAATGGATTTTATGAGGGCCGTGACATCTGTTTCGTTCATGGCAGTGAATTCGAAATTAGGTGTCCAGTAGTCTGCATTGCATGTGGGGGGTGCTGTGTGGGAGGCTATAAGGGAGGCGAGGGCTTCTTGATGGGCAAGAATTTTGGTGTGCAGGGTGTCAAGTTTGTTATTGATTGACTTCTAATTTTAATTCCTTGTGTCAAACACTGTCCAAGCACACTCACAGTAAAATGGACCCTCATTAGCATCAGATAAACGAATGCCGGCCCATGCAGGCGGGTCCCAGTATTTCTAAGCCATGGGAAACAATGACAGATTCTTAGTACATCATAGTGTGGGCAGAGCAATGCAATATCCATCAGGGTTCCTCTTCACTTCGACCACACCCACACAAAGAACAGAAAATACACGTCTTTATATATAATTACTTTTATGGGAAAGTTCAAGATTTTCGCTCATATTTTTTTCCCAACAGAGAGTAAATACACACTGTCCAAGCACTGGGCAAAATTACAGTTTCTGGGAGGCAGGTGAATATTTAATACCAATGCTTGTAACAACCATAAAATAAATAATGTTTCAAAATGTGTTGTGTCTTGCAATGTCCCTGATCTGGCCAAACCTTTTTAGTTTTAGATATTAGGTGACACTCAAAGCACCACCTATAAGCTGAAACTGTTGCTTTGGAGTACAGATAGAAGGGAGATGGCATGTGAGGAAGGACACCCAGTTTGTGGCTGTCGTTGGGTTATTAATCAACCCAGGGTCATGCTAATCCCTAAATCCATTCCCGCCTAATACCTGCCCCTTCCCACTCAAAACACATCCTGCTGAGATCTCTTTGAGCTTGCTTTATCAAGCATTAACATACATGTTTGTGCTGGGTATTGCCTGCTAGTGTTCGTCTGAGCAATTTTCTGAGAGATAATGACTTAATCGAAGTTGTAAATGGCTGCTGGTGTAACAAAAAGCTCTTAAAGAAGTGTGCCCTAGGTCACATGGTTGACAAGTAGTATGTGTGTCCGCGCACTGAATTCCTGTAAAAAATCAAACCAAGCATTGGCAAAGCCAACAGTTTTGGCTTCTGTATAGGCATTCGCAGTACCGGGCAAATGCATCTCTCTCATATGCCCAGCTACTCTCATGCCATTTTCCAGCTGTTGCCATCTTTTTGCCCGGTAGTACCATTATGGCAGTGCCTGGCAATTGCCTACTTTATTCCTATGCACTAGTCTAAATGTAAAGGAGGGGCGGGAAAGCCAGTGTGGATACACAAGAGGCCGGGCCTGGGGGAATCCTGCACCCAAAAAACGGAAGAGTCCAGAATGGAACAAATTACATAAAAAAACATGGATCGCAATGGACATCGCATGATTTCCACAAGGCTCTCAACCACCAGCTTTTAAGAGAGAATGATGTCACTAAACAGAATATACAATTCAAAACCTAAGGTGGAAAGGGATTGGACAGTGGTGTTGGCTACATATAGGTTCTATTGGGAGTTAGTGCAGGGATTGGCTATATATTATCTGGTGACTCCACCTGAGACCACTTCTAAAATGTTGCACATCATGCTAGTGTGCTGTGAGTGGCTGCTGCAGTAAAGTGTGAGTGATCATTGAAGGTGGGTAGGGATTGGTCGTGGGGCTTTTCACAGCCTCGGTGTCTTTGAAGGTTAGTAGCACATGAGCAACAATTGAAGGTGGTGAGAACGGCTCCAAGGTGCTACTTGTCCCAAAGAAGTTACCATATCTCCTTACCTAGGCTACATGCCAGGGCAGTTAGCTTTCAGCTTAACATTTCCTTGTATCTCTTATCCCAGAACTCGATGGGAACAAAGGTCCCTACCTGACTCGAATGAATGCGCATTATGCTTTAGTTGTGGGTCACGTGCATAGAGACCACAGTTTGGATTTTCCTTCTCTGTATTCAAGAGGATTTTTAACCCATATTAATGTGGTGAAATACTTTTTCTCCTATGCTAAGTCTGAGTTGGTGGGAACCTGTCATTCTAGCAACATGTGTTTGTTGGCTCAATCTAAGAGAACTGTGTCCCACGCCGGGGACCTGTTATTGTCTGCACCTTGGTGCGCTGATTGAAACTTTTCCCGATAACCCTGGCGGAAAAATGTGTGCACAGGCTGCCTGAGCCTCTTCGCTTGGGCTCTTTTGCTAATTCAGCAAACCAGGGGCTTCACACTGGCTTCCATTCTCCTGAGTGTGGTTGCGTCCTCCATCTTGGTTTACACGGCCACTCATTTTAATTGCATTCTGCATTAAGCAAGCTTTTATATGCATTCTCGTGCATCTTGCGTTTCAGCGTGGAAAAGAGAGTATATGCAAGCATATTCTTCATGTCTAAGTGCAATTTGACCTCTTGTTTGTGTGTCTTCGTGATGGACGGATATGTGCTTTGTGTCTAATGTGCCTACGTGTGTTGGCCTCAGCTGAGGCATAATTTGCTTTCTGCACAATCGTAGCTTCTTTAGTTGCTCTATTGTCTGCAGGTCTACGACTTCTGCGACCTCATCAGGGTAGGGCCTGTAGGGTTGTCTTAGTGAGTATCTCTCTCGCATTGACGGTACAGTGGTGGTGAGGGGGTGGAGGCCAGGAACGATGTGCACCTCTCGATTCTATAAAGTCGAAGTGGGGGGCGGACCGACATGATGATGGACACATTCATCTGCCTCTCTTCTAAAACTGTTGGCTCATCCAATGCCTTTTTGGATTCTAAGCTTTCAAAACACTACTGTAGTTTTCATTTCCTTTGTGAATCTTGACCGAGAGGTGAGGTCCTCTTTTTCCCAATATTGTGGTCCACACATTAGTAACAATCCACCTCACATTTATTTATTGGTACTATCGCTAGTCTGCTAGTGCTCTGTAAACATAAATAGACTATTGAAAATCAGCGACCTGGTGACCTCGAAATAAATCACACTGTGCATGTTACTCATTTTGTCAAACTTGAGGTTAATCCTATTCTCATTAGTGGAACTGAACTGCTATCTCCTAGTTAGGAGATTGCAAGCGGCTATGGTTACATAACCACAGGATTATTGAAATCGATTGGATAATACAGCGCAAACCCAATAGAAAATGGCCTGCAAATATTTGCAGCTCACCGATTCAAAGGTTGGAAGAGATGCAAATAGTCATGGGTCACTTTTGTTGTGACATACTAACCACCCTATCCTACTCATACGCATCTCATTGCTTTATCCCCTTCAACAGCACCCGAAAAAATGGAAATTGAACAAAAGATTAAAATGCCATCAATGCCTTGCTGGTAACTACCGAGCCAGGCCCCAGTTCCGCAGTGAGGCATGCGTTAAGCCCTCCTGCTTACCAGAATCCAAATGCTCCCTGTATGAACTTCAAACTTTTCTAGATTCATATTTTAAAAGGTTCAAGAGATTGCAGGATCTCAAACCACCCGAAACGCAGAAGGTTCCACATATCCCTGAACCGGTTCCCCAAGGCCTAGGATTCGAGAGTAACAAAAGAATCTGTCAAGTTTCCCTCTTTGCACGTGCTGTATTTGGAATGCAGCACTGTATGAACATTTCTTTCCTGGTCTTCGATTGTATGTTTCTCGCCAGATCGCCTTATAGTGCTGTGGGACCTCACTTTGGACTGCCACCTTGGTCTGCCTGCCCCTTGTTTGTGTTCATAATAACCTCTTTTGCTCTCCCCTCGGTCTAGCCTAGCTCTGACTCATTTCTGGACCAGTGAGAACACATGTTTCAGTAATATACACAGTCCCACTGGAACTCATTCATGTTCTCTTGCAAATGTTGTTTTGTTCTTGCGCCCTTCCGTTCCGAGGCTTATATGCAGCAACGCTGTGACCGTATTTTCCACTCTCCTGGCCCTGTTTTAATAGTGTAGAACCTTTATCGTTCTTCCTTTGTTCGGCTCTGCTTCTCTCTTTCCCTTCTCTTTGATTTTTTCCCCTCTCTTAACTATTCTTTCTTTCTTTCTTTCTTTCTTTTTTTCTTTCTTTCTTTCTTTCTTTCTTTCTTTCTTTCTTTCTTTCTTTCTTTCTTTCTTTCTTTCTTTCTTTTTCTTTCTTTCTCATGCTACTGTTTTGAATACTTGCATTTTTTTCGTAATGCTTATGTTGTTCAATTATTTTTATGTATTTGTGAAAATTCTTCTTTTTTTACTATAACACAATATAAAAATGAAAAAATAAAATAAAAAAAGAACCTCCGTTTTCACCCTTTCCCCCCTTCATTGGTCAGGCTGGACCATATGTGTGATCCTGTGTTCTGTTCTGGCTTTGTACTCCCCCTCCCCCCCCCCGCCCCCCGAATGCTGGTGCGCTTCAGCATCATCTGCATTCATGAAGAGCACTCATGCCACCGAATTTTCATCTGTGAAAAGCACACAATTAAACAATGTGCAGGTTGAAGTCCATAATTCGACATGTGAACACATTGTTTTGTTATCTTTGCCTATTGCAAATGACAATTGTTATATTTGTCTTTTAAATCTATATATCGTTGACATAGGTGTACACAGATGTGCAGGTCTGATGACGCAAGCTGAACTTGTATTGTCACGTGAGGTGCCCAAATAGTGCCTCAGTAAACCAATAACCTGCGGATTTGCAGCAACTGGGATGTGATGAACACCCACCAGCAGAAGGCGGGACCAACTTAGCAGAGATGTGTTCATGTTGCAAGGTAATGAGGGTCTAAATCCAAGCTCTTGATGTATGCCCTCCTTGAGCACTATGGCAGAAATCAGTATCTCAAATGAGTGCATGTCCAAGGAGCTGTCCCAAGTACTTATCATCTTCCCAGTGCCCCAATACTCTTTTGCACACACTCAGAACCTATGCCAGTGAACAAAACCCAATTCTCAAAAACACATGTGCAGTGCAGTGAGATGTGCAACCATGAAAAGATGCACATGGGTGATTGCATATCCCGTCGGATGTCGCCATTCAGAAAGAGCCCTGTATACAATGCACAGAAGGCAACCCTGCTCACATGTTATGTTAATGAGATTTATAGTGTAGCCGCATCCAAAGCTCCTCCCCCATGCTGACTATATGCTGAGAGCAAGAGTGTGAAACACGTGCATTACCACTGAGAATAACTATACCAAAGAGAATCCTGGAAGTAAGATTCCCAATGAGAAAGCCATACATACATAGAGGACAATATGATGGCCATTTAAATGAAATCCTGCAAGGAGTGTGAAGATCGAGGGAACGAGTTGATGTTGGTTGTAAACTCACTGTTGTAGATAATTGATATTAAAACAGATGCACTTTGCCAACTTCCTGAGTCAGTTTTGATTGTTGATGTTTGGGTAATATTCTGGAGCTCCATCTGTCTCTAAGTATTGCTGCCTCGTCTTAAAGGGCTGGGTCGGACACCCCAGTTCAATACTGTGCACCACAGCCATTTTCAAGGTCTCCGGCCCGTCAGATTGATAGGGGAGGGTTAGCTAGTAGGAGGTGAGGTAGAGCGCAAGAGGACTTTTGCTTTGCTCTTGATAGTTTCAGTTCGGAAAACCTGGTCAAACTATGTGTTGGGTTTGCTTCTCGATGGCATGGGTTTAGTTTTCCTTTGGTGTGTTAGTCTGTATAAGATTGTTTTTTGTGTCTGTGGCGTAGTGCTGGAGATTGAGTGTGTTATAACTCAGTGGGATGTCGGAGGAGGTTGCAGATTGCTGGGTGAATTCAAGTTGGTGCTGTGATAGAGGCGTGTGTATGTTATTTTTGGTGGTTGAGCACTGTGTTTGTTGAAGAATGGAGAGTTTTAGTAGGGCTAATGGTGGAAAAGGTACTTTTGCCCTTTGTAGGGACATTGGGCCTCATTACAAGTTGGCTAGTCAGAATGAATGGTTCTATGTTCTTTCATCGCCGGAAATTTCAACGCCTAGCATTTAAACGTGTACATTCAGTGGTCAAAGTGTACGAAAAGAAGTAGTGGAGCTATGTTCCCTGCTGACCTGCCCCCGCTCCCCACAAACCCAATCGCCACGTCCCCTCGTACACAGAATACATCTCCCCAAACACTTCAACCGCTGTTTAATGCAACGTTCCATGCAGTGCACTGAAAGTACAACTTTCAACTTCTTCCTACACTTTTATTTTAAAACAAAACATTCCAGAACGGTTTCTTTTTTAAATAAAAATATAGGCGCTGTAAAAGGTAATTAAAGAAAGTAAAGGAGCAACGCTCCCGACTGCTCCCGCTCACTTCGACCACTGTGTACATTATAACGAAAATGTTCACAGATTTTTGGGGGGGTTTACCCCACCCAAACCCACCCTCTCCCACCTATTTTTACCTATTTCCTACCACCCAAGCCCCTATCTGCCCTTTCCCACCCCCCCTCCCCAAACAATGTGATGAAGATTTGTGTGATAATGTGCAGGTTTAAATGCCAGGCTTTGAAATGACCGGCGATGAAAGGACGTTGTACCGAATTAATGTGCCGGTATTACCATAAACCAACATGTTTCTGCACCAGACAACTACAAGTTTGCCGCTGAAGTGCTGGAATTACCTCCAGCAAACAGCTGGAGGTAATCCTAGCACCGTACTGTCAAAAATTACTGGTGTTACTGGCACCAGTATTACCGATGCCGGTTATATCGTCAAAATCCCCTGCAGAGTCCAATGGGACTCCATGGGATGGGAATTTACCATTGACACTTGCACTTGTAATCCGATGGTAATACCGCCAGATCGAGTGGCAGTATCAATATTTCAGTTTGCCGGTATCCTGCCGGATTTACCGCCAGGATATTGGCAAACTTGTAAGGAGGCCCATTGTTTTGTTTTGGCTTAATTATTTTATATGCTCATTAGCTAGATTATGATTTCTTTTGCTGGGCCTGCCCAGTTCAGTTTAGCCGGTTATGAGGGTCCCATGGTTTGTGGTGTCTTTATTGTTGAGTGCATCTCTTTGTGTTTAGATTGGTGAGTTAAAGAGACATATATTTAGTAGTTTTCTAAAGGTTAGGCGTTCTTCTGTTGTTCATAGTTGCTTGGGGAGTGAGTTCCAGAAATGTGCTGAGATGCATTAGAAGGCTGATCCACCATACTTCAGTTTTGAATATTGCTTTGGTTATAGGTGTATCTCGTTGCTGAATCTCAGGAGTCGTTTGGGTCTGTGGATGGAGGTGTGTTCTTGTACGAACTTCCCCTCCTTGGCCATGGATTTCTCTGTCTGTTACGCAAAGTGTTTTGAAGTAACTCCTTTATTTGACTGGCCAGTGTAGGGATCTCAGTGTTGGTTTGATGTGTTTTGTCTTAGTGAGTTTGAGGAGTAGTCTTACTGCTGTGCTCTGTATCTGTTGTAGTTGTTTGGTAAGGTAGTCTGGCATTCTGGGGTAGATGCTGTTGGCGTAGTCTATTCTTGACATGATGAGGGCGATGATGGCACGTGTTCTGTGTGAGACTGTGAGGAAGGGAAGCATCTGTTGATTGTGCATAGATGGAAGAACCATACATTTACCACTGCATTGACTTGTGGTTCAAATGTTAGGTCACTGCCCATTAATATTCTGAGATTTGTATCTACTTTGGAAGATTCCAGTCGGTTTCCCATTTCATTAGGCGATGAAATGCGATGTTGGGTCGATGGGTTGTTGAGCGTGATCATGATTTCTGTTTTGCCCGGGTTGAGTTTCACATTGTTGGACCTCATCCATCCATTTATTTGAGTGAGGCAGTTGGTAAGGATTTGGTCTAGTTCTCTGGTATTATTAAATGTATTCATGATTTGCGTGCCATCATGGATGTCATCCTGGGGTCTCCTGGGGTCACTGTTGCAACCCCTGGCTTTTAATTTGTGAGCCCCACCAATCCCTTGCGACCCCTGTGCTAGGGGCGTGGCAAAAACAACTGTTACGAGCCTATCTTGGGCTCTGTCCTCCATTTTGTCTTATGACTCTGCTTGGCAGCACTTGTGGTGTGCCATGTGTGTCGCGCAGCGAGCTGAGCGAGCCCTGTGCCTCAGGTAAGTCGAGGGGTGAGGAGGGTTGAGGAGGACTGGGGCATCGGCGATGCGAGGCATAAAGTGACACGTCTCAAAATGCGCAGAATAAAAGCAGGAATGAATGAACTGCCGCGGGTATCAAGAAAACATAAATAAATTGGAGCAGAACACTGTATAAAAAATAATAAAGGAGCATATTCCAAATGACATTGGGCACACACAGAAATTATAAGAAGTGCGCGCTTCGTTTAGTAGCGCAAATTGCAGAGCAAGGCTGTACAACAAGACGTGTATTTTTCCCTCCGAACTTCATCAACTCAAGGACGTGCTAAACTTCCTCAGGGAGAGAGTTCCAAAGATTTGCTGCTATGCAATTTGTCCCCACTTTGGCAATAGCGTGAGCGACCTCTGTCAAGACCCACAATCGTGGGCGGAGGCAGCGCCAGGACACTTTCCAAAAGCACTCCGCCTCGACAAGCCGTGGCGCTGTGTCTTCCAGGCGTGTCTAGCTCTCCTTCTACACCCGCCAGCTTTACAGAGGAAACATTTCCTTGAGAGGTCATCAAAAAATGCAGTTAAACACCCTTTCGAACCCATCACCGTGAGACATTCGCTTATGTGTAGGTAATTTGCCCCATTCTCATTAGGCCCTGGAACGCTTGTCAGTTGAATGGACATATTATAGGAAGTGAGTTGGGCAATGTATGCGTACTATTTTGATCGTTGTAACATATAAATGCACCACGGTGCTATGAGCAAATGCTTTCAAAGTATTTATTTTGTACAACTATCCAAAATTTTTCCACAAAAAATAATTTTAAGTTGCCGCAAAGCAAAGTTTACGGGAGATTGGCAAAAGCAACCAAAATAGCGCTTTTTGAAACATGTATTCTATCACTCTGCACACACTTCTATGACGTGTGGGAGGACTGCTTTATTGCTCTTGTACCTGCTCCATTTTGTAAAGCATGGCACGTAAAGAACAGCATGCTATGCTATGAGTCGCTCGAGTCACAAAATAGGAAAAAAAACTCCTCTGCCATAGGTCCCCTAACCGTGCTTTTCCCACCGGAACCGAAATACAGCCTGTGTAGGGCCCTCTGAGACCTGACCCGCTTCAAGTTCTACCGCAGACTTCCATTCACAAAATGATTTACTTGGTCATTGCAATTTGCTTTTGGGCTCACTGCACAAAAATACCCAGACTCGCTTTAAATTTGAAAAGGTTGCTTTAATGTGACAGGCCACAGCTCACAAAGAAACGCTACCTTGGCTCCCTGGCCTTACAGACTAAGTAATCGTTTTAACAATTGTCAAACAATTAAATAAATAAACAATTTCCATTCCCCCACAATTAAATAATTAAAGCATTTCAAATTCCTGCCTTCCTATCTCTTGCTCCCTTCCGTCTCCTTAAAATACTCTCAACCTTCATTCCCCCTTTCTCCCTGAGGCCATGCCCCTCCTTCAATATCTGTTCCCCCTCTTTGTACCCCTGCGGTAGCCCGTTCGTGTAAACAGCACCATACCCTTCCTTTACTGCGCTAGTACCCCATTGTGCTTCCCCCACCCCTCCTCCAATGGGCCATGTCCCCGGCACCAGAGAAACCCTCCCCTAAGGTGTTCTTTCTACCCCACCTAACCTAACCTTTCCTCTATGTCCCATTTTTATTATGTCCAGCACCGCCAACGTCGCATCCACTAATTAATAACTGTTTCCATATACCGATAACTGCACTCCATCCTCTCGAAAACGAAAATCCTCAAATGTCACTTCCCCGTGATCCAGCACTTGCGCCCCTGCCGCACTACAAACTTCCCTGTCTACCTGTTAAGCTTCTTCCTAGACCCTCCCATTCACTGCCCCTTCATTCACCGCCCCCACTCCAAACCCTCCTCAGCAACCACTTTGTCCAGACCACCTTACCTTGAGCCTCTCCCAACACCCTCCTTGACCCCTCACCTGCCTCCCTTCGCCCCCTGGATGCTCTTCTGGAGATCTCCTTTCTGCTCCTACTGACCCCTTTATCCGAAACCGCCCCTCTACCGGCCGCAGGGCTGCTTGTCACCACTGCCGCGAGGGGACCGTCTGCCACTGCTCTCCGCTGTGTCCTCCCCCCACCGACCCCCTTCTCCACCGTAACCTCACCCACCGCCCCCCTCAAGCTGGGCTTTGGTTGCCCTGCTGATAATATCCAAGGCCTCCCTCAGAGCCTGGGCATCAACCCAACCCATTTACTTTGACCCCTACCCTGGCATCTTGCTGCACCAGCTCAGCTTCACTGTGTGCCACCACCCCTATTTGCTCCCAAAATATACACAGGCCCCCGAGCAAGATGCCTCCCCACTCGACTGCCCTAAAAAGAGTCTGGGGGGTGCACACTTCTAATTGAAACCAAAATATGCCCCCCCCTGTGACTCAATGGAAACCCCTAAAATACCCAAATAGCTCAATATTATATGCTGTATTATTTCCTATTCTGCATATTTTTTTATTTGTTTTGTGCTGCCTGCCACTCAGAGAGTACAATGACTGCTCACGCATCCCTGTACCACTCTCTGAATGTGCTCTGCATGCACTGCAGTGTACCTGAGATCGGACCTGTGCTCTCTAAAGCTACCTTCCCTACTGTTAGCGTGCCGGCCCTCTGAAGTCTGCAGCACTGCCCCCTGGCTGCTGCGGCGGGCACCACACTCTCCCCGCGGAGCTGTGACAGCACAGCAGCCTGTGCGGCCGGTCTAAAGGACGTGCAGGGGAAACCTTTTTCTCTGTGCACTGAAGTGCTCTCAATTCCCTCCCGACCCGCCCACCCCTGCCGGCACCGACTATCCTTGCTCCAGACACAGCCGGATAGGGCTGTGCGGGCGGACCTGCCCCCCACACAACACAAGACCCAGGTACCACAGACGTCCTCCTCACTCCCTCTGACGGCAACACACAAAACCACGGACCCTGCTCCCACCCGCCCAAGCTGTATGCCGCGCCCAGCGGGAGGCGCAAACGGTAAGTGGGGGGTACTTTATTTACAGAACCCCCGGCTAATTAAAATGTACCTTTACCAGTATAAACCTACTGCTACCAACACAATACCTCGCCAATTCACCAACTAACTGCCTCCTTCCGCAACTATCTCTGCCTGACCAGACCCACGCAGGGAAGGCTCGGGAGCCGTGACCTAGGACAAACTCTCGTCTCAACTGTCGCTTGCTCACGAACCATCCCTGCCCCCTATATACTCCCTGAGGCGCTCTGCATGCAGGCGGCCTGTACAGCGCCCAAAATGACCCCACGGGGAAACGCTTTGCATTCACCGGGGCCCCCCCTTTCCTAGCTACGTAGATTTCATGCTTTATGAGAGGAAATGATCTTTGACGTGTTTACGAAATTTGCTCCATTTTTTTTTTACAGCGACCACATGGAATGGCCTACCTAACGAAGCAGGGGGAGGGCACACAGCCACGTGCCATACAGACCTCTGCAGGAAGGGCAGCGAGTTTGGCATGTGACCATTTACCGAAGTTTGGGAGTTTCCTGCGGCAGCCTACTAAAACACGACCTCATGGTAGGAGACGTTTTAACCCAAAGGTAATTTTCTTGTCGCCTGATAATTGTAGATTTTGAAAGGTGAAATGCATATTCCTGAGTGCACTAAGGAGTTTATTTCACACCTCAGAACCGTATTTTCCTGTGCCACGCTGTCCTTCCTCTTTATTAACACGCCCTACCTCTACCCATCCCACCGCCATCTCGCTCTCCTTCCTTCTCGCTGTCTTTCCCTCTTCTTGCCTCCTCAACTTGCTCTTTGACCTCTCCCATAATTTTCTTATGTATGTCTGCTCAGTCCAACTTGATGTGTCCTTTTTCTAGTTTGCTTGAGGTTTATGGTGTTGGAGAATGCTGGAGAGTTAAATTGCTGGAGGGTGGCACTCTGTAAACATGAAGGCGTTGGAGCAAGGCATTCGACGTGTAAGGTGTTGGAGGGTGAGATTGGGTGCCAGACATTTAAAGCTGTTGACGAAGGGCCCTTGGCGATTCACAGTGGGTGGTGGAGTACCTGTGGTGAAAATGGTTGGGGGATATTCAGCCTCTGGGTGACTGATGGGCTTGGTTTCCTTTGCAAGGGCTCAAAGTGCACTGTTGACAAGAAAATCCCTGTGCATATTGTCCAAGTGTAAAAGTGTGAAGTGGTGCATCCTCTGATTGTCTTCTGGTTGGACTTTATTGGTCAGTTGCTGTTTCCAGTCTATGGCCAGACACTTGGCAGACACTGGATGTCGAGATGAGTCTATTTACAGTTTAGCCGGAGTGATGTACAATAGTCCAGGTTGTTGTGTTGGATGTCTGCTTACATTCACAGTAATGTGGTAATATAGCCCTTTACACACTGATATTAATGCTACATATGGTGATCCATTATTGTATGAAATGTATATAATATTACAGTGATATAACACTATTTTCTTAGTGTATTGAGGGACAATGCTATGTGATAGCCCTTCCTGTGTTGTCAAGGGGTGAAAGGTCGTGTGTCATCACTTCATGTGATATCACTTGGGAGCAGGGTAAAATGATGTCACTTCAGCAGGTATTTTGGTGAAATGTATTTATTCATTTATTTATTGCTTGCTTGTTAGGTGCATATACAATAAGAATATACTGGGGGCCATTACAAGGTGGGCGGTAAGGGATACCGGGCACCAGTAAGGAGACCGTTGCCCGTAATCCCTTACCGCCCTATTCCAAGGTCCCTTGGCGGGGACCGTAAGGAACGTGTGGTCTGACCACAAGTCCCTTACGGGTCCCGCTAAGGGACCAGGGCGCTAATAATGGGCTTGCAAGTTGCGAGCCCGTTATTAGCGCACTCCCCATTCCCATTGAGCCCTATGGGGGCTCAAATGGGAATGGGGAATGGCATGTTCAATCGGGATTTACCGGTCCCACCATGGTCGGACTACACCGGTAAGTCCCCATTGAACTACACCGGTGCCAGACCCATTATTGGTGGGAGACATGGCGCAAATAGCGGCATGACTACCACCAATCTCGGAATGAGGCCCACTGTTTCAAAGCCTCCATGACGTCAATGCGTGCCATATCTGTAGGTGTAGCAAGTGAGTCCATATCTTTTGATAAGTTTGATGAGTCGGGTAATGTAGATGCTGAAGAGTTGAAGAGTAGTGGCAAGAAGGATGTACCTTGAGGTAGAATCCCCCAGGTTGGTGTGTGTTGTGCTGAGCTGAAGGCTGTAGCCAGGTTGTGTCCATTATTTATGTTAGGAAGGACTTTATCCATAGCAAAGTCGTGTTCCTGATCCCTATTTCTTGGAGTCTTTTGTTGAGGGTTTAGTGTTGGACTGTGTTGAAGGATGCTGAAAGGTTCAGTAGAATTATTTCTGAGGTGATGTTGGAGTTGGAGTTAGTTTTTAGGTCGTCCCAGATGAATAGTAGTGCTGATTAAATTCCTCTCATGGCTCTGAAAAAGATTTGTGCCCGGTCCAGTGTCAGGATGCTTTCTACATGTTTCAGGATTTGCTCGTATAAGTAGGTTTCTAGGAGTTTCGCCAAGTAAAGGATGTTTGAAATAAGCAGGCAGTTGGTTAAGTCTTCTGTGTTTCCCAAGGCTATTTGAGGAGTGGATTAATGTGTACCGCTTTGAAACTCTGTGGTACGGCTCAAGTTGTCAGCAAATGGTTCATGAGGTTCCGGAAGTATTCTGCAGGTGTCTCTTGGGTGATGTCTGATGGGAAAGGGTCTACTGGCAATCCAGCTTTGTTTGTGTGCTTCTCTACGTTAGGACATTTTTTTTAAATTGGTGTGAAGTCGTTAAGTGTTGAGGATGTTTCTGGAGTTTGTTGGTTGGTTGAGTTGTTGCTTGTGTTTTTGGGCATCTACAAAAACCTTTTCTATACAAAAATAGAAAAGTATTCATTTTATTTTCATCAAATTGCAAATACCATAGTAAAAATACATACATACAACTATAACTACATATTACAATTAATTTGAGTCAATGGTAACAATTACCAAAGATTAGATCAAACATTACAAATATCAAAAAACAAATTGGTGTCTTGTGGTTAGTAGGTGATGTGGTATAACCATATCTAACACATCTGCTTTTTAGAATACATAGAATCTCTTATTAAGGTTCTGTAATGAAAAGGATTGTGTGTATGATATAATGCTGTAGGTTATACAGCCTTGGGAGAGTACTATTGTTGGCAGGTGTGCTGGTGAGGTAGGGGTAACCAGTTGCCTTGTTGCGATATAGCTTTTAGGTTCCATCACCACTCGCAATTGGTCATCCTGACAAAAAAACATTGGGAAGTGCACATTTTGAACACAAGGACATGTGCGATACGTTCTTTTCTTGGTTGATTGTCCTCGTTGTTTGACATCACAGCCAGCAATATTTAAGTAGCATTTTTCTAGACTGTCCAAACTAGCTGTTTGTAATTTGTTGATTAGAGGATAATATCAATGCCACAGGGATCACAGGGCTTAAGGTGTCTCGGGGCTAAAGATGTCACAGGGGAGTAGTGTGGGAGGATGTAATGCAAGGGGGTGCCATAGCACAGAGGTGCATTAGGCAGTGGTGCAGTATCGCAGGGATACAATACCTCACGAGTATACCTCAGGGGGAAGAATATTGTAGGGGCAAAGTATTGCAGGGGCAAAATATTTCAGGGTCAGAGTATCGCAGGAGCACAACATTTACTGGGCGTGATTATACCTGGGGATAGTGTTGCTGTGCATAAAATCAGTGGACATAATCTCAGCAACGCGATATGGCAGGGGCACAGTAACAACAGCAGGCAAGTCTCACTGGAGTATAGTATCCTCAAGGCAGGGCTGCTCCTGTGATCAACTATGGTGTGGCGTGCCAGACTAAAAGTGACAGACTATATCATTGGTGGTGGATTATAGTGGGGGAGTATTGCATAAGAATATTATCAGCAAACCATCACAGTGGCAAACTCTGACAATGGCAATAACTTCACAGTGGTAAAACCTCACATAGGCAAAATCTCCCAGTGGCAAAATTCCACAGTGGAAAAATGTCTCAGTGGCAGTATCTTGCAGAGGTAAAATCACTCAATAGCATGAACACACAAAGGCAAGGTCTCACTGTGTTAAAATCTCAGTGTGGTAGAAGTCTCACAGTGGTTGGATCTGACAATGGCATGATCGGACAGTGGCAAAGTCTCAAAGTGGCAAAACCTCACAGTGCAAAATCTAACAGAGGAAAAATCCCACAGCTGTAAAATCTAACAATTGTAACATCTAACAATGAAAAATCTCACAGTGAGAAAATCTCAGTGGCAGAATCTCAAAGTGGCAAGACCTGACATGGCAAGACCTGACAGTGGTAAGACCTCAGTTAGTAAACCCTCACAGTGGCAAAACCTCACACAATGGTAAATTCTCACAGTGCTAAAGACTCTCAGTGGTAAGATCTCACAGTGTTAGGATTTCACACTGGTAAAGTCTCACAGTGACCACATTTCTCAATACCAACACTCTCACAGTGGCAAAATCTCACAATGGTAAAATCAAGCAGTGGTAAAATCTCAGAATCTCAGTGTGTTAGAAGTTTCACAATGGTCGAATCTCACAGTGGGAGAATCTCAGTGGCAGAATCCCACAGTAGCAAGACCTCACTGCATTAAAAACTCACAGTGGCAAAGCCTCACAGTGGCAGGACCTTACATTGGCAAAATATTACAGTGGCAAAGTCTCACAGTGGCAAGATCTCACATTGAAAAGATCTCACACTGGTAAAGTCTCACAGTGGTAAAGTCTCACAGTGGACATATTTCTCAGTAGTAAAACATCTCAGTGGCAATATCTTGCAATGGTAAATTCTTGCAGTGGTAAAATTGTATGGTGGCAAAAACACACTGGCATGAATTCACAATGGCTAGGCGTGATAGTGTTAAAATATCAGTGTTGTACAATTTAAAAATGGCAAAATCTCACAGTGGCAAAATCTCGGACTTGCAACATCTCAAAGTTGCAGAATCTCATATGGGCAACATTTCTCATTTGAAAAAAAAACTCACATTGGCACCATATCACTGCGTCAAAAACCCCACAATGGCAAAATTCCACAGTGCAAGAGTCACAGTGGCAAAGTCTCACAGCAGCAACATCACACAGTCACAAAATTTCACAATGGCAAAAACCCACAGTGGCAGAACCTCACTGTGGCAAACCCCCCAAGTGGCAAATGAGTCACAGTGGCAAAATCTCACAGTGGCAAAATCTAACAGTGCCAAAATCTCACAGTGCCAAAATCTCACAGTGGCAAGACCACACTGTGGCAAGACCACACCGTGGCAAGACCTCACAGTGGCAAAATCTTACAATGGTAAAGTCTCACAGTGACATGATCTCACAGTGGAAATATCTCAAATGCCTTATTACATAAAAAAACTGCCAACATCCAAAACATATAAAAGAAAATATTACTTTTGTACAATGTTTACGACGGAGGCATAACACACCCACAAAAAGGCATATAAAGAAGACACCATTAAAATCGAACACAAAGGTACACATATAGGGTACACATATAGGCTTTAAAGAGCATCAATTCAAGAATACAGACAGAAGAGCAGGCACCAACAATAGGTCATCTTTACTGGAACCCAAAGAGGGAAACTTAAAAGAGAACAACATACCTATGGTGGTAGTTACTACTTATACTACACTCTCTTACACAATTCAAAAACGTATCAAAAGAACTGGCCCATTCTGAACACGAGTAACTCCAATTTTCCTACAAAATGAGCACAAGCATTCGTGATTTAGTAATCAAACATAACAAGACCAATAAAAGACAAGCACAAGAATCATCACCAAGAACTAGAGCTGGGAGCCTAGAAGGAATAAGAGCACATTTCCTGTGTGGAAAATGTGTAACGTGAAATTTTCTTTTTTTTCTTTTTTTTTAATTAAAAAGTGTGTTTAGTTTATACAATAAACTTTTACACTACAATAAAATGAAACCAAATGCACATTATCCTGTGACAAACAGAAATATTAGATATATTGCAAACATATCTCAGTCATATACTAGAGTTATCCATTAAACTGTCATAGGAGTAGATCCATTACCACACAAATTCCGCATTCCTATTCGAGTATAAGCTGTAACATAAGTTAAGACTGTCCTCCTTGTCACTCATAAGTCACACCATCCTAAACCTGTCAGGACCCCGTGGGTGGATTCCTTGACTTCCCAGTTCGCTCTCCAATCTTCTTCTCCCTGCAGCATTTTGTTTTTTAGTTCCACAAATATATGCGTCAGGAAGGTTGTGAGGGCAATTATTAGACTCTCATTCGTAGTCATCATGAGTCTTACCCAAAGGTTACCTGAAAGTACCCGGGAGATCGAGTGGGTAATGTCTCCCAGGAGACGGGTTATTTTGTCTTGAAATGCTGAGCATTCCAAGACCAAATGAAACAGGGATTAAATCGGAGCTAGGCCACAAGCACGGCAGCCTCACATTTCTCTACAAATCTGAAGTTTTGGCCCCACGACTTTCATTGTCAGGAGAGTATTAAGACGCAATCTTAGATAAAGATCAATGTGCTTCTTGGAGGTACATTTTTGTATATAAGGTTTGAGTTCATTTGACGGGGTACAAAGGTCTTGATTGTTTTTATATAATTGCAACCTGCCAAGATCCTCATAATCAGACATTCTTTCCCACTGCTTTATTTTGTTTTTTATGACAAAGGGGCTCTCCTGGTTCTCCAGTTGTATCATAGTTGTAAAGGTCTTGCAATGTTTATAAAATTTGATTTTAATGATCAGAGACAGTTTGCATGCTTTATTTTACATAGAAGGCCAGTGACTTTTTTTCACATTCCCTTATTTGGTTAGCAGAGACAGAGATCTTTTAATGTGTTGTGCCCACCATGATGTCCAACCCAGTTCTAATCTAATTACACTGATCCGAGTAGATTTTGGAAGATTCAGCACTGTCTTTCATATTTTGATTTCTAGGCGATCTAGGAAGGACCGATCCGCAGAGTATTAATTCACATCCATTCAATGTTGCTGCCTTTACCTTAAGTTTGTATAGCTTGATTAGAGTATGCACAGAGGTTCCTATTTATTTTCATCAGACTAATCGATCGATTAAGTTTCCCCCTCCATCCTCCCCTTTTGAGTTTTAAGATGTTCCTTTGTAGAGATCAGGAAGCCTAGCTAATTTATACTGGTAACCAATGTTCCCTCTAAGCTGTGCGCATGTGCGCTTGCCCAGCTTCCTTCTGGGTGCCGCTCAGAAGAATTTTAGCAGCGCATGCAGAAAATTCTCACCTATTCAAGAAGATTTAATAAGGCACAAGACACAGCAATTAACTGAAATTTTCTTTCTCTTAAAATAAGCAACTATTCTTGATATTCTGCTAATTTGCATTACACTACTATGCACCTAAAATCCCTAGCAGCAAAATACAACACAAGTAGTAAAAACTAATATGAAAAACTGGTTCCATGAACAGAAGAATCTAACCAGGATATGCCTGCACACATTAACTAAAAACATTCCCTCCCCACCCATGACTCCTAAACCTGACTCTACCACACTTTCACCTTATGCCTCTAACTTCTGCTCGAGAGTACAGTAAGATACTGCCGGACAACCTTGACTCTTCCTCTCTTGGCTCTGTGAAAGGTTTGCAGACGTATACCTACATCCACTTGTTTTGTGTTTGTAGTAACATGAATAACCTTCACGCGCCAGAATTTCTGTTACTCATTGTGCCTAACCAAAAGCATCACCCACACTATATAGTCTAACTTTAATTTTATTGAACCCAATTTAATTGAAATGCTGAAGTTACTAAAAAACATGCACCCTACTAATTGTCCTCGGGAAATGTTCCCCTCTAAATATATATTGAAGCATCGAGAATAGGTTGCGTCGTTTCTTTGTCGGTTTGTCAGTTATTCCTTTCATACCGGCTCCATTCCTCACTCGATTAAAAATGGGGCAGTTACCCCTCTGCAAAAAAAAACGGGATTGGACCCGTTGGATGCGGCTGATTTAAGACCCATCACAAATACTTTATTTTCCCTCAAGCTCATAGACAAGGCATCTACTACACAGCTGCAATCTTATGTACTTGATACTGGTAAATTGCACGCAAAGCAATCAGGCTTCCGGAGTTTCCATGGAACCGAGACAGCATTGTTGGATTCACAAACACACATGCTTGGTCAGCTGAAACACAGCAAGTCAGGGCTGCTGATGCTGTTGGATCTATCGTCAGCCTTTGACTTGCTGGACCATAAAATCTTGCTTGCAAGGATGGCGTCTGTTGGCGGACTCTCCAATAATGCCATCACTTGGCTTAGATCTTTTCTGGAGGGCCGCAAGTCACGTGTCCATTGGGGTGACTGTGCCTCCGAGCCAAACACTATAACATGTGGAGTTCCCCAAGGGGCATGTCTCTCTCTCTTGCTGTTCAACATTTACATTCTCCCCTATGTGTTGAGCTGGAATCTCTGGGGATCTTTTTTCTGTAATTACGCAGATGATTTTCAGTTGGTATTGAATATAACTGGGAACCATGATGTTGATCAACAAACTCTAGCTGTAGCCTACTATGTCATAAAACAATGGATGTCAGCAAACTGGCTCTGTTCAAATGCTGCTAAAACCGAGTTGATGCTCTTCGGCTCTCAGCATGCTCAATATGAATTAAGTCAAAAATATGACTATTTTAACATAGAAGGTATTCAAATTAAAATAGTGCAGCAAGTCAAGACCTTAGGCACTTATATGGAGGACAGTCTTGATCGTGAGGCACATGTCACAGCTATCACTACCAACACCAACTACCATTAAAGGTACTTAGACAAGTAGCCACGCTAATATCGGTGGAAAATCGTATAAAACTTGCAAGGGCCGTGAAACTACCATGGGTGGACTATTGTAATGCCTTACTGGGAGGGGCCAATAAAGCTGATATCCAACAGTTGCAGAAGATACAAAATGCAGCTGTGCGGATAATCTTTCAGATGAAAAGCTTTGAACCCACTAGTGCTGCCAGAAAAAACTCCACTGGCTCCCGGTGGCAGCTCGCATCCAATTCAAACTGCTCACTACATGCCACAAATGTATCTTTGGAAATGCTCCTCTATATTTGAAGGAGAAGATTAACATCTATCAACCTAAGAGATGCTTAAGATCCACTGAAGGGTTCCTGTTGGCATTGCCATGGATAAAAAGATCTTGTGGTTTAGGGCGGGCTTTCCATGTTCATGGTGCTCAAGCTTGGAATGCCCTCCTACCACAGCTACGAAGGATAGAGGACCATCTTGCCTTCCGCAAACAGCTGAATACAATTCTGTTTTACTAGGATAATCACTGAGTCTCACGTATTACTCCTGTCTTTCGGCGCCTGGATGCCCGTGGGCTTTGGCGTGTTATAAGTCCAATTAACATAACATAACATAACTACCAGCTCAAATATCGGATACTGACTGTAAGTAACCAGGCTACTTGGATGTGTAACCAAATCCCATACTTCCTCTTCTTTGTACATATGTCACGCAAGTGCTTTGAAGCGGCCCACTTGTAAGTTACCGCATTATGAAACTCAAATATTAATTTGCCCTCTAAAGAATTCGAAAAGACAAATGTGATGTTCAGCGTCTCCTACTTTAGCATGACTAACATTACCCTATAAGTAGAGAGCAACATTGCAATATCATTTACTTAGCCTACAACGGATAATGGGTATGGACTATGCCTGGGATTACTCGTCCATAGTATCATGGCACCGGATATTCAGAGTGGAGAATGCTTTTCACACAATCTGCATCATTTCCAAGTGTTCAGAGTTCCTTTGGGTATGAACCTTCACATTATATGGTAACTCGCTTCAATAGAAAAATAGTTTCACTGAGCACTTGTGTTAATCCCACACAATGATATAAAGGTGGGGTATGCTGCAAACAATCTTGTATGCACTGCAAAAGAATTGTGTACATGCAGAGTCATGACATTTTTAAAATGCACATCATATGTTGAGGCATTTAAATATACCTTGCTTGCAAAGTACTTTGGGTCTGCAAATATCCCAGTGAGTGTTTACTGCTACAATCCTTCATTTTGTACAGTGCTCTATCAACTAGTATTGGAGGCAAGCACAAGGGCTGGGGAAGGGTATGGGTGAAAGCATCACTCCTTGCAGGTGATGAACAAAGCAGCAAATTTCAAAGACCAGGTCAGACGTTTCGGCAGTACACTGAAGGAAATATGTTGGCTGTTTGCTAAAGGATAGGAAAGTCTAGTACCCATCCGGACAACGGCACCTTCTTTTTCTTTCTATGCTACACTGCTGAGGGCTTTTCAATACAACCATGAGTTCTGTGTGTGCAGTCTCCAGCATCTCCCTGCATCTTATCAAAAGAATTATAGAGGATGGATCCATAGTTGTAGAAGAAGGCACTAAATCATTCGTATCTCTGATGTATTGATGCAATTAACTTAAAAGGAATATATGTGTGGTTTTCTTCAACAGGGCTCCATAATAAACCTCAGTAAGGGTCTTGTTTAATTTTATCTAGGCTGTGGTGCGGAAGGGTGGGCAAAACTGGGGCAAAACTATACACTTTATTATGTGTCATGTCATTTCACTCCCTATGTCAGGGGGACAAGCAGGGCTCTAATCAGATGCTTCTCCCTACTTGGAGTCAAATGATTTTTCAGGGAGTAAAAAAGTCATTAGCTTTGCCAATAGGGATACTTTCTGCTTATTAAAAGATGTTCTTTCCCCATAAAATTCCCTTTGAGATCGGGCATTAATATTATTAAAGTTCCTTCCTTCCTATGCCACTGCTCTGCTGGTCACTAATTTGAAAAAATATCAGTGGATGTTTGTGGGTTGAAGCAATGATATGTTCATTGTTTCTCATTTTTGTTAGGAACATTTTTGTTTTTTAGGGAGTAAAAATGCATGGTGCATATATCTCTTATTTATAAGGCTGGTGTTATCACGGTACGACGTCCTTTCATCGCGGGATGTTTTTTCGCAGGGTTTTTTACTGCAATTCTTTTTCTAAAAAACCCATCACATTTTTTTCTTTTTTTTAAATTTATTCAGGGAACACCTGAATTTTATCAAAGTTTCCATTGCAGTTGGTTAGTCCAAGTCTAAATTTCACAGAGACCTTCCTCCGGATCTACCGATACCTCTAGGGTGATCAGACAATTCCCTCTTCTTCTTCATCCACTGGACAGGTTCCACTTCCTAAGAGGGCGTTGGTGCAGTTGTTACCGCATTGATCTGCCGGAATGTTATTTCAATTAAGTTCACCATAGCCACCGTCCATCTGGTGGTTTCTCCGGCTATTAATCTGTTCCATAGGTCGCCTTTTTGTTTCATCCATGGATTCAATATCAGAGGTAAGAGGTAGGTAGATCTGATTTGTTTGGTATTAGGACAATCTATTACAAGATGTTTCAGGGTTTCCGCCACCTCTGCCTTTTTACATAGACGGCATCCCTTTTTGCCTGTAGCTCCCCGGATGGTTAGGATTTCCTGTGTTAACAGTAGATTCAGTCTAGCTTTCATGAAAAGAATTATTTTTGCTTTTTTCCAGAAATTTAGCACAGTAATTTAGCGTTTTTTTCAATTTGTTAAACGTTGGAGGGAGATGAGTTAGGAGTTTGTTCTCTACTGCTTTCTCAATCGTATGTATCCAATCCATTCTTCCATTTTTTGTTTGATTCTCTCCGGATTTTCTTTAAGCTCTTTTTCTGTGCGTGCTATTTCGGTTAGCTTCTCTTTTCTATTTTCAGCCCAACTGTTAAGGGCTTTTACATTTGCCACTTTCCAGTTCATCCTTGATGATGTTATATGCTGGTAACGTGTCCGCCAGGATTATTTTTCTGTAGAATCTCATGGCACTTTGGTCGACCATAGATAAAAGAGACACTAGGCCCAGTTCTCTTCTAATGGCTGCCATGGATGTTCGAATTTTTTTTTAAAAAATGGGGGGTTGGGCGGATCCCCCTCAAATATAATTTGAACAAAAATTTGATGGTATTTTCACAACTAAAAATCGCTGTAAAAAACCCCACGAAAAACCATCCCATGATGAAATGACATGGGACCGTTATCACTACCCACAGGAGAACGTAATGTGGATAGTAAGCAGAGGCACTTGAATTTTGGATCATCATATTCTAAGGTGCAGTTATTCCGATGCAATTATAATCCATACACAAATTATTAAAAGCATGTTCTCCTGGCCCTTGGATTACTTCATTAAAGTGGCACTTGAACTCCTTTAGCATGTTTTTGACACGTTGCTTTTAATTGCCATTAATCCATCGGCAAATGTATTCTGTGTGAGTTTCTTGACATCCACATTAGTTATGACAAGAGATATTTGAGGGCCACCACAAGGGTCGTTGCTCGCAGCAGTAACATGCTGACAAACCAGCCTATTCAAGGAGTGGAACCCACCTACCCCAACCCCCCACCAAGAGCCAACCTACCTAACGGTCAAGGAACAATAACGCACCAGCCTTGAAAATGATCCCTTGGGTCGAAACACGTGTCGGTTGACCACAAGATTATCGCATCAAGAATAAAATTCCCTTTTTTTGAAAAATCAGAATGCAAAGAAATATTGTTTGTGCGCGATATGTGGGATCACAACTAAGAGATATTTGGATTTTGTAATACAAATTAGTGATTTTCCATTGGCATAAAACATACAGGGCCTCATTAAGTCTTGGGGAGGTATCCCGGTGTAAATCTTCCAGAAAATCGCCCAAACTAATTACTGTCACTGCCACTTGGTCCGGAGGAATTTCCACCAGATTACAACTGGTTGTGGCGGTGTAATTCCCCATTCATATTTAGTCCATATTGAGTCCATTGGAATAAATGTGGCTTTTTGGCGGGATTACCGCACTGGAAATTCTGACGATTTCGGTATTGAGTTTGAGGGTTTACCAACAGGATTTTTCCTGGAGGAAAATCTTCCACTCCAGGCCCGAAATCGTAATTTGGCGTAGTGGTAAAGTTGGCGGCAATGGAGTTGCCGCCAACTTTACCACTTACCGCCAAACTCATAATGAGGCCGATATTTTTCTCTGCACAGAAGTACATTTGCAAGGTACTGTGGCAGATACTGAAGTCTTGGACTGGTTATTGAGTTTTCTGTATAATCACATATGACACATTTTATTTTAGCCCATGTGTTTGGAAAAAGATTTTTAAAGAATTGCAGTGGCTGGGTAGAGGAAATTCCTTTGCAAACTCTCTTCTGCGATGGTAGCTCACAAACTGGCTTACCTCATTAGTCAGTTGCGCACATGGAAAATAATGTGCGCACAACAGCCAACCGGTTCCGCACATAGAGAAAAATAATTAGAGGGAACATTGCTGGTAACTTGCTTTATTGCAGTTTGATTTACTTGCCATGTATTTCTACTGCCTGAGTGTTTGGTTGTATATGTCATAGCGTAGGATTTCGCTGGGTTGATTTTCAGATGGTTTATCACCAGAAAGGCGTGGACACCATCAAAGACCTTTTAAAGGCTTACCGGGGTGTAATCCATCAGTATTAGATCATCAGCATAAACAATGATATTCACCCGTAGGTCTTTCCATCTAGGCACATACCCACCCCATACCAGGATTTCCTTCCATAGGTCAGCTAAGTACAGATAGAAGATAGTTGGGGCCACTACACATCCCTGTCTCACCACTTTAGTGATAGGGATTAAATTGGGCAGCTCTGCCTGACTATATACTCTGATTTCAATCGAATTGTCCCTGTATAGCTGTTGTATCATTCTTAATAGGCCCTCATCAATACCCCAATGTCTAAGTTTGCTCCGTAGTATTGGATATTAACATTGTCAAAGGTGGCGCTCAATTCCAGCACTGCTACTTACAATGTTTTACTAAAAAGTCCTCCATTGCCTGTAGTACATACCGAGAGGGCTACGGGGCTCATCAGGGCGCCTATGCCTTTCTTGAACCTGGTCTGGAGGGGACTGAGAATTCTCGACTTCTCTATTCACTTACACAGGTCCTTCAGCACCAGTTTGGCAAACATTTTAGCAGCCGAATCTCTGAGAGCAATTGGCCTGCAGTTGGCTGTACTTGATCTCTCGCCGCCTTTAAAGATAGGAATTACAGTTGCTGTTCTTCAGGATTCTGGGCAGTCCATACCCCTGGCAATACACTGAAAAAGTCTGAGTAGGATGTCTGATTAGAGAACCGGATTCTCCTTATAAAACTGGTTCGACACCCCATCCGGACCGCATGCCCTAGAATTCATAATTGTTTAATTGCCATGGCCATGTCTGTAGTGTCAAAATCGGACTTCCATGTCTCGGGATTTGTGGTTTGGTCTAGCGCCCGTGGTGGAATTATTCCCTCAGAATTAAATTTATTGTAATAGTACTCACACCACTCGGCCTCTGATACGCAGCACAATTGTTGGCTTGCCTGTTGGTCATGAGTGCCATTCAGGATCCTCCAGATTGCTCCAGTTTCTTTGCAAACCAACTTCTTGAAAATAGTTTGATTTTTCGCACTATACACTTTGAGTCTGTGGGCCTCCTTACAAGGTTCGCGGTACGGGTTAACAGGTGCCGCTAATGGATGCAGACCCGTGAAACCCATACCGCGAAATTACAAGGTCCCCTCGCGGGACCCGGTAAGTAACGCCTGGTCAAACCAGGCGTCCTTACCGGGTCCCACGAGGGGAAGAGGGAGCAAACAACGGGCCGCTCGTAATCGGCCCGTTGTTTGCTCGCTCTCCCATTCCCATTCAGCCTTATGGGGGCTGAAATGGGAAAGGTCCAAGCCCGGGTTACTGGAGAGAGGAATTACCGGCCCGCCAAACTCAGAATGGCCCGGTAATTCCCCATTCTGGTAACCCGGACCCGGACCCGATTTTGGCGACAGCCATGCCTGACTTCATAGGTGACGTATCAAACAGCCTAATAAAAGATTGTAAATCAATGTTTAGCGCCACCAAAGGAATGGAGATGGTGTTGCTATTCTCTGAATCCACTGGGGGATCAGCGGGGGGGTCAAGACAGAGTGTAGTAGCTCCCTATCTCCTCATAGTGCTCCTCTACATCTGCAATACTACTATCCTACAAACTTAACAGGGTTTGAGTTTCAAACATCCAAGGAGATGTGCTTAGTCTCTCGATCTGTTGAGCAGAGTCTATGATTTCTTTCTCCAGGCTTATTCCTCCCTACATTGGAGAAATGCCAGTCTGTGCTCTACGTCTCTGAGGACCAGTCCTGAAATCCTGCCTAATGTGATTTCAACCAGGACGGCCGGAGTGAAGTCAGCCCCTGTGACATCATCCCATGCATTAGTTTGGCTTATTTCAATCAGTGATTTGGCCTTTCATAGGGGAAAGAAGACAGGGATCTTAGATTTATCCGATATAGAGGGCTTTCTTATTAGCAGAGATCCCCTAGGAGTTTTTGCACACACGAGGGAGGAGATTTGCTTGCTCATATGATTATACCACTTCTTGGTGCCTTTCATTGTTGTCAGGATAGTAGATATCGGCTGAAGAGGGATCACCTTATTCAGAGGATAGGGGTGGAGGTGCCTGCAGGTACTATGTCCCGAGTTCAGGGGGATCAGCCCCAGCACTGAAAAACAGAGACTTTTCACCCACCTTTTATTTTCTGCCATTTCCCTGAAACCACGGACTGCAGACTGCTCCACATTTTGCAGTCACGCTTCGCTTCAAAACAGTGTTTTGAAGCTGAAGCAGGAGGAGCCAAAGCACAACACAGGCAGTGAGGACAGACTGCTCCACACTTTGCAGTCACACTTCAGGGGGCCCACGATTCGAGGGAAAAACAGATTACACATTACATTAATGTGTAATCAAAACAAAAGAAATAGAACTACGTCTGAATAAACCCTGGCAACCTCTGGAGTCATCAGAAGTCAAGGGTTGTGTGATGTCACTTCAGCAGGCATTTTGGTGAAATGTATTTATTTATTTATTTATTGCTTGCTTGTTAGGCGCTTATACAATTAGAATATACTGTTTCAAAGCCTCCATGATGTCCATGTGTGCCATATCTGTAGGTGTAGCAAGTGAGTCCATATCTTTTGATATGTTCGATGAGTGGGGTCATGTAGATGTTGAAGAGTAGTGGCAAGAAGGATGTACCTTGTGGTAAAATCCCCCAGGTTGGTGTGTGTTGTGCTGAGCTGAAGGCTGTAGCCAGGTTCTGTCCATTATTTCTGTTAGGAAGGACTTTATCCATAGCAAAAACATGTTCCTGATTCCTATTTCTTGGAGTCTTTTGTTGAGGGTTTAGTGTTGGACTGTGCTGAAGGATGCTGAAAGGTTTAGTAGACTTATTTCTGAGGTGATGTTAGAGTTGGAGTTACTTTTTAGGTCGTCCCAGATGAATAGTAGTGCTGATTAAATTCATCTCATGGATCTGAAACAGACTTGTGCCTGTTCTAGTGTCAGGATGCTTTCCACATGTTTCAGGATTTGCTTGTATAAGTAGGTTTCTAGGGGTTTTGCCAAGTAAAGGATGTTTGAAACAGGCCAGCAGTTGGTTAAGTCTTCTGTGTTTCCCGAGGGTATTTGAGGAGTCGATTAATGTGTACCACTTTGAAACTTTGTGGTATGGCTCATTTTGTCAGCGAATGGTTCATGAGGTTCCGAAAGTATGTCTCTTGGGTGATGTCTGATGGGAAAGGGTCTACTGGAAATCCAGCTTTGTTTTTGTGCTTCACTAGGTCAGGACATGTTTCTTTTAAAATTGGTGTGAAGTCGTTAAGTGTTGTGGTTGTTTCTGGATTTGGCTGATTGGTTGATTTGTTGCTTGTGTTTTTGGGCAGCACAAAAGCCTTTTCTATACAAAAATAGAAACGTATTCATTTTATTTTCATCAAATTGCATATACCATAGTAAAAATGCATACATACAACTATAACTACATATTACAATTCATTCCAGTCAATGGTAACAATTACCAAAGATTAGATCAAACATTACAAATATCAAAAAACAAATTGGTGTCTTGGGGTTAGTAGGTGATGTGGTATAACCATATCTAACACATCTGCTTTTTCGAATACATTGAGTCTCTTATTTAGGTTCTGTAAAGAAAAGGTTTTTGTGGATGACATTCTGCTGTAAATTATACAGCCTTGAAAGAGTACTACTGTTAGCAGGTGTGCTGGTGAGGTAGGGGTAACCAGTTGTCTTGTTGCAATATAGCTTTTAGGTTCCATCTCCACTCACAATTGGTTCCCCTGAAACCACAGTGGTAAAACCTCACATAGGCAAAATCTCACAGTGGCAAAATTCCAAAGTTGAAAAATGTCTCAGTGGCAGAATCTCGCAGTGGTAAAATCACTCAATGGCATGAACTCACAAAGGCAAGGTCTCACAGTGTTAGAATCTCATTGTGGTAGAAGTCTCACAGGGATTGGATCTGACAATGGCATGATCTGACAGTGGGAAAGTCTCAAAGTGGCAAAACCGCACAGTGCAAAATCTAACAGTGGGAAAGTCTCACAGCTGTAAAATGTCAGAATTGTCAAATCTAATAATGGCAAAATCTCACAATGAGAAAATGTTAGTGGCAGAATCTCCACAGTGGCAAGACCTGTCAATGGCAAGACTTGACAGTGGCAAGACCTGACAGTGGTAAAACCTGACAGTGGTAAAACCTCAAGTGGTAAAACCTCACAGTGGCAAAACCTCACACGGGAAAAATTTTACATTGGCAAATTCTCACAGTGCTAAAGACTCCCAGAGGTTAGATCTCACATTGTTAGGACTTCACACTGGTAAAGTCTCACAGTGACCAATTTCTCAATACCAAAACTCTCACAGTGGCAAAATCTTGTAATGGTAAAATCAAGCAGTGGTAAAATCTTCCTGTGGTAAAAAAAACACGATGGCATGCAATCACAATGGCAAAGTCTCAGAATCTCAGTGTGCTAGAAGTTTCACAATGGTAGAATTTCACAGTGGGAGAATCTCACAGTGGCAGAATGCCAAAGTGGCAAGACCTCAAAGCGGTAAAAACTCACAGTGGCAAGCCTCACAGTGGCAAAACCTTACACTGGCAAAATATTGTAGTGCCAAAGTCGCACGGTGGTAAAGTCTCACACTGGCAAGATCTCACATTGGAAAGATCTCACACTGGTAAAGTCTCACAGTGGACATATTTATCAGAAGTAAAACATCTCAGTGGCAGAGAGAGAAAGATTTAAAAACATGGGCATGGTTGCCGGAGGTTCTGGCAAATACTAACCGATCTTAGCAATGAAAAACATTGCCAGGCTCTAAAAACAAACCCCTGAAGAAGCCTATAACAAATTTCTATGATCTTGTTACAATGGGTTCGTGGAATACAGATGGCTTTTCTCATTTAATGAACACTTCAGATGTCAACTTGGGCTCATTTGATCTTCTGTGTCTTCAAGAGACTTGGATCGCAAAGAAACCCTCAATGGATGGCTGTGACATTGCCTTCTCACCGGCAATCCAAGGCCCACTAGGAAGACTTCGAGCAGGATTGCTCACAGCCATTCGTACAGGCAGAAACCTATTTCTGGGAAAAACCTTTATAAATGAGCTGCACATACTGGTCACACTGATCTCCTGGAATCCTTCTCAATCCACCAAGGATTATAGGTTGTCGAAGAACTAGTTGGTGATTAATACCTATTGGAATCCTAAAGAACCAACCACCACCTCCTTTTTGGCCAAAATAGAAAATTTGTTGGACGATACTCTACAAAACTTCTCAGTAGACCACATGATCATATGTGGAGAGCTGAACGTGACAATAGTTTCCATAGAGAAATGTCTGAAAACATCAAACAATCCATTTTGCACCGCCGCAAAAAATCTTGGAAAGTCCGATGGGTGTACGATGGCTCATGGAATACTGTGGGACGGAATCATGGTTGCCAGAGATCATCAAAACTTACATTGCCTGCGTCGACCAAAAGAACTCAAGATTCCTATCTGGGAACAAGGCACCCGTTGGGCTACGCTGGACCATATTTATTTCTCACGTGATCTACCGGCAAGGGCAACTTCTTTTAAAGTCATAGGGAAACTTAACAGCAACCATAACCTCTTAAAGGTAACATGGAACACGAAAAAGTAAATTTCGCACTCAAGCGTCCCCAAATCCAGTCTAACATTGATGTAAACAAAGGGGGAACTCGTCTCTGACTGAAGGCATCTGAAATAATTGTGATTACAAAGCAATATATACACGCAAACGAGAGGGATCTGGAAACAAAGGGATACACCAAAACTGACTATTGCCCACCTCTGGTCCCATATCAGCGACCAATAGTGGTTTTTAAACCACCAAAAAACCTCTACCATGTTAACAATCACATCTTGAAAGCAAAATGAGCGGAAAGGTGCAGATCGATAAGGAAAGCCAAAAATGTGCCAACAAAGTTTAATATTGACAAGGCTAACTCATTGACAAAGAAGTATAAGAACTGGTTAAAATCTTACAAAATCCAACTATATCAAGAAAACACTGAAAAGATGTTAAGAGCTCTCAGTGGAGAGCAATCAAAGGACTTTTGGTCACTAATAACATCTGGTGGAAGGGCCACACAAGATACCTTATTGAGTAATGTCAATGAAAGAGATTGGATCGATCACTTTTGAAACTTGTTTGCTTCGCCACTTCCGATTCTTCAGAAAGTTGGACCAGACACTGACAAATGGGACATTGAACAGGATATATCAACTATTGAGTGGAAAATCAACAAATTAGAAGCCTCCTGAGCTCCAGGTCCGGACGGGCTCTCTAATTCGGAGCTGAAAGCAAATTCAAAAGACTGGGCGACACTAACAGCTGAAATATTCACAACATGTGCCAATTCAAACACCATACCTTGCTTGTGGAGAACAGCAAACGTTGTCCCGATCTACAAGAAAGTTGATAAAGGGGACCCCAATAACTATCGCCCGATCGCCTTCTTGGATTGCATTGGAAAAATATTTGGTTCATTTCTGCTAGACAAATTTGCATCGTGGGCAGTATCCTCAGAAGGATACGACCCATTTCAGGCAGGTTTCACAAAGAACTTGGGTACAACGACAAACATCTTGCTCCTGAGCATTTTAAAGGCTAAAGTTCTGGAAGGCTCTCCTAGTTTATTCTTGGCCTTTATTGATCTCTCCCAAGCTTTTGACAGAGTTAATAGAACAAAACTCTGGTTGAAACTGACTGACTGGAATTGCCCGAAGTCAATCTTGGCGCCCATAAAAGAACTCTACACGGACACCTCAATGAGAGTCCGACTCAGCGGAGCTGGTCTCCTCTCTAAGAACATACAAACATTCAGAGGAGTGAAACAAGGGTGCCCTCTAGCCCCACCTCTGTATCTATATAACGCATATTCTGGGGACTACCAGCATTCAGAAAAGTGGGTCAGAGCTTTTCCACCATTAGTGGGCTATGAAAAAATAAGTGGACAACTCTATGCAGATGATATCATCTTAGTCGATCAAATGGCTATAGGTCTACAAAGAAAGTGGGACAACCTGCAAGAATACCTGCGAGCAAACGATCTAGAAATCAACACCGGTAAAACCAAAGTGCTGATTCTTGAGAAAATAGCAAAGAGAAAAAAATATCATCATGGCACTTAGCGGAAGACAGATTGGAAGTAGTCCCCTTGTTTAGATATCTCAGTGTCACAATTATCAGAAACCCACAGGAAACCCAGATGCAAGAAACTCTCTGGACGAAAACTAAAAGTTTGACCAACCAGATGATGGTGCTAGACAAAAGGTTTGGTTGTTTCTCGCTCAAAGGAACTCTGATCTTCTACAAATCTAAAGTGGTCCCAGTGATCGTCTATGGAGCCGAAGCGATGCCAGCAATCCCACTTGAAATCTGGAAAAAACCCAAAGGCTTCATTTGGAGAACAATGTTGTGCCTGCCGTCATCCACTCCGGTGGCCTCAATCAGGATTGAACTAAGCCTGGTATCTTTAAAAGGCACGGTAGATCTAAATGGCCTAATGTTGTTCCAGAAAATTCAAACTTCAAATTCAAAAATGCATGAGATGATCCGGAAAGAACAAAAAAAGGGATCAAACAAAATGCTAACTCTCTGGTTTCGTAAAAATCTCACTCTGCTTGAGGAAATCGGTAGCTCTGAGGAGGAATTATATAACAATCCAACATAATCGGCAAAGAAATGTAAAGAACTTGACTGGTGTAACACCTTGGAGGAGGCAGCAAGAAATAGGTTAACCATACCCCAACCAATTAACACCCAAAAACTGAATGAACCAATAAACTATCTGCTGAAGTTCCCCAACAAAAGGATCAGATCAATCTTTCTGAGAGCGGGGCTAAATGTCTTAAAAACCAACGAAATCCTGGCAATCAGAGACAAAGCAAGGGAGAACATGTGTTGTCTCTGTTCTGAGACTAATGTAGCTGAAACTCTAAGTCATCTGATCCTCAAATGCACTGCACTGGCCTGCCATCTAACAGAAAGACTAACGTAAGCCACCTGTTTTCCAAGTTTTGCCAACTGGATGAAGAGTACTGGTGGACGCACTTAATGAATGGGGCCAAGTGGAAACCAGTGTTCGCAGTGGGCAATTTCTTGGAAAGCTTGAACTTGGAAAACTTATAAATAAATAAGGGGAAGATAATGAGAGTCATTTTACTAACTTTTTGAGACACTTACGGAAACACATTGGTTAAAATGCAGTTAAATCAAGAATAAAAAAAATATATATATCTTACAATGGTAACATCTTGCAGTGGTAAAATTGTATGGCGGCAAAAACACACATGGCTAGGCCTGATAGTGTTAAAATATCAGTGTTGTAGAATTTCAAAATGGCAAAATCTCACAGTGGCGAAATATCAAACAAGCAACATCTCTCATTTGAAAAAAACCTGCGGTGGCACCATATCAGAGTGTCAAAACCCCACAATGGCAATATTCCACAGTGCAAGATTCACAGTGGCAAAGTCTCACAGCAGCAACATCACACAGTCACACAATTTCACAATGGCAAAAACCCACAGTGGCAGAACCTCACTGTGGCAAAACCACACGGTGGCAAATGAGTCACAGTGGCAAAATCTCGCAGTGGCAAATTCTAACAGTTGTAAAATCTCACAATGGCAAAATCTAACAGTGGCAAAATCTCACAGTGGCAAAACCACACTGTGGCAAGACCACACCGTGGCAAGACCTCACAGTGGCAAAATCTTACAATGGTAAAGTCTCACAATGGTAAAGTCTCACAGTGAAATGATCTCACAGTGGAAATATCTCAAATGCCTTATTACATAAAAAAACAGCCAACATCCAAAACATATAAAAGAGAATCTTACTTTTGTACAATGTTTACTACTGAGGCATAACACACTCACAAAACGGCACATGAAGAAGACATCCTTAATCTAGAACACAAAAGTACACATATAGGGTACACATATCGCGTACACATATAGGCTTTAATGAGCATCAATTCAAGAATACAGACAGAAAGACAGAAGAGCAGGCAACAACAATAGGTCATCTTTACTGGAACTCAAAGAGGGAAACTTAAAAGAGAACAACATACCTATGGTGGGAGTTACTACTTATACTACACTCTCTTACACAATTCAAAAACGTATCAAAAGAACTGGCACATTCTGAATATGAGTAACTCCAACTTTCCTACAAAATGAGCACAAGCATTTGTGATCAAACATAAAATAACCAATAAAAGACAAGCACAAGAATCATTACCAAAAATTAGAGCTGGGAGCCTATAAGGAAAAAGAGCACATTTCCTGTGTGGAAAATGTGTAACGTGACATTTTTTATTTTTATTTTTTTTATTAAAAAGAAACAGTGTGCTTAGTTTATATAATAAACTTTTAAACTATCATAAAATGAAACCAAAAGCACATTATCATGCGACAAACAGAAATTAGATATATTGCAAACATAGCTCAGTCATATACTAGAGTTATCCATTAAACTGGCATAGGAGTAGATCCATTACCAAACAAATTCCGCATTCCTATTCGAGTATAAGCCGTAACATAAGTTAAGACTGTCCTCCTTGTCACTCATAAGTCACACCATCCTAAACCTGTCAGGGCCCGTTGGTGGGTTCCTCGACCTCCCAGTTCGCTCTCCAATCTGCTTCTCCCTGCAGCATTTTGTTTTTTAGTTCCACAAATATATGTGTCAGCAAGGTCGTGAGGGCAATTATTAGATTCTCATTCGTAGTCATCATGAGTCTTACCCAAAGGTTATCTGAAAGTACCCGGGAGATCGAGTGGGTAATGTCTCCCAGGAGACGGGTTCTTTTGTCTTGAAATGCTGAGCATTCCAAGACCAAACGAAATAGGGATTCAATCGGAGCTAGGCCACAAGCACGGCAGCCTCACATTTCTCTACAAATCTAAAGTTTTGGCCCCACGACTTCCATCGTCAGGAGAGTATTAAGATGCAATCTTAGATAAAGATCCCTGTGCTTCTTGGAGGTACATTTTTGTATATACGTTTTTAGCTCATTTGACGGGGTACGAAGGTTTTGATTGTTTTTATATAAGTGCAACCTGCCAAGATCCTCATAATCAGACATTCTTTCCCACTGCTTTATTTTGTTTTTTAGGACAAAGGGGCTTTCCTGGTTCTCCAGTTGTATTATAGTTGTAAAGGTCTTGCAATGTTTATAACATTTGATTTTCATGATCAGAGACAGTTTGTATACGGTTTTACATAGGAGGCCATGACTGTTCTTCACATTCCCTTATTTGGTTAGTAGAGACAGAGATCTTTTAATGTGTTGTGCCCACCCTGCTGTCAAACCCAGTTCTAATCTAATTACAGTGATCCGAGCAGATTTTGGAAGATTCAGCACTGTCTTCGATATTTTGCTTTCTAGGCAATCTAGGAAGGACCGATCCGCAACAGTATTAATTCACATCCATTCAATTTTGTTGCTGTTACCTTAAGTTTGTATAGCTTGATTAGTGGCACTGAAGAGTATGCATAGAGGTTCCTATTTAGTATTTTCATCAGACTAATTGATGCATTAAGATTCCCCCTCCACCCTCCCCTTTTGGGTTTTAAGACATTCCTTTGTAGAGATCGGGAAGCCTAGATCATTTATACTGGTAACTTGCTTTATTGCAGTTTGATTTACTTGCCATGTATTTCTACTGCCTGAGTGTTTGGTTGTAAACGTCATAGCGTAGGATTTCGCTGGGTTGATTTTCAGATGGTTTATCACCAGAACTTGATCTCTCGCCACCTTTAAAGATAGGAATTACAGTTACTGTTCTTCAGGATTCTGGGCAGTCCATACCCCTGGCAATACACTGAAAAAGTCTGAGTAGGATGTCTGAATAGAGAACCGGATTCCCCTCATAAAACTGGTTCAACACCCCGTCCGGACCGCTTGCCCTAGAATTCTTCACTTGTTTAATTGCCATGGTCATGTCTGTAGTGTCAAAATCGGACTTCCATGTCTTGGGATTTGTGGTGTGGTCTAGTGCCTGTGGTGGAATTATGCCCTCAGAATTAAATTTATTGTAATAGTACTCACACCACTCAGCCTCTGATACGCAGCACGATTGTTGGCTTGCCTGTTGGTCATGAGTGCCATTCAGGATCCTCCAGATTGCTCCAGTTTCTTTGCCAACCAACTTCTTGAAAAGAGTTTGATTTTTCACACTATACACTTTGAGTCTGTGGGCCTCATTATAACCCAGGCGGGACGGGGTTAACAGCGCCAGTAAAGATGCCGGCACCGTCAACCCCGTCCCACCTGATTACGAGGTCCCCTCGCGGGACCCGATCTGCACGTCTGGACGTGCAGAGCGGGTCCCGCGAGGTGAGGAGGGAGCAAACAACAGGCCGCTCGTAATCGGCCCGTTGTTTGCTCCCTCGCCCATTCCCATTCAGCCCTATGGGGGCTGAAATGGGAATGGGGAAGGTCTGGGTCCGGGTTCCTCGAAGGAGGAATTACCAGGCCCTCCGAATTGGAAATGGCCCGGTAATTCTTCATTATGGGAACCCGGACCCGGACGCGATTTCGGCGGCATGGCTACCGCTGAGTTCGTAATGAGGCCCTGTGTGTCTTAAGACAAGAGCTGTATTCATTTTTTAGTAGTTCCACTCCTTCAGAAAAATGTTACCCTTTACTCACTTTGGATTTTATTTCTTTCAATTTCAGCCTGACCTCCTTTTTCGCATAAAGTCCTCGGAAAGTGGCCGTGAGACCTGTCCCAAGGAGCCCAGTTTGTAAAGAATATTGGAAATTTGCTAAGTGATAGTCAGATCATTGTGTTGATCGTCAGACAGTTCGGCCCACCAAAGGTCAAGTTTGTGATTGGTTTTGTCGCCCTTACCTATTTTCTAACTCTTTTGCTGGCGATTAACTGATTTTGTTGCGTCATCCCTATTAACTACCCCTGCCGTTACCCCCACTCAATGTGAGGCAGAGACTAGCATGATCGCTCAATGATGCCACCTCAACTTTGAATGCATGTATCATTCCCTGATTAACATTTTTTTAAAATATATGGTCAATTGTGGAGGCAGCACCATGGTTCTGTCATTTTGGTATCTTCACCCCTTTTTCCCCAAAGGGTTGGCTTGAATGAGTGAATCTGCATCTAGATAAAAACTTTGACCACTACCTCCCGCGTGCCCCTCTCTTTCCCCCACTCACTGCGAGACTTAATGTAGTGGATGATTCCTCCTCAAAACCTTCTGCCTCAAACTGGATGAGCACTCACAGTTAAAGTCCCCCCTATTATAATAGGAGTGAGGGGGAACAAAGCACACCATTTCATCAGCAAATTCTCCAATACCTCATGCACCTCCTCAAAGGGGGATGATAACGAAGTAAATCTTAATTATTAGCATTTTAGTGATTGGAGAAGTTAAGCTTTCCATACTCACTGTTGCCAGAAGATCTGCGGTCTTACAAGGCCAGTTCTTAATACAGCAATTTTGGGTAATTTACAGAGCCGTGAGCAGACCGCCCATGGGACGGTCCTACAACCATTTGATGGCATGTTTATGGTTGATCTTCCGGCCATCAATCACAGGGTTCTCCAGCAACCACGTCTCTTGGAAAATAAGGATGCCATAAGATGATAGTTTACTTGCCTGTTCTTCTTGTAGAAAAAATTTGAAACCTTGGGTGTTTTAGCACAATAGCTTCAATCTAAAAGCCAGGTCGGAGGACTGGGTTAGGGAGCAGGGTTCCTGCCAGCCATCTCCACCCTGCGCCTGGATAGGATCGATTAGTGGGCCAACGTCGGTGATAGTCAAAATGACATGTCACCATTAAATTCTGCCGCGGGTTGGTGGAGTGCTTCTGTCCTAAATTGGCATAGTAGCATTCAAAGCCCTGTAACAGGATGTCCTCTTGGTACATGTAGACCAGATCTTCAATCAATTTCGATGAGAAGTTGAGAAGTGCATGGTGCACTTACCTAAGCATGATCGGTCACTCATATGTACAAATTTCAGGTCTTGAGGTGAGAGGTGTGGTATTGAGGACAGCATTGACAGTATTTTTGGCCCATTCAGCTGAGTATATTGTTCCTCCTCAAAGACTGATTCAAATATCAAGGGCTTGGGAAACGGAGCCATAGATTTTGGGTATGCCTGCAGAGACCCACTTGGTGCATATGGCCGAAGATTGTCCACTGCACCTCTTCCACTAGCTTGCAGGCTGGTCGTGTGATTCAGGTTGAAAGCACTAGCTTGAGGACAAGTCACGTGATATGGGTTGGGAACACTCTCCGCCCTTTTTCTCCTCTGACAATTCGGAGTTGGTTTGGTCCCTTGTGTTGGGAGGACCATGTTTGTTAAAGGACTTTCTCTTCTCTTTTTCTTTGCGTTCATCCTCTCCAGTCATCCATAGAGGTCTTGTTGTGCTTGTTTTCGCTCGTATTGCACTTAGTCTTTTGTATGTTCTTATCCATGGTAAGTCCAGTAGGTATGTTTGTGTTTATCTTTGACACACTGGGTTTAGTTCTTTTGGTCTCCAGAGCCCTCAGATTACTAATTGTGTGAAACATATTTCTTAGAAATGTGTGTGAGCCCCTATTTTTCTTCCACTGGGGAACAGATTTAGTGTGAGAGGTCCCTACCCAGCTACCATGTCCTTCACAGAGATTCTTGAGCTCTCCAATGTAGCCCGATGGGAGACAGACTGACAAGAACTAGTGGCAGTGGGAGGTTCTGATATGTTTACTTTGATTGTGCCCTTGTCCAGGCCGCCTGTGCGACAGATGCTGTGTGCAGAAATGTCATCCTCCTTGGATGTGGTCATGTCCAATTTAAGCTTACCCCCCTCCACCTATAGAGTTTGGATTTCCTCCATGATGGTAGTATTTCCCCTGACTTTGTAGATGACGTATCATACAGCCTAATAAAAGATTGTAGATCAATGTTTAGCGCCATTAAAGGAATGTAGGTGGAGTTGCTGTTCTCTGAATCCACTGGGGGATCAGCGGGGGGGTCAAGACAGAGTGGAGTAGCTCTTCTACCTCCTCATAGTGCTCCTCTACATCTGCAATACTACTATCCTACAAACTTAACTTGGTTTGAGTTTCAAACATCCGAGGAGATGTGCTTAATCTCTCGATCTGTTGAGCAGAGTCTATGATTTCTTTCTACAGGCTTATTCTTCGCTACATTGGAGAAATGCCAGTCTGTGCTCTACGTCTCTGAGGACCAGTCCCGAAATCCTGCCTAATGTGATTTCAACCAGGATGGCCGGAGTGAAGTCAGCCCCTGTGACATCATCCCATGGGTTGGTTTCGCTTATTTCAATCAGTGATTTAGTCTTTCATAGGGGAGAGAAGACAGGGATCTTAGATTTATCTGGTATAGAGGGATTTCTTATTAGCGGCGATCCCCTAGGAGTTTCTGCACACACGAGGGAGGAGGTTTGCTTGCTCATATGATTATACCGCTTCTTGGTGCCTTGGAGACAAAGGAGAGCATTTTGGAGTCTAGCTCGGGAGTCTCCGATGCTTTGCCGCTGAGCTCCGGCCTGGGGCACTCGGCTCTAAGTCTAAACCTTGTCTCCTTCTCTAGTGGCTTCCTTATTCATTTGGCCATGTAGGCTGCCACTCTAGGTGACGGGGTACATTCAGTGGATCACAGATGACGGATTGAGTCCGGTTCAAACATATCAGAAATATCGTCTTCTGGGATACCTTCCACTATACTGGCTTGGGTGGTACCTGCTGCTTTGGGATGATCTGGTACCTTATCCATGATTTGAGACTCGTCATCCTCTTCTTCATGATCAAGCTCTTCTGATGACGAAGCAGCATTCCCTATATTTTCTTCCCCTGGGGTAGAGGGGGAGGCTGGGCATAGCTGATCTGGCCATAAAGGCGTCTTTTAGTCTGAGGAACGCATCAGCTGCCTCCAGGGGCTTCTCTCCAGTCACCTTAATTGAACCCGGGGTGGGTGGGGTAGAAGAGTGTTTCCTCTTCCGGGCTACCTTACACCCCCTATTAGAGTCATCCAGAGGCTTAGTGGAGGTCCCCTCATCAGGATCTTGTAAACCAGAATTACTGCCCAAAATATTCTCGAGAGCTGACAATCTCTCCTGAATGGGTTGTACTCCCTGAGCTACTGCTCTGGCAAGGGAGTCCCCTAGGACTTTTTTGAAACTGAGGTATAGATCCCTCTCTTCCTCCTGCAGCTCTTCCTCCTGCTCCTCGTATTCCTCCCAGTATTATTGGCTTCTGTCTGACACCATTCTGTGGTATTCACTCAGGAATGGATGGAAACTCTCCTGACCTCTCAGCTCAGCAGCCGTTTGAAAGGGTCAGTATGTAGCACTTCTATTTGCTACTCAGTCTATCTTAATCCCTCTTCTTTTTAACTTTTTTGAAACATTTTTATGATGCCTCTGGTTGGGAGCGTGAACCTTACGAGGAGAAACCCCAGGTGTTCGTGAGCTGCGTGGCCGTTAATATGTGAGGAAAACCGAAATGGCCTCTGTGCGTGCGGATGCGCATGCGTACGCTTGCGCAGAGCCTGCAATGAATGACGCCGCAGCTGTGTTCGACTGTCGGCTCGCTTCCGGATGATCGCGTATGACGGCTGATGGATGCTGGAGGGGAAACCAGCCCAAACGCTAGAGATGACGCACGTGGGCCGTTTCCCCTCCGTGTATCACGTTAAGTATATGGACTCTGTTCGTGTGGATCTGCGCACGAGAATGCGAGTGTAAAATGACTGGGAGTTTGGAATTACACACGCGCTTTCCTCAGAACGCTGCGCTTGAATAATAAACGGTCGCTTGAAATATTATACCATATACCGCTTAACATGGCTAGAAGTGTCTATTACACGTGCGGCCCACTGAGAATGCTGAGTATGCTAAATGTAGTCTAACGTTTGCCTGACTGGAATGGAAGCAAAATGTCACTTATCTGGGCCCAGCAGCAAAAAAGAAGAGGAAGGCACCTGTATCCAAGAGGAGTTTATACCAGTTGGGGGCACTATCATTGGAGGGCGAGACTGAGGTAGGGACTACAGATAGCAGAGAGCCTCATGGGAGTTGTACTGTAGCCCCAGTTTGAGACTGTTTACTCTCACATGTTCTTTAAAAAAGTTCATTTAAAAAAAAAAAAAGAAAAGTCTATGAAATGAAAAATGGTAATTTGAATTGCTGTGTTTGGCAGTAATAAAGAAGAAAAGCATAATGCTCGCCTCTGGACTTGTCATAGAATTAGAATATACTGTTTCAAAGCCTCCATGACGTCCATGCATGCCATATCTGTAGGTGTAGCAAGTGAGTCCATATCTTTTGATAAGTTTGATGAGTCGGGTCATGTAGATGTTGAAGAGTAGTGGCAAGAAGGATGTACCTTGTGGTAGAATCCCCCAGGTTGGTGTGTGTTGTGCTGAGCTGAAGGCTGTAGCCAGGTTATGTCCATTATTTCTGTTGGGAAGCACTTTATCCATAGCAAAGTCGTGTTCCTGATCCCTATTTCTTGAAGTCTTTTGTTGAGGGTTTAGTGTTGGACTGTGTTGAAGGATGCTGAAAGCTTTAGTAGAATTATTTCTGAGGTGATGTTGGAGTTGGAGTTACTTTTTAGGTCATCCCAGATGAATAGTAGTGCTGATTAAATTCCTCTCATGGGTCTGAAACAGACTTGTGCCTGTTCTAGTGTCAGGATGCTTTCCACATATTTCAGGATTTGCTTGTATAAGTAGGTTTCTAGGAGTTTCGCCAAGAAAAGGATGTTTGAAATAGGCCGGCAGTTGGCTAAGTCTTCAGTGTTTCCCAAGGGTATTTGAGGAGTGGATTAATGTGTACCGCTTTGAAACTTTGTGGTATGGCTCATTTTGTCAGCGAATGGTTAATGAGGTTCCGAAAGTATTCTGCAGGTGTCTCTTGGGTGATGTCTGATGGGAAAGGGTATACTGGCAATCCAGCTTTGTTTTCGTGCTTCACTAGGTTAGGACATTTTTCTTTTAAAATGTGTGTGAATTTGTTAAGTCTTGTGGTTGTTTCTGGAGTTGGCTGGTTGGTTGAGTTGTTGCTTGTGTTTTTGGGCATCCACAAAAACCTTTTCTATACAAAAATAGAAAAGTATTCATTTTATTTTCATCAAATTGCATATACCATAGTAAAAATGTATACATACAACTATAACTAGATACTACAATTTATTCAAATCAATGGTAACAATTACCAAAGATTAGATCAAACATTACAAATATCAAAAAACAAATTGGTGTCTTGGGATAGTTAGGTGATGTGGTACAACCATTTCTAACAAATCTGCTTTTTAGAATACAGTGAGTCTCTTATTTAAGTTCTCTAAAGAAAAGGATTTTGTGTATGATATAATGCTGTAGGTTATTCAGCCATGGGAGAGTACTACTGTTAGCAGGTGTGCTGGTGAGGTAGGGGTAACCAGTCGCCTTGTTGCGATATAGCTTTTAGGTTCCATCCCCACTCGCAATTGGTTCCCCTGAAACAAAACATTGGGAAGTACCCACTTTGAACACAAGGTCATGAGCGGTACTTTCTTTTCTTGGTTGATTGTCCTCGTTGTTTGACATCACAGCCAGTAATATTTATGTAGCATTTTGTTGGGACTGTCCAAACTAGCTGTTTGTATTTTGTTGGATAGAGGATAATATCAATGACACAGGGATCACAGGGCTTAAGGTGTCTCTGGACTAAACATATCACAGGGGAGTAGTGTGGGAGGATGCAATGTAAGGGGGTGCCATATCACAGGGGTGCATTAGTGCAGTGGTGCAGTACCACAGGGATACAATACCTCACGAGTATATCTCAGGGGAAAGAATAGTGTAGGGGCAAAGTATTGCAGGGGCAAAATATTTCAGGGTCACAGTATCACAGGGACACAACATTTACTGGACGTGATTATATCTGGGATAGTGTTGCTGTGCACAAAATCAGTGGACATAGTCTCAGCGACGCGATATGGCAGTGGCACAGTAACAACAGCAGGCAAGTCTCACTGGAGTATAGTATCCTCAAGGCAGGGCTGCTCCTGTGATCAACTATGGTGTGGCGTGCCCGACTAAAAGTGACAGACTATATCATTGGTGGTGGATTATAGTGGGAGAGTATTGAATACGAATATTATCAGCAAAGCATCACAGTGGCAAACTCTGGCGATGGCAAAAACCTCACAGTGGTAAAATTCCAAAGTGGAAAAAGGTCTCCGTAGCAGAATCACGAGGTGGTAAAATCGCTCAATGGCATGAACTCACAAAAGCATGGTCTGACAGTGTTAAAATATCACTGTGGTAGAAGTCTTGGTTGATTGTCCTCGCTGTTTGACATCACAGCCAGTAATATTTAAGTAGGATTGGGGGACTGTACAAACTAGCATTTTGTATTTTGTTGGTTAGAGGATAATATCAATGCCACAGTGTTAAAATCTCACTGTTGTAGAAGTCTCACAGGGGTTGTTTCTGACAATGATATGACCGCAAGTGGTAAAACCTCACAGTGGCAAACTCTTACAATGGTAAATTCTCACAGTGCTAAAGACTCATAGTGGTAAAATCTCACAGTGTTAGGATTTCACACTGGTAAAGTCTCACAGTGAACACATTTCTCAATACCAAAACTCTCACAGTGGCAAAATCTTGCAATGGTAAAATCAAACAGTGGTAAAATCTTCCTGTGGTAAAAACACACAATGGCATGCAGAATCTCAGTGTGCTAGAAGTTTCACAATGGTAGAATCTCACAGTGGGAGAATCTCACAGTGGCAGAATGCCACAGTGGCAAGACCTCACAGCAGTAAAAACTCACAGTGGCAAAGCCTAATAGTGGCAAAACCTTACACTGGCAAAATTTTACAGTCTCACAGTGGCAAGATCTCAAATTGGAAAGATCTCACACTGGTGAAGTCTCACAGTGGACATATTTCTCAGTAGCAAAACATCTCAGTGGCAATATCTTGCAATGATAAAGTTTTGCAGTGGTAACATTGTATGGTGGCAAAAACACACACTGGCATGAATTCACAATGGCTAGGCCTGGTCGTGTTAAAATATCAGTGTTGTAGAATTTCAAAATGGCAAAATCTCACAGTGGTGAAATCTTAGACTGGCAGAATCTCATTTTGCTAACATTTCTCATTTGAAAAAACCCCACAGTGGCACCATATCACAGTGTCAAAAACCCCAAATGGCAATATTCCACAGTGCAAGAGTCACAATGGCAAAGTCTCACAGCAGCAACATCACACAGACACAAAACTTTAGAATTGCAAAAACCCACAGTGGCAGAACCTCACTGTGGCAAACCCCCGAATTGGCAAATGTGTCACAGTGGCAAAATCTCACAGTGGCAAATTCTAACTGTTGTAAAATCACACAATGGCAAAATCTTACAATGGTAAAGTCTCACAGTGGTAAAGTCTCACAGTGACATGATCTCACAGTGGAAATATCTCAAATGCCTTATTACATAAAAAAACAGCCACCATCCAAAACATATAAAAGAAAATCTTACTTTTGTACAATGTTTACGACTGAGGCATAATGCACTCCCAAAAATTAATATAAAGAAGATGCCATTAATATAGAGCACAAAGGTACACATATAGGCTATAATGAGCATTAATTCAAGAATATAGCTGGAAGAGAAGGCAACAACAATAGGTCATCTTTACTGGAACCCAAAGAGGGAAACTTAAAAGAGAACAACATACCTATGGTGGGAGTTACTACTTATACTACACTCTCTTACACAATTCAAAAACGTATCAAAAGAACTGGCACATTCTGAACACGAGTAACTCCAATTTTCCGACAAAATGAGCACAAGCCTTCGTGATTTAGTAATCAAACATAAAATGACCAATAAAAGACAAGCACAAGAATCATCACCAAGAATTAGATCTGGGAGCCTAGAAAGAATAAGAGCACATTTCCTGTGCGGAAAATGTGTAACGTGCAATTTCTTTTTTATTATTATTTAAAAAGAAACAGTGTGTTTAGTTTATACAATAAGCTTATACACTACAATAAAATGAAAACAAATGCACATTATCCTGCGACAAACAGAAATTAGATATATTGCAAACATAGCTCAATCATATACTAGAGTTATCCATGAAACTGTCATAGGAATGGATCCATTACCACACAAATTCCGCATTCCTATTCGAGGATAAGCCGTAACATAAATTAAGACTGTCCTCCTTGTCACTCATAAGTCACACCATCCTAAACCCGTCAGGGCCCGTGGGTGGGTTCCTCGACCTCCCAGTTCGCTCTGACAATCTGCATCTCCATGCAGGATTTTGTTTTTTAGTTCCAGAAATATATGTGTCAGCAAGGTCGTGAGGGCAATTATTAGACTCTCATTCGTAGTCATCATGAGTCTTACCCAAAGGTTATCTGAAAGTACCCGGGAGATCGAGTGGGTAATGTCTCCCAGGAGACGGGTTCTTTTGTCTTGAAATGCTGAGCATTCCAAGACCAAATGAAACAGGGATTCAATCGGATCTAGGCCACATGCACGGCAGCCTCACATTTCTCTACAAATCTGACGTTTTGGCCCCACGACTTCCATCATCAGGAGAGAATTCAGATGATATCTTAGATAAAGATCCCTGTGCTTCGGGAGGTGCATTTTTTTATGTGAGGTTTTAGCTCATATGACGGGGTACGAAGGTCTTGATTGTTTTTATATAACTGCAACCTGCCAAGATCCTCATAATCAGACATTCTTTCCGACTGCTTTATTTTGTTTTTTATGACAAAGGGGCTGTCTTTGTTCTCCAGTTGTATCATAATTATAAAGGTCTTGCAATTTTTATAAAATGTTGCCAGAAATTATTTATGACCAGAGACAGTTTGCATACTTTATTTTACATAGAAGGCCAGTGACTGTTCTTCACATTCCCTTATTTGGTTAGTATGGACAATGTGTCGTGCCCACTATGATGTCAAACCCAGTTCTAATCTAATTACACTCATCCGAGTAGATTTTGGAAGATTCAGCACTGTCTTCCATATTTTGCTTTCTAGGTGATCTAGGAAGGACCGATCCACAAAGAGTATTAATTCACATCCATTCAATATTGCTGTTATTATCTTAAGTTTGTATAGCTTGATTAGAGTATGCACAGAGGTTCCCATTTAGTATTTTCATCAGACTAATAGATGCATTAAGTTTCCCCCTCCATCCTCCCCTTTTGGGTTTTAAGACGTTACTTTGTAGAGATCGGGAAGCCTAGATAATTTATACTGGTAACTTGCTTTATTGCTGTTTGATTTACTTGTCATGTATATCTACTGCCTGAGTGTTTGGTTGTAAACGTCACAGCGTAGGATTTCGCTGGGTTGATTTTCAGATGGTTTATCACCAGAAAGGCGTGGACACCATCAAGGACCCTCTAAAGGCCTGTCGGGGTGTAATCCATTAGTATCAGATCATCAACGTAAGCAATGATATTCACCTGTAGGTCTTACCATCTAGGGACATACCCATCCCATACCAGGCTTTCCTTCCATAGGTCAGCTAAGTACAGATAGAAGATAGTTGGGGCCACTACACATCCCTGTCTCACCACTCTATCCACTTACACAGGTCCTTCAGCACCAGTTTTGCAAATATTTTAGCAGCCAAATCTATCAGAGCAATTGGTCTGCAGTTTGCTGAACTTGATCTCTCGCCGCCTTTAAAGATAGGAATTACAGTTGCTGTTCTTCAGTATTCTGTGCAGTCCATACCCTTGGAAATACACTGAAAAAGTCTGAGTGGGATGTCTGAATAGAGAACCGGATTCCCCCTAGAAAATTGATTAGTCACCCTGTCCGGAACCCATGCCCAAGAATTCTTAAGTTGTTTAATTGCCATGCTGATGTATGTAGTGTCAAAATCGGACTTCCATTTCTCGGGATTTGTGGTGTGGTCTAGCGCCCGTGGTGCAATTATGCCCTGAGAATTATAATGTATAGTACTCACACCACTCGGCCTCTGATACACAGCATGATTGTTCGCTTGCCTGTTTGTCATGAGTGCCATTCAGGATCCTCCAGATTGCTTGAGTGTCTTTGTCAACCAACTTCTTGAAAAGAGTTTGATTTTTCGCACTATACAATTTGAGTCTGTGTTTCTTAAGCCAAGAACTCACCAGTCCCAAGGAGCCCAGTTTGGATAGAATATTGGAAAATTGCAAAGGGATAGTCAGATCATTGCGTTTATCTTCAGACAGTTCCGCCCACCAAAGGTCAAGTTTGTGATTGGCTTTGTTGGCCTTCACTATTTTCCGAACTCTTTTGCTGGAGATTAACTGATTTGTTGGCCCATCCCTATTAACTACCCCCATTATTCCCCCACTCAATGTGAGGCAGAGCCTAGCGTGATCGCTCAATGACGCCGCCTCAACTTTGAATTCATGTATCATTCTCTGATTAACATTTTTTAAAAATATGTAGTCAATTGTGGAGGCAGCACCATGGTTCTATCATTTTGGTATCTTAACCCGTTTTTCCCCAAAGGGTTGACTTGAATGAGTGAATCTCCAACTAGATAAAAACTGTGACCACTCCCTTCTGCATGCCCCTCTCTTTCTCCCACTCACTGCGAGACTTAATGTAGTGGACGATTCCTTCTCAAAACCTTCACCCTCCAATGTGACCGAGCACAGTTAAAGTCCCCCCTATTATAATAGGAGTGAGGGGGAACAAAGCACACCATTTCATCAGCAAATTATCCAATTCCTCAAGCACCTCCTCAAAGGGGGATGATAACGAATTAAAGTAAATCTTAATTATTAGCATCTTAGTGATTGGAGAAGTTAAGCTTTCCGTAATCACTGTTGCCAGAAGATCCACGGTTTTACATGGCCAGTTCCAGAACTGTGAGCAGACCGCCCATGGGACGGTCCCACAACCCTTTTATGGCATGTTTATTGTTGATCTTCCTGCCATCAATCACAGGGTTCTCCAGCAACCACGTATCTTGAAAAATAAGGATGTCATAAAATGATAGCTTACTTCCTTGTTCTTCTTGTAGAAAATAGTTGAAACCTTGTGTATTCTAGCACAATTGGTTCAATCTAGAAGCCAGGTCGGAGGGCTGGGATAGGGAGCAGGGTTCCTGCCAGCCATCTCCACCCTGCGTCTGGATAGGATCCATTAATGGGCCAACGTCGGTCATAGTCAAAATGATACGTCACCGTTAAATTCTGCTGCGGGTGGTTGGAGTGCTTCTGTCCCAAATCGGCGTAGTGGCATTCAAAGCCAATTTGAATGCTCTTTTGTTATGTGTAGACCAGATCTTCAATCAATTTTGATGAGAAGTCCATGGTGCACTTACCTAAGCATAATCGGTCACTCATATGTGCACATTTCAGGTCTTGAGAGGAGAGGCGTGGTATTGAAGACAGCATTGAAAATATTTCACGCCCGTTCAGTGGATTATTTTGTTCCTCTTCAAAGACTGATTCAAATGTCAAGGGCTTGGGAAATGGAGCCATAGATTTTGGGTATGCCTGCGGAGACCCCCTTGGTGCATATGGCTGACGATTGTCCACTGCACCTCTTCCACTAGCTTGCGGGCTGGTCGTGCAATTCAGGTTGGAAGCACTAGCTTGCGGACGCATCACGTGATTAGGGTTGGAAACACTCTTTTCCTTTTTCTTCTCTGACAATTCGGAGTTGATTTGGTCCCTTGTGTTGCGAGAACCATGTTTGTGAAAGGACTTTGCACTTTGGCTTTTGTATGTTCTTATCCATGGTAAGTCCAGTAGGTATGTTTGTGTTTACCTTTGGCACACTGGGTTTAGTTCTTTTGGTCTCCAGAGCCCTCAGATTACTATTTGCGTGAAACATGTTTCTTAGAAATTTGTGTGAGCCCCATTTTTTCTTCTGCTGGGGCATAGATTTAGTGTGAAAGGTCCCTCCCCCCGCTACCATGTCCTTAACAGAGATCCTTGAGCTCTCTACTGTAGCCCGATCGGAGACAGACTGACAAGAACTACTGGTAGTGGGAGGTTCTGATGTGTTTACTTTGAGTGTGCCCTTGTCCAGGCCGTCTGTGCGACCGATGCTGTGTGCAGAAGTTTCATCCTCCTTGGCTGTGGCCATGTCCAATTTAAGCTTTCCACCCTCGTCCAATAGAGTTTGGATTTCCTCCATGACAGGAGTATTTCCCCTGATTTCGTAGATGACGTGTCAAACAGCCAAATAAAAGATTGTAGAACAATGTTTAGCTCCATCAAAGGAATGGAGGTGGAGTTGCTGTTCTCTGATTCCACCAGGGGATCATCCGGGGGGTCAAGACATAGTGGAGCAGCTCCTCTACCTCCTCATAGTCCTCCCCTATGTCTGCAATACTACTATCCTACAAACTTAACTGGGTTTGAGTTTCAAACACCCGAGGAGATGCGCTTAGTCTCTCCATATGTTGAGCGGAGTCTCTGATTTCTTTCTCCCGGTGTATTCCTCCCTACATTAGAGAAAAGCTCAGTCTGTGCTCCAAGTCTCTGAGGACCAGTCCCCAAATCCTGGCTACTGTGATTTCAACCAGGATGGGCGGAGTGAAGTCAGCCCCTGTGACATCATCCCATGCATTAGTTTGGCTTATTTCAATCAGTGATTTAATCTTTCATAGGGGAAAGAAGACAGGGATCTTAGATTTATCCGATATAGAGGGCTATCTCATTAGCGGAGATCCCCTAGGAGTTTCTGCACACACGAGGGAGGAGATTTGCTTGCTCATATGATTATACCACTTCTTGGTGCCTTTCATTGTTTTCAGGACAGTAGATATTGGCTGAAGTGGGATCACCTTAGTCAAAGGATAGGGGGTGGAGTCGCCGACAGGTACTATGTCCCAAGTACAGGGGGATCAGCCTTAGTACTCACAGTCAGAGACTTTTCATCCACCTTTTATTTTCTTTATGGATTGCACTGCTGTCCTCGACCTCATCCATTTCCCTGAAACCGCAGACTGCAGACTAGTCCACACTTTGCAGTCACGCTTTGCTGGAAACATAGTGTTTTGAAGCTGCAGCAGGAAGCAAGAGGAGCCAAAGCACAGCACAGGCAGCGAGGACACTGCTCCACACTTTGCAGTCACACTTCGCGGGGTCCGCGATTCGAGGGAAAAACAGATTACACCTTACATTAATGTGTAATCAAAACAAAAGAAATAGAACTGGGCCTGAATAAACCCTGGCAACTCAAGCACTTTACTAATTGTGATTCCAAAATGGTCATATATTGGATCACATGTTCCTGCGGAATAAAATACATGGGTAAAACAGAGAGAGCAATTAAAGCATGCATGATTGAACAAAATCATACATTATCACACTTATACTGCCAGCATCTATGGTGGAACATTTCCGAGACGCAGAACATAAATGTACTGATTTTAATTGTGTGATTCTGCAACAAGTAAAGGGCAATGTCATGCAAAGAAATAGAATGACATTATCTAAACTGGAACAGACGCTGAAATTCAGACTCAAAGGTGATTGCAATGGGATGAATGATAAGATTGAATGGGGGTCAGTGCTGCAGTAAGCTTTTAGCCATTGTGATCATGTAAGAAATAGCTTTAAGCAGCAGCTAAGTAGAGGAAGGAGATGAACTAAGGGGAAACGTTTCCTAATTGTAGTATGTTATTTTTGTTTTGTTTTTACCAATGCAGGTAAATAACCTGAAAGTAAAGACACAGAACAGGAGTGGATGGTTCTATTCTCAAATTCTACAGGCTGTACCACAAGTCAGGCACAAGGCCTCCCCGAGGATTACAAAATATCTCAGAATAATAGGGATTTTATTAATGAACATAAGTCAAAAATACAATTTGGTAAAATAATGTAGAGCTTAGAGACGAACAACGTATACATTATAGCTAATTTATGTCTCTCTCCTGCCAGACTGATTGAAACTGAAGGATGTAAAGATATTTCTTACAATACACGAGAGGGAATCAAACTCCAATGGGTAGGTGTTAGTTTGATTTTAACCTGCAATTTATTGATGTACAATAATATATTTTCATGCGGTTAAGGTTTTTTTCAGTTATTAATTTGAAAATATGTATATATTTTTTGTATATTGTTATACAGCATCTGTTGAAACTCTATATAAGAAAGGAATACAACTATTCTATGACATTATCCCCTGAAGAAGAAGAAGGCATAATAAAGCGAGAAGGACTGAAACATGTATGGGAACATCATAGCAGCGAGTTGCTCTGTTAAGAAGAATCACATAAGGGACAATATAACAGTGAGTAAGGCTGTTTTGAACTTTTCTACTAAAAAAGGACATTATAGCAATGTATGGAATTGTTTTTTGTATAGATGTAACCACAAGAGTATACACAGATACCCCGTAGGCATTAGGATGCACTTAGGCATTGAGTGCGTTTATTGTAGAGTATGTGTACACATTTGTACTATTAGGTTGTAAAAAAACAGTTGAGAGTAGATTAAGGGGGCAATTTATGGATTACTTGCGCGAAAAGAAATAGGACTTGTGCGCCATTCTGTTCGCAAATCCCAGTTTAACAAATGGGGATTTGCGGGCAGAATGGCGCACACATCCTGTTTTTTTCGGCGCAAATAATCCATGAATTACCCCCTAAATGTTTAGATGAATGCATGTACTAGTCGGACAATTGTTCAGTATGGAATTTAATTATAATAAATTTGTATTTTTGTGCTTTCTAAAGCATTCTTACATTGATATGTGGTAAAGTGTCACAGTGGTCCTAATGTTTTTAGGGACTCAATGAATCCTTAGTAGCGATGAAGTCTTGTTCCCCCTTGTTTGTTTAACTAGTATTATTAAAAGACCCCACAATGTCAGAAATCCCACCATGGAAAAATGTCACATTGGCAACATCTCACAATGGCAACATTTCTCAGTGGCATCTCTTGCCGTATTGTCTGTGACTATATGGGTCTGGGGGTTGCTGAGCAGTGCTGGGTGCCAGGCAAGTAGGCAAACAGCCTTTGTGTCTGCCCTTTTCTGGCTGCCCGATCAAGGCTGCCCTGGGAGAGGCCTTTCGGAATGTTGGATTCAAGAGGATAACCCTGTAATGCATTCAGTCTTGACTCCAGAGAATTACAGATGTATATCTAGATTCAGACCAATGAAACTTGGTGGGGGTTTAGTTGTTATATTTAGAGATGACCTGGCAGTGTCGGTTCTGACTGGCCCAGAGGATTCAGGGACTGAGTTCTTACCGCTTCAATTTAAAGCCGGTCCTAATGAACTGATTCATGTTATTTTACTTTACAGGCCTTCTGGCCCTAAGCTTAATTTTATTGATGAGCTCTTTGATCGGGTGTTAAACCTCTTTCTCAAAGACACTAAGCAGGTTGTCTTAGTCGATTTTAATTTCTGGACAGAAATGAGCTTTCATGCCTATAATTGCTTTTCTTACACATAAGGTTGGGCACGCGCTCGACCAAATACTTGTATGGACGCGGGATATAGTGTCTGCTCTGCCATTAATGCTATCCTGGACCGATCATTACAATATCCCTTTCCAAATACCACAGCCAAGGCACTTTGAATGCCCCTTTTCCACGAGTCCCCTCCTGAAATTGGAGGAGGGTCACTAAACAATCCGTTTTGGACTTGTTCAACCACCTCCCAGCTCCAAACTCTCTAAATGAGAGTAACAACCGGAACCACTTACTAGGTTCTCTCGAGTCTGAACTCCTAGCCACAATTGATAGCTTAGCCCTTCTGAAATTATGTAGGCCATGCCTAGTCCACCCGTAAAAGCAATAATGGTTCACGTGTGAACTTAACCTCCTACGACGAAAGGTTAGAAGCTTGGAGAGGAAACGGCGATGCTCAGAAAAGAGGAAAGACCTGCACCCTCTTCAGAAAATTCCATCTGTCTGTAAAAAGGAAATAATTAATGCAAAGAAAGCCTCCTATGGCCACAGAATCAACACATCCCCTAACTCCTTAAAGCAGATATTTTAGGTAGTCAAAGAGCTTTGCAAAGATACTAGCGGCACAGCTTTCACCTCTTCACAACTCTTTTTGGAGCAACTAGCCACATATTTCAGGGGCAAGATTGAGAAGATTGGAGTAGAGTTGTCCCGCACAAATTCAGTTAATAAGTCTTTTCAAGAAGGTACTGAAACACCTAAGCACGTACACGACATGATTATGATGGAATTTACAGAATTAAGCCACAGTACTATTACACATCTTCTGGTAACTGCTAAATGTTCCGCTTCACCCCTGAACACTGTCCCCTTGAAAATAACTCAGGAGATAAGCCAATCTTACACGAACCATATGCTCTCTAATTTTAATGCTTCACTGTCCTCTGGGGTTATTTCTCGTGGAAACGGTCAGTGATTATGCATCTGCTAAAGAAACCACTATTGGAGCCCTCTGAGTTGTCAAATTATCATCCGATTTCTCAACTGCCCTTCCTTTACAAACAATTGGAAAGGGTGGTTGTCTCCCAAATACAAAATGCTGTTGAGACAAGCAATCTGCTGGACACAGCTCAGCTCGGTTTCAGGACTTTGTGTAGCACAGAACTAATGACCCTGTCAGTGATGGACTGTTAGGACAGTTTTTCTGACGTCCAACTAAGGGCTAAGTAAAACCATTCAACTGAGACAGTACAAGACTCCACTCTTAGTATAAGGCTGTACCACCTGAGTTCATGGTAGCATAGACAGAGCAGCCAGGCTTATTTTAGGATGGAGAGAGGGCTGTAACATCAGCACAATGACACTGTATTATAGATATGGTCCAAATAAACACTGATACACTATTTATTGTACAAATACAGGGTTTATTTCATATATAAGCAGACCAAGAGATTATTGGGTCAGTAAGTACTATCTTATTATATGTACCATAATTATAAAAACACAACACCATGCTTTAAGGCGCAAATGCCAAAGCATAGGCCTTATTTAGAACACCTAACAGTATTTCTAGGGGACTCAGTTTTTCTTGACACATTTGGTATAGGACACACCTATTCTTGGGGAGTAGACCCAATGGTTACTTTCTGATTACCTTTCGCAATACAAGGTTAGTAGACCCTAACAGTTGTCCCGTGACTCTCAGCAAAAAATCACATATTAAGTCAACTGGAGCATATACTTTTCAGAATAGTGGAACACTTATTCCAGGAACAGTAAAAACCTATAACTACTTTTGTGATAACACACAGTTACACTAGGTGAGTAAAACCTAAGGATGTATACATCTATTACAGGTGCTTTTTAAGATCAGTGATTCACAGATTGAAATAAGTAGTAACTCTTCAAACTTATTTTAGGATGGCACACATTTAACTCAATAGGCCTCATTAGGAGTTTGGAGGTAACCATGGCGCTATTAGCGCCATGGCTGCCTCCAAATCCTTACCGACTCCGCCCTGGTGAATGGAGCTATTACCGCCCCATTCCACGGTTGGCGAGGGCGGTAATTCCTCATTCATCAGGGCCCTTCCCCATTTGAGCCCCCAAGGGGCTCAATGGGAATGGGGAAGGCGCTAATAACGATACCGCAAATTGCGGTACCATATTAGCACCAAAATCCCTTTGCGGGTCCCGTCCTTAACACCTGGTAAAAACCAGGCGTCAAGGGGGGACACGCAAAGGGAACTCGTAATAGGGCGGTAAGGGATTACCGGTACCGGTGCCCTTACCGGTATCGGTAATCCCTTACCGCCCACCTCGTATTGAGGCCCAATGTAAGTAAAACCTATACACTTTTTAAAGGAGCTATCAGCAACTTAAAGGTAGGTGTAAACCTAAGACTGTTTTTGTGTCTGTCTAAAACAGACCAGGGAAAGCAAAACCCAATGTAACACTTTATGAATGACCCAAGGTTATTCTAGGTTGTTAACATCTAGTGTAGCCATGTTCTGGACAGACTAACAGCAAGTCAGGGGAAGCAAAACCCAGTTGGGGACACTAATACATGTATCCTAACAGTCATAGTGAATTGAAACCAACAGCATTACTTTTGGGAAGAGGCACAACCAAATCACAGGTGAGTAATATAACCCTACATCTACTTTCTATAAGAATGGCAAAACAATTTCTAAGGAAATAAAGATGTTGCATATACTTTTCATAATGGCAGAACATTTCTAAGGTAAGTAATAACTTGTGTACCTTTTCTGTCTCAGAGTTACAGTTACCAACCAACTTATTTTACAAGTAACTTTTGAACACTTGTTAGTCTTTTTAAGGCAAAACCCTTTACCTGTCCAGTCCTTCCCTTATTTTATAGCATGAGTTCGCTCAGAGGCCGTAGAGGGACCCTAGTGGTCTAGGTGCCAGCAGTAGGCGGGTGGGATAGGATTCAGTTGCAGGAAAAGTCAGAGCTCCTGAGGAAGACTATTCAAAAAAGTAAGTATCTTTACTTCAAAGTTAGTTGAGGTTCTAAGGACATCAAGAAAGACACCCTAGGAGGGATCTCCCAATCACAGAAAACACCCCAAAGCTTTACAGAAATCACAAAGGATCAAGGTAGGTAAACTGCCCCAGCCAAAACAGTACCTCGGCACAGAAGAAGAGTTGCAGCAGGAAGACTTCAGGATCTGCAGCCGAAAACCCGGTCAGTGGATTTGTTTGTCAGGAGGACGGAAGACAGGACTTTGGAAGAGCTTTTGCAGCAGGGATCAAGGAAGAAGGCTCCAGGAAAGAGTTTCCTCATGGCTGGTTATGGCTCTGTAGTATTGGCACCCTTTCAGGAGCTAGGAGGCAGACTGAACATCATTGATCAGATTCTCGTCATCTGAGGGGACTTTCTGGACTCGATTCATGTATCTGGAGTTCCAGTAGGATACCACCAAAGTTTCAGCTTGATTCGGAATTCAGAAGACTGTGCAATGCACAATGGCTCGACGTCCCAGGGTATTGCAGTATTGCAGACCTGCAAGGATACAGCATAATGTGGGATGGCTCAAAATGGGGGTCTTCTTGAGACTAGTGGATCTCACTAGCCTTTGGGTAGGAGTCTTTGTGTTCGGGACTCACAGATTGATTGGAAGGAAGGGTAACAGTAGGTTACGATTATACAGCAGGCTCTCCAGTCTCTGGAAATTGATACAGCCTTCATGTGTTCATCATCCTCTTCGGTTTTGGTTCTAGTGGTCGACTTGTCTTCAGCTTCCAGGTTCGGAGTATTTAACAGGAACTACACTACAACTTCTGCATTCTCTTCCTGCATTTTACCACAAGGGTTGGCTGTCCATTCAGGACTGCCTGAGATTTGTCCCCATTCAGGTAAGGTGGATGACAAAGGGCGGAGGAGTTGTGGACTCCTCACTCCCTTCCTGCCCTCACAGACACTCTGGTGCCTGGGCGGGGAATCCAAAGGATTCCCGCCGAAGATAAAAATCACACAAAGGAATTTTCCCCCATGGACGTCAGGAGAACGAACAAGAAACACTAAAACTGTAAAAAAAGACGACAGGGTGCCTTTACCACAGCTGTGGAAACAGCCTGCGTTAAAAGTGCACCGAATTAGTAAAAAGGTATCACTGCCACCAGCCATTAAAGGTAAGCTTGCCCCTGTAAATTGTTATAGTTTTAGTGTGAAAGGGGATACATTGTATCTCCCGGCACTCTGCATAAAGTAGGGGGGTGTTGGTTTCACCTAATACAATGTCAAAGGGATCCAAAGATCTTTTCTACCCTTGGGAACTGTAGTTCTCACAAGGTTAGCCAGAGACATTTAAAAGGGGAGCCCAACGGGAAACCCAGCAACAATAGGAAGTTTTGGAAGTTTTGCCAAAAGTTGTCAAAGAGGATATAATTAAAAATACACTATGGAGAGTCTTGACATTGACACCCATAAAAAGAGTAAAAAACTCTCTGAGCGTGGAAAAAGATTCCCACTCACTGAGCTAGGAGGAAAAAAAAAACGCCCGAGACCAGCAAAATGTTCTGGGGTTGACACAGGTCAGGAAGATGTATCATTACTATGACAATCTTACCTAACATGGACAATTTTAGGTTCATGGCAGATAAGAAAGAAACAGGGGCCTTGATCCTGCTGGACCTGTCGGCGACCTTCAACACTGTTGATCATCAGATCCTGCTGGAACTGTCAGCGACCTTCAACACTGTCGATCATCAGATCCTGCTGGACCTGTTGTGGCCTTTAACACTGTCGATCATCAGATCCTGCTGGACCTGTCGGTGGCCTACAACACTCTCGATCATCAGATCCTGCTGGACCTGTCAGCGACCTTCAACACTGTCGATCATCAGATCCTGCTGGACCTTTTGGTGGCCTTCAACACTGTCGATCATCAGATCCTGCTGGACCTGTCGGCCTCCTTCAACACTGTCGATCATCAGATCCTGCTGGAACTGTCGGCGGACTTCAACACTGTCGATCATCAGATCCTGCTGGACCTGTCGGCGTCCTTCAACACTGTCGATCATCAGATCCTGCTGGAACTGTCGGCGGACTTCAACACTGTCGATCATCAGATCCTGCTGGACCTGTTGGTGGCCTTCAACACTGTCGATCATCAGATCCTGCTGGACCTGTCAGCGACCTTCAACACTGTCGATCATCAGATCCTGCTGGACCTGTTGGTGGACTTCAACACTGTCGATCATCAGATCCTGCTGGACCTGTCAGCGACCTTCAACACTGTCGATCATCAGATCCTGCTGGACCTTTTGGTGGCATTCAACACTGTCGATCATCAGATCCTGCTGGACCTGTCAGTGGACTTCATCACTGTCGATCATCAGATCCTGCTGGACCTGTCGGCGGACTTCAACACTGTCGATCATCAGATCCTGCTGGACCTGTTGGTGGCCTTCAACAATGCCGACCATCAGATCCTGCTGGAGAGGATCTGTAACTTGGGCATTCATACATGGTATGGGTGTGGATTAAATCTTTCTTACAAAACCGTGCTCAGCAGATCCAGCTGGGTCAGTTCCTTTCTTCCTCTTCTACCATTGACTGTGGAGTGCTTCAGGGATCAGCCGTATCCCCTCTTTTGTTTGATCTGTACCTTCTACCACTAATACATGTCCTCCAACAGGTTGAGGTTACCTTCCTCAATTACGCAGACGATACCCAGGTCCTGGTATATCTGGGAGAGAACAATCACTTATCCAGTAAGACCAAGAATTGCCAGTCTTCGATTAGGGCCTGGATGGACCTGCACTATTTGAAAATTAACCCGCATAAAACATGAGGCCTTAATTATAAACAATAACCCTAGCTTCTGGTCAACAACATGCAGGCCTAACTCCTTTGGGCAATGCCCCAGACCTAGCCCAGTGGTGATGAATCTGGGAGTTATTATCAATGAGAACTTGTCACTGAATGCAGAAGTTGCAGCATGTGACAAAATCGTGTTACTTCGTTATCAGGAAACGAAAGAAAATCTTTCCCTATCTAGCACAAGCGCACCAGCTGTTGCTTTGCAATGTCCTGGTCTCCTCACGGATGGATTTTAACAACACAATTTATCTGGGCCTGCCAGACCATGCCATTAACAGGATGAACAGGGTACACACTATGGCAGCCAGGCTTTTAAGTAAGCATAAGCAATTCCAACACATCTCGCTGGTTTTCCCCGAAACATCGATTCACCTTTAAAAGCGTGTGCATAGTCTTTAAAGGCCTGCAACATCCAGCTGCTGCTCCTCTAGCAAAAAAAGCTTAACACCTTTGCTAAGGTGCACCCGGCTGGCTTAAGGCTGGACAGAAGACTGAACCCACCTTCCTACAGGGACGAGGGAGAGGGTGACTGCTCTTTACAGGCGCAGGCCATCAGATGCTGGAACACCTACTCACGGAAGGAACCAAAGCTTTCAGCATTCAGGAAAAAGTGAAAAACGCATATCTCTGCAATCTATGGTCTGCAGTCTTTCTAACGAACATCTTCTGTAGAATGCTTATATAACGAAAAACATAACAAAAATGTATGTGGGGTGGGGTAAAGGGTTCAAGCTTGTGGGGAAACGGTTGGGGTGGGTTTTTAGGGGTGGGAAACAGGGATTTGGGGGACCCCCCTAAAAAAAAGAAAAAATATATCGTTATGTTTTGTCGTTATAACATTATATGGGCATTCGTTATAAAAATGAGTGGTTATAAATACATGTAAACCAATCTATAATTATTGCTGTACAGGGGTCTTAGTGCATGTGTGTTTCTGGGCTCTCTATTCAACTCGTGGGCTTAATAAAACGTATCCTTAACAGAACAAACATAACGTATAATTTAATTTAAAATATTTTTTAAAAAAATAAAGAACATAACATAACCCTGGAGACAGTGCGACCTCAGCCTTAAATGTTCATATGAATGAGCCTGCCCCATCTCAGGCAATGACCTGGGAAGAGGCGATGGGATAGCATCAGGTTGCAATACAGAGAGTGTTGCCTCCCATGAGGTGCACATAGGGTGGTGAAAGAGGCCGCGTGGAGGCAAGCATGCTTCCACAAGTCTGATGATGCAGCAGGCCCAGCCCATAGTGGCTGCTAACATGACCGCAGCCTGCCTGGCGTCATATGTGTATACCCGGATCACTACATCAAGCCACAGCCCAGCCAGAGGAGGGCGCTTATCCATCTTAGAGGGACGCACAGAGTATTCCATACACTGTCAGTAAGATAGCTCAGTGGGTTGAGCGCTCGCTGCTGCCATCTATGTGTGATCTGCAGGTAAAAGGTTTGAATCCCGGCAAGGCCAACTCAGCCTTTCATCCTTCAAGGAAATACTCAGTGATAATGCATCCGGCGGTAATTGCGCCGAAAACAGGGCGCTAAATAGGATTTTCACCTCCAGCAAAAAGTGAGAGGTAAAACAGCCCATTTAGGTTCCAACTCGTGATCGGGCCAGCCCTTGATTGCAGCAGTAATACCATTACCGCCACATTTAAGAGCTACCGCTCAACTCGTGATGAGGCCCAATGTATGTAGGGCATAAGCGCTATATAAGTAACAAATCAAATCATACAAACACCTGAACGAGCCCCATCAGCTAAAAAGGTGCCCAGATGGTGACGAGCCTACTCAGGCGGAGCCAGAGGCATGCCTGCTAGGAACGGTGGTGACTTGCCCGTGTACATATAATAATAACGTGCTTGGGATTGGATGTAATGGTGGGGTTAGGCAGCGCTGCCCATTGTCCAATGTTGTCGATATCCCAAACAGACACTTCACAATACAGGTTAGCGCAAACCCCTTTGACATGTGTGGTCTTCCACTCATGCATGGACTCTCAATGGAACTGGGGGTGTCATGTGTAGCTGTGTGCATGTGCTAGGTTACATGTGGTGCTAACAGAGCTGTGAAACAGCAGAGCGCTGCGTTACAAGGGAATATCGTGGAATGGAAATGTTGGGGAAGAGAATTCAGGATGCACCCGTGTAACTCATGGAAAGTGTTCCTCGTGAAGTGAATGGAGTCAGTATCGTTTTCAGGCACAGACCATCACAGCATCCTGGCTTTCCAAATGCACTTACTGGTCTATGGTATATTATTCTTGTTCTCATAATGCCTGCACAATTTGGACATCATTACGAGTTTGGCGGTGTGGCCAAAAATGGTGGTAATGCCGCGGTAATGGAGTTACCACGGCATTACCTCTGCATCACCACACCACGAACTACAGGTTGGCAGTAAGTCAGAGGATAAACCACGAGCAGAATGCTGGATGTTATTCCTCTGCTTTAAAGCCAAAAAGAGACCAAATCAGCAGATTGATCTGTTGGTGGCATTACCGCTGGCGGTAATTCCCCTGAAATTCCCATGGAGTCTTATGGACTCCAATAAATGGGGACTAGCACTGCCTACCACCACTTGTAATCCGGTGGTAATTCTGCCAGACCAAGTGGTGGTAACGGTAAATCCGTTTGGTAGTATCTCTGCCCACCAAACTTGTAAAGAGACCAGTATTTATCCGAAATACCTTGCCACCAGGTCATCCCTGATGCCCACTGTCTACAGCCCATCAACTAGGACTTAAGAGATGGATTTCGGCGCAATGTTGTGTCGCTCAATACAAGGAAATGGCGTACCGCCAGAAATGGCTGAACCGGATGTCAGAATTCCAAATGCACGCTCAGTGGTGTGCATGTGTGCTGCATTCTATTCCTGCATCCTTGAACCCACTGGGGCACTGAAAAGGATGAGTATGTTGCACCTGTGGGGACACCTACCTTCGCTTGCTAAGGAGAAACTTCACGCCATCTGTTTCCCATTCTGTACCGGGGGTTATGGGGCAGTGGCAATCTGGCTTCCAGTGATCACATTTCTGCATCCTGTTTCCCCTCGAATTGGAGTGCATTTGATGAGTGTCAGTAGACATAGTGTAATATCTTGGAAGCTGATGAACACCCGAGCCAGCAGGTAAGTTATTAAGTAGATTTATTGTCGTTCAAAGCCAGGAACAAAACATTGGCATGTCCTTTCCAAGTCAGCATAACTCCAACTGCCAAGCATAGAACCCCCACACACCAACACTCCTCTCACACTGACATCACTACATTCCATTCAGCAGTGATGTCATCCACTCAGCTTGTAAGACACATTACAACACATAGCTGTTGCACGTGGATTACGTGTAGTTGCCATTCACTTTCTGGATAGCATGGCTGCCATCACATACCTGCTAGACCTGCACAGAATACCAGTGTCTCCTGTTCTGATGGCAGAGGGTGCACTTTATAGTTGCATGTGTATAATCAACATACAATCCATTATTTAGTGGCTCACTTTAGTGGTTGACACTATGGCCCGCCCCTTGCGTGTACATGGGACAGGAGATGGGCTAACTAACTCCTGAGTTCCTTACTATGATCAGGGAGGCCACTAAAGAAACCAGGCCCACCTGCACGCACCTGTGCTGGAACAGTGCCCCCGCCAAGAGTGAATGTCCACCGGGTACTCCGAGTGTTCCCCGACTGCAAAGGGAAGATTAGACAACACTCCAAATACAGGCACAGCTTCATAAGATTGCAGTCAGGCCAACTCAAAAAACAGCTCCTCACATAAGTACCTGGAAAAACCCCTCTCAGAGTGAACGTTCTATAGAATAAATAAATAAATAAATACATGCCACGCTGTGGGGTAGTAACTAAGTAATACATAACAAAGGCAGGAAAAGGACTTCGTCAATTACGCGGTTGTATTGACTAGAAAAGAATTAAAGAAGGAATTCAGTTACTACATTAGAATTGCAGTCCTTTCTCCTCTTTACTTTCACAGATATGTCTCAATGAAGTGGGAGCAAAACAGTGCGCTCACTGCGTTCCAGTACTGTCCCCAAGCTCTTACTTTCTCCAGTTCCTTTTCTCTGCATTGACGTCTCGCCACTGGATCACTGGGCCCAAGCAGGGGTCAAGTCCTAAAAATTAAACTGGGGGGACTCAACAACAAATGCAATGGGATGTAACATCACCAGAAATTAGCATATCAAGTTGAAATATGCACATTTAATTAAATTGGCTTTGCAGAACCACCCAAATTGCACGGCACGAATGGCATTTGCCTTTCATAAAATCAACACACACACAAAACCAGGAGAGGATATTTTCTTCTAATAGTGTTTTTGAAAACGTTAAAAGGTGTGCATGTTTTAAACTCAAGAACCAATACAAATGTTTTCCCTGGGATTTGCAGTGCCGAAATTGGACATTTCACCTTTAGTTCTTTGTAGCTTTCATCATGTTATATAGCGCAGTGGTGCAGTGCCCGTCCTGCAAACCTTACAACTGTGTTTCGATTGTTGAGGTCGGCTTTAATTCATAAATTCAAAGAGGACATTCAATGTTTCTCATTTTAGCTGGGGGGAGGGGACTGAGTCCACCCTGGGAAAAAAGTGGGTGGACTCCCCCCGCGGGTACCCTCGACTTGAGCCCTGGGCCCAAGAGAATGCAGCTCCTGTCCAGTGACCTTTCTGTCCCCGCCCAGCCACCTGTTTTGACCTGAAAAATAACTTGCAAGCTCAAGAGTCCCATCTATATACTGGTAGCTGCACACATCCAAAAAGAGTGACCAAACACAATACCACCACAAAAATAAGCGGGAAGAGCGCAAGCAGCCTTACAAGCCTTCCTGATTCCGGACTGACACGGCATCAGAGTTTGATGCTGAAATAGGCCGGCAGGGCTGGGGCCGCTACTTCCTATGCAGATCCGTGTCTGCAGAGGAAGCTTCCGAAGAAACTTCCTTCTTGGTGATGTTGCTACTCCCGGTGCAGAGCAGGCAGGCGACTGCCTCGTCTTATGAGGACTCTTGAGCTTGCATCAAGAGATGGCTGTCGGTGCTAAGAGAGAACCACAGAGATGGGGTGGCTTTCTACCAAGCTCTATTATGAGGAAGGGGTGTATAACAACCTTGTATGTCCTTACAGCAACCTTTATCTTCTTAGGAAAGTATGAAGCAAACAGCAATAGGCAGCTGCTATTTCACCCTTACCGGCAGTGCAGGCTGTTAAGCAAATACAGGTTTGCTGTGTAAAATGACCCTCAGTGCATGGACCTTTCTGTGTTGTATCCTGTCTGTATTGTATACTGTCTGTGTTGTATACCTATCTGACAAAACAGCTTCCCGGGGGTGTGACAGGCCTCCCAGTCTGCTACTTGCAACCATCCACCTTGTAAGCAGGTTTTTGCAGAAACCCTAAGGGACGTCCAGCAGGTTTTAAGGTTGGTTGAGTGATTGAAGCTGGAATAGTGGAAAGTGACAGCCCTGGCCTGTTGTGAGGTTTATGATATGATATGATAGGTTATCTATAACACGCTTAATACACAGAGGTTACTAAGCGCAGACCTGGGGATCGAACCTGTGTTGCTCCGTGTCGTCTTGCTTCCAAGGCAAGCACGTTGCCGCTGAGCTATCCTCCCGGGACATTCTCCGCTGTTTTGTCCTGTAAGGAGAGTGTGAGGATCCTTAAACAGCTACTTAAAACACTCACCTCACCACCCCTCTCTTCCTGGCCTGCTGCCTTCCAGGGATTGAGTGGTACCTGCTGTGAGAGAGGAGTCCTTGGGGTTGTTGGTCCGTGCCCTGATTCCGCCATAACCGCGCCAGCTGAGACGCTCCGACTAGCTTTGTTGTCACCTCTGCACCTAAGTCAGTGGGCTGGAGATTTACCAAGGACGGCTGTGGTAGCAGACTTCACACTGCAGTGTAGGGTTTGCGTCTCCAGTAGGAGTTCATGATCAGTGTACACATGCAGCAGTTACCAATCTCTTAGTCTCTAGTCTCTATTCTATGATTGGTTGTGTTCCAGCACTAGTTGCGTTAACCGACTGTGCTTTCTTTAGCTTCCCACGCAGGTGTGGCGAGATCCCACCCAGAAGAGGGGATCTGGTTGGCTGGCCAAGTATTTCTCTAGATGCGCAGAATTCTCCAAAGAGGCTCGCGCTCAGAGTATGATTTCTCTTTTCTGCCTTGTATCTTCCCTAGCTGGACTCCTGAATAAAAAGGAGGCCTGGAAAAAACGGAACTGGAGACTATCTGGTGGAATGACTGGCACTTACTAGTGATGATGGGGATATGGCCTTAAACACGCTCACAGCCCCTCTTGAATGAAATCCTGTGAAATTGCAAGATCTTGCAGGATTTGGTTCTGGCATAGTGTTGTAGTGCGATGGACTCTGTGAATCTTGCGTAGTTCCCTGACGGCACTCCCTTAATACCTGCACCCCAACGTCCTCTAGCAGCCCCCAGGGGAATTAAGGGTCCTGAGCGGCCCATCTGAGAAGTTCCATGGGCTTTGCCTAGGGCGGTCATGTGGGTCTGTGTGTGAGTGTGCTTGTGTCTTAGTGTGTGTGTGCGTGTGTGTGTGTGTGTGTGTGGTTGGCCCACCACTTGTTTGACTCTGGCAAATAGTAACTTACCCGTGTTTCCCCTTTTGTACAAATCAATGACTGACTCTTTCTGGCTTCTGCATTGAACACTGGCAGCAGAGGGCCCTTATCTTAAGAAGTGATTTTATTTTGCTTGTCATAGATAAATGTCAATAAATGAAATGAGATTACGCATTAGCTGTGGGTTACTAACACATTAAGTGACACACACCTCATCAAACAGTGACATAATTAGATTACAACCTGATGTACGTTCCTTGTGTGTCTTTTTAGAGTATCTACAATAATGAAATTGGCTTAGAAATGAATTTAGAATAATAATACTGAGTCAATATTCTGAATGCTTAGGACTTCCGGTGGTTCGATTGATATCATCATTAGCATTGTGCCTTATTATCTAGAAGTATATTTACTCTTTAATCCAATGATGTATAAATAGTGTGACAATAAGTATTGCAGCCATCATGGAAAGGACGGTACGAGATTAAATTGAGAGCCCAATGTCTCTTCTGTTTAACAGACAAGCACTTCATCCATTGGTTCTACGTTGAAATGGCGGAGCCGACAACACCGCGGCATGATACTGCGAAAGCGTATATCTTTGTTTCAGGAAAAAGCCAACTGCATTCATCTGCCAATTGTCCCCCGCTTTCCATGTGACGGAAGCGGGGAGCACGCACGCAACCCCTGAATCCCATAATGCCGAGTAATGGGAGCGGGGGATAATGCTCCCCTTGTTCGGCATCATGGGATTCAGGTTCTTCGTCCATGCCGACTGCGCACTAAACGCGCATTTGGCGGTTTTTTCAGTTACTTTGGGGGAACACCCATCCAGTAGATGTCTATATCAAATTGTGCAGAAGATTCTTTTTCGGACTGAGAACTTGGATTAACTAAATTTGATTATTTCTAGATAATCCTTCTCAAGATAGAATAAACACAATTGTTGTTTAGAATAGTGAGAGAAATCTGATAAAAAAAATGAAAAGATGGAGTGATCTGAGATCTTCTGTGGTATCATAGGAATTGTTGCAGAGAGATAGATTTTCCAATCTTAGACAAGCCAATATTTTTGACATTACATTGTATGACATGTCCCATTGTGTAGGTTTGAGCACAACCAAGAGAGAAAGCCACAGAGATGGATTTTCTGTCGCCACCCCTGTCCTCCTCATGAAGTTCAGGCATACTGTTAAATAGCTTTGATGTGAACAGTGTTGCGCCTTTGCGCCCAGCCGTTTCCCAATTCTTTCCCTTTGGTCTAAAGACCTGAGTGCAATTGGTATCTTAAATATCTTGTGAAGGTTGGGTTTTGCAATACAATCGAAGTGTGTGGAAACAAATGTATATAGCATTGGTCATGCATTCTTATTCAGGCTTTGCAGTTCTATTTTACATGTCCACCCATTCCACAAATGGATCTGCATTTTTGGAATGTCCACACGAACAGTGGTCTAGAGCAGGGTTTGTCCAACTCCAAGCCTCGAGGACCAGATCCATGTCGGATTTTCAGGATACCCCTCATTAAAATTCATGAGATAGATTTCCATACAATGATTCTAAATCTATCCACATTTTTGCTCATGAATATTAATGAGGAATATCTTGACAACATGTCAAGTTTCCGGCTCTGGAGGCCTGCAGTTGGACAACCCTGACCTGGAGGTGATATTAAAACAGTGCCATCCCCATCAACCCACTTTATTGTGTATTGTGTCATGCTACCTCTTTGCTTCCATTGGTGTGTTCCTATATAGATAGGGTACCCAAGTTCACATATTGTGCCCATGTAAGTAATGAATTGTGTCCATGTATGGGCTGAAATTAGCAGGAAAATTTTAGGAAGACAGGTTGGTAGCGTGCAACATGGGCTGGCACATCCTCCAACACATCGGGCCTCATTACGAGTTTAGAGGTAGCCATGCCCACCCCCAAACCTGGGTCTGGGCTCCCTGAATGGGGAAATACCGGGCCATTCTGACCTTGGAGGGCCCAGTATTTCCCCATTCAGGGAACCCGGACCCGGACCATGCCCATTCCCATTTTAGCCCCCATATGGCTCAATGGGAATAGGGAGCATGCTAACAACGGGCCCGTTAATGACGGGCCCGTTGTTAGCATGCTGGGACGCTCGCAGGACCCGCTAAGGAGGTCTGGTAAAACCAGATGTCCTGAGCGGGTCCTGCGAGCAGACATCGTAATGGGGCGGTAAGGGGTTAACGGCTCCAGCACCTTTACCGGCGCCGTTAACCCCTTACCGCCCTCCTCGTAATGAGGCCCATCGTCTTCTGAGGGTCTTTCTCTGATGCTCCGATTAATCCAAGTACTCCTGGCGACTCCAGAAAATTACTGGTATCTACCTTAGTGCAATTAGAAGGTGTTCTCTTGCCCCCATGGTGCCCTCTGTCTAGTTGTTGTTTTGGTGGTACAGTTGCCCGACAGGTGTTTCTTGCCTGTTGAGCTGTGTTGTTCCATTTTGTAAGTGTATCCCATTGCTTTTCACACTTCGTTCGTAGTTAGAATGCAACTTGGTGGAATGACTCCTCGTATGCGACGTTATTGTGTGAGGGGGTGATACAGCGTATTTGAGTTCTTCGCACATAGGTGCAGCACTAATACTGATGTTCTCGCAGGGGATTGCCAAAATGTTTTAACGAATGCCAGTTGTCCTCGGGAAATGGCTGAGCTCGTGATGAATAAGTGCCCCGGGCATTATCACCTGATGTTTGCCTTTTCTCTGCAGTCACTAAACAGAACCCAGACCTTGGGTAAAGCATGTTTTTCTTACCGACTTTGTATATTTGTTCTCTGTTTGATGCACCGATTGTGTGTGCCCTTGGCTATGTCACGTAACTACAGAACAGCTATCAAGTGTTAACTCAAAGCCGACAAAACCAACACCTACGGGAAATTCGGATGGCAGGAGCATTTCTGGTAAATGTGTAAGTGAGGTTGGGACATTACCAGTGACAGATTAAGAGTGGGGGCCAAGAAAATGAGAGGTCTTTTTAAAAAAAATTCAAAGTGTGAATGGTTTCCCTCTTTGAAAATCTTACACTACATTAATAGGTAACACTTTCTCAATATTACAATTTTACAATTCAAGTTAAAAGAAATGTCACATTTCCTTTCTAAAATGATAGTTACTCTTTCATAATATCACATTTCTACAGTATAATATAAACCATCAGAGATAATGCATACAAACATGTTTTTATTTATTTATTTTTGCATGTATACAGCGCTCACAAAACGTCAGGCATCAGGGCGCCTAAATTACCATGCCGTTAAATGCATCATGGCTAAAAACTGATATTTTGTTTTCCGAATATTCCAGGTGGTTAATGCTTGCAAAAGGTTCCATGGGGTACTCTGAGAGGATAATTCGAGGTCACTAACTTTTCGAGCAAAGCACTCTTTACGAACCACTAACAAACCCTCACACCAGAGAATAATGTGCCTAAGATTATTTTCTTGTTTCTGGCAGTATCGGCACACTGGGTCAGTACAGGTATCCTGTTTCCATAATATACTATTTTCTTTAGCTGATAACAGGCTTCCCCTAAACTTTGACACAGTGTAACCGAACGTCTTTGATGGAAAACTCCCAAGTAGGGGGCACAAACACCCACATGTTTATAGATCGACAAAAGTTCTGGCATTCTTTTGTACTTTCCAAGCTCTCCTCTTGTTCCACACCATTCATACCTCCACAACTGTGTTTTATAAATATCGAGGTTGTGTATAACCAAACATTAATCAAACCCCCAGCATTTTAACTGGTTTCTACACTAATGAATATGACAATTACACTCATACCGTTGTGAGGTACTGTTGTGAGGTACCGTTGTGAGGTATTACATTTTTTAAACAGCGAGCCGCTGGGCAGGCCTTCAAATTTCCAACACAATAATAATCGTCTGCAGAACAGCCTCATGTTTAAGGAGACAAGACCTAACTCCAAACCAATCGCCGCCATTGGGGTGCACATAGGTAGACTTAAGGTGGTTTTCCCAAGAAATCCCTCAATTCCTGTAAAACCAAAGGTTAGCAGGGAGTGTTGAATCTCCACCCCTTACAAAAAAAGCTGGTAACACCTTTGCTTCAGATAATTTGAGAGCAGTTAACAAAGTCATCTTCCTAAACCTATTGTTGAAATGTCGGAGTTGAGACACCCAACCCTCTCACTTTATTTTTCAAATGTTGTACAAGAGCTGTTTTAGATGGGTGGGTAAATATTTGAAAGCCCAAATATTTGAAATAATTTTCCACGTCCACCTTACAATTATTTAACCCAACATTTCGTGGTTTTATTTTTGGATCCTGCCGAGAGTACCAATACCTTGGTTTCACCAGTATTCATTTTTAGTTCATTTTTATCCGAGAATATGTGATTGATCCATTAAAACAATATTGTCTGCATATGATACCCATGCAACCTTATGTCCAAATACTCTTGGTGGAAGAAAAGAGAACCCCTCCAAAACTGCTCCCAAATCTGCCAAGAATATATTGAAAAGAAAAGAAGACATAATGCACGGCTCTCTTAGACCTCTTGAAGTCGGGAATGCTGCAGTGAAATCTCCCTCGTGGCTCATTCGTACTTTCATACTAGAGTCAGAGTGCAAGCACTTTAGCATTGTTTAAAGATTTCCGGGCAGACCCCACTTATCCAGCTTCTCCCATAAGATGCTTCGATTGATTCTATCGCAAACAAGCGACAGGTCTATGGTGACGAAATATATTGGTGAACAGGGCTCTTCCCAACATTGCTTCTGGACCTCATCTATCACTACGGCAGCCAGCATGGTGCCTATTCCGGGCCTAAACCCTATTTGATTACTCTGAAGAATGTTATTCTTTTCCACCCAACTCAAAAAGAGTGAGGCGAAGATCTTCGAGTCAGCATCCAAAAGGGCAATAGGGCTGTTCTTTCCAGGAACATTCCTATCGCCCTTTTTGAAAATTGGAATAATATGCAAAATTCACCACGCAGTATATAGTAGCCTTCAAAGGTTCAAATTATATCCCAGCCCAAAACGGTGGGCAACTTTTAAAAACTAGGTCCCATAAACCATTTGGTCCCGGGCTCTTTATGTAAAATGTACGCTATAACAGGGGACTGTAGTGATTGCAATAAGTGATTAAGAACCTGGGAACACAGGTAAATTGGTGAAAGCATAGAGACCAAAAGATACACGACTGAGGTCATCCTCCCCACAAGTTTCAGATGCCTGCAATGTGAGTAGCCTTTTGGAAGACTAGAAAAGCTGTTCTCATAGTGAGTCCAATCCCACAGCTTGAGTGCCAGAATACACAACTGTGGGGACCTGGCACTCCCCTACTTGTTTATGTAAAACATTTCAACTATGTCATTGGAGTAAACCGAGGCAGAGTGATCGAAGAATTGTTGGCAAAGACTTTAAGGGCCACAAAAGAAGGCCATTGCTGTTAATAAATTAACACTCAAGGTCTTTTCATTAAACCAGCGTAGTGCACAAGATTTTAAACCTGTTTCTTCATTCTCTAAATATGAACACTTTATATATCTATGACTTGAAATAAACTCGCACTTTCCTTTTACACACAGCTTAACAGCAGAGTAAACTTATTTGCAACATATTTCCCGCTTGAAAGGGCCAAGCAATTTTTAAATACAGCCTGAACAATTACAAACCCGAACAGGGCTCGGCACATCGGAAACATCTGTGTAAATAAAAGTGAGGGCCCTCTAGGTGTGGTTAGCGAAACTGCACTGAAACTAAATCACACAATGGGAGTCAATGGGAAAGGCAGTGCAATGCCACCTATTAATGGTAGAGGTTACTGCATCAGAATTAAGCAGCAAAGCACTCATATCAAAGCAGAGGCATCTGTGTGTGAAAAAGAGGAAATGAAAGCTGTCTTCCAGTTCCTGTTCAGCGTCCTTTGTCAACTAGTGTCGGGAGGATAGCTCAGCAGCAACGTGCTCGTCTTGGAAGCAAGACGACAAGGAGCAACACAGGTTCGATCCCCGGGGCCGCGCTTAGAAACCTCTTGATATTAAGTGCGTTATAAATAACCTATCATATCATAGTGGTCCCCGTGTTTTTGTCTCTCACACGTTTTGAACTTTAATTGAATATGTCAGAAGCTAAATTAGAGACTCACAGTATTCTAAAAAGCAGATGTGTTAGATATATTTATACCACATCACCTGTTAACCCCTAGACACCAATTTGTTTTTTTGATATTTGTAATGTTTGATCTACTCGTTGTTAATTGTTACCATTGACTCAAAAGAATTGTAGTATGTATTGTTTTAAGTATGAACTTTGATGATAACAAAATTAATACATTTCTGTATTTGTAAAGAAAAGGTTTTTGTGGATGACATAATGCTGCAGGTTATACAGCCTTGGGAGCGTATTACTGTTAGCAGGTGTGCTGGTCATGTAGGGGTAACCATTTGCCTCGTTGCGATATAGCTTTACTGTCCATCCCCACTCACAATTGGTCCCCCTGAAACAAACAATTTTGAAGTACCCACTTTGAAAACAAGGTCATGAGCGATACATTCTTTTCTTGGTTGATTGTCCTCGTTGGTTGACATCACAGTGGGCAGTAATATTGTAGCATTTTTAGTTGGGACTGTCCAAACTAGCTGCGCGTATTTTGTTGGTTGGAGGATAATAGCAATGCCACGTGGATCACAGGGCTTAAATTGTCTCCGGCGTAGTGTGGGAGGACGCAAAGTTAAGGGGTGCAGTTTCACAGGGGCGCAGTAGTGCAGTGGTGCAGTATCGCAGGGATACAATACCTCATGACTACGATATCGCAGGGGGAAGAATAGTGTAGGGGCAAAGTATTGCAGGGGCAAAATATTTCAGGGTCACAGTATCACAGGGGCACAACGTTTACTGGGCGTGACTATACATGGAGATAGTGTCGCTGTGCACAAAATCAGTGGACATAATCTCAGCGACGCGATATGGCAGGGGCACAGTAACAACAGGAGGCAAGTCTCACTGGAGTATAGTATCCTCAAGGCAGGGCTGCTCCTGTGGCCAACTACGGTGTGGCGTGCCCGACTAAAAGTGACAGACTATATCATTGGTGGTGGATTATAGTGGGAGAGTATTGCATAAGAATATTATCAGCAAAGCATCACAGTGGCAAACTCTGGCGATGGCAAAAACCTCACAGTGGTAAAATTCCAAAGTGGAAAAATGTCTCCGTAGCAGAATCACGAGGTGGTAAAATCGCTCAATGGCATGAACTCACAAAGGCAAGGTCTGACAGTGTTAAAATCTCAGTGTCTTAGAAGTCTTACAGTTGTGGGATCTGACAAAGGCAAGATCTGACAGTGGCAAAGTCTGTTGTGGTTAGCGGTGTTGTACTGAAACTAAATAACACAATGGGAGCCAATAGAAAGTCAGTGCAATGCCACCTATTAATGGTAGAGGTTACTGCATCAGAGTTAAGCAAAGCACTTAAATCAAAGCAGAGGCATCTGTGTGTGAAAAGGAGGATATGCAGCGAGGCACCAGGCACACCACTGAGAGGGGTTGCAAAGGAGCAGAATCTACTCAGGAAGTGAACCAATACTAAGATTTCTGGAAGCTGGCATTAGCTACCACCTGGAAGAGGGTGCTCACATGTAGTCATGTACCATAGCACCTGCAGAGGTCCCAGCAATGTCAGGATGGACAGTGACAAGGCAGCACACAGGACTGCTGTGGGCCTACCAGGGGGACAGACATCCAGAAGGAGGGGGACAGGCCTCAGGCAGGCCTGACAGCAGAACACAGAGGCCCTCAGATTGTGCCCAGTAAGTCCCCATGGAAGGACACACACACGCCAAAGGGTCGGGGCTAAAATACCCAAATGAACAGACCAAACGGGTCTGGTGGTGGGGACAGTACCACCGCCTACAAAGGGGTAGCAACAGCAAATCTATACACGATTCATTGTACATGGAGTGCTTACTGGATAACACACATTAACACAACACTCCTAATATTAAAATGACAATTAACATAATTGCATGATGTTTTCTGCAGAAGGTTTAACAGACATCCTGCAATTAGGAGGGAAGGTGGCCTGGAAACTTCCTCCATGATAAGGATCGGAAGAATGGAAAAACCCCAATGTAACATTTTCCAACTGTCATATTAGAAATGTCAGGTTAACAGGATCTGATGGATGAGCTGAGCAGCAAAGTGGATGCACTGGGAAATTCCAGCCTATTGATATCAGTGCAGTCCATTGAACAGAATGAAGGTCCATAGAAGATAATGACTAGGTTGTGATAGTTGGAACATTGGGTGTTAAGGGAATGGACTGAGTCACAGAGGATATGGCTACCGGTAGAGACGGCGTAGGGGGAGAAACAGAGGAACACTGAAGAGTGATGGATAGAATGTATGGAATGAAACATCAACACAGACTTTGCTATGTGCAACTTTCTAAACAATTGTTTCTCAGCCTGACATTCCAGTAAAGAACTGGGAAAGCCCATATGCAGGCCAAGCTTGATCTCACCACAAGAGTAGTATTCCGCACAAACTGCTAGAACACGTCCCTACTGCATGAGACCACAAGCAATCCCCGACATGTTTCAGCCTCATTGGGCATCATCAGTGAGTTTTAGCACTGGTCTATGAGCACAGCAAGCTTGGAACCTATGTGTGGGCATACCTGTCATACTTCGGATAACAAATGTAATACCCCAAAAGAATGTGTAGCTTGGGTTTCCAGTCTGGGCACATGTGGGTGACTAATGTAGCACCACAGGCGATGGCTGGAAGGTTTGGAATGAATGAAAAACACTGGCAAAGTTATGGGAAACCCTCTAAACAATCATCTGTGCCTGCCAATCAATGTTCAGACTGCCACACAATTACGGAAGGGAAAATACCATGTGTAAACGAGCCATGGTCCCACCCCAAACGAGGCAGTCAAGCCTGAACTGCTGTGTCATATTCTTTCTGCACAAGAACCCAAGTAAACCTCATACATATTTTGAGACTCATGATTGAGGTGTATCTTCGGTCTTTCAGCACAGAAAGTTCTAGACCCCTATCTGGCCATACACCTCCCACTTGTGGTGGCTAATTCAACAATGAAGAGTGATGGCCATAAAGTTTTGAATGAATGGAAAACTACTGGCAAAGCTCTGGGAAAACCTCCCAAAAATTGTTTTTAAGACTGCTATACCATTACAGAAGGTGTGACATGCCTGGTCGCTACCTCAGTGGACTAATGTTCCACTACAGGGATGTTTGATGACATAGTCACAGATTTGAAACCCAGCAGGTCCATTCAGCTCTTCATCCTTCCAAGGTCACTAAAATGAGTAACATTCAGTTGGGTGACAACAAACATCTGTTATCGGTGATAGGATGCCCCACTGGAGTGAACTTGTGCTCTATCTAATGTTATGTTATTTGGAAACCTGATGCGATCCCACCTCAGAGGAGGCAGTCCAGCCTGAACTGCTAGATCGCATGCTTCTGCACAAGACCTCAAACAACCACATGCATGTTTCAGCATTATTGGGCCAAATAAGTCAGGTGTAGTTTGGGTTTCTGGGGATAGCAATCTCTGGACTCACATCTGGGCATACCTGTCAATTTGAGGTGACTAATGCAACAGTGAGTGATGGCTGGATGATTTCCAATGACCACTAGCAAATCTCTGGGCAACCCTCCAGCCTACTGGCTTTCAGTCTGACATACCATTACAAAAGTGTGAGATTAAATGCAAATCAGGTATTGTCCTACCATAAAAGGCAGGGAAGTCATGCCACCAAAATGCCAAAATGCCAAGCGTAACGGACGTGACACCACACAACCCTTGACCTCTGATGACATCACAGGAAGTGATGGCACTTGACCTCACCCCGAAGTGACATCACAGGAAGCGATGGAACATGACCTTTCACCCCTTGACAAAACAGGAAGTGGTATCACATAGCATTGTTCCTAAGTACACTACGAAAAATATGGTTACAATATCACTGTTATGCGATATACATTTCATACAACATCTGATCACCATATGTATTGTTAATATCAGTGCGTATAGGCCATTGTGTATGCAAGCAGACATCCAAGGCCAAATGATAACAATGCGTTATTATATAGCACTTATGCTTAAGGGCTTTATATAGAACAAATATAAATACAATACACCCAACCTGTGTTGGTAGTTATTTATCAACCTCAGAAGGACGAAAGGGTGAGTTGGCCTTGCCATGATTCGAACCTGCAACCTGCAGATCACAAACACATCTCATCAGCGAGCGCTCAACCCACTGAGCTATTTTACCAGCTATCGCTGTCTTACCCGGCTATAGTAAAATTAGCAATTTTGTGTCTGAATGTTGTCAAAGTCAGAAAGCAAATTACTCTTGTAGTGGATACCAGTGTTTCGGGAAGATAGCTCAGGGGCAACCTGCTAGCCTTGGAAGCAAAACGACATGGAGCAACATAGGTTCAACACAGGTTCAAACCCTGGGTCTGCGTTTAGCAACCTTGGGTATTAAGCACGTTATAAATAACTTATCATATCATATCATACCATTACATTGGTAACTGATATTTAACAGCAGGCCAGTTCATCTGGTGAAAAGTTGGCCACATGTCTGCGCGGATCTACTTTTCAGGCTTTAGAGGTTTGCAAATTACAGGGTTCATAACTGTGCATTAAAGAATTTAGAGTAGCGCAGGGAAAGCAGCGCACTCACACGGCATCCCGTACTCTGGGCACTCACTACCTCATACAAGCAAACAAACATCCTGAACAGCATGCCATGGAGATAGGAAAGATAAACACATTACAACAAGGCATTAATTATGGCAGAATGAAAACAAGGGCCACTTTATGTGCTGTGGTCAAACATTTCTACACTGCTTTTAGGCACAAGTATTTTGTCAAGTGAATGAGGACACTGAGATGGAATGTCTTGTGATGATCGTGTCAGAGACAACGGCAGAAAAAAACATGCTATAACTGCAGCTTGCAAAAAGCAAACTACATAGGGCCTCATTACCAGTTCGGCAGAATTTCAGAAGGAAATCCTCCAAAAAAATAGCCCTGAGGAATCACTGTTACTGCCACTTGGTCAGGCGGAATCAGGCCCGAACAAGAAAGCCAGCCACACCAGAAACAAAGAGCTACATTGCGCTGGGCACAGACCAGGTTTCTTTTTTAGGGGTAGCAAGGGAGTCCACAGGGGTAGCAAGGGAGACCTCAGGAGTTGCAGGCACGACCCCTGTCGACCCTGAAATGACGTCCCTGATAAAAGGGCTAGTACAGTACAATGATATGACTGCTATGTCATATCAATTCTGCATGAGACTAGAAGCAAGGCCATACCTGCTTCAGCCACATTGGGCTTCACAACTGAGATGTAGCTTCAGACAGGCAGTGGGGACGCACCCCTGGGCATAAGTACCCCAAATCTATGTATGCCACCTGCACGCCCCTGAATCCCACATTTTTCAAACATCTCTAGTGGAGTCCCCACTTTGGATGATAGTAGTTTCTTTCTCTGTGTTATACTCACAGAACTTTACCCTCACACCTTAAGACACATATTGTTTATACATTTAACCCAAAGTAGGATCTTAATGTTCCATTTTCATCGGCAAACTGGAATGCACATTTACCCTATCAATAAGTTAGAAAGCATCGGCGGGTAACACAGCCATTCTGTACTCCAGTAAACGTCCCACAACTCTTATTACGCAACATCCTATACCTACCTGCATTCAGCCCAACTTTGTAAACTGGCTCTGCTCTGCACCTGACCGATTGGCATTGGTGACTATTTTTGTTTGCACTTAGCCTATTTGTTCATGTTAGCCATGTTTTACATTTTGCCAATTGTATAGATTAGGCATATGCTCCCTGCTGCTCTCTAGAATGGACATATTGTATAACATCTACTGTGTTGGGTTCTGATCCCTAAAATGGATTGTTTGGGGTGGGAAATGTACCACACTAAAATGGATTGTTGGGCATGGGAAATGTACCACACTTAGATGGAGTGCTGGTGATGGGAAATGTACCACCCTTAGATGGATTGTTGGGCCTGGGAAATGTACCACACTTAGATGCAGTGCTTGGGGTGGGAAATCTACCTCACTTAGATTGATTGTTGGGCCTGGGAAATGTACCACACTTAGATGGAATGCTGGGAGTGGGAAATGTACCACACTTGCTGGCAGTAAACACTCCAGTGTTGTGGGTGGGAAATGCACCTCACTTTTATGGATTATTGAGTGTGGAAAATGTATCACACTTATATGGAATTTTGGTGTGGGAAATGTACCACACTTAGATGGATTGTTGGGGGTAGGATATGTACCTCACCTAAATGGATTCTTGGGCCTGGGAAATGTACCACACTTAGATGGAGTGTTGGGGTGGGAAATGTACCACACTTGCTGGCAGTAAACACTCCAGTGTTGTGGGTGATATGATATGATATGATATGGTATTTGTAACGCGCCTATACACGAGTGTTTCAAGGCGCGACGAGGCAGGGAGGGGGGGAAACAAGGGGAAGACAGACAAACGATCCTACTAGGCCAGGTGTCATTCAGATCGCGCAAGTGCAGAGGTAATGGGAAAAGGAGAAGTGCAGGGGGAGGAGGTGGGGGCGAAAGTGCAATACAGGGTAAGTAGCGTAATAAAATAATAAATAATAAATAAAAGGGCCAGCTGGTGGCAAGTGCGAGGTAAGTGCAGAGCAAGTGCTGGGAAGGCGGCTGTAGGGATGCAGTGACAGTCCCGCAGTGCAGGCGGAGCCAGGGAGGCAGTGCAAGTGGAGAGTGGCTGGGCCCTGGGCCGAGGTCACAGAGTGGCCCTGATGCAGGTTAAGTGCAGACTTCGAAGGGGAGTTAAGCAGGTTTAGCAGGGGAGAGGGAGAGAGAAGGCAGAAGCGAAGAGGAAGGTTTTGAGGTGCTTCCGGAACCGGAGATGGTTCTCCTCAAGTTTCAGGGAGGCAGGAAGGCTGTTCCAGAGGGAGGCCCCTGCTGCGGAGAGAGATCTGCCCCCAGCTCGTTGCTTCGAGAAGCGGCTGACCATGAGAGAGTTGGAGACGGATGAGCGAAGGGCTCGTGAAGGCAGATATTTAGGAAGAGAGAGTTGAAGGTATTGTGGCCCCAGGCCCCAGAAGGCCTTGTGGACAATGCAGAGGGTTTTGAACTTAATCCTCGCAGCCACTGGGAGCCAGTGAAGAGATTTCAGTCCTGGAGAGATACGGTCCCTGGGCTTAAGGCCAAGGACAAGTCTCGCAGTTCTGTTCTGGATAAGTTGCAGAGGGCGGAGAGTGGAGGCAGGCAGATTAAGATAGAGGCTATTACAGTAGTCCAGCCTTGAGAGAACCAGGGCTCGGGAGACAGTGAGCTTCTGGGGGAAGGAGAGGAAGGGAAGAATACCTCTGAGGAGGTGAAGCTGGTAATGTGACTTCTTAGAGACGTCGGAAATATGAGGAGAGAAGGAGAGTGTGGAGTCGAAGATGACCCCGAGGTGGGAAATGTACCTCACTTAGATGGACTGTTGAGTGTGGAAAATGTATCACACTTATATGGAATTTTGGGGTGGGAAATGTGCCACACTTAGGTGGATTGTTGGGGGTAGGAAATGTATACACCAATGGGCAGGTAAAGAGCCCCATTGGTAAGAGACGAACCACAGTCAGATCCTTATCAGGACCTTCTCATTGTTCAGTAAAGTAGTCTTGGATAGATGCAGATAATAGTATCCCGAATATTCATCAGGCAGCCGTTGGACATATAGCAGTGTTATGCGGAGATAACAGCTCAGGCCAATTAGTGGCTCAAGAGTTTGAGCAACTCACCACTACCATTCGGCCATATGGAACTAGTACAGTGGTCGTAGCAAAAAGACATGCTCTTAAGAAAGCTGAATGGTATGTGAGGAATGCAGGGAAACAAAGAAGACATTGCTAGCCTGTTTAAAGGGAAACACTTTTATGGATAAGAGTTCCCTGAATATCCTTACAGCAAACTATTGAACCCTCCTTAATCATAAAAAGAAGTGCTTCATTCGCGATAAATAGGATCAAATGTTGCTGGCAATAAAGACGGGAGATTCGTCACCCTTCTGGAACTCAGCATCAGATAACCCAGCCATGAGGGACTTGGCTATACATGGTTGTGTAGGTCCTGTTATGGCATTACCATTTTCAGGAATAATATGGAGACAGGAGTGTTAGATTGTCTGACACCTTGGTATTAGTCCAGGGAACTGCTCTAATGGAATAAGAGCAGAAATTAATTTCACCCTAAAAGAAATGTATGAGGCGTTAACATCACAGAAGGGAAGGAACGCCTCAGGCCCAGATGAGATCCCAATTGACTTGTTTAAGGGAGAACCAGTAATCTGGGCCCCGATAGTACAATATTTTCTCAATGCAATAATCAATCTAAAGAGAGTTCTAGAATCTTGGAGGAGGGCAGAAATTGTGTCTGTTTACAAGAAAGCAACCCGGCAAACTATTGTCCAATATCTTTACTGGATGCAACATGGAAAGGTTTTGCAAAAGCTCTGCCCAAACACTCGCAAGGAATCATCAGTCATCTAGAAGCAGGCTTTCAGGCTTGCAAGAGCACAATAGATCAAGGCTTCAGACACTGCTGAATTCTTCAGAAGTACATTGTCCTGAAGAGAATGAAGATATATGCAGTTTACATTGATTTAAAAACCGCTTTTGATAGAGTCCCTCAAGAACAGCTGTGAGAAGAGCTCAGAGGTAGGGATATCACTGGGCATCTCCTTACATTGGTACAGAAGCTATAGACAAATAGTCAAGCAAGCAGCAGTTAAATGGGGCTTGGTAGATGAATTAGCAAGTCCCTTTGATGTCACCAAGGGCGTCAGGCAGGGATGCGTACTGTCCTGTCACTATTTTGTGTTTATAATAACAAGTTCATCCATGAATGATTAGTGAATAGCCAGGAACCACCTAGACTGAGCAAAGATGGGATCCCTGCCCTCTTCTTTGTTGATGAGGTTGAGCTCCTGACAGCAACTCCAGTGGGGCTTAGGACAACCCTGGACAGTTTAAGTGACACATGTAAAGCCATGGGGTCAGAGATCAACATAGGTAAAACCAAGGTGATCTTCAGCCCCAAGCATACAAAGAGCTATCAGTTGAACATCAGCATTGATTGGAGAAGGAGCAGGTATCAATGTTTGACTACTTGGGCATCAGATTTGCAGAAAACTGTCAATGGTCTGCTCAGACTGCTAAAGCTAGCATCACCCTGGAGAGGGGTAGTGGTACCATGAGGAAGATTGCACAGAGGTACGGGTGGGGGGCTGTAACACCGGCCACCGAGATGTACAAAATCCAAGACAAATCTTCACCATTGCACAGAGATGATATGTGGGAATATTCCAAAGTCCAGCATCTAGTTGTGACCGAAAACACATGCTTGTAAAAGTTGCTTTGGCTTCCCCAAAGCTGCCCTAATGCTTTAATACAAATGGAAACTGACTCAAGGCCTATCTCGGATGAGATCGGAATCAGACCTGTGCTATATTGGAACCAGCTCTGGGCATCTAATGATTTATTTAAATACAAGGAATCCCTTGAACATGTATTGACTTTGGAAGGGGGGCGTTCAGTCCCATGGATACAGCAATTAAGGGTTTAGGATGTCATTTAGGGGTCACCAGGGGTCGCAATCGCGACCCCTGAAGTCTCCCTTGCTACCCCTGTGGTCTCCCTTGCTACCCCTAAAAATTAAAAATGAAACAAAATATGTTTTCATTTATATTTTTAATTGTGGCTCCTGGGCTGTGGCCAGCAGCATGTGGCTCTTTGTTTCTAGAGTGGCTGTTTTTTTGGTAGCTATAGCCCGTAAACTAGCTCAGTGGGTTGAGCGCACACTGCTGCAATGGGTGTGTGTGATCTGCAGGTTCGACTCCCGGCAAGGTCAACTCAGCCTTTCATCCTGCTAAGGTTGATAAATGACTACCAACAAAGGCTGTGGGATATTGTGTGTATATTTGTTCTATATATATACAGGTGAGGAGGGATAGCCCAGGGGCAACATGTTTGTCTTGGAAGCAAGACAACGCTGGGCCACACAGGTTTGAATCCCGATCCTGTGCTTAGAAATCACAACGCTGGTATTAAGCATGTTATAAATGAACAAATAGATAATTAAATAAAAAATAGGAAGCACTTAAGCGTAAGTGCTATGTAATAGAACATCATTATCGTTTGGCCTTGGAAATCTGTTTGCATTCACAGTCGTTTGGTAATATGATTCCATACACACTATTAATGATACATATGGTGATCCATTCTTGTATGCAATGTTATCACTTTACAGTGATACCGTAACCATATGTTTTGTAGTGTACTTAGGAACAATTCTATGTGATGCCACTTCCTGTTTTGTCAAGGGGTAAAATGTTGTTATCCATCGCTTCCCGTGATGTCACTTCGGGTGGGGGAAGATGACATCACTTCCTGTGATGTCATCAGGGTCAAGGGTCATGTGATGTCACTTGCGCTACCCCTGGCATTTTGGTGAAATCACATCCCTGTTTATTGATGTCTCTTGTCCTTGGCTCTTTTTGGGATGACCCTTTGTCTATTAACGCTGATCTTGATAAAGTGTCAAGTCCATAGTGAAACATGCACAGTGATCCTGTCAAGCACAAGGATGGAGGCTGCTTGCTTAAACTTATCAATGGCGCCTTCTTATTTGTCATGCAAACTGGACTTTTTTACTGAAGGGTTTTTGGATACTGTCTCACCATTGTGCACCCATTCGCTTTATTTGAAGTTTAGAATGGAAATTTGGAGTGTGGCCAAGTTTTCGTGTTCTTGGAACCACTTTTTAACAATAGCATTTGCCTTGCATGCGGGAAAGGGAAGGAGACGATGACTCATTTCATGTTCTTTTGTGAGTCATTTAGAGATTTGACGGCTGTGTACCTAAAGCCCTTTCTTAATTTTCATAATGTTGGCAGCCTTGACCATGCCATGATTAGGTACAACTCAATCCAATACCTGAAAGTACTTTATTTTCTGGCTAAATATAGTCACTGAGGCTGGCTGCAGAGACGTTTTTTGACAAAGCATGCATCAGTTATTGGGCCTCATTACCCGGTAGGCGGTAGGGGGTTAACAAGCCCGGTAGAGTAAAACCAGGCGTCCTTAGCGGGTCCTGCAAGCAGACCAGGATGCAAACAACGGGCCCGTCATTAACAGGCCCGTTGTTTGCATCCTCTCCATTCCCATTGAGCCCTATAGGGCTCAATGGGAATGGGGATGTACCAGGTCCGGGTTCCCTGAATGGGGAAATACCGGGCCCTCCAAGGTCAGAATGGCCCGGTATTTCCCCATTCAGGGAACCCTGACCCGGTACCCGGAATAGGGGTAGCCATGCCACAAATAAAGGCATGGCTACATCCATTGTTGTAATGAGGTACCTTGTGTTGCAGAGAGTATTTGTCTTGTATCTATGCAATTGCACTTTTTAATGTGTTATACATTTTTAACAATGTATTGTACCATATTTTAATGATATAACATTTTATGTCGATCTATTTTTCTTTACCTAATGACTTATGTCAAATAAAGGTATTGTTGAGTGACTGATTAAGTGTAAGCTATATTTGTGTACCAACTCAATCTTCCTCTTGACAGTCCCCCTCTAATCATGCCTTGCTATACCTCAGCACAGCCCCCAACTACCCCACCTCACTCTTCCTTGTCACAGTTCCCAAGTACACAACTTCAGTCTTCCTCATCACAGACACCCACTAACCCCACCTCGCTCTTCCTCGTCACAGTACACCATTACTAATTCCATCATATCTAGTGGACACAGAAAACTTGAAATACTCTATAAACCCGATGTTGCATAGCTCAATAATAGATATTGATAACACATGATACGATTTCATATATGTTATCAGGAAACATGACAGAATTCCAGGTGGCGGGAGGTATCGCATAAAAAAAACCTTGACATTCAGTGAAAAAGCTTAGTTTGAAGTGACATTAAGGTGAAACAATCTGATGCAATAGAACCCTTGAAATTCAGTGAAAAAACATTAGTTGAAGTGACGTTAAGGTGGCAATTCAACGCTGTAAAACCCCTCAAATTCGGCAGGTGCTAAAGCTGCTCCACCTTACCTATGTGGCCCCCGACATCACAAATGAAGCTCTGATGATATCACATATGATATCACTTATGGCATCATGAGTGACATCACTGGTGCAGCAAATCACGATCAAGTGTGCAAGAAAGAGAGACGCAACATTTGAAAAGTGTGAATCTGCATATAAGGGTTGATTCAGTTTGGTTGGAGTTTGCATTTAAAAATACTGTCCATGTACAACCATGGTAGTCTTTCGCATCAGAGTTCCTCTGTATTGATTGAGCATTCACCATAATGAGAACATTGCACTGCCGTTATCACTCTGTTCTAAAAGCAGTGCCCTATGCAAAGAAGACATTTGAGTACTCTGATTATGACTTTACACCTGTCTGGCAAAGAATACAAACATGCATAATAAGGGGCAGTTTCTGAAGTTAACATATCAACCTATGGCAGACAACCTACTGTCATAACATATCAGATGGTAGGCCTTGACTATGTAAAATATTGAATGCTAGGGCAGGTAGCCTACAACGGTCAACAATGTTAAAAAACACGTTTTTGTTGTGAGGACAGATAGTAATCAGGACTAGAGTGGCGAATGTACGGTATGGAGAACAGTTGTCATCGTTTTAGTGCCAGGATTTGAACCCAGCATTGCACGTTTTTTGGACTATGAACCCATTCATCCTGACCAGTAGCTATGCTGGGTCGGGCTGGTGGAAGTTATAATGTAAAACCTCTGGAGATCCAAAGCTTGATAAATGTTCTGAGGCCTTCATGAAAGACAGGGTATATTCCATCTGTGCTATACGTTCAAATATAGTCACAAATATTTACCCTTTCCTGGTACTTACCAGTAGGGCCATTGAGGAGGTTGCAGCTAATGTCCTGTGTGGTTTCTCATATGATAGAAAAGATTAAAGATTGTGGATTCGATATATAAGCACTGTGCGCTCGTGACCACTCTTAAATTAAGTATCAAAGAAAGGGAAAACAATATCAGTGTAAACTGGCAGAGATCACTCTTGACCCACCACAGCTGGAAAATAATAGAACTAGAGATTTTTGGTGTGGGAAGGTGAGTCGTGCTCAAGTTGATTTAGACAATTGAAATGTTCAACATCAGAAATACGGTATTCCAAAACCAGTGTATTCAAAGAAGTAAGCTGTTTATTCTAGACCCACCCCAACAATCGTTAGTTTCTCATACGATGTCATCACTGATGGTATCTCATATATCTTAAATGGCTAGAGAGTACAGTTAAGTGGGAGGGATGTACATGTTGCAAGAATTGTAGGTTATGGACACACCGTGGCATAAATTCAGTGCTTGGTTAGAGTCAACGTACATGTAGATATCAGGTTGAATGTGCATGAAAATATGGCCTATAAGTCAAAGCCACATGTTGACAGGCACAGTGCAATTTCAATGCATATGTGCAACCTACTGAGAAATGCAAATGTGCATGCAGCTTTCCCAGATATTTTGCCATATCACAGGCACAGTATATTTACATGCAAACTCCAACCACGAGAATCCACCCTCACATGCAGAAACACACTTTTCAAATGCTGCATCTCTCTTTCTTGCACACGTGATCTGCTGTACCAGTGATGGCACTCATGATGCCATAAGTGGGATCATATGTGATATCATCAGTGATGTCATTAGTGATGTCATCTGTGTGCTTAGGGGCCACGCAATGGGGGCATCATAGTTAAGGTGGTGCAGCTTCAGAACCAGCCAAATTTCAGGGGTCTTGGAACGTTAAATCAGGTCCTTAAGGTCACTTCAACTAATGATTTTTCATTGAATTTCAAGGGTTTTGTTGCACTGAACATATTCACCTTAACTGTCCCTCAGCTAAAGGTTTTTCACTGAATACATAAGTAAATGTGTAAATTACATTTTGAAACAATACACATTTATTCAGCGAAAGGCTATTCTTGCATGTCATTTTGTAAACCGTTTCATCTAAAAAAATCAACTTATTAGGATTCATAGCAAAATCGAGAAGAGCCATTTAATATGAGAGATACATTTCAAAATGTTGAATTAAAAATATTTTTGATGGAAAATGTACAATTATTTCTTTATCAAATACGTTTCTCTTTATATTTTCCTGTTTATTTTTTTCCTTCTTTAATGAAGATTACTACTTCATTCAGTGCTCGTAAAGAAGCTGTCCCAGTGCAGCAAAACATGTTAATTGAATACATATGTGTTTGTTATATAATTGTACACAATCAATAAACAAAAGGGGTGTACCCTGAATCAAAGTGATCTCTTCTTTGAACCAACTGAAAAATATGTGCTAAAAAAGAAACTTTGGCTATGTGTCCTGTGAGAAACCTGAAGGTGCCTCCCTAGCTAGTCCCTGGGGGTCTGCCATCAGGTGGCCACTGGGGGTGGACCAGTGAGGGAGGATATCCGGGATGGGTAGCCCTCAGGGAGCGGGAGTGGGACACTGATGGGTGAGACGTGGTATCCCCCTTCTTTCAACACCTTTTAAACATCCTACCACATAAAACATTCAAAAATACAGCCATTCTGACAAGAAAACTTTCACATGACACACCAGAGAACGGACTAACACCAGAGCCATTTACCTGACATGTCCCAATACAATGGTCAGGCAAAGTCAGGCAATTAATCAGAATCACACACACTTGACGGCCCTTTCCCTTCCCCACAAGGATAAAAGGTGCAGCAAGAGAGCACAGTACGAGCAAGGTAGACTGCATGACGAGACAGCTATCCAGGTCCGGCAGTTCAAAAGTAGGAGAAAGGTGGCAAATATGGAGAGGCTGACAAGGAGAGACACTACCTTGCCCTTTCTGATGCAGACCTGCAAAACCTCCGCAGAGGGAATTGTAGGAACGAGGATAATAGCCCAAGCGTGCTGCAATAGATGTCAATGATACACAGAGCGGTTCGACGCTGATAAGCAGGAGCGAGGGAAACTCCTGCTACTGTTGTACCAGCCTTGACTCCAGTAAAGAAGAAAGCTAAGCGGTTCATCACAGCCGGTGAGTTGAGGGGAGAGTCGATAAGAACCAGGTTGTTGTGAATGAAAGTCGCAAAGGGGCAAAGTGAGAAAGTTCAAAGAATTGTAAAAGTGTAAAGAGTAGACCAGCTGCAGAGGGGGACCAGCACCACATGGGTGCTGCTCCAAGAAACTCTGGTTGAGCCCCATCTCAGAAAAACTACAGAAACCAGAAGGCCGTAGGAGAGCCGCCAAGTTAGGTCAAAGTGGTCATACAGAAGGTCAAGCAAAATCCTCGTACAGTCAAAAGCCTTTGACCTACAAACTTGAGAAAGCAAGGGAAGTGAATCCTGCAAACAATTATGAATGTGAAGTGGCCAATAGTGAACGTGACCGAGGGATGCTGACGAGAAGGGGGCAAGTCTAAAGTCCCAAGAAACAGTGTGTTGACAAACGTGAACTCGGTCGAGGGATGTTCACTATGAACTGTTCAAAAAGACATTGGGAATCATTACGAGTCCGGCGGTAGCTGTGCCAGAAAAACCGGCAGGCTGCCACCGGACCGGTAATTCCATTCCGCCTCCGTAATTACCGGAATCACTGGGGCATTACAACCCCGGTGGCCCGGTAATTCTGGAGGCGGAATTCTGTTAAACCCCATTCCCATGCAGTCTCATAGGACTCCATGGGGATGGGGACCATGGAAACACTGGTTCCGTCTATGACAGAGCCGGTGTTTCCATGTCTGCCTGCAAGCGGGTGGTGTTACTTCCGCCAGGTCAGACCTGGTGGGAGTGACACCTCCCGATTGCAGGACTCGGAATCAGCTGGTCCGGAAACAACGGTGGCAGCGGATTTACCGCCACCGTTGTTTCCGGACCGGCTGACTTGTAATGAGGCCCATTGACATTTGTGAAGGGTCTGAGTCCGAATGAGGGAGATCCAGGGGTGAATACATCACCCGAGAAAAGCAAGAGTGAATCTGGTGGAGGGAGGCTGAAAGTAGAGAAGAGGTCTGCGCCCAAAGAGGGGGACCCAAGGGTGAAGCCATCACCGAGAAATACTTAAACAGAACTTTGTGTTTGTTAGTTTGTTTTTCATATGGTAAACCTATCAGGCCCTCTGGGCCAGGAAACCAACCACCGAAGGCCTTGATATTGAAAGGAACTGTTTTAGGATCTAAGCCCAGAAGAGGGAGATCCAAGGTGCGAAAAGCAATCACCAAACATTACAAGGAACAGGGGTCAGCCCGAAGGAGGGGGACACAGGGTTGAAAAGCCCTCACCCTAAGTAAAACCAGCAAACAAACTTGCATTTGTTGCAGAAACTTTTGTTGTTTATTGTTTGAATACTTCAGGCCCTCAAAGGCAAGAGACTTTCAAGAGAAACGAGACTTGGTCATTGAGGCCACTGATAAACTGGAAGAGAACTGTTGACTCGTGTTGGAGAAGCTCGAGTGTGTGCTGTGCTCCAATATCCCACCTTACCCCGTGCTCAAAATGTGGGGAGGTTAGATCCAGGCTACCACATCCTGACATATTATTTGTGAACACTTTTTTCTTTTCTTGAAAACTATCGCAATCTGATGAGGAAGGTGAGCCCCTCCCTGATTTGCAGCATGATCATGGTACCTCAATGGCAGGAATTAACACTCTTTCCCCTGAAATCCCCACAGCCGTCAAACTACTAGAAGTCACTACTACAGATCCGATACCTGTTCCCTCTGACCCTAAAACTTGACAGATTAATGTGTCCATGTTATCTGATTTGACATAAGCATGCCTGTTGTAATCAAGACTTGTAATTTGCCAGAGAAGATGCAGGGCAGCATCTGGTCTGGGGTTGGCATGGATCTAATAGTAAATGAAAATGTAAACTGTCCCTGGGCTCACCCAGTAGTGTATGTTCGCAAGGCTGGCTTCTCGAGGGGTAAGGCTTTGTGTGGACTACAGAATGTCATGGCATACTGCATTGGAGTTTTCTTGCCCTATTTGGATTTGTGCCATCTAGTTCTTTTAATACATTAGTGGCAGCTTTTCTTACCTCTCTTCTGTTCCTTTTATGTGTGTGTGTGTACTTTGAAAGCCTTTGGGATCCCAGGGAACCTGTCGCAAACAAAGAAGATGTTGAAAAGAGGTTGTCCTACTCTATGGCTGGTGAGACTGGGGTTTTTGTAGCGAGGAGTCCAGTGCCAGGGAAGCCCAGCTTGCTAGGGAGTGTGTGAACAAATCATGTAGCCTAGAGCAGTATGAAGGTCCCTTCATATGGAGACGGGACTATGCAATGCCAGTGATGCTTCTGTTCGGTTTCTGCCCTGGCACACGCTGTCATGAACTTGCCTTTTTTAGCGCAGTTCCTGGTTCCGCAGGGCTGGGTCCTATATTGTCACTGAAAGCATCCCCACCCAATGAAAAGACAAGATGGACACCATGCCAGAAGACACCAGTTGGTGAGTTCCCATCCTGCTTGGCCTCTCACATGGGTTGCCTATTCTGAGGTTCCTCTTCGAAGCTGCGCATGGCCAGGCAATGTTTGCAGCAAAGACAGGGCTCACCCTCAAATCCACCCCGTGTTATGTGGTTCCATAAAGCATCTTAGCTAGGTTATCTGGTGCCTGGGTGGTGCCTGTAAGGTGGTGGAGGTGGGCTTTTCTGTGCTTTATCTACTCCTGAAGATTTTAGAATCCCCCTCTGTCTATTATTGATTTTTGTCCCTGGTTGACAAGAGTTCTTGTTGAAGTTAATTTCTGTGTCACCATCAGCCATGCCAGAATCATTCCTTGAATTACGCTTTTGCTCTGTGAAGGTAGGATTTCCTGGGAGGTAGACCATCCCCTCCCCTGATATTCCATCCCAGTGACAGAGGGCCATTGCTTCATGCTGTGTGTCACGCTGTTCATGTAGCTGTTCATGAGCGTAAACCATCTCACTCCTGTTTTCGACTCAGAGCTCTTAGGTTCTTGAACCCTAGAAGGCAGGGCTCTCGTAAGCCAATCAGGAGGGTTGTTCACTGTCAGAGATCCACTGTTCAGGGTGTTCAGCATTACACAGACAACGCAGCTGTGCTGCCAACGCACCTGTCCAAATTGTTAAACAAGCTGAAAAGCACTTGAACTAAACAGAGGCTACCAATGTTTTGAGCAGTTTTGGATCCAACAGATGATTGCAACACATGTGTGGTATCCTCTGCCCTTCCCAGGTCACTGCCTTTCAAGGGATGGTGAGCCAGGTCCGAGTTTATATGGTAACAAATCAAGATGTCATTCCTGGATGACATTGCAGTGTTTAATGTCACTTGTTGGGACCACCAAATCCATCTTTTGAGAGTGCTTGACTCTCTGAAAGGCATACCTGACTATTAGGGTCATCAGGTGACCTGTATGCTACTAAATGTTTGTTGTTTTCCTGACCACATTCTTATCAAATGCATATTTATCCCACAGTCCCTCCTGTGAAAGACCCACTATGTCACTGAGGGTTTCACGACATACAGACCGAAAGAGCTTCTAATGCTTACATGTTTCTATAGAACATATGCATAGCACCGGGAGGCATTTGTGGCATCAATCACTACGTTAATTCTGAAGACCCAACCCAGTATAATGTGGTGGATTTAGGACAGTTTTTTAATCATGCTGTCTGTGCATCTCCTGTGCTAAGAGGGTCTGAGTTTAATCACATCTGCATTATCCATCTATGTCTCTGGCCATGCATTTGCAGCATTGACACAGTTGTAAAACCCTGGAGGTGACCAATGGACTTCCTTTGATCACACCTTAAATAAAACAATGAGGCACCACATTAGAATTTTTTTTTTTATTGCTTTACAAAGAAGTAGTTTCCAAGTGTACAACATGTGCATGGGAAGCAGGTGAATACTGCATACAAATTCTAGATTCCGCTAAACTTGCCCCACCATTCACCGCATGTTTCCAATCCTGATGCCGTTAAGCCGCTCTGTTCAATTACTGGCCATATTTCATGATGGAAGAGGTAGTGCTCCATCTGAAAGTGTGGACCTGTAAAGAGGAAAGTAGAATACATGGTGTTACTGCTTGGTTGCCAATATCTGGAATCACACTTGACTGTTCATTCAAACTTCACAATGAATACTTTGATTTAACAGGTACTTTCCATCAGCAGAAGAATATGTTAAAGATTTGGAACACTCATACTCATTACCTTCACAATATATGTACTCGGTACCTATGGCACGCGTTGACCAGTGTTGACAGATTATAGTGTATATCGCCCCCATGTGCAGTGTGAACGTGGCTGTTAAGGCCAAGTGACTCATTTGTCGGCCATCTTCTCTGGATTTGTAATCTACTTCATCCACAAGTGAAAGTAGATCTTATTTCATTGACCTTCTTCCTCCCTATTCATATGATGCTGTGTGCTGTGGAGTAATGAGCGGAGATCTGCCCTGCTGATCAGGCCTTTCTTTAATCTGCTTTCATGCGCGTAGTATCTCCTTATGTGTAGACACTTGGTGTGTACTTTGAGTCTCAGATGACATTCAATAGACACGTCTCTCATTTACGCTCCTCATCGTCTTTCGCAATAATCTTCTCAGGCATATTCGTCCTTATCCGTCTATCGAGAATTCAGCTGTCGTTGCTTCGGCTCTGATATCCTGAAAGATAGACTACTGTAACAGCTTATTGGATGGCACCTCGATGCTCAATATGAGCAGGGTCCAAATTATTCAAAATGGAGCAGTCAGGGCTGTTCATGGGCCGAAGAAGCAACAACTGGCTACTGGTCGCACAAAGAATTCCTACTCTCTCACCTTTCAATGTTTAAATGGACTGGCGCTGAGATATCTGACGGAACGTCTGAGTTTAGCCCCCATTTGGAGGGTCCTTTGTTCTAATGAACCTCAACTTCTGACTGCGCCACCATATAATCTTAAGCAACATGGCGGCATTCGTTTTGCTCGTTTGGCGGCTCATACTTGGAATGGGCCATCACTTTCAGTTAGGTCTAATCCATGCCTGGCCCGTTTCAGGAAGACTATCAAGACTCTCTTCTTTGCTGTGGGAGTGGGTTAGATTCTTTGGCCAACGTTGCCGCCTGTCTCCCTTTCTTGACCTCATTGTTGTCTGTGTTGTCCTTTGTTTTATGTGCGCCCTGCGCCCTGAGGCCTTTTGGTGTGTTATTTATTTTTATTTATTTTTTGCATTGCATTTTTAAAGCACTCACACAGCCCGCGGGCACTGAGGCGCTGTTACAAGAATTCTTTGTTGTTTTTTAGTTGCGTAATTGTATATTTTGTCTTCTTGAAATGCAACTCAGCCACCCTTTTCCTGTCTTTGATGCATCTGCGATAAGAGCATGCAATAATAGCACATCTTTAGTGGGGCTCCCACTAGTGAACCACGTGCAAAACGGTGAGTAGAAGAGTGGCTTCTCTATGATCTCATTCAATTTTATGTTATCATCATTCATATATAAGGGGATTTCATACGTTTCATGTGTTCAGGAATGACATCTCAATTAATTTCTTCAGTGTCACCTTGGTGCACCCGCTGCCATGTATTTTGTTATATTATGTTAAGCCATTTATATGGCGCCAAAGCCCAAAGGCGCCAAGCCGTCAAGGCGTCAAGGCGCTGATCTCTAGAACTATGTGACTACTTTCTTTTTTTAATGGATTCGGGTAATTCGTTCCATGCAATTTTGTCAGTACAGATTACAGAAAAGATGAAAGACTGAAAGTTGTATGTCATTTTTCATAAAGATGCCATGGCAAGGCATAGCACATGTGTTTGTCACTATGAAGACCGCAATGTGGTGAATGGACAGCTTTGAATAAATGATAACCACTGTACATTCCCCTGACCTTCTTCAATTATAGAGGTTTCAGTCTGTCTGCCTCATTACAGAAAGGGCCCATCCATTAACAAAAAACACGTATGTTTCTGCTAACAGTGGGGGAAGCCCAGGCGTCTTGCAGGGCACATCTCCCCTGCATTGGGAGACTAGGAACCCCAACTTACTTCTGTGCATCAAGTATGAAGAATGACGACCGGAATTTAGAAAGAGGCCTAAGACTCCCCACTCCGAAGTGGCTTCTCCTGTCACCTGATGGGGTACCCCAGTCTTGTGTGGTGTGGAATGACTGCTGCTTCTCCCACCCTCCCCAGTGGCTCGGGGTGCATTGGCCCGGCACGCTGCCTGCACTCACGGCTTCATGCTGATTCGCCATGGTCATTGCATGAGTGCAGGGATCTTCTTGCCATGAACCTCCCACACATTGTGCTTTCATATTGTTGATCTGATTTGCTGTTGCCCACCTTTGCCAGGTCTGAACCACCCAAAACATCTGAATGTCCTCTTTCTGTTTCGTCCACCTCCCCTTTGTGCTGGGGCACCGGGAAGCTTTCTGGGTAATGCTGTTGCTTCTTATACATCGGAAATCAATATTATTCATAACTAACCATTCCATTTGTATGTTTCCCTTACATTTTTTTGTCTCATGGTTATTGGTTTTCTATTTTTTTATTTATCTATTTATACTGCACCGGCAGCCTACGGGCATAAGGGCCCAAAACAAAAACACAATGGGACAAAACACAAAGAGACATACAGAGGTTATAGATTGTTTGCCTTACTTAAATCATTTCACTTTATGATGGCATTGGAATCTTTATGATTTTATATGATGATACTATATAATTGACCTATGAGTGATTGTAATTTTCATTTATGATTTTGTGTCTGTTTAATTTTGATCACTAATTAGCGCGTGGTTACGAACAACACTTGACCTATTGGAATCATATGAATGAAAATGATTACGGTATTTGGTATGGAACCCTGAAGAAGAGCTATGGATTGAAACACGTGGTGGCTCAAGGAACCAATAATAAATTAGTAGAATTGAAAGCTCACTTTGGTCTGATTGTTCATCTAAATGAAGTATAACCATGAAGTGGAGTGCTGCTTGGAACCTAGGATCTGATCCGTTGTGGCTGACAAATAAATATGTTTTAGGATTTTGGGCCGCATGATTGAGGCGCAGTGTATCTAGAACATGCGTGTTCCGCCACGTACCCTAGTTAACATTGTCATCTGGAATGTATGAACAAATGATGCGTAATCCAAGGTATGCCCGATTCATATCACTGACGATTCCATGCATATAAAATAATCATAGCATGTCTGGTCGTTACTGAACGTTAATGCCACTAACACCAAGTTGCTCATAGGATGTAGACTGTGACACTTAAAGTGTCAGTGTATAACCAATTATTCTTATTAGATTCAAACAATGAATGAATAATATTGAGAAGCAGCTGCATTCTCAAAGTGTATTAACTTTATGACACCAAAGGAAGAGTTGAGAATATGGTATTGTGGCTTTCCTATGACAGCATGTTGAGAACCACAGAGAGTATCTGATTGGCCCAAAAAGCCAACATAAAGTATTGTTTAGGCATGACTTGTGTTGGTTCTATAAAACATTTTTCTTGTGTATCACTGCATGAGTTTTTTTTTTTCTTCTACTTTTGGTGTTTCATATCGAGTCAAGTACACCAGGTACTTCAGATAACTGAGAAAGAGAATAAAGGCTGGAGGGGAAGTAGGGCTGGGAGTTGGTACTGGAGGGGGAGGGCTGGGAATTGGTACTGGAGGGGAAGCAGGGCTGGGAGTTGGTACTGGAGGGGAAGCAGGTCTGGGAGTTGGTACTGGAGGGGGAGGGCTGGGAATTGGTACTGGAGGGGAAGCATGGCTGGGAGTTGGTGCTGTAGGGGAAGTAGGGCTGGGAGTTGGTACTGGAGGGGGAGGGCAGGGAGCTGATACTGGAGGGGAAGCAGGGCTGGGAGTTGGTGCTGGAGGGGAAGTAGGGCTGGGAGTTGGTACTGGAGATGAAGCAGGGCTGGGAGTTGGTACTGGAGGGGGAGGGCTGGGAATTGGTACTGGAGGGGAAGCAGGGCTGGGAATTGGTACTGAAGGGGAAGCAGGGCTGGGAGTTGGTACTGGAGGGGAAGCAGGGCTGGGAGTTGGTGCTGGAGGGGAAGTAGGGCTGGGAGTTGGCGCTGGAGGGGAAGCAGGGCTGGAAGATGGTACTGGAGGGGAAGCAGGGCTGGGAGTCGGTACTGAAGGGGAAGCAGGGCTGGGAGTTGGTACTGGAGAGGAAGCAGGCCTGGGAGTTGGTACTGGAGGGGGAGGGCTGGGAATTGGTACTGGAGGGGGAGGGCTGGGAATTGGTACTGGAGGGGAAGCATGGCTGGGAGTTGGTGCTGGAGGGGAAGTAGGGCTGGGAGTTGGTACTGGAGGGGGAGGGCAGGGAGCTGATACTGGAGGGGAAGCAGGGCTGGGAGTTGGTGCTGGAGGGGAAGTAGGGCTGGGAGTTGGTACTGGAGATGAAGCAGGGCTGGGAGTTGGTACTGGAGGGGGAGGGCTGGGAATTGGTACTGGAGGGGAAGCAGGGCTGGGAATTGGTACTGAAGGGGAAGCAGGGCTGGGAGTTGGTACTGGAGGGGAAGCAGGGCTGGGAGTTGGTGCTGGAGGGGAAGTAGGGCTGGGAGTTGGCGCTGGAGGGGAAGCAGGGCTGGAAGATGGTACTGGAGGGGAAGCAGGGCTGGGAGTCGGTACTGAAGGGGAAGCAGGGCTGGGAGTTGGTACTGGAGAGGAAGCAGGCCTGGGAGTTGGTACTGGAGGGGGAGGGCTGGGAATTGGTACTGGAGGGGAAGCAGGGCTGGGAATTGGTACTGAAGGGGAAGCAGGGCTGGGAGTTGGTACTGGAGGGGAAGCAGGGCTGGGAGTTGGTACCGGGGGGAAGCAGGGCTGGGAGTTGGTACTGGAGAGGAAGCAGGCCTGGGAGTTGGTACTGGAGATGAAGCAGGGCTTGGAGTTGGTACTGGAGGGGGAGGGCTGGGAATTGGTACTGGAGGGGAAGGAGGGCTGGGAATTGGTACTGAAGGGGAAGCAGGGCTGGGAGTTGGTACTGGAGGGGAAGCAGGGCTGAGAGTTGGTACCGGGGGGAAGCAGGGCTGGGAGTTGGTACTGGAGAGGAAGCAGGCCTGGGAGTTGGTACTGGAGATGAAGCAGGGCTGGGAGTTGGTACTGGAGGGGGAGGGCTGGGAATTGCTACTGGAGGGGAAGCAGGGCTGGGAGTTGCTACTGGAGGGGAAGCAGGGCTGGGAGTTGCTACTGGAGGGGAAGCAGTGTTGGTAGTTGGTACTGGAGGAGAATCAGGGCTGGGATTGGTACTGGAGGGGAAGTAGGGCTGGGAGTTGGTACTGGAGGGGAAGCAGGGCTGGGAGTTGCTACTGGAGGGGAAGCAGGGCTGGGAGTTGCTACTGGAGGGGAAGCAGGGCTGGGAGTTGGTACTGGAGGGGAAGCAGGGCTGGGAGATGGTACTGGAGGGGAAGCAGGGCTGGGAGTTGCTACTGGAGGGGAAGCAGGGCTGGGAGTTGCTACTGGAGGGGAAGCAGGGCTGGGAGTTGGTACTGGAGGGGAAGCAGGGCTGGGAGATGGTACTGGAGGGGAAGCAGGGCTGGGAGTTGCTACTGGAGGGGAAGCAGGGCTGGGAGTTGGTACTGGAGGGGAAGCAGGGCTGGGAGATGGTACTGGAGGGGGAGCAGGGCTGGGAGTTGGTACTGGAGGGGAAGCAGGGCTGGGAGACGGTACTGGAGGGGGAGCAGGGATGGGAGTTGGGACTGGAGGGGAAGCAGGGCTGGGAGTTGGTACTGGAGGGGAAGCAGGGCTGGGAGTTGGTACTGGAGGGGAAGCAGGCCTGGGAGTTGGTACTGGAGGGGAAGCAGGGCTGGGAGTTGGTACTGGGGGGAAGCAGGGCTGGGAGATGGTACTGGAGGGGAAGCAGGGCTGGGAGATGGTACTGGAGGGGAAGCAGGGATGGGAGTTGGGACTGGAGGGGAAGCAGGGCTGGGAGTTGGGACTGGAGGGGAAGGAGGGCTGGGAGTTGGTACTGGAGGGGAAGCAGGGCTTGGAGTTGGTACTGGAGGGGAAGCAGGGCTGGGAGTTGGTACTGGAGGGGAAAAAGGGCTGGGAGATGGTACTGGAGGGGGAGCAGGGATGGGAGTTGGGACTGCAAGGGAAGAAGGGCTGGCAGTTGGTACTGGAGGGGAAGCAGGGCTGGGAGATGGTACTGGAGGGGGAGCAGGGATGGGAGTTGGGACTGGAGGGGAACCAGGGCTGGGAGTTGCTACTGGAGGGGAAGCAGGGCTGGGAGTTGGTACTGGAGGGGAAGCAGGGCTGGGAGATGGTACTGGAGGGGAAGCAGGGCTGGGAGTTGCTACTGGAGGGGAAGCAGGGCTGGGAGTTGGTACTGGAGGGGAAGCAGGGCTGGGAGATGGTACTGGAGGGGGAGCAGGGCTGGGAGTTGGTACTGGAGGGGAAGCAGGGCTGGGAGACGGTACTGGAGGGGGAGCAGGGATGGGAGTTGGGACTGGAGGGGAAGCAGGGCTGGGAGTTGGTACTGGAGGGGAAGCAGGGCTGCGAGTTGGTACTGGAGGGGAAGCAGGGCTGGGAGTTGGTACTGGAGGGGAAGCAGGGCTGGGAGATGGTACTGGAGGGGAAGCAGGGCTGGGAGATGGTACTGGAGGGGAAGCAGGGATGGGAGTTGGGACTGGAGGGGAAGCAGGGCTGGGAGTTGGGACTGGAGGGGAAGCAGGGCTGGGAGTTGGTACTGGAGGGGAAGAGGGCTGGGAGTTGGTACTGGAGGGGAAGCAGGGCTTGGAGTTGGTACTGGAGGGGAAGCAGGGCTGGGAGTTGGTACTGGAGGGGAAGCAGGGCTGGGAGATGGTACTGGAGGGGGAGCAGGGATGGGAGTTGGGACTGCAAGGGAAGAAGGGCTGGCAGTTGGTACTGGAGGGGAAGCAGGGCTGGGAGATGGTACTTGAGGGGGAGCAGGGATGGGAGTTGGGACTGGAGGGGAACCAGGGCTGGGAGTTGGTACTGGAGGGGAAGCAGGGCTGGGAGATGGTACTGGAGGGGGGAGCAGGCATGGGAGTTGGTACTGGAGGGGAAGCAGGGCTGGGAGTTGGTACTGGAGGGGAAGCAGGGCTGGGAGATGGTACTGGAGGGGAAGCAGGGCTGGGAGTTGGTACTGAAGGGGAAGCAGGGCTGGGAGCTGGTACTGGAGGGGAAGCAGGGCTCGGAGTTGCTACTGGATTGGAAGCAGGGCTGGGAGTTGGTACTGGAGGGGAAGCAGTGCTGGGAGATGGTACTGGAGGGGGAGCAGGGATGGGAGTTGGGACTGGAGGGGAAGCAGGGCTGGGAGTTGGTCCTGGGGGGGAAGCAGGGCTGGGAGATGGTACTGGAGGGGAAGCAGGGCTGTTAGTTGCTACTGGAGGGGAAGCAGGGCTGGGAGTTGGTACTGGAGGGGAAGCAGGCTGGGAGATGGTACTGTAGGGGGAGCAGGGATGGGAGTTGGGACTGGAAGGGAAGCAGGGCTGGGGGTTGGTACTGGAGGGGAAGCAGGGCTGGGAGTTGGTACTGGAGGGGAAGCAGGGCTGGGAGTTGGTACTGGAGGGGAAGCAGAGCTGGGAGATGGTACTGGAGGGGAAGCAGGGCTGGGAGTTGGTACTGGAGGGGAAGAAGGGCTGGGAGATGGTACTGGAGGGGAAGCAGGGCTGGGAGTTGCTACTGGAGGGGAAGCAGGGCTGGGAGTTGGTACTGGAGGGCAAGCAGGGCTGGGAGATGGTACTGGAGGGGGAGCAGGGATGGGAGTTGGGACTGGAGGGGAAGGAGGGCTGGGAGTTGGTACTGGAGGGGAAGCAGGGCTGGGAGTTGGTTCTGGAGGGGAAGCAGGGCTGGGGGTTGGTACTGGAGGGGAAGCAGGGCTGGGAGATGGTACTGGAGGGGGAGCAGGGATGGGAGTTGGGACTGGAGGGGAAGCAGGGCTGGCAGTTGGTACTGGAGGGGAAGCAGGGCTGGGAGATGGTACTGGATGGGGAGCAGGGATGGGAGTTGGGACTGGAGGGGAAGCAGGGCTGGGAGTTGGTACTGGAGGGGAAGCAGGGCTGGGAGATGGTACTGGAGGGGGGAGCAGGCATGGAGTTGGTACTGGAGGGGAAGCAGGGCTGGGAGTTGGTACTGAAGGGGAAGCAGGTTTGGGAGTTAAGGCTGGAGGGGAAGCAGGGCTGGGAGTTGGTACTGGAGGGGAAGCAGGGCTGGGAGTTGGTACTGGAGGGGGAGCAGGGCTGGGAGTTGGTACTGGAGGGGTAGCAGGGCTGGGAGATGGTACTGGAGGGGAAGCAGGTTTGGGAGTTAAGATTGGAGGGGAAGCAAGGCTAGGAGTTGGTACTGGAAGGGAGGCAGGGCTGGGAGTTGGTACTGGAGGGGAAGCAGGGCTGGGAGATGGTACTGGAGGGGAAGCAGGGCTGGGAGTTGGTACTGAAGGGGAAGCAGGGCTGGGAGTTGGTACTGGAGGGGGAGGGCTGGGAATTGGTACTGGAGGGGGAGGGCTGGGAATTGGTACTGGAGGGGAAGCATGGCTGGGAGTTGGTGCTGGAGGGGAAGTAGGGCTGGGAGTTGGTACTGGAGGGGGAGGGCAGGGAGCTGATACTGGAGGGGAAGCAGGGCTGGAAGTTGGTGCTGGAGGGGAAGCAGGGCTGGGAGATGGTACTTGAGGGGGAGCAGGGATGGGAGTTGGGACTGGAGGGGAACCAGGGCTGGGAGTTGGTACTGGAGGGGAAGCAGAGCTGGGAGATGGTACTGGAGGGGGGAGCAGGCATGGGAGTTGGTACTGGAGGGGAAGCAGGGCTGGGAGTTGGTACTGGAGGGGAAGCAGGGCTGGGAGATGGTACTGGAGGGGAAGCAGGGCTGGGAGTTGGTACTGAAGGGGAAGCAGGGCTGGGAGCTGGTACTGGAGGGGAAGCAGGGCTCGGAGTTGCTACTGGATTGGAAGCAGGGCTGGGAGTTGGTACTGGAGGGGAAGCAGTGCTGGGAGATGGTACTGGAGGGGGAGCAGGGATGGGAGTTGGGACTGGAGGGGAAGCAGGGCTGGGAGTTGGTCCTGGGGGGGAAGCAGGGCTGGGAGATGGTACTGGAGGGGAAGCAGGGCTGTTAGTTGCTACTGGAGGGGAAGCAGGGCTGGGAGTTGGTACTGGAGGGGAAGCAGGCTGGGAGATGGTACTGTAGGGGGAGCAGGGATGGGAGTTGGGACTGGAAGGGAAGCAGGGCTGGGGGTTGGTACTGGAGGGGAAGCAGGGCTGGGAGTTGGTACTGGAGGGGAAGCAGGGCTGGGAGTTGGTACTGGAGGGGAAGCAGAGCTGGGAGATGGTACTGGAGGGGAAGCAGGGCTGGGAGTTGGTACTGGAGGGGAAGAAGGGCTGGGAGATGGTACTGGAGGGGAAGCAGGGCTGGGAGTTGCTACTGGAGGGGAAGCAGGGCTGGGAGTTGGTACTGGAGGGCAAGCAGGGCTGGGAGATGGTACTGGAGGGGGAGCAGGGATGGGAGTTGGGACTGGAGGGGAAGGAGGGCTGGGAGTTGGTACTGGAGGGGAAGCAGGGCTGGGAGTTGGTTCTGGAGGGGAAGCAGGGCTGGGGGTTGGTACTGGAGGGGAAGCAGGGCTGGGAGATGGTACTGGAGGGGGAGCAGGGATGGGAGTTGGGACTGGAGGGGAAGCAGGGCTGGCAGTTGGTACTGGAGGGGAAGCAGGGCTGGGAGATGGTACTGGATGGGGAGCAGGGATGGGAGTTGGGACTGGAGGGGAAGCAGGGCTGGGAGTTGGTACTGGAGGGGAAGCAGGGCTGGGAGATGGTACTGGAGGGGGGAGCAGGCATGGGAGTTGGTACTGGAGGGGAAGCAGGGCTGGGAGTTGGTACTGAAGGGGAAGCAGGTTTGGGAGTTAAGGCTGGAGGGGAAGCAGGGCTGGGAGTTGGTACTGGAGGGGAAGCAGGGCTGGGAGTTGGTACTGGAGGGGGAGCAGGGCTGGGAGTTGGTACTGGAGGGGTAGCAGGGCTGGGAGATGGTACTGGAGGGGAAGCAGGTTTGGGAGTTAAGATTGGAGGGGAAGCAAGGCTAGGAGTTGGTACTGGAAGGGAGGCAGGGCTGGGAGTTGGTACTGGAGGGGAAGCAGGGCTGGGAGATGGTACTGGAGGGGAAGCAGGGCTGGGAGTTGGTACTGAAGGGGAAGCAGGGCTGGGAGTTGGTACTGGAGGGGGAGGGCTGGGAATTGGTACTGGAGGGGGAGGGCTGGGAATTGGTACTGGAGGGGAAGCATGGCTGGGAGTTGGTGCTGGAGGGGAAGTAGGGCTGGGAGTTGGTACTGGAGGGGGAGGGCAGGGAGCTGATACTGGAGGGGAAGCAGGGCTGGAAGTTGGTGCTGGAGGGGAAGTAGGGCTGGGAGTTGGTACTGGAGATGAAGCAGGGCTGGGAGTTGGTACTGGAGGGGGAGGGCTGGGAATTGGTACTGGAGGGGAAGCAGGGCTGGGAATTGGTACTGAAGGGGAAGCAGGGTTGGGAGTTGGTACTGGAGGGGAAGCAGGGCTGGGAGTTGGTGCTGGAGGGGAAGTAGGGCTGGGAGTTGGCGCTGGAGGGGAAGCAGGGCTGGAAGATGGTACTGGAGGGGAAGCAGGGCTGGGAGTCGGTACTGAAGGGGAAGCAGGGCTGGGAGTTGGTACTGGAGAGGAAGCAGGCCTGGGAGTTGGTACTGGAGGGGGAGGGCTGGGAATTGGTACTGGAGGGGAAGCAGGGCTGGGAATTGGTACTGAAGGGGAAGCAGGGCTGGGAGTTGGTACTGGAGGGGAAGCAGGGCTGGGAGTTGGTACCGGGGGGAAGCAGGGCTGGGAGTTGGTACTGGAGAGGAAGCAGGCCTGGGAGTTGGTACTGGAGATGAAGCAGGGCTGGGAGTTGGTACTGGAGGGGGAGGGCTGGGAATTGGTACTGGAGGGGAAGCAGGGCTGGGAATTGGTACTGAAGGGGAAGCAGGGCTGGGAGTTGGTACTGGAGGGGAAGCAGGGCTGAGAGTTGGTACCGGGGGGAAGCAGGGCTGGGAGTTGGTACTGGAGAGGAAGCAGGCCTGGGAGTTGGTACTGGAGATGAAGCAGGGCTGGGAGTTGGTACTGGAGGGGGAGGGCTGGGAATTGCTACTGGAGGGGAAGCAGGGCTGGGAGTTGGTACTGGAGGGGGAGGGCTGGGAATTGCTACTGGAGGGGAAGCAGGGCTGGGAGTTGCTACTGGAGGGGAAGCAGGGCTGGGAGTTGCTACTGGAGGGGAAGCAGTGTTGGGAGTTGGTACTGGAGGAGAATCAGGGCTGGGATTGGTACTGGAGGGGAAGTAGGGCTGGGAGTTGGTACTGGAGGGGAAGCAGGGCTGGGAGTTGCTACTGGAGGGGAAGCAGGGCTGGGAGTTGCTACTGGAGGGGAAGCAGGGCTGGGAGTTGCTACTGGAGGGGAAGCAGGGCTGGGAGATGGTACTGGAGGGGAAGCAGGGCTGGGAGTTGCTACTGGAGGGGAAGCAGGGCTGGGAGTTGCTACTGGAGGGGAAGCAGGGCTGGGAGTTGGTACTGGAGGGGAAGCAGGGCTGGGAGATGGTACTGGAGGGGAAGCAGGGCTGGGAGTTGCTACTGGAGGGGAAGCAGGGCTGGGAGTTGGTACTGGAGGGGAAGCAGGGCTGGGAGATGGTACTGGAGGGGGAGCAGGGCTGGGAGTTGGTACTGGAGGGGAAGCAGGGCTGGGAGACGGTACTGGAGGGGGAGCAGGGATGGGAGTTGGGACTGGAGGGGAAGCAGGGCTGGGAGTTGGTACTGGAGGGGAAGCAGGGCTGGGAGTTGGTACTGGAGGGGAAGCAGGCCTGGGAGTTGGTACTGGAGGGGAAGCAGGGCTGGGAGTTGGTACTGGGGGGAAGCAGGGCTGGGAGATGGTACTGGAGGGGAAGCAGGGCTGGGAGATGGTACTGGAGGGGAAGCAGGGATGGGAGTTGGGACTGGAGGGGAAGCAGGGCTGGGAGTTGGGACTGGAGGGGAAGGAGGGCTGGGAGTTGGTACTGGAGGGGAAGCAGGGCTTGGAGTTGGTACTGGAGGGGAAGCAGGGCTGGGAGTTGGTACTGGAGGGGAAGCAGGGCTGGGAGATGGTACTGGAGGGGAAGCAGGGCTGGGAGATGGTACTGGAGGGGGAGCAGGGATGGGAGTTGGGACTGCAAGGGAAGAAAGGCTGGCAGTTGGTACTGGAGGGGAAGCAGGGCTGGGAGATGGTACTGGAGGGGGAGCAGGGATGGGAGTTGGGACTGGAGGGGAACCAGGGCTGGGAGTTGCTACTGGAGGGGAAGCAGGGCTGGGAGTTGGTACTGGAGGGGAAGCACGGCTGGGAGATGGTACTGGAGGGGAAGCAGGGCTGGGAGTTGCTACTGGAGGGGAAGCAGGGCTGGGAGTTGGTACTGGAGGGGAAGCAGGGCTGGGAGATGGTACTGGAGGGGGAGCAGGGCTGGGAGTTGGTACTGGAGGGGAAGCAGGGCTGGGAGACGGTACTGGAGGGGGAGCAGGGATGGGAGTTGGGACTGGAGAGGAAGCAGGGCTGGCAGTTGGTACTGGAGGGGAAGCAGGGCTGGGAGTTGGTACTGGAGGGGAAGCAGGGCTGGGAGTTGGTACTGGGGGAAGCAGGGCTGGGAGATGGTACTGGAGGGGAAGCAGGGCTGGGAGATGGTACTGGAGGGGAAGCAGGGATGGGAGTTGGGACTGGAGGGGAAGCAGGGCTGGGAGTTGGGACTGGAGGGGAAGCAGGGCTGGGAGTTGGTACTGGAGGGGAAGGAGGGCTGGGAGTTGGTACTGGAGGGGAAGCAGGGCTTGGAGTTGGTACTGGAGGGGAAGCAGGGCTGGGAGTTGGTACTGGAGGGGAAGCAGGACTGGGAGATGGTACTGGAGGGGGAGCAGGGATGGGAGTTGGGACTGCAAGGGAAGAAGGGCTGGCAGTTGGTACTGGAGGGGAAGCAGGGCTGGGAGATGGTACTTGAGGGGGAGCAGGGATGGGAGTTGGGACTGGAGGGGAACCAGGGCTGGGAGTTGGTACTGGAGGGGAAGCAGGGCTGGGAGATGGTACTGGAGGGGGGAGCAGGCATGGGAGTTGGTACTGGAGGGGAAGCAGGGCTGGGAGTTGGTACTGGGGGGAAGCAGGGCTGGGAGTTGGTACTGGAGGGGAAGCAGGGCTGGGAGATGGTACTGGAGGGGAAGCAGGGCTGGGAGTTGGTACTGAAGGGGAAGCAGGGCTGGGAGCTGGTACTGGAGGGGAAGCAGGGCTCGGAGTTGCTACTGGATTGGAAGCAGGGCTGGGAGTTGGTACTGGAGGGGAAGCAGTGCTGGGAGATGGTACTGGAGGGGGAGCAGGGATGGGAGTTGGGACTGGAGGGGAAGCAGGGCTGGGAGTTGGTACTGGGGGGAAGCAGGGCTGGGAGATGGTACTGGAGGGGAAGCAGGGCTGTTAGTTGCTACTGGAGGGGAAGCAGGGCTGGGAGTTGGTACTGGAGGGGAAGCAGGCTGGGAGATGGTACTGTAGGGGGAGCAGGGATGGGAGTTGGGACTGGAGGGGAAGCAGGGCTGGGGGTTGGTACTGGAGGGGAAGCAGGGCTGGGAGTTGGTACTGGAGGGGAAGCAGGGCTGGGAGTTGGTACTGGAGGGGAAGCAGAGCTGGGAGATGGTACTGGAGGGGAAGCAGGGCTGGGAGTTGGTACTGGAGGGGAAGAAGGGCTGGGAGATGGTACTGGAGGGGAAGCAGGGCTGGGAGTTGCTACTGGAGGGGAAGCAGGGCTGGGAGTTGGTACTGGAGGGCAAGCAGGGCTGGGAGATGGTACTGGAGGGGGAGCAGGGATGGGAGTTGGGACTGGAGGGGAAGCAGGGCTGGGAGTTGGTACTGGAGGGGAAGGAGGGCTGGGAGTTGGTACTGGAGGGGAAGCAGGGCTGGGAGTTGGTTCTGGAGGGGAAGCAGGGCTGGGGGTTGGTACTGGAGGGGAAGCAGGGCTGGGAGATGGTACTGGAGGGGGAGCAGGGATGGGAGTTGGGACTGGAGGGGAAGCAGGGCTGGCAGTTGGTACTGGAGGGGAAGCAGGGCTGGGAGATGGTACTGGATGGGGAGCAGGGATGGGAGTTGGGACTGGAGGGGAAGCAGGGCTGGGAGTTGGTACTGGAGGGGAAGCAGGGCTGGGAGATGGTACTGGAGGGGGGAGCAGGCATGGGAGTTGGTACTGGAGGGGAAGCAGGGCTGGGAGTTGGTACTGAAGGGGAAGCAGGTTTGGGAGTTAAGGCTGGAGGGGAAGCAGGGCTGGGAGTTGGTACTGGAGGGGAAGCAGGGCTGGGAGTTGGTACTGGAGGGGGAGCAGGGCTGGGAGTTGGTACTGGAGGGGTAGCAGGGCTGGGAGATGGTACTGGAGGGGAAGCAGGTTTGGGAGTTAAGATTGGAGGGGAAGCAAGGCTAGGAGTTGGTACTGGAAGGGAGGCAGGGCTGGGAGTTGGTACTGGAGGGGAAGCAGGGCTGGGAGATGGTACTGGAGGGGAAGCAGGGCTGGGAGTTGGTACTGAAGGGGAAGCAGGGCTGGGAGTTGGTACGGGAGGGGAAGCAGGGCTGGGAGATGGTACTGGAGGGGAAGCAGGGCTGGGAGATGGTACTGGAGGGGGAGCAGGGATGGGAGTTGGGACTGGAGGGGAAGCAGGGCTGGGAGTTGGTACTGGAGGGGAAGCAGGGCTGGTAGTTGGTACTGGAGGGGAAGCAGTGCTGGGAGTTGGTACTGGAGGGGAAGCAGGGCTGGGAGTTGGTACTGGGGGGAAGCAGGGCTGGGAGATGGTACTGGAGGGGAAGCAGGTCTGGGAGTTGGTACTGGAGGGGAAGCAGGGCTGGGAGATGGTACTGGAGGGGAAGCAGGGCTGGGAGTTGCTACTGGAGGGGAAGCAGGGCTGGGAGTTGGTACTGGAGGGGAAGCAGGGCTGGGAGATGGTACTGGAGGGGAAGCAGGGATGGGAGTTGGGACTGGAGGGGAAGCAGGGCTGGGAGTTGGTACTGGAGGGGAAGCAGGGCTTGGAGTTGGTACTGGAGGGGAAGCAGGGCTGGGAGTTGGTACTGGAGGGGAAGCAGGGTTGGGAGATGGTACTGGAGGGGGAGCAGCGATGGGAGTTGGGACTGCAGGGGAAGCAGGGCTGGCAGTTGGTACTGGAGGGGAAGCAGGGCTGGGAGATGGTACTGGAGGGGGAGCAGGGATGGGAGTTGGGACTGGAGGGGAACCAGGGCTGGGAGTTGGTACTGGAGGGGAAGCAGGGCTGGGAGATGGTACTGGAGTGGGGAGCAGGCATGGGAGTTGCTACTGGAGGGGAAGCAGGGCTGGGAGTTGGTTCTGGGGGGGAAGCAGGGCTGGGAGTTGGTACTGGAGGGGAAGCAGGGCTGGGAGATGGTACTGGAGGGGAAGCAGGGCTGGGAGTTGGTACTGAAGGGGAAGCAGGGCTGGGAGCTGGTACTGGAGGGGAAGCAGGGCTCGGGGTTGCTACTGGAGGGGAAGCAGGGCTGGGAGTTGGTACTGGAGGGGAAGCAGTGCTGGGATATGGTACTGGAGGGGGAGCAGGGATGGGAGTTGGGACTGGAGGGGAAGCAGGGCTGGGAGTTGGTACTGGAGGGGAAGCAGGGCTGGGAGATGGTACTGGAGGGGAAGCAGGGCTGTTAGTTGCTACTGGAGGGGAAGCAGGGCTGGGAGTTGGTACTGGAGGGGAAGCAGGCTGGGAGATGGTACTGTAGGGGGAGCAGGGATGGGAGTTGGGACTGGAGGGGAAGCAGGGCTGGGGGTTGGTACTGGAGGGGAAGCAGGGCTGGGAGTTGGTACTGGAGGGGAAGCAGGGCTGGGAGTTGGTACTGGAGGGGAAGCAGGGCTGGGAGTTGGTACTGGAGGGGAAGCAGGGCTGGGAGATGGTACTGGAGGGGAAGCAGGGCTGGGAGTTGGTACTGGAGGGGAAGAAGGGCTGGGAGATGGTACTGGAGGGGAAGCAGGGCTGGGAGTTGCTACTGGAGGGGAAGCAGGGCTGGGAGTTGGTACTGGAGGGCAAGCAGGGCTGGGAGATGGTACTGGAGGGGGAGCAGGGATGGGAGTTGGGACTGGAGGGGAAGCAGGGCTGGGAGTTGGTAATGGAGGGGAAGGGGGGCTGGGAGTTGGTACTGGAGGGGAAGCAGGGCTGGGAGTTGGTACTGGAGGGGAAGCAGGGCTGGGGGTTGGTACTGGAGGGGAAGCAGGGCTGGGAGATGGTACTGAAGGGGGAGCAGGGATGGGAGTTGCGACTGGAGGGGAAGCAGGGCTGGCAGTTGGTACTGGAGGGGAAGCAGGGCTGGGAGATGGTACTGGAGGGGGAGCAGGGATGGGAGTTGCTACTGGAGGGGAAGCAGGGCTGGGAGTTGGTACTGGAGGGGAAGCAGGGCTGGGAGATGGTACTGGAGGGGAAGCAGGGCTGGGAGATGGTACTGGAGGGGAAGCAGGGCTGGGAGTTGCTACTGGAGGGGAAGCAGGGCTGGGAGTTGGTACTGGAGGGGAAGCAGGGCTGGGAGATGGTACTGGAGGGGAAGCAGGGATGGGAGTTGGGACTGGAGGGGAAGCAGGGCTGGGAGTTGGTACTGGAGGGGAAGCAGGGCTTGGAGTTGGTACTGGAGGGGAAGCAGGGCTGGGAGTTGGTACTGGAGGGGAAGCAGGGTTGGGAGATGGTACTGGAGGGGGAGCAGCGATGGGAGTTGGGACTGCAGGGGAAGCAGGGCTGGCAGTTGGTACTGGAGGGGAAGCAGGGCTGGGAGATGGTACTGGAGGGGGAGCAGGGATGGGAGTTGGGACTGGAGGGGAACCAGGGCTGGGAGTTGGTACTGGAGGGGAAGCAGGGCTGGGAGATGGTACTGGAGTGGGGAGCAGGCATGGGAGTTGCTACTGGAGGGGAAGCAGGGCTGGGAGTTGGTACTGGGGGGGAAGCAGGGCTGGGAGTTGGTACTGGAGGGGAAGCAGGGCTGGGAGATGGTACTGGAGGGGAAGCAGGGCTGGGAGTTGGTACTGAAGGGGAAGCAGGGCTGGGAGCTGGTACTGGAGGGGAAGCAGGGCTCGGGGTTGCTACTGGAGGGGAAGCAGGGCTGGGAGTTGGTACTGGAGGGGAAGCAGTGCTGGGATATGGTACTGGAGGGGGAGCAGGGATGGGAGTTGGGACTGGAGGGGAAGCAGGGCTGGGAGTTGGTACTGGAGGGGAAGCAGGGCTGGGAGATGGTACTGGAGGGGAAGCAGGGCTGTTAGTTGCTACTGGAGGGGAAGCAGGGCTGGGAGTTGGTACTGGAGGGGAAGCAGGCTGGGAGATGGTACTGTAGGGGGAGCAGGGATGGGAGTTGGGACTGGAGGGGAAGCAGGGCTGGGGGTTGGTACTGGAGGGGAAGCAGGGCTGGGAGTTGGTACTGGAGGGGAAGCAGGGCTGGGAGTTGGTACTGGAGGGGAAGCAGGGCTGGGAGTTGGTACTGGAGGGGAAGCAGGGCTGGGAGATGGTACTGGAGGGGAAGCAGGGCTGGGAGTTGGTACTGGAGGGGAAGAAGGGCTGGGAGATGGTACTGGAGGGGAAGCAGGGCTGGGAGTTGCTACTGGAGGGGAAGCAGGGCTGGGAGTTGGTACTGGAGGGCAAGCAGGGCTGGGAGATGGTACTGGAGGGGGAGATGGGATGGGAGTTGGGACTGGAGGGGAAGCAGGGCTGGGAGTTGGTAATGGAGGGGAAGGGGGGCTGGGAGTTGGTACTGGAGGGGAAGCAGGGCTGGGAGTTGGTACTGGAGGGGAAGCAGGGCTGGGGGTTGGTACTGGAGGGGAAGCAGGGCTGGGAGATGGTACTGAAGGGGGAGCAGGGATGGGAGTTGCGACTGGAAGGGAAGCAGGGCTGGCAGTTGGTACTGGAGGGGAAGCAGGGCTGGGAGATGGTACTGGAGGGGGAGCAGGGATGGGAGTTGGGACTGGAGGGGAAGCAGGGCTGGGAGTTGGTACTGGAGGGGAAGCAGGGCTGGGAGATGGTACTGGAGGGGGGAGCAGGCATGGGAGTTGGTACTGGAGGGGAAGCAGGGCTGGGAGTTGGTACTGAAGGGGAAGCAGGTTTGGGAGTTAAGACTGGAGGGGAAGCAGGGCTGGGAGATGGTACTGGAGGGGAAGCAGGGCTGGGAGTTGGTACTGGAGGGGTAGCAGGGCTGGGAGTTGCTACTGGAGGGGAAGCAGGGCTGGGAGTTGGTACTGGGGGGGAAGCAGGGCTGGGAGTTGGTACTGGAGGGGAAGCAGGGCTGGGAGATGGTACTGGAGGGGAAGCAGGGCTGGGAGTTGGTACTGAAGGGGAAGCAGGGCTGGGAGCTGGTACTGGAGGGGAAGCAGGGCTCGGAGTTGCTACTGGAGGGGAAGCAGGGCTGGGAGTTGGTACTGGAGGGGAAGCAGTGCTGGGATATGGTACTGGAGGGGGAGCAGGGATGGGAGTTGGGACTGGAGGGGAAGCAGGGCTGGGAGTTGGTACTGGAGGGGAAGCAGGGCTGGGAGATGGTACTGGAGGGGAAGCAGGGCTGTTAGTTGCTACTGGAGGGGAAGCAGGGCTGGGAGTTGGTACTGGAGGGGAAGCAGGCTGGGAGATGGTACTGTAGGGGGAGCAGGGATGGGAGTTGGGACTGGAGGGGAAGCGGGGCGGGGGTTGGTACTGGAGGGGAAGCAGGGCTGGGAGTTGGTACTGGAGGGGAAGCAGGGCTGGGAGTTGGTACTGGAGGGGAAGCAGGGCTGGGAGTTGGTACTGGAGGGGAAGCAGGGCTGGGAGATGGTACTGGAGGGGAAGCAGGGCTGGGAGTTGGTACTGGAGGGGAAGAAGGGCTGGGAGATGGTACTGGAGGGGAAGCAGGGCTGGGAGTTGCTACTGGAGGGGAAGCAGGGCTGGGAGTTGGTACTGGAGGGCAAGCAGGGCTGGGAGATGGTACTGGAGGGGGAGCAGGGATGGGAGTTGGGACTGGAGGGGAAGCAGGGCTGGGAGTTGGTAATGGAGGGGAAGGGGGGCTGGGAGTTGGTACTGGAGGGGAAGCAGGGCTGGGAGTTGGTACTGGAGGGGAAGCAGGGCTGGGGGTTGGTACTGGAGGGGAAGCAGGGCTGGGAGATGGTACTGGAGGGGGAGCAGGGATGGGAGTTGCGACTGGAGGGGAAGCAGGGCTGGCAGTTGGTACTGGAGGGGAAGCAGGGCTGGGAGATGGTACTGGAGGGGGAGCAGGGATGGGAGTTGGGACTGGAGGGGAAGCAGGGCTGGGAGTTGGTACTGGAGGGGAAGCAGGGCTGGGAGATGGTACTGGAGGGGGGAGCAGGCATGGGAGTTGGTACTGGAGGGGAAGCAGGGCTGGGAGTTGGTACTGGAGGGGAAGCAGGGCTGGGAGATGGTACTGGAGGGGGAGCAGGGATGGGAGTTGGGACTGGAGGGGAAGCAGTGCTGGGAGTTGGTACTGGAGGGGAAGCAGTGCTGGGAGTTGGTACTGGAGGGGAAGCAGGGCTGGAAGTTGGTACTGGAGGGGAAGCAGGGCTGGGAGTTGGTACTGGAGGGGAAGCAGGGCTGGGAGATGGTACTGGAGGGGGAGCAGGGATGGGAGTTGGGACTGGAGGGGAAGCAGGGCTGGGAGTTGGTACTGGAGGGGAAGCAGGGCTGGGAGTTGGTACTGAAGGGGAAGCAGGTTTGGGAGTTAAGACTGGAGGGGAAGCAGGGCTGGGAGATGGTACTGGAGGGGAAGCAGGGCTGGGAGTTGGTACTGGAGGGGTAGCAGGGCTGGGAGTTGCTACTGGAGGGGAAGCAGGGCTGGGAGTTGGTACTGGGGGGGAAGCAGGGCTGGGAGTTGGTACTGGAGGGGAAGCAGGGCTGGGAGATGGTACTGGAGGGGAAGCAGGGCTGGGAGTTGGTACTGAAGGGGAAGCAGGGCTGGGAGCTGGTACTGGAGGGGAAGCAGGGCTCGGAGTTGCTACTGGAGGGGAAGCAGGGCTGGGAGTTGGTACTGGAGGGGAAGCAGTGCTGGGATATGGTACTGGAGGGGGAGCAGGGATGGGAGTTGGGACTGGAGGGGAAGCAGGGCTGGGAGTTGGTACTGGAGGGGAAGCAGGGCTGGGAGATGGTACTGGAGGGGAAGCAGGGCTGTTAGTTGCTACTGGAGGGGAAGCAGGGCTGGGAGTTGGTACTGGAGGGGAAGCAGGCTGGGAGATGGTACTGTAGGGGGAGCAGGGATGGGAGTTGGGACTGGAGGGGAAGCAGGGCTGGGGGTTGGTACTGGAGGGGAAGCAGGGCTGGGAGTTGGTACTGGAGGGGAAGCAGGGCTGGGAGTTGGTACTGGAGGGGAAGCAGGGCTGGGAGTTGGTACTGGAGGGGAAGCAGGGCTGGGAGATGGTACTGGAGGGGAAGCAGGGCTGGGAGTTGGTACTGGAGGGGAAGAAGGGCTGGGAGATGGTACTGGAGGGGAAGCAGGGCTGGGAGTTGCTACTGGAGGGGAAGCAGGGCTGGGAGTTGGTACTGGAGGGCAAGCAGGGCTGGGAGATGGTACTGGAGGGGGAGCAGGGATGGGAGTTGGGACTGGAGGGGAAGCAGGGCTGGGAGTTGGTAATGGAGGGGAAGGGGGGCTGGGAGTTGGTACTGGAGGGGAAGCAGGGCTGGGAGTTGGTACTGGAGGGGAAGCAGGGCTGGGGGTTGGTACTGGAGGGGAAGCAGGGCTGGGAGATGGTACTGGAGGGGGAGCAGGGATGGGAGTTGCGACTGGAGGGGAAGCAGGGCTGGCAGTTGGTACTGGAGGGGAAGCAGGGCTGGGAGATGGTACTGGAGGGGGAGCAGGGATGGGAGTTGGGACTGGAGGGGAAGCAGGGCTGGGAGTTGGTACTGGAGGGGAAGCAGGGCTGGGAGATGGTACTGGAGGGGGGAGCAGGCATGGGAGTTGGTACTGGAGGGGAAGCAGGGCTGGGAGTTGGTACTGAAGGGGAAGCAGGTTTGGGAGTTAAGACTGGAGGGGAAGCAGGGCTGGGAGATGGTACTGGAGGGGAAGCAGGGCTGGGAGTTGGTACTGGAGGGGTAGCAGGGCTGGGAGATGGTACTGGAGGGGAAGCAGGGCTGGGAGATGGTACTGGAGGGGAAGCAGGTTTGGGAGTTAAGATTGGAGGGGAAGCAAGGCTAGGAGTTGGTACTGGAAGGGAAGCAGGGCGGGGAGTTGGTACTGGAGGGGAAGCAGGGCTGGGAGATGGTACTGGAGGGGAAGCAGGGCTGGGAGTTGGTACTGAAGGGGAAGCAGGGCTGGGAGTTGGTACTGGAGGGGAAGCAGGGCTGGGAGATGGTACTGGAGGGGAAGCAGGGCTGGGAGTTGCTACTGGAGGGGAAGCAGGGCTGGGAGTTGGTACTGGAGGGGAAGCAGGGCTGGGAGATGGTACTGGAGGGGAAGCAGGGCTGGGAGTTGGTACTGGAGGGGAAGCAGGGCTGGGAGTTGGTACTGGAGGGGAAGCAGGGATGGGAGTTGGTACTGGAGGGGAAGCAGGGCTGGGAGATGGTACTGGAGGGGAAGCAGGGCTGGGAGATGGTACTGGAGGGGAAGCAGGGCTGGGAGATGGTACTGGAGGGGAAGCAGGGCTGGGAGTTGTTACTGGAGGGGAAGCAGGGCTGGGAGTTGGTACTGGAGGGGAAGCAGGGCTGGGAGATGGTACTGGAGGGGGAGCAGGGATGGGAGTTGGGACTGGAGGGGAAGCAGTGCTGGGAGTTGGTACTGGAGGGGAAGCAGTGCTGGGAGTTGGTACTGGAGGGGAAGCAGGGCTGGAAGTTGGTACTGGAGGGGAAGCAGGGCTGGGAGTTGGTACTGGAGGGGAAGCAGGGCTGGGAGATGGTACTGGAGGGGGAGCAGGGATGGGAGTTGGGACTGGAGGGGAAGCAGGGCTGGGAGTTGGTACTGGAGGGGAAGCAGGGCTGGGAGATGGTACTGGAGGGGGGAGCAGGCATGAGAGTTGGTACTGGAGGGGAAGCAGGGCTGGGAGTTGGTACTGGAGGGGAAGCAGGTTTGGGAGTTAAGATTGGAGGGAAGCAGGGCTAGGAGTTGGTCCTGGAGGGGAAGCAGGGCTGGGATTTGGTACAAACAATGAATGTCCGCGTATGTGAATTATAATAAAAACATGAAATAAATGTCACAAACCACATACATTGTTCCTTTGAGTGAACTCCTGAACTTCGTTAATATCCATGTACTGATAGCCCACTATAACATCAATTGGTTTATGTACAGTTAGTGAACTGAGGACATTGGGAACACACTGAGATACCTTCCGTTGGTCACATAATACGTACCAAGAGAAGCAATACCAGAGCCAGGACATTTGGCATTGCCTAGTTTCACACAGCACTCATAACTGAGGCACCCTCAATGTAAAAGACTCACAAAGATGGAATAATACATTACCATTTCATGTTCTGTGATGGAAACACCAGGGGATTTCGGGGATACTGGAATCAAAGCAGCAGCCTCTTCTGTGGCATTCCTCTGAGCTGATGGTTGGAAACCCACATTCTTTTCTTTCTCTTGGTTTCATTAAACATTTACGCAGAACTGACAAAAAGCAAAATATGTGTACACATTAAAAAATGTTGCGTTGCATTTGTACGAAGACATATAAAGTGTCAATTACCAGGTTCTAGGGCGGGTTCATCAGTAACTTCCCAGAAGTCCAGACAAAAGTGAGCCTGAGCAAAGCTAGCGCCTTTCAAGGGTGCTAAAGGTGACCTTTGCTAATGTTTCTGAAAAGTTCCCTTTGGTGAATGGGTGCGCACAGCAGTACAAATGCCATACCACGGTACAATATGGAGGGACTGGAACCACCCAAATGCCAGTCTAGCCACAGAATAACACTTAACATGCTTTCATCATAAATAACCAGAACCAAATGACATCCTACAGTAAAAAACGACTAAAGTGGTGGCAACAAAATGCCAGCCTCGCAAAGTAATAACCCTTATCATGCTTGATTTATCATAAATGCCCAGTAATAAATGTTATAACACAGTACAAAATAGCAAGACTGCACCAAATACCACTGTAGCCACCTAATAACACTTATCATGCTTGCTTTATCATAAATGCCATGCAAGAGGAAGGACATGTAACCAGACTGGCAGCAGCAATGCAGTCCAGTCTAGACAATTAACAAAACTTGTCATGCCAACATAGTGACTGTTTTTATATGGCTAGACAGGAGTGAGTTGCTCTCCTCCCTGCCACCCCTACAGCTGCATCCCTCCTCTGTACCCCTCTGTATCCTGCTCACATTATAATGTTTAATTATCTGGACAATTTCTCACGTGTCTTAGAACAGATGTTCGAGAAATGTCCCCTTCCTCCTTATGCAACACTGAATTGGGCACGCTACTGGAGTAGGCATTATCAACATACCATGTGCTATGGAATAGTAGCACCAGATCTCCTCCGGGTGGCTTGAATCATAGCAACAGCCTCGCGATAAGCACTCCTCGGCCGCGATGCCTCGGAACCCGCAGTCCGTTCTTTGTTTCGGTTGCAGGGCACATTGCCTTTTATCTGTTAAAGGAAGGACAGAAGAAGCTTTATCTACGCTTCACGACAACCTTCAACGGTTACTCGTGCATTTAAAAAAGGGACGCGCCAGATTCAACAGATACATAGAAATGTAACATGTGTATTGTAAATCGTCACTGATATGGGCTGGCTGATTGTCTGACTCTCCTTTCATAATGTCAACCTCTGTGTTTCTATCGGCGCCAACATGCGGGCAACGAAGGAAGATACACGCAGTCATCAATGTTTTCTTCATTCACAAAATGTTGCAATTTTCTTGGATGATATTTCAGGGCAGAGCGGCAAACACTTTGACAGTATAGAGTAGTGTGAAAAACATAAAGAAATATGCCAGTCTCAGTGACCCAACATAACGTTCATGTATTAAGCGACCTGATATTGTTTTTAAATACTTGTGCATGAGGTTGGCCAAATAGCATGTCATGATGATATTTGTTGATAGTACTGCACATTGCAAAAAGCAGGATTTATCTAAGATCTACGCTTGCATTTGATTAGTTTTGTTCCCCAGTGTGCATTTCCAATGGGCCAAGGCCTGCATGCCCATTGCCCTTGCTTACCAAACCCTGCATGCCCATTAGGGAGCAGGCTGGGGAATTCCACCTCTGAATGAGTGTATGGGGCAATCCTGCGCCTCCCTGCACATTCAAGCTGCCTGGGGTAGTGCATCAGAAGCACGCCAGCTTGAACCAACTAAGTGTTCTTTGTATCCTGGTTTCTGTTCATGCTGCGGGAGCCGGATTTCTTTTGGGAGGCACTGTTGGTAAGCAGTATACAGACGGGGCAGAAGGTAAGATTAAGAGGTGTACTTTAATGTATGTGTGTTTGTGTATATGTAAGTAAGCGAGAGTGAATGAGCGAATGAATGCTCTGTGTGAATGACCAGGTATCTGAATGTTGCTTTTTTGCGTGCTTGTGTTTGTACTGGCAGGTGTTTTTTCCCGGTGTTCGTGCAGGGGTGAGGGGGATTGAGAGGGACTTCAACATGGCATTTTTAATGGGCATCTATTAATAAGCAAGCATGCATGTTTTTACAACTGGCATTTTGGTTCAGCCAATCTAGGTATTTCTTACTGCAGCATGGCATTTTTTATTGGGCACCTATAGATAAAGTAAGCCTGATTAGTGTTATTAGCTCACTAAAATGCCCTTTTGGTGCAGCCATTCTTGCTATTATTTCTTACTATGGCATAGCATTTTTTTCTGGGCATCTGCGACATGATATCATGATATTTGTGGATACACTGGAATTTTGGTGCAGCCATTGTATCCATTTCTTACTTTGGCGTGGCATTTTCTTCGCAGCATCTTTGATAAAGCAAGCATGATATGTGTTATTATGTGGCTAAACTGGCATTTTGGTGCAGCCAGTATAACTTTTTCTTTGGCATGGCATGTGTTTTATTCAGCAACTATGATAAAGTAAGAATGAAAGTGTTTGCGTTATAATGGTTATTAAGAAGCTAGACTGGCATTTTGGTGCAGTCAGTCTAACTATTTTATACTTTGACATGACATTTTTTACTGGCTATCTATGATAAAGCAAGCACGCTATGTGTTATTATGTGGCTAGAATGGCATTTTGATGTAGCCAGTGTAGGTATTTCTTACTTTGGAATGCAAGTGTTTGTTGGGCATCTATTATAAAGCAAGCATGATATGTGATATTTCCTGGCTAGGCTGGACTTTTTTTGTCACTGGCATATTTTGGTGCAGCTAGTCCGGCCATAATTTATTACTGTGGCATGCCATTTCTTCTGGGCATCAAGATTACAGCAAACATAAGTGTTATTATGCGACTAAACTGGCCTACCTTGGTGCAGCCAGCATGGACATGTTTTCATATTGTGGCATGGTATTTTTAATGGAAAAGCTAACAGGGATATGTTCTTACATGGGGATACTGCCATATTTTGCCAGAACCAGCATTGAAATGTGTTATTATGATATCATTAACGGCATTATGTACATAGCAATCATGAGTTTGTTCTTACATGGAATACTTGTATATATTGGTGCAGGCAGCATGGAAATGTATTGGCACAGCCAGGGTGAAGATGCTTTCATAGTGGCATGTATTGGGGACAAAGGCATCATGAATATGCTTTGAGAAAGCCTCCTGCGCACTGTTGGTTACTTGCATCGACTTGATTTTTTCATGAGTGACCCTACAATTTCAATTTCAAACTGTCTTTTTATGCCATTTTTATAGAACGTGTGATGTAAAAGGCACAATATTAAACCATTATTTAAAATAAAATCTCGGCGACGGTGGGGCTGGGGTGGTGGGGGTCCCAGTCTGCCATTGGTTGGTTTAGGATCCTTTGCTCTGCTTTGTCACTTTGACATATTGTGGGAAATATTTAAGCCCCTCCAATTTAAATATTCACCAGCCGCCACTGGGTATAACAATCAGTATACACATAAAAAGCGAACTAAAGCCTTTAAGGGTGGCTTTAAGGTAGAATGGCCCGTCTAAAAGAAGATAATAGCCGCACAGACAGGATTAATACAAGTACCCCCCACTCCCAACAGACACAGGGGCCGAAACATATGTCGACCATCTCTGAGGCCTGACTCAAGAGCCTCATTCACCTTGGAGTCCAGACTCTCGGGGTCTCTAACAAAACATTTTCTTAGGACTCTTTGTATGACTTTGTCTTCTAATGTCACTATCTAAAAATAAGAAGTGTCCTGAAGAATAAGGCGTCTGCCTGTTTTTTGCTCTGCATGACCAATTGAAAAACACCATGTGCGTTGTACAAGAATGTAAGCCACGTACTAACCCCACCAGAAATACATGACTCTGATGTACAAAAAGAAGTCAAACAGTACTTTTTTGGTTTATAATCTATAATCAAATAAATCTGTTTTTTACCCACGTTTTGTTTTAAGAATTGAGTAAATACATTTTGAAATAACTGTTGTTATACAGTGATAAATTATAATTATACACAGTATAAAGGTGTTGGCTGATACCAGTAGAGTGGACGAAGGGAGGGGTAACCAATTCACTTCTTTTTTGTACATACTTTATAATCTTCCCACAGTTGTACTGGTCCCCCGATAACATAAATAGGGAAGTACCCAATTAGAGACTGCTAGTACCAAACACATACACACCCTACATTGCAAATCATAGGACCTTTTCCCCGTGTTACTGGGGGCTCTGGTCAAGTCCTAGGCATTAGCTTTAATTTAGTCAACTCTCTTCATTTAAAATGACCCAAAACTACATCTCCCAAAATACATCTGATGGAACGATGAAAGATCAGGACTGGGGCACGGTGCCCCTGATGACATGGAGTGTTCAGGTAAGCTTTCAGATAAACCAAGTCACGACCATATAAAACTCTTTAAGAAACTCCAAATACCTACTTAACAAATATTTTACTAGCCATGTGAGAATGAGGTCAAACATAGTAGCAAAATAATCTGTGCAATACTTTGTAACTCGATCTGCTAAAAGAAAAGTGTCCAGAAGTTGAGAGAATCGCCATCTGGGTTGAACCAATATCATCAAAGACAATTGCCTGAACACCAACCTAGCTAGCCACAACAACTGCAAGCTTAAGGGAGATGTTCCCCTCTAGGAACCAGACCACTGGAAGGCTTGAAAATGAAGCGGCACTCAAAGACTAAACCAGGAAACAGGCCTTCTCTTGCTATGCCCCAGCCTATGGAACACCACCCCTGTCTCAATCAGGGCCACTCCACTGCTCCTGCAGTTCAGAAAGGAACTTAAGAAAGTGCTCTTCAGGCAATGTCTAGGGGGTCACTCAGGACCCTCTACTCCTAGCTGCGTACAGCCCATTGGTGTGGGATATCCAAGATACTATAACATGTAACCTCCCCTTCCATCAACCTCTCTTAACCACACATTACTGGTACCAGGCTATGTTGCTTTGTACTAAATACCCCCAAATACAAATATACATAAGAGCATATATAAAGATAATAATAAAGGTTTCCCAAAGAAACACTTCCCTGTTCTGATACATCTATGAACATCTAACTACAGAAATAAGAATCCCTGGAAAGGTCCACACATCAAATTACTAAACGATTTTACAACCAAAACTAGTAAAAGCCTGACTAGATCCAAAAGCCTTAGAATAATGGATACAATAAAAAAGGAAAAGCTCTGAGCATTTGCTTCAACGTTACTGCAGGAATATATGTGTGTCCGCATTGGTTCTTAAACCATATGGCCACCAGTGTTGCATTTATTTGGAATACACATTTTCGATCTGAAGCAGTCATTGTACAATGAGCACAGTTAGAGGAGTTCCCAAATGCAGTTGTGATGTAATGCAATATCTTGAAGAGCACAGTCTTTGCTAATGTGGTTGCCTCTTTGCACAATGTTCTGTAAGAGATGAGGGAAGTTAGCGAGAGGAGAGGGAGTGGCCAAATGCAAAACCTAATGTGTTGATGAAGGAGGATTGGAAGAACTGGTTTCTCCTGTGCTGATCTGTCTCTAGGTGGGTAGTGATCAAGGCCCTTTGGGTATGCGTATTCGGGATGGGCTCCCAAGCGAGGGCATCTTGTCTGGGTCATTCCTAGTGAGGTCTGCCCTCATAGTGAGGATGGGCTTGGGAATTGCTGGAGGACTGTAGGGGGTAGGTTGGTCGGAGAAGTGTAGCGTTTGGGTGTCGCTGGTCTGAGGCAGGTCAAGGAGAAGTAGCAGGCATCTCGGGATGGGGATAGGGAGCTGATGTGTATAATGTAAGGTGGAAAGTGGAATGGTGAGCGTGTTAGTTAGGGGGAGGGATTGTCAAACGCAGGTCCTATACTCATGGGGGCTTGCTAGGTCAAAGAGTCTTGGCTAGAATAAGGTCTGCTTAGTTGTATTTATAGGAGGGGGAACCCAGGAACCAGTTGTCCCTTGTGCACTCAGTATGTGATGGTATAGAGGTACTGAACTGAGTAGTGTTCAGTCGCTTTGCAATCATAGAATGTGAGGTGTTCTGTTGTTCCAGAATGCAATTCTGGTATGTTTGTCCCTAGCCCATTGACCAGGCACCCCTGACGAATCTGATCGCTATGAGTTCGGTACTTTCTAAAGAAGGTTCCATCAGAGCCTATATACCATGCTCCTTGGAGACGTAGCGCCTATATACCTTGCTGCTTGGAGAAGAAGCACCTATATACCTTGCTCCCTGGAGAAGTAGAGCCTATATACCTTGCTCCTTGGAGAAGTAGCACTTATATACCTTGCTGCTTGGAGAAGAAGCGCCTATATACCTTGCTCCTTGGAGAAGTAGCACCTATATATCTTTCTCCTAGGAGAAGAATCGCCTGTATACCTTGCTCCTTGGAGAAGTAGCGCCTATATATCTTTCTCCTTGGAGAAGAATCGCCTGTATACCTTGCTCCTTGGAGAAGTAGCACCAGATCACCTCCGGGATGCTGGAGTCGAAGCAGCAGCCCTTTGAGTTGCACTCCTTGGCACTGATCCCCTTGTAGCCGCACTCTCGTCGCTGGGTCGGTGTCAGCACACACTGGTTCTTATCTGTTTCAAACAAAGTACATTTGTAAATCTCTGAACAGGGAGGCCTGTGATTTCTGTAGCCATCTGTAAAGCCAGCAAAGGTCTGCTCCTCTCTTCATGCTTCTAACTGTTGCAAAGATGGTCCCCGACAGGCATCATTTAACCAATTGACAAACAAATAGCCTTCACATTGTTACCTTATTTTCAAGTAGCAAATTGCAAATTGCTACTGGGCAAATTGCACCTGGTCCAGAAAAAAAGAGAAACCAGCTATTGTGACTGGTTGCATTGAAATTGCGTGTCCGTAGTTTGCGCTGTAATGATGCGTGGTGCAGTCCCGCAGGCCTGCGACTTTACGGACCTCTGAGGGACTGGAGGAGGGGAAATGGCGACGCGAATGCAAATGACAGACACTCATCACTCACCAACACGCACACACCTGCAAAGGCACGCGGGGATGCGGATTCCATAAGAAATGACACGCATTGGCTCTCGTAGGAATGTGTTCCGGTTCCTTCCTGCAGTAACTCAGATTGGGAACAAAGGCACCCGTTTTTAAAAATGTTTTCCCTGAAAGTGGTTCGTTTCTCCCAAACTTCACAGAAATATTGATAAAATATGCCTTTCCTCTTTTAACTTTCCGTCTTACATTTTTCTAGTAGTTTCCCCCCGTGATTTGTTTTTTTATGAATCAGGCCCACTTGCGCACACACATGTAGTGGGCGTGCATTGTGCATGATGTCGGCGTGATTCTGTGTGAATCGCCATGCACATGCAATTTCTATGAGGATGCAATCACAAATTCTGCCTGTAGCACTTTGCCTGCGCAAATGTGTTCATTTGTGAATTTGCCTGATTAATTCAGCTTTTCGCTTTGGTAAATACATTGGGATGATTCAAAAAGAAATACATGTGCACGCACAGAGTGCGGTAGTTGCAGTTTGCGTTGAGAACCACACGCTCTTCTTCCCTTTTAGATATTATCGGCTTCATTACAGGTTTGGCGGTATTTTGTGGTAAATGCTCCCAAACGAAGTTACCAAAATTACAATTGGTGGTCGGGGGTGAAGTCCCCATCTTTTGGAGTCCATCAGACTCCATAGGGAGTTTGGCTGAATTACCGCTGCGGGTAATTCTGCTGGCAGTAAATCAGCTGATTTTTTAATTTTTGGGCAGAAAGGTGGAGGACTTACCTCCAGCATTGTGCTGGAAGAAAATCCTCCACCTCACCACCAAAGTTGTGGTATAACAGGGTGGTAATGCAGTGGCCCTTACCTCCAGCATCATGCTGGAGGTAAGCCCTTCCCCTTACCACTAAAGTTGTGGTATAACAGGCGGTAATGAAGTGGCCCTTACCTCCAGCATTATGCTGAAAACCCTCCCCCTTACCACCAAAGTTGTGGTATAACGGGGCAGTAATGCATTGGCCCTTACCTCCAGCATTATGCTGGAGGAAAGCCCTCCCCCTTACCACCAAAGTTGTGGTATAACAGGCGGTAATGCAGTGTCCCTTACCTCCAGCATCATACTGCAGGAAAATCCTACCCCCTTACCACCAATGTTGTAGTTTGCCGGTGAGGTAATGCAGCAGTAATACAGTGGCCCTTACCTCCAGCATTATGCTGCATGAAGGTCCTCTACCTCACCACCAAAGTTGTAGTACGGCAGTGCTGTAATGCTTTTTCCTGCACTGCCATACTCATAATGGGGCCCTTACCTCCAGCATTTTGATGGAGGAAAATTCTCCACCATACCACTAAATTTGTAGTACGGTGGTGCGGTAATGCAGCAGTAAGCTAGTGCTAACAGAGTTACAGCTGTCCTTTTTCCGCACCTAGATCTTCTCTGACCAGAACATTATGGAGATGCATTGTCTCCAAAATGGCTGACCCTTTCCTTATTAAGGCCCCCTTCAATGTGTGCTGAGAATGCATTGTATTTTCTTTGCAGGCATGCTACTTGGTACCGTTGAGCAGTCCATGTGGCTGAAATGTGGTGCCCGCCTACCGGGGGGCAGACACCACTGATTTTTGGGGAATTCTGGAACAGTGTATCTTGCGTTCCCCCTCTCCCCTTTCATGATACCCATGTAGGAACCTGTTCAAGATAAAAAGTCAGGCCCTGAAGTGTGGGCAGCACTGCAGGGCACTGGAGATCTGGCAGGAAGGTGGATAGGATTATTTCAGTCAGGTGACCTCTTTCCTGATGAAATCGCTGTTCAGCAGCTTTTTAAGAAAGAGGAGACAAAGGGGGGGGGAGTCAAGTGTAACAGACAGCCGAAAACAATTACATTTACAATGTCTATTCACCTGTGCTGTTAAGCTAAGAGGCAATGTCACTTTTATTAGGCTAAAGAATGTCACGCAGGTCATACACAGCAATTGTTTATGCAGACCAGGGGCCTGATTCACAGAGCGTTTTCCTATGGCATTGCGCCATTGAAAAAAAGCATCTGTGAATCAGGCCCTTAGAGTAATTTCTGTGAATACCTAATGCCTTACGCAGTAGCCCTGGGGGCCACATGTCGCCATCTTGAATGTCGCATGAAAAAGAGCATAGGCCTGCCATCGTGTTCAATCATATGATGCCACTTCCTGTGATGTCATTGACCGGTCAAAGTATCAAATTGTGTCACTTTTACTACTACTATTATGGTAACATGGAACAAATGACCATGTACTGGAAACAATGAAAACAATCATTGCCAATGCCAATAGTTGTAGCTTTTGTGTAGACATTGGAAAGGCATTTGGCAGGCCCTGCCGTGATGGTGCTAACTGGTCATACATGGTAACTGCTAGAAAATGGTGCAAGCACCTGGATATATAATAGCAGTGATGGCAAATCCCAAAATAATGCATATACATAATCCAAAACGGATGGCTTTGCCTATACTTGTTTTTAACAGGACGTCAGTGAATGACACACATAGTGCTTATAAATCCAGTGACAGAGGGCAGACCTGGTGAAGACATGTTTATTACATGAGTAACACCATCACAGCTTCAACTAAGTCATTAACTCTCAGAAGACTGCTTTGAAAAATGCTGTCAGGCACTTCGAGCACAATTCTTGATGGTAAGGCTTAATAAAAAAAAAGGTAGCTCAAAGAGATCCCAGGAGCGTGTGTTTTGGGCGAAGAGGGGAAGGAAATGGCTGGGAATGGCCATATGGATTAGCATGGCAATAGGTAGTCAAAGGTAAATAGCCAAACAACACCTATAAACATTGTTTACCCCCTCACATGCCATCTTCCCCTAGCTGTACTCTATTGCAACAGTTTCGGCCTATAGGTGGTGGTGAAGCACCACCTTATAGCCAAAACTAAAAATGCTGAAATAACCACCTGGGCATGTGCTCCCCTACCTTGTATGCGGGAATAGTAGCACCAGTTCCCTCCAGGACTGCTGGAGTCGAAGCAGCACCCTCTTCTGTTGCACTCTTCAGCACTGATGCCACTGTAGCCACAATCTGTCCTCTGCTTGAGGCTCAGCGCGCACTGTTCAGTATCTGTTTAAAACAAAGCAAATTCCCCAAGCATTGAGCAAGCAAAGTATTCACATAGGCAACATTCCCCTGGAAAGAGTTTAGAGCAAGTTTACCACTCTGGAAAACAAACATACATTCAGAAGCAGCCAGCATTATGAGCCTGCTGAATGTGTTTGATTGTGAATAAGGCTCCTTTGTATGGTATCTAATTTTTCAACATTTCCACCTGTATTTAGCTATATATTTTCTTTTGTCATTTTATCTTTATTTATACACATTTATATTTGCTCTGTTAAAAAAAATTGCAACTAGCGTTTTTCTGCATATATTCAAATAAAAAATGTTGCCCTTTGATGCCTGTTATTGAAAGCTGTGTTTTTGGACATCAAGCCAAGATCCATTGTCACCTTAAAAACAAGGAGCTGCTCCTCATGTGGTTGTGCCCTTTAAACATTTTCAAAGAGCAACAAATAATGTGTTTAGCTTCTCCATTGGCCTGCAAGGAATAACTGCCAACCTGACGAGCTAATCAAGACTCAATCATTCTGCTTTTTTTTATGTTTTTACAAGTAAAATAGAGTATTTTTTGTCTCTATTTATATGTAAAAATCAGTAAAAACAGAAAACTGGGAGCCATATTTATTTATGTTTAATTGATGTCAGAATCTTAGTTTATTAAAACTTTAGACAACTTTTTAAAATGATACAGATATCAATGTTATCCATTACCCTTAATACACAAAAAGAAGGAAAGAAAACTAAACAATTCATTAACATCAAATGAGCTATTCAAATATTGACATATCGAAGTACATGTAGGAAATGCCAAAGCAGAGCAATTTTTGAATTATATGCATTTTCACCTGAAATAGAACGAACAATAATCAAAAAGCGAATAAATGCTAAAATTCATGAAGTTTGGTTTACGTTTAAAATTGTAGCCAAAAACTTTCCCCAAAGACACCTCAGAATAGAAAAATCGCCCAAATAAAGAAGCATGTAATTCATAAGTAGAAGCACAATTAATTAGGAGATGTTTAAGGTTTCTTTTGCAGACTGAAGCTTACACAATCTTCAATGCCTTTCGACTTTAAGGATATTTCGAATCAGACTCCATATCTGTAGAGTGCTGAGTACATTCAATTTAAAACCCATATAAAAGCGAAACCTTGGGTTCAGAAATGTCATGACATATTTAGACAAAAAATCATAGAACTTATGAATCTTTCCAAAATTCCAAACATAGTTTATAGCTCAAAATTGCTGCATTATCCTTGCACCAATAGAATAAACCCATTTTTTAAGAGCATCAGTATTGTCAATTAGGAGATTTCTGTCCAGATTTACATTAGCAAGCACAGTGTCACACGATTTACATTAGCAAGCACTGTGTCACACTCATTAGTGAATTAGTTGAGAGTTGCACATCACAGTGTTCTCATAAGAACATGTCACTCAGAGAACTGAGAACCCAGTGGAGGATCCAAGATTTTCCTGAAAAGTTTCTGGTTTAGCCAGCAAATTTACGATCCCAAAGATTGTAAGCACAATTTGTGCCGGATTAAGACAAAAAGCACAGATAAAGGCAAGCCTAATGTTTTTTTTTTCTTTTCCAGAAGCTGACTTCTACAGTATGTAATGTTACCCAATCAGGTGAATAAAACTCTAAACTATATACAATTGTTAGTAAAACCTTCCCTATGTGAAATCTTAAGGGAATAAGCGAAACGTATGGAATTAAAAGTACATCTTGTGCACTTGAGTGTACAGGGGTGCACGTTTTATCTCAGTTCTTGAACCAAAGTCATTCTTTCCTCTATCTATTTATTTATTTATTTGCCTATTTATGCATTTAAATAGAATTTTTGTTCAGCGATGGCCCTACTCAGAGGGTCTTGTTGCCCTTTACAAGGGCAACATATTTGGGTGGTAGATTGGGATAGACAAGCGGTAGCACAGGAGAGTAATTTAAGCACAATTCTCTTGGGTAAAGGAAGCTAGTGGAGCTGGGAAAGAGCTGTGGTTATGTGTAAATGTTTGGGAAGGTGGAGAATGTGAGCCTTGCTGCTGCGTTTTGTATGGCTTGCAGGGGGCCAGGGTAGTGCTGGGGGAGTCAAGTGAGGAGGCGTTACCATAGTCCAGATTGGACAGAACCAGTGCTTGGACTGCGGTGCAGAAGTTGTCAATGGGAAGGATGTGTCTTCTCTTGTGTAGGAGGTGCAGTTGTAGATTGCATGTTTTGGGGACAGCAGCTATGTGGGGTATGATGGGGCATATAGTGAAGCCAAGGGATTTGACAGGTGTGATGAGGGTTGTCTGTTGTGAGTTCTTTGACCCAGGGGGTGAGGTTGGATTTGTGCCTGGGGCAGATCAGAAGGCTTTTCGTTTTGGGAGGATTGAGCTTGAGGAAGTGGGTGGCCATCCCGGTGGTGATGGTGGAGATGGTGGAGAGACAGGTTTCGAGTATGTGGAGTTGTGAAGGAGATGAGCAGTGGAAGTATATTTGTGTGTCACCTGTGTATTACGGACATTGTGTTTGCTAAGGGTCTGCCCAAGGAATTCTATATATAGGTTGAAGAAGAGAGAGTGGAGACGAGGAGGATCCTTGCCAGACCCCATTCTTGACAGGGGTGAGATTGATGAGGGGGCATGAAGACAACGTGTTTTCTGTCATTGAGAAAGGAGATGAACCAGTCGAGGATGGTGCCTGAGAGTTTCATCCTGTGGGAAAGGATGGTCAGTGGAATCAGAATGGTGTGGTTGATGGTGTACAAGGCTGCTGAGAGGACGAGGAGTAGGAGTAGGGATGTGTGCCCCATGGCTGTGATATTGTGGAAGTGAAGTGTAGAAGTATCTGTGCTGTGTACACGTTGAAGGCCAGATTGGGAGGGGTTGAGGAGGTTGTTTGTGGTGATGTGTTGTGGGAGTTGGGTTGTGATGAAGTGTCCATGATTCTGACGATTTATTGCAGGATAGGATGGTGTGGTAGTTTTTGAGGAGTGTGGGGTCAAGAGACGCTTTTTTAAGGAAGGGGAAGATTTCTCCAGTTTTGAGTGGAGAGTGGATAGCACCATTTGAGAGACAGGATCTGCATTTTCAAGTTAGTGTGCAGCCTTTCTTTGGTAGTAAGGGTCATGGGTGTGTCTCTGTCGATGGAGTAATAGGTGTCCCCTGTGGTGGCATGTGGGGGGTGGATGTGAGAGAACAGAGGCGAGGACTTGTCTGATGTGTATTTTAGAGTTCAAGTAGTCCATGTGGGAGTTGCATACTGAAGTGGATGCGGCTGTGGAAAGTGTGAATGATGATTTGGAGAAGAACTTGATGATGTCGAAAAGTGTATGTGTCCGATTGGTAGTATATTGGAGTTCTTGGAGTTAGTGTGTGGGTTTGGCATGGAATATGGCTGTTTTGTATTTGATGCAGCAGTGTTTGAATGGTGTCCTGGTGGTGGGACACTGGATTTGTATTCATACTTGATAGAGCAGAGGGAACTGTTGAACCATGATTCATGGTGGCAGTTTTCAGGATTTTTGTGATTTGAGGGGTGCAATTTTATCGAGGGCCAGTGTGATGATGGTGCTGTAATTGTTGAGGGGAATGGAGGGATGTTTGCATGGGGAACAGTGGGGGTAGTATGAGCGGTGCAAAGAAGACTGTGGGGGTCATTCTGACCCTGACGGTAAGGGGTTAACGGCGCCGGTAAAGGTGCCAGATCCGTCAACCCCTTACCGCCCTATTACGAGTCTGCTCACGGGAACCCGCTAAGGACGTCTGGTAAAACGAGCCGTCCTTAGCGTGGTCCCCCGAGCAGACAAAGATGCTAACAAGATGCTAACAACGGTGCCGGAGCCGTCAACCCCTTAGCGGCCTATTACGAGTCTGCTTGCCAGAACTCGCTAAGGACGCCTGCTAAATCCAGGTGTCCTTAGCGGGTCCCGCGAGCAGACCAAGATGCTGACAACCGGCCCATTATTAATGGGCCCGTTGTTAGCATCCTCCCCATTCGCATTGAGCCCTATGGGGACTCAAATGGGAATAGGGATGGGTTCCTTGAATGAGGAATTACCAGGCCCTCCAAGGTCGGAATGGCCCGCTAATTCCTCATTGAAGGAACCCGGACCCGGCCCGGTAAGGGGGTAGCCATGCCGCTAATAACGGCATGGTTACCTCCTACCTCGTAATGACCCCCTGTGTCTGTAATGTGTTTGGTTTGTCTGGCTGGGGCAATAGGGTTGGGTAATCCTGTGTGGTGAAGAGAGCTTGAATGTGATTGCTAAATGGTCAGACCGTGACACCCATTTTGATTTTCCGCAGATAAATTATTTTGCTTGAAATTAAAAGGCCATGGGTGTTGCCAGCTGAGTGTGTGTGCGTAGATGACACGTTTTGTGAGGTCATAGAGGATGAGTGGAATGATGATAATCTTTAGTGAGGGGTTATTGTTTGGAGGGGATCTAACAGAGTTGAAATCACCAAGGTTGATATTGGTGCCGGGGGAGCTGTGGTTGTTAGCTGCAAAGTCAGTGCAGTCAGTGTGGAAGTTGGGATTGTCTTTTGCAGGGGGCTAAACGAGATGGATAAGGGTGGGGTGTGGATGTAATGGAGGCGAGCAAGTCAGAGGGAGCACTTCAAATGAAATGTATGGGTGTGTGTGTGGGTGGTTGCTAAGTGTGATGGACCCTTTGTAAATCTCGGCGATGCCACCTCCTTGTTTGTGTGGGCTTTCTCTGTGGTGGATGAGATAGCATGGTAGAAGGATGTCATAGATAATAGGAGCTGGGTGGGATTTGAGTCATATTTCTGTTAGAAAGAATATGCCTTGGGAGTGTGTGCTAATAAGCCAGTTGATTTCATGCTTGTGAGCAGGTGCGACGTGTCAGTTGAGTGTACATGATTAGTTGTTTAAGAGGAGTGCTGTGTTGGAGTTTGATTTGAATGTGGTTTGTGTGCTTGATTTTTGTCATGTTTTTGACAAACAGTGGCAAACAGAGGTTAACAGGGGACATAGAATAAAGCAGAAAAAGATAACTGCAGGAGCCCTTAGCTCTGTCTGCCCCTTGTTCTGGACGCCCTAGGGAACGTGCTCAAATTCCCAAAGTAACCCGGAAGTAGTTCAGCAGGAAACAGATATAAGCAGGAGCCAAGAAGTCGGTCCTATTTTGCCAGTAGAAGCAGCAGCGGATTACAGAATGCAGGTAAGGAGATGGAGGAGGAGCTGCAAAGAGCGGTACCACACTACAAAGTGGAACTCTCTAAGACTAGGCTCTTTGTATGACTGGTCTTCTGGCACAACCATAAGCGGCTGCACACATTGTATGCTTCCTTGTAATTTTTAATGTATGTGATCACTATGTAATCGATCACTTTGCACTAAGTACCCTTGTGGGGCCGCATTATTGTAACCCTGAATCATGCCTTCATCCATGTCGTCACAGCGCCTCGATGCCCGAGGGCTGTAGAGCGCTCTATAAATATAAATAAATAAAATGAGGGGGGGTATTAATAGCTACCCCTAGCTGTGGATGAAAGAGAGAATGCAGTCAGATACACTGCAGGAGCGCGTTTTAAAAGGGCTGCTAGCGCAAGCATGTTGGGGGAGGGGGCTTCAGGCTGCAAAATAATATTGAACTATTATTTGTTTTAGTGTCAAGAAGGAAAGGTGAAAAGGAATTTCTCCATGTGAGTCTTTGCTATGAAAATATGTATTTTCATTGTACAGTGGTAGAACACCAGATTTGCCTATCACGTTTCATATATGATACAAGCGCAGCTTATTGTCATTGGATACTATTTTTCATACAATGTAACCTTAACAAGCGATGTCCTTATTCACTGGGTGTCATTGATGCAACAGTGTTTTTTGCAATGGTGCAGTAAATTACTACCAAATCCATATCACTCCCACTTTCACAAATGGGTGACAGGGTGTCACAGACTGTTGTCTTAGCATGTTTTTTTTCATCAAATACTATCCTACCCCTAGAAGAGATGTCCTTATTCTGAGGGTTGAGTAAATGATGATAAAGGTTTGTTTAATGCTAATTGCTTCCAAATCCAAGTTACTTCCACTATCACTTTGCGCCTTGAAACACTTGTGTATAGGCGCGTTATAAATGCCATATCATATAATATCATACAGGTTATAGCAGAGAGGTGTCAAATTAACAGCAATGCTGCTGTGGCAAGTTATGCTGTTAGTCAGAAGGTGTAATAAATATTGCTCATTCCTGCCAAGTCCCCAGTACCTGCGCCCTCCATTAGAGTGCCCTAGAAAGGCCCAAAGCTGGTGGTATTAAAACATAGCTGTCAATCGTGCTTATGAACTTTAGTTGGGTGAAAAGTAAGACAATACATGCGAAAATCCCATGTGTAAAAAGTAGCGATAATGCAGACAACACCAAAATATTGACAGAAATTCTGCAAGTCAGAAAATACTGCTGATGTGTGATCTGCTACCATTTAAGTTGTCTGAAAATGAAACAAGTATTGGCAAAGCCAACATTTTGGGCATTTCTATAATCTGACCCCGTTTCGACTCTTCGTAAATTTTTAACATTATGCATATTACATTTTACAGTTTTGCACACATTATTTGCATAAAAACATAATAATATGTTTCTAGTTGTCTATGTCTTTTTTTATTTTTTACGAAAGAAACACAAAGCAGTCACATTCTCCAACCATTTACTGTAGGTAGCCGGCAGCATGTCACTGGCTAACCACCCACCTGTGCACGGTATTATTTACAGAAGTCAGCATCAATAGATTTAAAGTGTAGGGAAGTGTATATTTCCAATACATTGAAATCATTTTTCTGAACATTTAATTTCAGCAAAGATAGGTCCCTAAGTATGAGCTTAATCAAAGGCAGGTGTATCATTAGGTTAACCTCTTTAAGACACTAGCTTTGCAATCTGCTTTCATACAAATACATCATGGCTAAGAAGTTGTACCAAAAGCAGCTTAATGTCCCAATGAACCCATTAACTTTCTGACAGTCCCTTTCCGAGGCAGAAACCCCAACCTAGAGAGCAGATATTGGGAAATCACACCATAACATGTCCAAGTGATATGTGATGCCAAACTCGTAATCCTAAACCTGGCTGCCTGCCTGAGTCCAGAGCTCCAACCACAATGCCACGGTACTCAAAGGTAGCGGTCTACATTCAATTACATCCATAGATCAGCTTGTGCTAAGAAGGGTAGTGAGTATGAAATGGAGCACATTGTTAGTGACACTACAAGATATGCTGAGGTAGGCCGGTGTCTCAGAAGCTATGCCAGGTGTTGCTTTGTTTCCCCCTAAAATGACATTGCTTTGATAACTTGGGGGCCAATCATCCAATCATCCCCTTTACCTTCCCCTATAATGGTTGGATACAGGGTCAGCGTCTCCTTCTTTGCTACTGCAGCTCTCTCCTGGGTATGGCGGCTATGCCACTAAGCCTGTTGCTTCTCACTGCAGCCACAGGTAGGTGGGTGAAGTTTGGGTCAGCCCTCAGATTTTCTGTTACTGATCCCTCGCAAGTTCTGGTGCAGGCTACTGCGCGGCATCAGGCGCCCCTTCTGTGCTGTCCACCTTCTCTGTGAACTGCTGAAACCATTTTCTCTAGACTAAATAGTTGCCCTGTCATAGAGTCAAGGTTTCTATTTAGAAGGAAGGGCATTTTTATCTCTACAATTCTCTCTTTTATAGGATGGGTGTTAAACCTGAAGAATGTTAATAGTAAAACTCCATGATGCAGATGGAAACATGTTTATTGGAGGATGACAATGAAAATAGAATGACTTCCCCAACACTACCAATGCCACCCATCTCCTCCTCAGCAACAGTTGACTGAGTCATCTGCTTCCAACAACCCCCAGCATTCCAGATCCAACCTCCATGCCATGCACACTCTAAACATGCACAGCGGACTTCCCCCTCAACCCCATTCAAACCCTGTTCAGCAACTCTAACACGCATTCACACTACTCTGCCTGATACACCCTGTTCCTGCTGAGGTCTCATGGGTCTGGTATCCGTCGGCAGGATCTAAAGGTAGATGTTGCTACTCACGCTCGTGTGTGGTCACACATCGCACCCAACCACCAGCTGTTCATGTTGTGGTTTCTACATACAGGTGCTTCCTCACTGAGCACACATGAGTGCCCTTTCAAAGGTTGTAGTCTGTCTGCTGCTTTTCAGAAGGTTGTGATTGGCAGCTGCTGTTGGAAGGGTTCCACATTCTTACTCCTTGAGACCTCCAATGTGTCGGGCACAGCCCTATTATTTGAACCCACCCAAAGTCAAGCCCACGCATCTCATCAACAGCAGCCCAGCACTACAGACCTTGCCGGATGGTCTTCCTTCTATCCTGCGACCTTCCATTACATCTGTCTAACCCAGGGCAGCACATGTGTGCTCAGTGAATGTGTACAGCAATGCAAGTAACTTTGCAAAAGACACCAGCAAAAGGAAGGCTCACATCCCACGTACAGCTGCTCCAGCATCATTTGGGTTTGCTGCCTAAGGGGGAGATATCATGATCTCACAGTTACGTTCTATTACTTCCTACCTTATCGTTCGAGGGTAACCCTCACAGCATTCCCTTACCGGCATTCCCATCTCCTTTCTACCAACAAATTCTCCCCAGCCCACACCCTTGATATGTTCAAGTTTCCAGCACCCCCTTTGTTGTGACTGGTGTTCTCCTCTCATGGCCCTGTAATCTGCTGTTAATGCCCTATTTGCCATTCCTTGTAGTACTTTCCCGGTCAATCTTCGCCTGTTTCAGCTGCCTGCTGCCGAGGTGGCCATTGGGTTTAAGCAGCAGGGGCCTGTGCTGCCCCCACTTTTTCTTCCTTCGGGAGGAGGGGTTCTGCTTTTGTCTGACTGCCGCCTCGACAGACAGGGTAATAGTTAAAGTGGCGCGTTCCTCCACATAAGAATTAGCAAACGCACAACCCCATTTGGTAATGCCACATTATATCGTATCATATCAAGTGGGCAGGAAGAGAACTGGCCAATCATCGGTGGAAGGGAGGTTTGCTGACGCAACATTTCCACATCTGTTGCGACCCGTTGCTTTCCTCAGATTAGTCTCCACATCCACCGTTGAAAGACGGGCTACATTAGAGGGCTGTGTGCAGTAGTGGACTTCTTCTCTTTCTGATCTGGCTTTGGAAAGCTCTGACAAGCTGGCTCTCCCATGGAAATTTGATAAGGAATACTTCCCAGAACTTATGTGCATACACCACTTACTAAATGAGCTTGAAGAAATCAGTATCCCTCAGGCTCTCAAGACTCATCACTTATTGAACACCCTCTAAGAATAAGTATTAGCATCCGGGGTGTGTGTCACAGCCAATCAGGCTGCTCAGCTCGCAGGTTGAATCCCACGATCCATGCCCGCTTTCTGAGAAACGTGGAGGCTGCTCGCACCTGCCCTGCCATTTTCCCTTACCTCCCTCTCCCACCGTCCCTTCGCCCTCACCCCTCCCCACCCCACTTACCTTATTTCTCTGGTGGTGGTATCACTGTCACCGCCACTTCCTAGGCTGCCATGGAAATGGAAAAGGGGCTCCCGCCTTCCATCTCCATGGTAGCCATCTTGTAAGCATTTTGTTTGAATGACCATGACGCAGCAAGCGATCCCATTCCTTCGGACAAAATACATTGCTGCCAGCACCCTGGGTTTTCAGATTGAAAACCAGGGGTACTAAAAGCAATAAAACCTGATCCGACCGGATCAATAATTATTTATTGCAACAATGTTTAATGGAAAACATTCCTAGAATTAGTGTCAATATATTTGTAGAAGAACAGAGGGATTTTTGATCAACAAATATTCATTTCTTTTTTTCCAAGTAGGTAATCGCAACAACAGTCACATATCGAGGGGTGGGGGGTTTGTTAAGAAAACAATCTCAGAAACTTTTAACATCTCATTACCCCACATACTCTTTCATCCTAGGCAGGCGGCCATTGATGGATTGATAATGCCTTTTCTGTGGTGAACAAGTGGACAGCGATGGATTAATAATGCCTTCTCTGATGGATTAATAATGCCTTCTCTGGGGTGAGAAAGTATGAGAGACAGTAATGGCAGCTAGTTTACCTGCCCTGCGGGAGTGGAAGCACCAAATGGTCCCAGCGGCGCTTGCGTCGAAGCAGCAGCTCCTCTTCTTGCACTCCTTGGCGCTGATGCCCGGGTAGCCGCACTCTCTTCTCTCTTTTACCACCACAGAGCATTCTTGATGATGTAACACTGTAACAGAAAGTGACGATAATAAGAACCTTTCCACTCTTTGATATTATAGGCAAATGAGACATTTTAATGTAAGAAAGTGAAACTTTTGCTTTTCACTTATATGCAAGATCTTTCTTTGGAGGGTCATGCTTAAGAGAAACACTGGGCCTCATTACACGGAAGGCGGTAAACCAAGGTGGTCCATGCCGGTAAATTACCGGCACCGCCTTGGAGGAAGGGGGAATTACCGCCCTATTCTAAGGTTGGCGGGCGGTAATTCCCCCTTCCTCCATTGCCCTTCCCCATTCCCATTTTTGCCCCATAGGGCATAATGGGAATGGGGAAGGTGCTAATTACGGTTGCGCAAATTGCGGTACCGTAATTAGCACCCTGGTCCCTTTGCGGGTTCGTTTTTTAACGCCTCCTAAAAGCAGGCATTAAAGTACCAACCCGCAAAGGGACCTCGTAATAAGGCGGTAAGGGTTAACGGTCACCTGCAATGTTCCCTCTTATTATTTTTTTCTATGTGCGGAACCGGTTGGCTGTTGTGCGCACATTATTTTCCATGTGCGCAACTGACTAATGAGGTAAGCCAGTTTGTGAGCTACCGTCGCAGAAGAGAGTTTGCAAAGGAATTTCCTCTACCCAGCCACTGCAATTCTTTAAAAATCTTTTTCCAAATACATGGGCTAAAATAAAATGTGTCATATGTGATTATACAGAAAACTCATTAACCAGTCCAAGACTTCAGTATCTGCCACAGTACCTTGCAGATGTACTTCTGCGCAGAGAAAAATATCGGCCTCATTATGAGTTTGGCGGTAAGTGGTAAAGTTGGCGGCAACTCCATTGCCGCCAACTTTACCACTACGCCAAATTACGATTTCGGGCCTGGAGTGGAAGATTTTCCTCCAGGAAAAATCCTGGTGGTAAACCCTCAAACTCAATACCGAAATCATCAGAATTTCCAGTGCGGTAATCCCGCCAAAAAGACACATTTATTCCAACGGACTCAATATGGACTCAATATGAATGGGGAATTACACCGCCACCACCAGTTGTAATCTGGTGGAAATTCCTCCGGACCAAGTGGCAGTGACAGTAATTTGTTTGGGCGATATTCTGGCAGATTTACACCAGGATACCGCCCCAAGACTTAATGAGGCCCTGTATGTTTTATGCCAATGGAAAATCACTAATTTGTATTAAAAAATACAAATATCTCTTAGTTGTGTTCCCACATATCACGCACAAACAATATTTATTCTTAAAGAAATGTTTCTTTGCATTCTGATTTTTCAAAAAAAGGGAATTTTATTCTTGATGCGATAATCTTGTGGTCAACCGACACGTGTTTCGACCCAAGGGATCATTTTCAAGGCTGGTGCGTTATTGTTCCTTGACCATTAGGTAGGTTGGCTCTTGGTGGGGGGTTGAGATAGGTGGGTTCCACTCCTTCAATAGGCTGGTTTGTCAGCCTGTTACTGCTGCGAGCAACGACCCTTGTGGTGGCCCTCAAATATCTCTTGTCATAACTAATGTGGATGTCAAGAAACTCACACAGAATACATTTGCCAATGGATTAATGGCAATTAAAAGCAACGTGTCAAAAACATGCTAAAGGAGTTCAAGTGCCACTTTAATGAAGTAATCCAAGGGCCAGGAGAACATGCTTTTAATAATTTGTGTACGGATTATAATTGCATCGGAATAACTGCACCTTAGAATATGATGATCCAAAATTCAAGTGCCTCTGCTTACTATCCACATTACGTTCTCCTATGGGTAGTGATAACGGTCCCATGTCATTTCATCATGGGATGGTTTTTCGTGGGGTTTTTTACAGCGATTTTTAATTGTGAAAATACCATCAAATTTTTGTTCAAATTATATTTGAGGGGGATCCGCCCAACCCCCCATTTTTTTAAAAATTCGAACATCCATGGCAGCCATTAGAAGAGAACTGGGCCTAGTGTCTCTTTTATCTATGGTCGACCAAAGTGCCATGAGATTCTACAGAAAAATAATCCTGGCGGACACGTTACCAGCATATAACATCATCAAGGATGAACTGGAAAGTGGCAAATGTAAAGCCCTTAACAGTTGGGCTGAAAATAGAAAAGAGAAGCTAACCGAAATAGCATGCACAGAAAAAGAGCTTAAAGAAAATCCGGATAGAATCAAACAAAAAATGGAAGAAACAGATTGGATACATACGATTGAGAAAGCAGTAGAGAACAAACTCCTAACTCATCTCCCTCCAACGTTTAACAAATTGAAAAAAACGCTAAATTACTGTGCTAAATTTCTGGAAAAAAGCAAAAATAATTCTTTTCATGAAAGCTAGACTGAATCTACTGTTAACACAGGAAATCCTAACCATCCGGGGAGCTACAGGCAAAAAGGGATGCCGTCTATGTAAAAAGGCGGAGGTGGCGGAAACCCTGAAACATCTTGTAATAGATTGTCCTAATACCAAACAAATCAGATCTACCTACCTCTTACCTCTGATATTGAATCCATGGATGAAACAAGAAGACGACCTATGGAACAGATTAATAGCCGGAGAAACCACCAGATGGACGGTGGCTATGGTGAACGTAATTGAAATAACATTCCGGCAGATCAATGCGGTAACAACTGCACCAACGCCCTCTTAGGAAGTGGAACCTGTCCAGTGGATGAAGAAGAAGAGGGAATTGTCTGATCACCCTAGAGGTATTGGTACATCCGGAGGAAGGTCTCTGTGAAATTTAGACTTGGACTAACCAACTGCAATGGAAACTTTGATAAAATTCAGGTGTTCCATGAATAAATTAAAAAAAAAAAAAAATTTGATGGGGTTTTTAGAAAAAAAATTGCAGTAAAAAACCCTGCAAAAAAACATCCCGCGAGGAAAGGACATCGTACCGTGATAACACCATCCTTAGAAATAAGAAATATATGCACCATGCATTTTTACTCCCTAAAAAAGGGAAATGTTCCTAACAAAAATGAGAAACAATGAACATATCATTGCTTCAACCCACAAAGCTCCACTGATATTTTTTCAAATTAGTGACCAGCAGAGCAGTGGCATAGGAAGGAAGTAACTTTAATAATATTAATGCCCAATCTCAAATGGAATTTTATGGGGAAAGAACATCTTTTAATAAGCAGAAAGTATCCCTATTGGCAAAGCTAATTACTTTTTTACTCCCTGAAAAATCATTTGACTCCAAGTAGGGAGCAACATCTGATTAGAGCCCTGCTTGTCCCCCTGACATAGGGAGTGAAATGACTTGGCACATAATAAAGTGTATAGTTTTGCCCACCCTTCCGCACCACAGCCTAGATAAAATTAAACAAGACCCTTACTGAGGTTTATTATGGAGCCCTGTTGAAGAAAACCACACATACATTCCTTTTAAGTTAATTGCATCAATACATCAGAGATACAAATTATTTAGTGCCTTCTTCTACAACTATGGATCCCTCCTCTGTAATTCTTTGTGATCAGTTAAATAAGATGCAGGGAGATGCTGGAGACTGCACACACAGAACACATGGTTATATTGAAAAGCCCTCAGCAGTGTAGCATAGAACGAAAAAGAAGGTGCTGTTGTCCGGATGGGTACTAGACTTTCCTATCCTTTAGCAAACAGCCAACATATTTCCTTCAGTGTACTGCCGAAACGTCTGACCTGGTCTTTGAAATTTGCTGCTTTGTTCATCACCTGCAAGGAGTGATGCTTTCACCCATACCCTTCCCCAGCCCCTGTGCTTGCCTCCAATACTAGTTGATAGAGCACTGCACAAAATGAAGGATTGTAGCAGTAAACACTCACTGGGATATTTGCAGACCCAAAATACTTTGCAAGCAAGGTATATTTAAATGCCTCAACATATGATGTGCATTTTAAGAATGTCATGACTCTGCATGTACACAATTCTTTTGCAGTGCATACAAGATTGTTTGCAACATACCCCACCTTTATATCATTGTGTGGGATTAACACAAGTGCTCAGTGAAACTGTTTTTCTATAGAAGCGAGTTACCATATAATGTGAAGGTCCATACCCAAAGGAACTCTGAACACTTGGAAATGATGCAGATTGTGTGAAAAGCATTCTCCACTCTGAATATCCGGTGCCATGAATCTATGGACGAGTAATCCCAGGCATAGTCCATACCCATTATACCTTGTAGGCTAAGTAAATGATATTGCAATGTTGCTCTCTACTTATAGGGTAATGTTAGTCATGCTAAAGTAGGAGACGCTGAACATCACATTTGTCTTTTCAAATTCTTTAGAGGGCAAATTAATATTTGAGTTTCATAATGCGGTAACTTACAAGTGGGCCGCTTCAAAGCACTTGCGTGACATATGTACAAAGAAGAGGAAGTATGGGATTTGGTTACACATCCAAGTAGCCTGCTTACTTACAGTCAGTATCCGATATTTGAGCTGGTAGTTATGTTATGTTATGTTAATTGGACTTATAACACGCCAAAGCCCACGGGCATCCAGGCGCCGAAAGACAGAAGTAATACGTGAGACTCGGTGATTATCCTAGTAAAACAGAATTGTATTCAGCTGTTTGCGGAAGGCAAGATGGTCCTCTATCCTTCGTAGCTGTGGTAGGAGGGCATTCCAAGCTTGAGCACCATGAACATGGAAAGCCCGCCCTAAACCACAAGATCTTTTTATCCATGGCAATGCCAACAGGAACACTTCAGTGGATCTTAAGCATCTCTGAGGTTGATAGAGGTTAATCTTCTCCTTCAAATATAGAGAAGCATTTCCAAAGATACATTTGTGGCATGTAGTGAGCAGTTTGAATTGGATGCGAGCTGCCACCGGGAGCCAGTAGAGTTTTTTCTGGCAGCACTAGTGGGTTCAAAGCTTTTCATCTAAAAGATGATCCGCCCAGCTGCATATTGTATCTTCTGCAACTGTTGGATATCAGCTTTATTGGCCCCTCCCAGTAAGGCGTTACAATAGTCCACCCATGGTAGTTTCACGGCCCTTGAAAGTTTTATACCACCAATATTAGCATGGCTACTTGTCTAAGTACCTTTAAGTGGTAGTTGGTGTTGGTAGTGCTAGCTGTGACATGTGCCTCACTATCAAGACTGTCCTCCATATAAGTGCCTAAGGTCGTGACTTGCTGCACTATTTTAATTTGAATACCTTTTATGGTAAAATAGTCATATTTTTGACTTAATTTAGATTGAGCATGCTGAGAGCCGAAGAGCATCAACTCGGTTTTAGCAGCATTTAAGCAGAGCCAGTTTGCTGACATCCATTGTTTTATGACATAGTAGGCTACAGCTAAAGTTTGTTCAACATCATGGTTCCCAGTTATATTCAATACCAACTGAAAATCATCTGCGTAATTACAGAAAAAAGATCCCCAGAGATTCCAGCTCAACACATAGGGGAGAATGTAAATGTTGAACAGCAAGGGAGAGAGACATGCCCCTTGGGGAACTCCACATGTTATAGTATGTGGCTCGGAGGCACAGTCACCCCAATGGACACGTGACTTGCGGCCCTCCAGAAAAGATCTAAGCCAAGTGATGGCATTATTGGAGAGTCCGCCAACAGATGCCATCCTTGCAAGCAAGATTTTATGGTCCAGCAAGTCAAAGGCTGACGATAGATCCAACAGCATCAGCAGCCCTGACTTGCTGTGTTCCAGTTGACCAAGCATGTGTGTTTGTAAATCCAACAATGCTGTCTCGGTTCCATGGAAACTCCAGAAGCCTGATTGCTTTGCGTGCAATTTACCAGTATCAAGTACATAAGATTGCAGCTGTGTAGTAGATGCCTTGTCTATGAGCTTCAGGAAAAATAAAGTATTTGTGATGGGTCTTAAATCAGCCGCATCCAACGGGTCCAATCCTGTTTTTTTTTGCAGAGCGGTAACTGCCACATTTTTAATCGAGTGAGGAATGGATCCGGTATGAAAGGAAGAACTGACAAACCGACAAAGAAACGGCGCAAACTATTCTCGATGCTTCAATATATATTTAGAGGGGAACATTTCCCGAGGACAATTAGTAGGTTGCATGTTTTTTAGTAACTCCAGCATTTCAATTAAATTGGGTTCAATAAAATTAAAGTTAGACTATATAGTGTGGGTGATGCTTTTGGTTAGGCACAATGAGTAACAGAAATTCTGGCGCGTGAACGTTATTCATGTTACTACAAACATAAAACAAGTGGATGTAGGTACACGTCTGCAAACCTTTCACAGAGCCGAGAGAGGAAGAGTCAAGGTTGTCCGGCAGTATCTTACTGTACTCTCGGGCAGAAGTCAGAGGCATAAGGTGAAAGTGTGGTAGAGTCAGGTTTAGGAGTCATGGGTGGGGAGGGAATGTTTTTAGTTAATGTGTGCAGGCATATCTTGGTTAGATTCTTCTGTTCATGGAACCAGTTTTTCATATTAGTTTTTACTACTTGTGTTGTATTTTGCTGCTAGGGATTTTAGGTGCATAGTAGTGTAATGCAAATTAGCAGAATATCAAGAATAGTTGCTTATTTTAAGAGAAAGAACATTTCAGTTAATTGCTGTGTCTTGTGCCTTATTAAATCTTCTTGAATAGGTGAGAATTTTCTGAGTGCGCTGCTAAAATTCTTCTGAGCGGCTTCCAGAAGGAAGCTGGGCAAGTGCAAATGTGCACAGTTTAGAGGGAACATTGGTCACCGGTACCCTTACCGGTGACCGTTAACCCTTAACGCCTACCGTGTAATGAGGCCCACTATCTGGATTGCAGATGTAGCCATGCAATCCCTTAACTATCTTAGCACACACACACACTCAGTTGAGCGTGAAATGCGTTGTGTGCGGGTCGTGCCTCTAGGCGTCCTGCCTCTGTTTTTGCTGCTGCCTTTGAGGCCGTGTTTTTATCTTACTTTTGTATTACCCATTAAATTACACTTATGACCATTCCTACGTTTTGAGCTGCGCTATTTTTTGTTTACTTGGGCACCTTTATTCTGTCCGCGGAGAGTGCGGTTCCCCTTTCCTCTTGGTCTTTTCGATATATATATATATATATATATATATATATATATATATATATATATGTTACAGGGCCCGCGGTAGCAGCCGTGCAGTTATGGTTAAGTTGCTCATCCAGTAGTAAGACCTCTTTTTGGGCTGCTTATAATAACTTCGGTCCCCTGGACGAATCCTCACCAAACTTTGTATAAAAAGTATATGGGCCACTCTGAATTTTCTGCCAAGTTTGGGGAGGTTTTTACATGGGGGGCAAAGTTATAGGGGGGGTCCACTTTTTTTTTCCATAGACTGAATGGGCAAAAACTTTGCACATGCCTACAGGGCAAACGGCTGAACGGATTTAAACCAAATGTGTGGCAGGAGCGGGGGCTTGGTTCTGAAAGCATGCTTTTGCGTGTTTGGTGGAAATCTGACCAGTGCTTGTGTTGCAAAGAACTGAAATGTACGTCCCAAAAAATGTGTGATATCTGGCTCTGCTCCGCAGACCCATTTCCCTGTTCGCTCTGCAGACAGAAGTCTCATTGGCTTGCAGTATGCCGTGATGTCGCCGAAGATTTCACGCGGCCAGTGGTTGGCTGGAGGGAAGCATGCTGTGCATCAACATTTTTTGCAATTGCCGCCTTGGTGTATCAGAGGACAGTGCAGCGCCAGAAGGGTCTGAAAACATAGTTTATGCCATGTGTTGGAGGGAAGAAGGGATGGAAAGGGTGTGGGAGTGGGAAGTGGTTCGTCTGATATATCTAATGAGGTGGAAGAAGACAGTGGTGTGGCTGCAGTGTTCATGCATATTGTGCCAATTGGCGGGTATGTCGATAGGTGGCTACCGTGTGTGGTGAATGCAGGCAGCCTTATGAAGCATTGGTTTTGTGCAGTTACTAGAGTGCTGAGAGGAGGGCCATTGTGGCGAAGATTTTGTGATTCGGTTGCCAGAAACACCATAGTATGTGAATGAAAGTGGGTAGGGGTGGCTGAGACAGTGTTACGTTTGTAGATTGTGGTAACTGTTGTATGTTTTGCTGTATTGCTGCATTACGATGGGCAGGTTGGGTAGGAATGCTGGTGGCTGTGGTGTGTGTGTCGATTGTATTAGTAGGTCACGTGTTGGCATGCATGGTTGCATTACGTTGTGGTGGGTGTGTGGCCTAGAATATTGGGTGCATGGCTGAAGGCCTTCAGCAAAACCACTGCAGCAATGCAGTTTTGACTGTGCATCAGTCAGAGGGTGGTGATCTGTAAAGAATTGTCATGGAGCACATTTTGGACGTGATAGAGTACCAGAAGTGAGCTGAAATGTGTGTATTGTTGGTTCCATGGGTGTGCCCATTGTTAGAATATGCTAAATTTTTTGGTGTATGGGTGGAGATGGTGTAGGGAGAAGTCCTGCAGTGTGGCCACTGGGTGCAGTGTTTGCATACTGTCAGTGTGAAAGAGGGCATGGTTGAAGTTGAGCTTGTATGTGCTTGGATACAATGCTGTGTGCAGATTGGGTGCAGTAGGGCCAATGTTGTGAAGATGTTGTGGTTAGGTTGGCAGTGACACAATAGTTTGTGAATGGAAGCGGGTAGGGGTGTTTGTGGATTGTGGTAACTGTGATATGTTATCATGGATGGCTGTGTTATGGTGTGGGGGTTGGATGGAAGTGTTGCTGGCTATGTCACGTTTATGGATTCTGGTATCTGGCAACATGTTCACATAAATGGATGCATTATATTGTGCTGGGTGTGGGCAATGCCTAGACTGTTGCGTGCATGCCAAAAGTTGTGCTGGCTGCCGCTGTGGATGTTTGTGGATGCTGAAATCGTGGATTTCTTCGCAGAAGTTTTTACTGGCGGTGCTTTGTAATGGTAAGTATGGAGTGCTGTACAGAAATGACATTGTTGAATGCAGAGGTTTTGGATGTCATTGGTGCATGCGTGTGTGGAAATTTTACAGTACCCAATGAGGCAGTGCGGGAAAAATGACAGTGGAAAGGGAAGAAGTACTGTGTGTGTTTTACTTGGCCGTGGTCCTCGCTGTAGCTGGGAAAGCACACGTGTCACATCTTGCCATTCTGAGCATGGTGGCCATGGAAATGGAACTGTGGGGATTGTCCAATCAGGTGTTCAGGGTGTGGTTGCCAGGAGGGGCGGTACCATTTTTCCCCAATACTGTGTCATGAGGTTGGTAGACTTGGAGGGACACACAGTGCTTATCGTGGGTGATACCTTTGTGCGACATCTGCACAGGTGTTGTGTGGAAAGAGGCGTTGCTGGTTATTTTGGGTTGGAAGGAGTGGACACTTTGTGGGGCAGTCAGTATGATTGCAGTTTCCACGGGATGTGGCCTCTGTCACTACTGTTGATGTTGTAGTGGTGCATTAGGGAAGTCTACATTTGGGTTACATGTCATGTGGACGTTTGCTCTGTCACCTGTGGAAGTTGCTGAATGAAGTGATGAGGATTTCTCCTACTGCTAAGGTCATTTTCTCATGCATAACACCAAGAGGAGTATGGGACCATACCAGTGTAATGTGTCCCCAGCCAGAGGTCTGAAGGTGTATTATAAACAGATGCATTTGTGAATTTATGCGGACTGCTGGGATGTTCTCCACCCACTATGAGATTATGAGGTTGCAAAATATGCAGTGGTTTTGTAGAAATGGCATTTATTTGACCGTCATTGGCAATGCCATTTTCTTTTACTCTGTGCAAAAAGCGTTGACCACAACTTGGTAAAAATGTGAGGAGAAGCAAACAGAAACTCATATAAACATAAAAAACAAAAAAAGGTTGCATAAATCACGTTAAAAAAAACCTTTCAGAGCCACGACGGAAGACCCAATCCCCTACCCTGTTTGAAATTTCTTTCTGCCCCCACCCCTCACTAGCATGAAAATTGTGAGGCTTCCGCTGTACTTTCAGGATTACATGAGGCATATCCTGGGTGGCCATGTGGATGTATGTGGATGCAGAAATCTTGTGTATCGGTACATTTGAACTGTTGAACAGAACTGACAGTGTTAGATGATGACGTCTTGAATGCGATTGGTGGATGCGTGTGTCACTATTTAATTGTAGCCAATGAGGTAGTGGTGGACAGAAAATAGTAGAAAGAGAAGAAGGACTACTCCTGCTTTACTGGTGTGTGGGCCTCGCGGTACTTGGGGAAGCGCACGTGCCACAATCGACATTTCTCACCATGGTGGCCAATGGAAATGGCACTGTATGGAATGTCCAATGAGGTCCTGAGGGTGTGGTACACAGGAAGGACTGGTCACACTGTTTTTCATTCCTCTGCGTAGTGAGGAGGACCGACATGGAGAAACGCATTTAGTTCCTTTTGGGTGATGCCTTTGTGTTAGATCTCCACAAGTATGCCCAGGAAAGACACTTTGATTGCGATTTTGGTTTGGAATGAGTGGACGCATTGTGGTGCGCTGTCAAAGTCTGCACTTTTGGCAATATGATTGCACTTTGCAGACAAGTGGCCAGGTTTGTCCGCATGCATTTCGGTTGCATGTGTTGTTAACGTTTGTTCCATCACCTGAAGAGGTTGATGAATGCTGTGAAGAGGCTTTTTGCCACTGCCCAGGTGATGTCTCAGCCATACCACCAAGAAGAGTATGGGACTATCGTCATGTATGTTGTTCACAGTCAGATGCTGGAAGGGGTCTCATCAACACAAGCATGTCATTGTGTGCCCCCTTGTGGGATGTGCTTCTGCAACAATGACATCATTAATTATCGAAATGCAGATGTTTTCCATCCAAATGGAATTTCTTTGTCCACCATTGCTGATGCCCTTTTATTTGCCCATCTGCAGGAGGCGTTGAAAACTTTACTGTATGAATATGAGGAGGAGAAGAAATCCGAAAGTGAAAATAAAGGTGTTTCTCTAGAAGCACCTAAAAACCCCCACAAAAAATGCTCTTTTGAGAGCCACCACTCATGACGCAATCTCCTACCCTGGTTGCAATTTATTCCCCCATGTCTGCACACAACTCGAAAGCCTCATCTGGGGCTTTTGAGGATGGTGGGCATGGAAATGGGACTGTGCAGGGATTGCGGAATAACGTTTCTAGGTGTGGTGTGTATGCAGAGGAGTGTTGTACCGAGCTGATAAGGTTACATCGAGAGCTTTTCAATCTGATTGGTGGATGTATATGTGACTATTGAACAGTAGCCAATGAGGATGTGCTGCATACAACATAGTGCAAAGAGAAGAAGGACTAATTATGCTGTAGTGGGCTGTGGCCCTCGCAGTACTTGGGGAAGCGCGCGTGCCACATACTTCTGTTTTCAGCATGCTGCCCATGGAAATGGGACAGTGGGGATTTTCGTTTCGGAAGGTGTGGTTCACAGGAACGGACATTGACACTTTTCTCCATTACTGTGCGTAGTAAGGTGGGCAGACATGGTTGCATTTACTTTGAAAGGTAATGTGGCACAGCAGATGTGGTCCGACATCAAATACAGCTCCAAACTAAAGTGGCCAGCTACTCTGTTCTGAAAAGGTACAAACACATTGCGGAAGAACTGTGGGGTGTGGCCTTTTGTAGGGGCACAGTGGAGATCTTCCATCAAGAAAACAGGACTATATTGTTCATCCAAACACATAGATGAGCATTGGCAACAGAAAGTGCAAGTGCTGATCAATTGGTAGGCAGCATAAACATTATGCAAGCCAACTAGATTATGTAAACACATATGATTAAGAGCAATCTAAGACATTTAACTGGAAAATGATATCACAGATGAGGCAATGTGCATTTATATAAGGCTGGCATGACACCCAAATTAGAGCGGGTGAAGTTGAAATAATAATAGTAATCTTAACAAAATCAGATAGCCACAATGGAAAAGGTGTTGTAGAACACCAAAAGTTGGACATGCAGAACAACAGCAAAGAAAATATAGACATGAGAAGTGTCAAATGTGCAATAAGATCACAATAATAATAACAAGAATAACAGCCAGAAAAATACAAGAGTGGGGATGGCCTATTTTATTGGTAAACATCTAAAATTCAAAAAGAAAAAAAGAGAGAATCCCCAGAGAGAAATAGGGGGGAGGAAAAGAACACTGTTAGTAAATATAAGGAGTATAATCAACTAATCATAATAGACGCGGAAATACATCAGTGATATAGAAAACAACAATCTTAAGTAGTTAAATCGCACCCGATGGGGCCTACGTACCTATAAATGTATGAAGCTCCTCGTCAAGATTGTGGCCAATGGGAAACTTAGTGTCGAAATCCAGAATATATCTGGTTTCTAACTGTCTCAGTTTAAGTACACGATTCCCACCTCTGGGGTGAATCGGAATGTGCGCCACTGCAAAGAATTTGAGAAGGGAGTGATCATTATTGTGCTTTTCTTTGAAGTGCTTGGCCATAGGATATGCGGGATCAGAGTTTTTGATGGCCCTAAGATGCTGTAATATTCTAAGCTTGAGCTTGCATGTAGTACTCCCGACATACCATCTCATGCAAGGACATGAGAGCACATAGACCACAAAAGTGGTATCACAATTCATTGAGTATCTAATGGACTGATGACATTGAGTGACCGGATGCAAGAAGGATTTGCATGAAATAGCATGAATGCAGGCCTTGCATTTGCAACATTTAGAAAATCCTATTGGGGATTCCATCAACGATTTCATATAAGGTGGCTTGGTATTAATGGGTGACAAGAAGCTGGAAACCAATTTGTCCCTAAGTGAGGGTACACGTTTATATGTGATGGTAGGGCGTTTAGAGAGAAGAGGACCAAGATCCTTGTCAATGATGAGAATTCGCCAGTGACGTTCTATGATTTTACGAACCTGATTAGATGCATTGTCAAATGTGACAATCAGGCGGGGGTCATCATTGACGGTAGTTTTGACAGGCTTGATACTGTATAGTAGGTAATCCCTAGAAAGTCCACGTGCCTTGGTATAAGCCTGTTCTATAATTCTGCGCTCATAACCTTGCTTGATAAAATCCTTAGCCGCCTGGGCACAATGATAATCAAAAGATACCAGATCTGTGCAGTTCCTGCGATATCTAATGAATTCCCCATACGGAATACTGCGTTTGCATGATGTAGGATGACAACTGGTGGCATGTAAGGGCAGGCCAGTATTAGTAGGTTTTTTGTGTAATGCAGTGCATAAACCGGTTCTCTCAAGGGTCACCACTACATCGAGGTAGACAATTTTGGTCGAACTGTTGCATTCTGTGAAACTCAAATTAGACTTGTTGGTATTTAATAATTTCACAAATGAAAGCCATTCAACCTTAGTGCCCTTCCATATAACGAAAACATCGTCGATATATCTCCACCATGCAACAATATGTGTGGCAAAACTCGATGTAAGTAGATCGCTTAAGAAAGTGGCCTCCCACCATCCCATTGTTAAGTTGGCATAAGACGGGGCAAAAGTGCTACCCATGGCGGTACCTCTTACTTGGCGAAAGAAAGAACCCTCAAATAAGAAAATATTGTTATTGAGGCAGAAAGAGAGCATTTCAAGAATCATGGAACTATGGCTGTAGAAATTCAATGAGCGAGTATCAAGAAAATATTTACAAGCATCCATACCAACTTGATGGTCAATGGAGGTGTAAAGAGAGACAACATCAAGGGTTGCTAACAGTAAGCCCTCCTCCCAGGGTATATTAGAGATGTGTTGTAAAAAATCTTTGGTGTCCCGTAGATACGAGGGTAGAACAGAATAGCACATTGTGAAGTGTTTGTAAGAGTGTACTTTCACAATAACACACTGTACATTGCAGTACACTGCACTTTTCCACTGTCCGAGGGTTCGCCTCCTGTCAGCAAATAAGGGCCCAGGTGCAGCGTGGTTGCGGTCGCATGATGATGTTGCAAATGTTCTCGATGGGCATGGCTGTGTGGAGGATGCATTTTGGCTGAAATAATTTGTGCCAATCTGCATAGATATCGTATGCATACCGTTGCATCTGTGGACTTATTGACAGTGTGACACAAGTGCGCCAACCTTTTGGGAGGAGCTGGGTGTTTATAAGGTGCAGCAGGTGGGATGTTTATGTGTACAGCTACCTGTAGGGCGTGGGTGGGCAGCTTCAAATAATTAAACTTTGTCACAAGTTTCTTCGCATATGCTGGAGAGGGGCAGTATCGCCAGGAAACGTTTGCTCCCACAACTACTTGTAGGTAGTTCACAAGATGTGGACATGTGGGTCGTAGGGGTGTCGTACATATGCATTCATTGTGCTTGCTGATATGCCGGGCAGGCGCGGTGTCCCTAGGACACCTACCTTTTCCTTACATGCAGTCATTCCCACCAGTACTGTGCGCCACTGAGTCATAATGGCATTTTGCAAACAAAGGAGAAGCCACATGTGTAAACTATCACAATTTCAATAGCAACATATGTGTGTACACATTCACACATACTGTTAGGAAAGGGAAGGGGTAGCACAAGTGAATATTTATTGTGGGGAATTGGGGATTTATACAAGTTGGTCGTGAGGGGATGAAGGGATTGAGGTATCATCATAAGGTCTCTGATCACACATATATTCTGGGGATGGCGGGCTGAGAAATGTGGTAGTGCAGTGCTATTTTATTTTCTCCATAATATGTCCTTGTACGTAATCTTTTAAGGCGGCAACATTTATCACCCAGTCTTCCATTTTGGCTTCCAGGATGTCCACTTTGCTACTTACAGAGTTTCTTTTCTTTTCTGTACTACCATGCTGTTGTGGAAGGGGTGTCGCTTTCGCTGCCTTGCTTTCCATTCCAATATGTTCTCTTACCATAACCATAACGTCCCTATAGACCTATTTCCATTGATTTTCATGGGTTTTTACTAGTGTAACTTTACCATAGCATCCCTTTAACAACATGTTTTCACTGATATATCTATACATATATACACATATATATGTATATATATATATATATATATATATGTGTTCTAATGTACATAGGGAAACATTGTGGATCCTGTAGTCAAAGGGTTAAATCAGATGACTACTGTTAAGGCCAATATATGCCTTGAACTGGCCAGTTATAGGATGTTTGCCTGGGGCTGTTATACAATCGATTTGTGGTCTAAGCCTAGCATACTTCAAGGTAAGCTGATGACCTTGAATATGGGGCTAGAGGCCCAAATTCCTTCAAGGAGTATACAGGTCTTATATATCTGCTCCCTGAGTTACACACCCAGCAAATATGGAGGACCAAAAACAAAGGAAATAGCACTGAGCCACTGCTATAACTCATGCAGGGCTATAATGCTATTAGAGGTTTCAACCAATTCAAAGCAGAATGTGGGAGCTATAGGTGGGAGGATAGCTCAGGGGAAACATGTTTGTGTTGGAAGCAAAACGATGCATAGCAACTGAGGTTTGAATCCTGGCTTGCGCTTAGAAACATGTCTCTGGTATAGTGTGTTTGCAGTGATTCCATCAACCATTTAAGGTGTATGCTCTCTGACCCAACACTGTGGTAAATGGATCTGGGTCCTGTTATCCACCAGAGTTATGTTGTGGCCTTCTAGTTCCACTCTTCTATGTTGACTTTGTTAGTGTCTGTGTGTGTGAAAGGGTAGTGTGGGGGTGGGGTGGGAGGGTCAGGTAGCCTTGGGTAAGGGGGGAACCTCCTCATTAGAAAATGACACAATGTCGACATACAAGAGTTGAACTAGAACATGCTTTGTTCCCTGATTTGCCTGCGCTTTTCAATAAGTCGCAAAGGTATCGTTCACCTCTGGCTATTTGAAACCGACTCGGAGGGTCCTTATCAACCCTTCTGTGCATTTCCCTTCCCTCGGGATTGCAGCAGGCTGAGCTGCTTCTCTTGAACATTTTCTCTTACTTCAGGATGGTTTATATGGCCAATGCGTACACAGGCAGCCTATAAAGATATTAATGTGGGGCGGGCGCAGCCCACAGAAAATGCGCAGATATAGTTTGTGAATTGGGCAACCTGAACATTTGAAGAATCATGCATCTGACAATCTGCATCGTTTGTCTTTTCTTCATCTTTTGAAATCCTTGCAAAATGGCTTAGCGGTTACAAAGAAGAACGGTAATGCAAGGATTGGATGGAAATAGTGTAGGAATGAAGCACTGTACTCTCGAGGGGTATAATATTATACAAGGGTCTGTAATGACTTCTGCTCTGACGGAGTATTAGGGTGAGTAGTGGTCAAAGGACCTGCTCAGCACCCCCACACTTCTACACACCAACAGTGACCCTAATCACGCACGGAAAACAGATGTACCTGCTTCACCTCTTGGGGTAGCGCGGGCTGAGGGAATATACTCTCACGAGGGGTGTGAATGTGATCCAGTAACAACCCAAACAACAAAGTATCACAGTCCAAAATAAAGGGAATGTCCAGTCATGTTCTATTAAAATATATAGACTTTACTAAAAACACATCATCAATAACTAAACAGAAAAACACCATTCAACACTCACCCCTGTGGAAAGAGTCGAGAATATGCGAGAGGTAAAAAGATGCCGCTCTCTGGATGAGAAGACAGGGGGGACAGCAAAACCTCTACCACAATGTTCTTCACAAATGATCTGTGGTTCAGTGAAACGGTGCACAGGTGACCTAACCAATCTCTAGGGCCCAAAGATGGACCAGGGGGGAAGTAATGGGTTAATAGTAACTTTTCGCCTGTCTTTCGCAGCTCGACAGCATCGAACCAGGATTCAAGCTGTTGTGCGAACTGATCAAACCAAGTTTGAACCAAGTTGTGTTAGCCCAAGTAGCGAGCTGGCGTCGAGTAGGTTTTAGTGCACTGGTTCAGTTCAATTTGAAGGTGGCGTTTGATGCAGGTTGAAGTGCTCACCAGGACGAGTTCTTAGCTGGTTCGAGACATACGGTAGCAGCTGGTTAGGGTCAGCGTGTGATGCTCCAGAGGTTCCAGTCAAGGTATGGGGATGGTTCAAAGCTGTGATCCTGATGTTCCAGTGTGCGGTTCAACAAAGCAGCTGTTTGATGTGGAACCAGTTCGATTAATTTTGACAACTGCTGGTTATAGTCAGCGAATGACATTCAAGCAGTTTGAGACTAATTACTGCGGAGACAGGTGCTTGTGCCTGCTCTAGCGCTTAGAAGTCTGCTATAAGGATATAGCGTTATAGTAAGTCTAATAATCCATCTTTTTTAAAACAATCCAAGCACTCTAACAAATGGGAAATTTTGTCAGCAAGCAGAATCTTAATGACATGATTTTTGTTTTGTTTATGGCGCATAAGGTGGTGCAAAGCACCATCCCAAGTCCAAAACATTGCTACACAGAAAAGAGGGAAGGGGTTATGTATAGAGGTACATCTCATTGGCATGGCAACCTGCAACACTTGTGGCATGCATTGTGCAAACTAAAGATTGCATTTTCTTTAGTTTGCCCTCCAGTATATTTACCAATGAGTGCTTCTTTAACAAAATATGCACCAATTAGGTGGTGTGTAAGGTGCATGCCAGGTTTTTGTTTCAGGCTGTGTAGGGACACTTAAGCAGCTTTAATGCCAGGACCACTTCCCTCTAATCAATAGAAAACGAAATGCCCCGCATTAGAAACAGAAGACAGCACCAGGTAGGCCACTGTGTCAGGTACCGCTGGGTGTCCCTCGTTGATGTCTTTGCCCTCCCGGAACTTATTGCTGGAACCACTTAGGGAGTCATTCTCAAATGGGTGGAGCAGAAAATGAAAGGACAACAGCAAGGCACCCCCTGACTGCTAGACACCACCTGCCCCCCACTGCATACAGCAGTACCACCCCTCCTCTGTGCACCTCTGTATCCCCTGTTGTATATCCTTTTTGTTGTTATCTCTGAAAAGCGCTCTGTCATGCATCTGTACTGTTGTACACCTCTGTAAAGCGCGCCATTGTGTATCTGTATTGTTGTATATCTCTGTAAAGCCTCCATTGCTTCGCGTAGACAGGTCCATGCTCAATGAATACCATAACAACATAACATAATAAGGAGCATTGCTTTTACACTTCCATGTTTTGGTTGAGCTAATTTTTCTGCCTTTCCAAGGAATAGGAAGGCAGCAAAGTGAAGTTTGCATCTCCCCTTTTCTTTTCGTCTCCGTCTCGGAAGAGCACACAGCTTAACACTGGTACGAAAATGTCACGCCGGCGTAAAACCAATGGATTCCTACGGAATACGCTTTGGTTTAGAACCTGCTAAAGACCGGACTTGTTTTATTGGAACCTATTAAAAAATGCTTCCTGCAAACCGTAATTTGCGCGCAGCGTTGTTTTTTTCTCAAAAAGAGTAAAAGTGACGAGGAAAGGTGGGTTTGCCTTCATTTACTCCTCACGAATGCACTCTGCTTTTTGAGCGATCAAAGTTGCATGTACAAGCAACATGTATGTGCAATTGTTTCTTGTCCCCTGCAAGAAACCAGCATATATTCTTAAATGAACCCCATAATGTACTATTACCCAACCCAAAGGTACCTAACTTTTTTACCCCAGAAATGTTTGAGGCTATGTCTACACCAGAATAGAAAGCAGTGACATTTAGTGGCTCATTGGAAAGTCCTGGGGCCAGATTACAGAAACTTTGCACCGGTGCAAGTTGCACTAGAGCAACGTTTGCCCTATTTTTTAAAACAATTGGACAGATTAGGAAACAATTGCACCATAACAAGGGCAGTTTGGCAGGGTATAAGCACCAGGACAAAAATTGCCCTCTGTCAAAAAAGATTCTTGTTCACTGCACTAATGCAACAGGGCAAAGTTTGATATGCGGGTTGCAAGTTCGAATACCAGCAAGGTTGACAGCCTTTCATCCGTCTGAGGTCATTAAAGTGAGTACCAATTTCGATTGGGTAATAATAATGTATGTAACCATGTGCTATGTAAAGCGCTTTGGATCAAAGTGCTATATAATTATCAAATTATTATTATTATTATAATTGTTAGTTAATGGCAACCTGGAAGCACAATGAGCACACCTTTCTACACACCTCTCTCAATAGGGCACCAATGATGGAAAACCACTTACGTTGGTCATCAGTTTCGTCTGATGCTTTGGACAAGCCAATGACAAGAGCAGCTGCCAGCATCAACAGTGTCTTCTGTGCCATGGTGCTGCCTGGATCTCTGTCACGAGCGAGCAGTGACAGGCTGTGATAGACAGGAGTGCCGGAGGAGCACTGCTTTATACATCTGCCCTGTTTGTTTTAAATATTTGGGGAATTATTAGTCAAGGAGGATATTTGTACGGTTTCTGTAACACCCATAATTAAGGTATGGCTACAAAAGGATCTTGTGCAACCCGGGGATCGTTTCAATCAGTTATCGCGAGAGTTGTCTACGTAGGTCAGGTGCCACTGTTTGCTTAAGAACAGCTTGCACTAATGGCCTGCTCCAGATCGACCAAGGAGCCAGGGACTCATCTGTTATCTGCTTAGGAGGGACTACACTAAAAGATACTTGATTCTATTATATACATATTTGCTAAGGATTAAAACACAAGTTATTGTCACCTCATATCTTAGGCCCATTCATGCAAACAGGGGTGTGCTCTACACATGGGTAGTGCAAGATATCCATGTGACTAGTTGGAACCACAGCTTGTAAGTTTGCCTCTGCCCTCTCCTTCATTTTCACTGAGGACGCAGCACTGATTACAAGGTTAATGGTTATGGTAAAATGTCAGGTATTTCAGAATACTGCAGGTTTTACCTCTGCATATATTGTGTCGTTGTTACCAAAACTGTTTTTTTTCAGTCTGATTATGTGTGGAGGAACTGTACTCCACACACAAGCATTAGTACATGAGGTTTTCACCATGCAATATTACCGTATGTGGTAATAACGCCTATGCCCAATGGAGTCCTATGGGCTTCAAAATGGGGAAAAGTAGAAGGGTTTTGAAACATGGGAACTGGAACCTTCAAGTGACTGCCTGCTTACCACGTGTGGTAACAACAAACTTGTTGGGCAGTATTAACATGGGTAACACTGCCAGAATTGTGTTCGGGCCTTTACACGTGTTACATTGTTGGGCATTTGTATAGCACCTTTCACCATTGATATGGTCACAGTGCGCTGTGGGTTGAACGTCCTTCTGGACCGTAGTCCAGGTCAGTGGAGAAGCTAGGGTGGTAAGTAGAGCCTGTGTGCACTCACTATGTGTGCAGCTAGACCGAATTAGAATGTTTCCTATATTTGTGTTACAAAGAACCAACCCTCTACCTTGGTCGCACCATGCTGAATATGGGCAGGCAAAGCTGCGAATCAAGGGGTCACCTATAAGTGGACAATGGGCCTCATTACAATAGTGGCGCTAAGGCAACAACAGCGCTGTTGTTACCATGCCGCCACATTACGAGTTCTGCTCGCGGGTGTCGCTCCGCATGCCTGGTCACACCAGGCATGCAGAGTGCCACCCGTGAGCAGAACTGGATGGTAGCAATGGTACCGTTATGAACAGTTTCACTGCTACCATCCTCCTCTTTCCCATTGAGCCTTATGGGGGCTCAAATGGGAATGGGGACGTAGCGGCTCCGGGTCCCGTGCAAGGGGAAATACCGGGCGCGCCGAGGTCAGAATGGCCCGGTAATTCCCCTTTTGTGGGACCCGGAGCCGGACCTGAGTTTGGTGATAGCCATGACGGTAGAAACGGCATGGCTACCTCCAACCTCGTAATGAGGCCCAATGTCTGGTGTGATCATTCTACTACTTAGAGGGGTTTACTCGCTCTCCCTGGCAATGCCAGCTATTCTCATTGCGCAGACTAAGAGCTGACCCGTCCTAGTGAAAGTCCTTGAGGGATACAGCTCGACCTTCTGCTTCCCTCCACCTGTAATGCAATGGATTCTTCCATCGACACAGGTCAGGTGATCTGGCCTTTAAACAGGCCCTAGTGGTACCTTTAGTAAAGTAGCCCTCTTAAGATCCTGAGAGCCCAGCAAACTAGTGCTGCATCGCAATATTGCCCTCCTCCCAGGTTTTTTTGAGAATTCCGAGATTTTGCAAAGCTCAGGCTGGGGGGATGCTCTTTCTCAGTTCTGGCCCCTACTTTGTGGAACTCTCTGCCTGTGTCCCTTTGAGACATTGCTGATCACTTGCAGTTTCGTAAGACTCTGAAAGCGTGTAATTTCTTATTTTCGGGCCACCTGGACAGTTCCTGCTCTCCTAGCTGTGTTTTAGTGCCTTGATGCCTTGTGGCCGTAGTTCACACTTACAAGTCCCCATACCATACCATACCTAGCAATTACTGTTAGGGGGAATTCTCCAGAATGGCTAATTTCCCTTACCTACTGAGTCCCTCAGCAGCTTTGCTGGATTTCTAGGATTTATTTGTTTCACCTGGTAAGAGTGTGAGCCTTTATTCCCACTCTTACATGTGTTTTGCTGTTTGTGTTTAACATGTTTGTGTTCATAGACTGTGGAGCTTCACCTACTCCATAGGCATCATCTTTTTACTGTGTGTTACACAGCACCTTTAGAGCAGCGACACAGGGTTGTCTTTTTCAGACTTCCCACTTTTAAACTCCATTTTCTGGGACTGACTACCGTCTCCCAGAACCTGTAAAGTTGCCATTGACTTTATTAGTCTTTTTAAAAGCACAGACCCAGTACAAACTATCTTACATAGAGTACTGGAAAGGGTTAATAGTTATTCCTTTTTGTCTGTCTCTCATGGAACATTTTTTCATTCCCCTTTCTTCCTTAGGTGCCTGAATGTCTGAGGGGGACAGGATGTGAGGGAGGGGTTTGAGACTCCCTTCACAGGGTCTCCTTGGAGACCCATGTTGCACTCTGTATGATTGGCTCTGGTGACTGTCCCGCCAGGACAGCCACCCTGCTGTGTGATTGACAGCCAGGCTGTGTGAATGGGGGAAAACTGCATAAAAAGCAGGTCTCTGGGACTTGGAAGGCAGCGTCGCCACTGGATTGAGAGAACCCAAAGAGAAGCTGAAAGAAGAAGACCACTACCACGACTGAACCTCCCGGTGAAGCCCTGCTACGGGTCTGAATCTCCAAACTTCGACAACAGAGAAGATCTGCAAGGAATCTTCTTCCCTTGAGCTTGTGGGACCAACCAGTTCACCAAACACCAAGCAAGGCCTCCCTCTCCTGGTCGAATTTGCTGTGCACAGCTGCAGTGAACCGGATAGCCAGGAGGACTGGACCATTTTCGGGTTTTAAGGAGCACCCCTTTTATTTGTTGCTTTGCTCTGTTGCTGGTTTCTTCCCTGGGCGGTCCGACAGTCACTTCTGGAACCGTGAGACTGCAGGATCTGCCATGAACTACTGCCTCAGCTACAGCCTTCTTCTTCATTTAAGGTACTGTTCTAATCCGGTTGTTTGTTCCATCCGACAGCAGTGAATAACTTTTCCTTCAACCAACTTCATTTCGAACTCTTGGCAAAGACTTAACCACGAACTACTCTGAACTGTGTGATCCTCTGCAAAGACTCCGAACCATTAACATTGGCCCAGGCCTATTGATTTGAATCCTCATTGTAGCAAGCCTTTTCTAGATTGCCCTGCCTACTTACTTGTTGGTGCTGTTTAATTTTGTATAACCTTGCCTTTCCCCCCCTTTGAAATTGCTGGAGTCCCATTTTGCTCACACTTCATTTTGAGGATAACTTGTTCAGAATTGATTGAGTGTTGTGTAGCATATTAAGAGTGTGATTTTTCTGCTGCTTTATTTAGTGAACTGTGTTAATAAATGTATATTCTTTTACTCAGAAACTTTGAGTCAGTGTTTGTTTGAACCATAGTAATTGGTGTCCTTTGTGTAAGTATTGATACTGCTCACTTTACTCATGAGATAGGTCTGGCTGCTCAGCCATCACTACCACTTTACTGTGTAGTACAGGCTTGTACCAAAGGTGAATTTGTACTGTCACTTGTAGTCTTAATTGTGTGTGGTGTTCCCAAAGGGTACTGCATATGATTCTGCCTAACAATTATCAGTTTGATTTTAGTGATAAAAATGGAGCATTTCGCGAATACTCCATATTTAACTGCTCTGCCAAACTGCGGCTCTGACAAAACCTGCTTTTTTTGTGGAGGGGACTTTCTACAAACGAAAGCAGCACTGCATCCGTTATCACTGCATTAGGTCATCCCACATGCAGTAATGTGGCATTTCTGTATGGAGCCCTCGAGGAATCCAAAACGAGTGATAACTGAAGGGTTCACATGGCTCTGAATCATGCAGACCCTGCATGTTACTGCATGATCACCATATACAGTAAGAGTAGTACCGTTTGGAGGTATTAATAGAGGTAATGCAACGTGAATGGTGGTGGTATCTCGTCCTTGATCCAACTGGACGTGACAGTTGCTGTTGGCACTGCTGGTTACCCAGGGCTTGGGCATGCACTGTGGGAGGCTGGCATCCAGGGCACTGCACAAGCCTGGATGAAATCCTTTCGGTCAAATAGATCCACTGATGCCATTTCGGAGTAGCCAGAGGTAGCAGCTGCTAACCCTGACAAAGTCATTGCTACCCCTGGCAGTGCCTCTGCGACCCCTGGTGAAAGAGGCATTGTCAGTAACAGGTACAAATCTTTAGCCCTCATAAGCATCCGATTCAATAAAGAAAAACAGCATGATCTTATTATTATTATTATTTTTTAAATTTGTGATATTGTTCGGTAAAACTTTTCACAAAACAATAAACCACAATTCTTTCACAATGAAACAATTACATTTAAGCACAGAAAAAAGAAAGAAAGTCAGATAACATATACAATAAAAAAGAAACATACATACAATACAACATATAAAGTTTTCCCTGCAAACAAAGAACACATTGGCTGTCCCAACGTCCAACAAAAGATAAAACAGAAGTCAATAATCACCCAATATTTTCAAATTCTTAAGTTCAAACCAGATGTACCAGAGCCAATTCCTTCTCAAACGCCAACCACACATAGGAAAGAGCAATAGCCCTAGACATACTACAACCAGAGATGCCATTCTGCCAAAGTAGGTCACTCTGAATGTCTAGAAAGCCTTCTGCACAATGCCGGTAATATCTCATGTAATACATGTACATTCCTCTGCAGAAGGTTAACGTATGTCTAAGTGTCTCTATCACGCCAAGATCTTTACTAAGATGGCAGGTCTGTTCATCTTTAGGCATTCCCATCCATGCTTCTGTTATCTCCAACACCAGATGTTTGTTTAGTCGTATGTTCAGAAATATCCTTCGAAGCTTAGATGAAGGAAACTGCTAAACGTATTTCTGTGTCGATACATAAAGTATAGACCAACGTAGTTGCTCAAGGATGGTAGGCAGCCCGCGTGGTCATGATTATTGGCCCAAATTCATAGTTGTGAATAGGTTCAAAAGGACACCTTGATTCTCTCGCCAGTCTGGAGTCCATTCGATCTGTTAAAAAAATCTCACGTTCTTCTTTTCAAACTCTGATAGAGAGGAAAGAATAGAATTCCCCTCTGCACATCTCATTTTTAAATAGATATTAATATGGTGCTTAATAAAGATATGCCGAGCTCAATGTGAATCACTTGTATAGGGGTCGGTTTAGATAACCCCAAATTATTTCACCAAATATACTCCTCTAATCGCACCTCCCAACCAACAGAGTCAATATATGAACATTCCAGGGCGTATCCGATGCTCGATACCAACTTCTGTCGGTATATCGAGATCACAGCAGCTAAGCTGTAGCCCACTTTGTTGGTTACAATTTCTTTACTAGAGAGCATCATGGCGATTGCTCTGGAATGTCGCTTTTTAAACAAACCCTGTTTCTTTTTTTCGTTGGTCACCTCATAGCCAAATACCGATAGCACGGGACAGAATACATAATGTGACCTGGTGTAGTTATGTCTTTGAATTATCCCTTGACTCCCCCAAATCTCACGACCATTAGATTTATCAAAGTTAATGTGAAGATCCTTTGCTTTTGCATAGGCAACTAATGCAGATGCACTCCTGCTAATAGCTGTACAGGTAGAGTCAAAGATTTCCAAATCATCGGCGTAAACCAAATATGGGATTCTTTCCCTCCATTGTTTCGGAGCAAAGTTACGGACGTCCCTCAGGCAATTACCTACGTCAGCCCAGAAAAGGTTGAACAAAACAGGGGTTAGGACACAACCCTGATTTACACCCTTCTGATGTTAATTGGGGCCGATAGCACCTCCGAACTGTCCAACCTCACTCGTGCCATTGTATTTTCATATAACAATTGACATGCATGCAACAGGCGGACAGGCATTCCCACATCTTTTAACTTTGTCCACAGTTTCACACTGTCAAGCATATCAAAAGCTGTGGCGAAATCAATAAAAAGGATGGAGAGGAATTGTACCCAGCTTGCCGAATGAGAGAATTCACTATGAATATGTTATGAGTGCAAGATAAACCCCTCCGAAAAGCAGTCTGAAAGCGGGTTTGGATCTTTCCATTAGAGATCCATTTCTTGATGTTTCTGGGAATAGAGGTGGCAAAGGTTTTACTCAGACCATCCAGTAAGGACAATGGTCGATAATTTCTTGGGTCATCTCGATTGCCGTTTTTAAAGACTGGAATAATATACGAGTGCATCCACGAGGAGAGTATACGTTCTGTATCCACAATACTTTCAAAGAGCGGACTTAAAATATCTGCCCACAGCTCAGGGTTGGCGTGCATAACCATATTGCAAACCCCATCTAGGCCTGGGGTTCTAGATTGTTTTAAATTCTTAATTTAGAAAATGTGTTATTTACTATACGCTGATGACCATGTATTACTATCTCAAACACTCCCGTCGGCTTACAACATATGCTAAAAATCCTCAACACTTACGTTAAGAAGAATAACCTTGTGATAAACACTGACAAGTCGCAAGTCATGGTCTGTAGACCAAACTGTAGAATCAAGGAGCGGTCTTATAAGTGGAAATTGGAGCATGTGGATCTTATAAAGGTTTATCAGTATAAGTATTTGGGTGTCACAATAACAGACTCGATCAAATGTGAGACGAGCAAAATAGAATTGCAAAGTAAACTGGAGACTCTCATTTCCCAAGCCAAAATACTAACATGGAAATTTGGCAAATTCTCACTCAAACAGATAGTCCTATTTTACCAACAAAAGGTGATCCCATCTCTAACTTATGGGGCTGAAGCTAATATCCCCAAAGGCCAATACTGGTGGGATAAATGTGAATCTCGATTCTGGAAACAAATATGATGTCTTCCTAACTGCACACCTCTCCCATTGATACGTTTTGAAGTTGGGCTGATTTCTCTACATGCACATGTGCTATGGAAAATGGCAGCCTTCCTAAGGAAGTCCCTGTTGAGTCTCAATTCTCTGAATACTCTGGGTGTAGTAGCCCAATAAACACATGCTCCCGAAAACATGGCTTAAGTGTACTATAAATGCCTTGGCGGATGCAGCTGTTGGTTTAGATTTGTTATTACAAAATCCTGATCGTGCTAAAATGAAAATGTATCAGCATGATTGGATCATGAATCGAACGAGATGCTTGACATATAAGGATTTTATCTCCGTTTTGTTTGGGCACAAAAAGTTCTGAGTTATGGCTGATTATCTAGCTAAGTGTCCGTCCCCTCAAATACGATCTCAATATCTGCGATTCAGCCTGAAACTTTGACCAACGCAAGATGTTTTGGCGAGAAGAAAACGTATTGTCGTTTCTGCAAAAACCTTACAGTGAAAGAAACACTCCAACATTGCATTGCAAAATGTCCGGCTCTAAAGGGTAAAAGAGAAATGTATTTTAAGAATCTTATTGTGAATCATTGTTATATGGATCCAGATGAAACTTGGTATTGTGTTTGGTATTGTATTTTCACCAGTATGAAATTAGCTGTTCGAGTTGCAATAGCTCAATATCTAGAATCCCTGTTTCAGAAGTTACCAAAGTAACTTAGTCAAGTATAATAAATGGTACTACCGGGGAAGTAATCTAGATATAAATTGTTGTAAATTTCAATGAATTTCTGAAATTATTTGTTGATCTAAATGTATAGTGTAAATATGTGTTTAATAATGTTTTATTTTTATTATTTCTTTGAATTGTATTTGAATTGAATTTATATTTGAAAGGTTGAATCTATCAACCAACCAAATAAAAAATAAAAAATGTCTTAATTATCAGTATTAAGTTCTCTTTACCTACATCGATTTCCACCGTTGCCCTTTTAATAGTCATGGGGGTAGGAGGGACATGCCTTACATTCAAAACAAAAAAAACATTTCCCATTGCTCCGCCGAGATTGTATTGATTAATGCTCTCCAAAAAAATATCCTTATTGTAAAATACTGCCATAGATATTTGCTGTTGTTATTATTTAATGCCTCAGAGAGGGTCTGCCATTAAGAATGAATATTGGACATTTAAGGGTCAATTCATAGAATTCAGGGCAGAAGTAGTGCATGCGCCTGGTGCAGAGAGGGAGCGTGTACCACGCGTGTGCCAGGTGCAGCGCAAAACAGCATTTTGGCGCACCGTGTATTCTTGGATTTCCCAAGCCATTTACAGCCGTGGCGCAGCAAAAATCCAGCAGAGCCAGTAACACCCCCAAGAACTCCCTTGTGCCAGAAAAAGACATATAAATCCCCAATATCGTGCAAAGGGCCGTGTTAACCTTGGACCAGCATACAGCCCCCTACACCGTATTTGTGTGAAAACCAGAGCGTACCCCGCTCGCGGCAGCCAAATCACATGAAAAGGGCCTTGCGAAACCCTGCGAAATTTCGTTCGAGGCTGGCGCAAGCAAAATCACGTGAAAATCTGCTTGTGCACCCCCTTAATTACACGTACCCCACTCGCGCCAGCCAAAACGTGTGAAAACCTACCCATGCATCCCCTTGAATACGCGTACTCAGCTCGTGCCATCCAAATTGCGTGAAAAAGGCCTACCATAACCCCTTCAATAAGAGTACCCCGCTCGCGCCAGTCAAAATGTGTGAAAACTCCACGCGCACCCCCTTTAATACGGGGAACCTGCTCGTGCCAGCCAAAACGGTGAAAACTCCACACGCACCCCGTGAATTCACATAACCCTGCAGGCAGACCACACCCCAAGGGTCCCCCATCACCCATGACCATGGCCGCAGGCAGCCCATACCACAAGGGGCCCCCATCACCCGTGACCACGGCCGCAGACAGCCCACACCACAAGGGTCCCCCATCACCCGTAGCCATGGCCGCAGGCAGCCCACACCACAAGTGCCCCCATCACGCTTTACCATGGCCGCAGGCAGCCCACACCACAAGGGTCCCACCATCACCCGTGACCATGGCCGCAAGCAGCCCACACCACAAGGGTCCCCCCATCACCCGTGACCATGTCCGCGGGCAGCCCACACCACAAGGGTCCCCCCATCACCCGTGACCTTGGCCGCAGGCACCCCACACCACAAGGGCCCTCCATCACCCGTGACCATGGCCGCAGGCAGCCCACACCACAAGGGACCCCCCATCACCCGTGACCATGGCCGCAGTCAGCCCACACCACAAGGGCCGCCCCATCACTCGTGACCAAGGCCACAGGCAGCCCACACCACAAGGCGCCCCCATCACCTGTGACCATGGCTGCAGGCAGCCCACACCACACGGAACCCCCCATCATCCGTGACCATGGCCGACGGAAGCCCACACCACTAGAGCCCCCCCATCACCCGTGACCATGGCCGCAGGCAGCCCACACCACAAGTGATCCTCACATCACCTGTGACCATGGCCGCAGGCAGCCCACATGGCTACATACACTGCATGCAGGCCCCGACTCATGTACCCCACCAATGATGGCAACCTGCAAACAGGCCCCAACTCATGTCCCCCCACCAGTGACGGCAACCTGCAAGCAGGCCACGACTCATGTCCCCCCACCAGTGACGGCAACCTGCAAGCAGGCCCCAAATCATGTCCCTCCACCAGTAACAGGAACCTGCAAGGAGGCCCCGACTCATGTCGCCCCAACAAACACATTGTCACAACTTACAATCATGTAGCAAATGTCCACCCAAATGCCACACCACGCTGACCCCTCCACCCCACAGTGCAATTTCACACCCATCCATTGTCTCCATTTCCCAGTACAGGCCCCATGGCATGTCATTGACAAAAGCACACAAGCATACACCCAAAGACATGCCCAACATGGCCACACAGCAGTGACACATGACTGAGCCAATGACGACTGACACATGCACCAAACAAATGAGAGCAGACAACACTAAAATAGGACAGAATGGAAATGTATTAATAAAAATAAAAATTGACCAAATGAAAATCAAACATGACAATGAACAAGAAATGAATGTAAATCAAAATGAAATGCAAATTCCAAAGGAACATGAAATCCAAAAAGTGAAAATCCTGAAACTGGTCCTTGTCCTTGTCCCAAGTCATATTAGTACATCCAAACGTAAACCAAAAACACCATTACTCCATGTGTAAAAAAAATAATAATAATATACACAATAGTCCAACTATACACAAGGAAAGTTTGATAGGTCCATGATCCCAAAGCAAGAAGAATCCTGCCAAAAAGCCTTATAAAAAACAAACTATGTACAAAAAGTGGAGCAATGTCCATGGACTCCAAAGAAAAAGAAAGGAAACCTAACACTAAAGAACTATTTACAATGGCGGCGGGCTAGTCCTACGGCTCACCGATGTTACCAAGAGTTTTGGCCAGGGCGTCATCGAACTCCGTGTCGGAGGCGGCACCGTGCTCTATCCTCGAGGGCTCGCAGGGACTTTGCCATGCTCTCCACCAACTCTGCACCTATTTGCCGGCCCATCCGCTGCCACACGGAAGACACACTTTGTCCTGGGTCCTCCTGCCCTTTGGCTGATGCCTGCCCCAGTGATGTAGTTGTCCCCGAGTCCTGATGCCTCCTACGTCGAGCCTGCTGCTGCCTTGATGCCATCCACCTGTGGCCCCCCGACTGCCTCCGGGAAGGAGGCAATCGCAGAGGCCGTCGTGCACGTGCCCTGCCCCACGGTGCCCTCCATTGCCAGGGGTCCTGTTGCTGGGGTGACCACTTCTGCTGATTATGGAGCCATTATGATCAGCCATTTTGATCTTCAGAAGCTTCCCATTGAATCCAAGACTTGCAAGTTTAGCTACAGTTCACTCTAATGATCAGGTCAAAGAATTGTGAAAAATGAAAACAAAGTTGCTAAGGGCATATTTTTCGTGGTTTTATGTGGTTGTGAATAAATAAATTACTTTGTGGTAATTTACTACGATTTATTTTCATTGTTTACTTTTAAAGGGTGGGAGCATTAACCTCCTCCTCCTCCACTAGCATCTTAGAATGTTCTCATATTGCACTTGTCCATCTTCATTTACTGATGTTCACCCTCCTGCACTCATGTTTCTTTGCGATTTTGAGAGATTGGACCTTCACAATGTATTTGATGGATTTTGCTCATGAAATTGCTCTTGCAGCATTAGGTGAAGGGGCTGTACCCTTGCAGAATTAATAATCCTATGTGTATAATCCTCTAATGATGTCTGGTATTGGGGACTCAACATGAACACAGACCCCCTCAAACATACTGCCTTAACCTGAGGCCCATCGCCTGCTCTTCTAAAATTCTGCAAGCCGTCAAAACCCAGAGAGGCTCCTCTTATTTGGGAGAGAAAACATTACCTTCTGAAATACAAAAAACACTTTAACATTAGCGTGAGCATTGTATAAAAAGATGTGAGTACAAGCCCATTGTGCATATCGTACTTTGTGATTTGGTCATGCAACTCTTTTATCACAGACATGTTTATCAAATACAAAGATATGTGGTTGTTCCTATGTTTCTAAAATGCTGTTTGATTGTATGCAAAGCAGTCATGAACCCACATTGGTGCTGCTTCCACTTTTTCTATTTATCATAATTGTATAAAGATTGGGCGTGTGACAGGTTGTACATCTTGAATTGATAACCGTCCATCAGAAAATAATGTTTGTGCTTGTTATAGGTTTGGATAATGTGCTTTACTCAGTAAGTCAAGTGTAACACTCCTATTATGACTACAACATACGATTGAAGTGATCATTAAAAATGAAGATTCTAAAATGTTAAAAAAGAGACAGTTTACAATGTTAGTGCATTTAAATAATTTCGAACCCGCAGATATTACCTGTGTCCTCTTCTACTCCCCAATCATGGACAATACGTCCTCAGTGCGATGCTGACATTCCTTCGGGATATGGGTGATGCCAATGTATATCTCCAAATATGAAGTTAGTCCCTACTTAAGGGGATGTCTTTGTGGCAGATGCTCTCATTCTGTCCTTCAAGATGTGCTTCTTTATTCTCTACTCCCACTACCGTCAGCAGCATCTGTAGTGATTCTTCCAAATGGCACCTGGCAACGCTCGGAGAGAGAGAGAAGGACTGAAAACTAGGAATCATGTTCCATTACCTGGCAGTCTCAGGGAGGTCAGTAAGCATGCTAGGGGGCCCAATGAGTTATTTTCTCCTGTCCTCTATTGAAGGACCCTTGGTGGCTTACATACAAATTCCTGAAAAAGTATGAAACCTCAAGGCGTCTCGAAACACTCCACTTCAGATGGTTCGAGTTTACCTCAAACTGGTTCATGCATGATTTTTGATGGGGATATGTTAATGTTAATAAATGCCTTTTACATGGATGGAATACCTCTTTCTCTCTTCCCTTCATGGTGCACTAGGGTGATCATTAGGTTAGAAGGCACAGCTTCATGACCTACCGGCATGTGGATGCCTGCAAGCCAGATCTTGGTTTTGAAGAATAGGTCATGCATGTTCAGATTGAACATGCTTTGATGAACACATAGCTAGTCCTCTTCTCTTTTTCGTTTCCTGTGCAGTGTCTTGTAGGGTGTCTTGTTGCAGAGCTTGCAAGGTTGATCCATTTTGCTTGCCTGCTCAGGCAAGCAGTGTCACCAATAATGTTTTGCCTTTGGTGTGTTCCTTTTAGATTCTGTTACATTCGTTTATGGGAGTTTTCTCACCTGGATTTCAGACTTGGGGTGTTGGCATTAGGGTTAGAGAAGTTGTGCCCTTCTTTTTATGGCTGGTCGATCAGCCTCTTTTGGGGGGTGGAATTCTAATATTGTTGAGGTTAACCAATGTCTGCACGTCTGCATGTTGATGATAGTGGAGTTCATCAGTTATGGTGAAAGACATACAAGACACATTTGGATTCAGCATATAGTTTAGGAGACTTACATGAAGTTGATATGGTTCACTACCATCGTCTGCTACCAAGACCCACTTTAACCTCTAAAGAACATGGTTTACCTAATCTTACATGGATATGGAGAATTGTTTGTGGTAGAGTTTATTTTCCTGTTTCTTATTTGGGCTTCAGAAAAGATGTGGGTGCATAACTCCATTGAGGTATCTTTGTGTTTCAGCAGATTAAATAGCAAATTATTTATTTTATAGTGGCGTTTCTCATCTTCTAAGCAACAATGTGTAGTAACACGCTTCCAACATTCAGTTAAAAAATATTTATTTGATACACACATCTTATAATTATCACATATAAAAAAAATAGAAATAATTTTTGTTACAGCGTTTCACCATACACTCACGCATGCACACGTCATGGGGTTGAGCAGAGCCCTATTACTTCAAAAAGAAATGGTTTCCATTAAGGACCGAACCATAATGGAAATAATTTTTTTATGAAAGTAGAGTGACTACAAAAAGAAACTAATGTCTTTTTGAAGTAGGTGTGCTCCCCCACCGCATCACATGGAAGCCTCAAGGATGGAGGCCTCCATGTCATAGGGTGGGGGAACTCTATGGGCCTCATTACGAGCTTCACGGTAATGGAAAAACAATGCCTGTAAGGGAATACCAGCACCGCTTACCGCTCTGGTCTATTACGAGTAGACATCCCAGTATCAGCCCCACCGCTGAGACCATGCCCCTCTGTACCGGCATGTGTGCGGGCACGCGCCCCTTCAGGCCGGCAATACTGGGATGCCGCTAACAGGAGGACATTACAAGTCATGCGGACATGCACCTACCAGCATCTAGAAGGTGGAAATTAGGGATACCGCGATGCCAGCATCATCGGCACCGCAGAGCACACATTAAAAGCAAACTGCTGTGTTCCCAACTGCCACAGGTGCACACAATCAGCACAGGTGGAGGCAATGGAGCCTGGCCCAGCACAAAAGGAGCACACCCACACACCACACCCCTTCCTACACCAAAATGTTGACACTTGCTGGTGCAAATTCGTGGCTGGAGGACATGCCTGCATTGCCACTCCATGACCAACAACTACAACCGGCACATCAGAGGAGATGCAGGAGGAGAAGGAGGGTGAGACAGGCCCAGCAAGTTCCACCAGAGTAGCCACTGGTTCCATGTAGGCATCCACCAATTCTCGCATCAGGGCCAGTCCTTACAACCTAACCCCTTTGCAGATCCACAGCCAGTGCTGCCAGGACCGGGACACCATCACCTCTATTGTGGACATGATACACAACGACATAGTCAGCCTGATTGAAATCCACACCGCCATCCCCCCTCTACTGAAGGTAGTAATTATGCTCCATTTCCTGGCCACAGGCACCTACCAGCACACAGTCTGGCAGCTGCATGGCATATCACAACCCTGTATAACACGCATGCTGAACCAAGTGCTGGATGCGCTCCTGAAGCACGCAAGGGACTACATATCCCTAGCACGCACTGGCCAGGAGGTGAATGACAAAAAATGGGCTTCCCCACCACATGGAGCAACAGGCTGCACGACGTGTCTGGCTGCTGGGTGAGTCTGCACACAGGCCCATGGCAGTGTTGTGGGGGGGTGAGATGCATGCTCCACCTGGGTGTAAATGGGATGGTGATGCCCATACTGCAAAACACTCTCCCCTAAACATCCCAACCTAAACATGACACTGAAAATGTCAACCCACTCACCCTGGCGGCACAACAATGCCAATATCTCAGACTTGCAAGAAGCCCACACCCCTCAACATGTCCACTGCACATCATCAGACCGTACCCCATGCAACACAATGCAGCAACATGCATTGTGTAAGCTTAATGTCCATTACCGCATCAAAGCACCACACATGTAATGCATCCATGAGTGCACATGAATACATTCCAACCAGGAAATCCACTGATTGTCACTGTCCCTCCTCCACAGTAGCGCTGCATGCCAACATGGCAAAGTGAACTGGCGCATGCAAAATGAAATACAAACTTGTGCCACCACTGCACGTAAACACAACTACACAGTAGTCAATATCACCCATATGAGTGCAATTGCAGTGGTAGCCATCCACAGTACATGAGTACCAGCATGCAAGTGAACACCCTGCATCATCAGGGGAATGCTACCTACACCTGTGGAGCATTACACCAAACACATAGTGGCACAACAAAATGTGTGCATATGTCACGGGACATGTGCATGGCGTCATCAAAGGGCTGCAAGCATGAGAGTGCAAAGTACATGTGACATGGCACACATCATCCTAAAGCTACAAACATATGACCTCAATATTGTGACATCACCTGCCACACAACCCCCACATGTGACCACGTCATGGTCCCTCTCACTCCATCTCTGTGTGTGTGTGGTAAGTCCGATATCAAGGCCCCTCAGTCCTGTATGTCACACTTGCCCTACACCATGTCGTTGCCACGTAGTGAACAGGCCAGATAGTTGCGCAAATGTGTAGCCAGTGACTAACAACAGTGATATCCTGCATACCAACATTGACAATGTACAGCCTTAGTACAGATGTCATGGAGGAGATACCCCCACTCATACACTGTTGTGCTGCCATGCAGGTGATGCTGGCTATCCCCTGAATCCGTGGCTCCTCACCCCTGTCAGGAATCCACAGGACAGGCACCAAGAGGACTAGAATCGGGGTCATTCCCGTACCCGTGTTGTGATCGAGCAGACCGTTGGCCTGTTGAAGGCACGGCTCCGCTGCCTCAGCAGGCCTGTTGGCGCACTCCTCTATGGGCCTGAGAAGCTGGATGAGATCATCATAGTCTGTGCCATGGTGCACAACATGTGCATCCTGCGGAACGTACCTCTGTCACCTGACATTGACCAGCAAGCACCCGGTGTGGATGAGGATGGGGAGGGAGTAGATGTTGCATGACAGCCAGGGCGCCATGCACCATATGGACGTGCTGTGCGCCAATCAGTGCTTGACAATTTCTCATGAGAGACAGGGATGCAGAGGGTGGACTGGTGGCTGTACTCTGGGCACAGGGATCGCGTACATATGGACACAGGGTGTGGTAGTAGATGGACACTGTACACTGTAATGCATTGAATGAACACATGCCAAATAACCAATGTCCACTTGTGATACCTTTTTTAAACACAACGGTTGTATTGAACAGTATATTTCTGCATAGTGAATTGGCCATCCACCTCCCCCCTCCCCCCACAACTCCACAACTCCCCCACACACCCCCTCCCCTTCCCGCTCCCCCAAAACACCCCGCATACCCCCTTCCCCTCCCCCACAACACCCCATGCATCTCCTCAACCCTCCCCCTCCCCCACAACACCCAACACACCGCCTCCTCCCTCGCCCTCCCCCCACAACACTCCACACATGATGTGCAATGCAAGTCATTCTATGCGATATGAGTCAGCACATGCAGGCTGCCCCTGCTACTGGCAGCCTCTCTCGGCCTCCGGGGGCTGCATTTAAGAGCACTGCGTGGTGCGTGTAGATCTAGCCGTGCTTGCATGTTCCACTGTTGGTGCAGGAAGCTGCACCTCCAAGGTCTGTGTGATCTGGCCAGGTCCTGAGTCACTGCTGATAGCCCCTCGCTTATCAGCTTGGTATTCGTCTCCATGGCGCCTGTCATGGCCGCAGTGTTGTCACGTGCATCCTGCCTTGTCAAGGCACCATCAGCAACATATTGCTTGACAAGCTCTGTGAGCTCCTGCTGCCGCCCCTCCATTCGGGCCATGCACCACTCTACGTCCCGGATGGCTTTGGAGGTGGACGGGACAACTGCCGAGGAGCCCAATGCAGGTCTGTCCTCTGGGGGACTCCAGGCCTCATGGATCGACTGTCCTTCTGACTGGTGCAGAGGGGTGCTATCTGGTGTGCTGGGGGTTTGCTGGGGGCTTGGTGTGTGTGCACCATCCCTGGACAGGTTGCCATCCTCACGTAAGCATTCCTCAACCTGGCCCTCTCCCTCATCTCCACTCTGGGGCATTGAGGCAGCTGCCTCCCCTATGGAGCTGTTTAAGGCTGACTGGGTCCCGTCTGCCACTGCCTCCAGAACAGTGGATATGTCCTGTGTTCCTTCTTGTGGTTTTCCGCCAGTTGTTTGCCGCCCCTGGGCGTTGGCATGTTCTATTGGTGTTGGATTGGGTGGCAGTTGTTGCTTGGTAGTGGCCTTTGATGTCGATGGCCTATTGCCTTCATCCCTGGCCCTGGCCTTTTTTGCTGGTTTACTGGCCTGTGCTGCAGTATCCTCACCATCGCTGTTGGCATCTGTGCCTGTGGGGGACCGAGAGAGGCACGGCATCAATGATGGCCGTACGTACATCATGCATACATTGGTATTGGTGCAGTTGCACCCATGTGATGCATTGCTATCTTGGAGTTGTGGCATACAGGTTGCTTGCTATATGGGGGGGGGTTATTCAGGCATAAATCAGGTTCTCACATGTGTGAGGTGGTGTATGCTGTGTGACATGCCTTTGTGTTGTGGACTGCATGCAGTGTGATACATGCTGTTTTGCTGATTGTGGGTGTGTTTCAGGTATGGCATTGGCATGCAGCATGTATTTTGATGTGACAGTGCTGGGGACAGCATCTGGACAGGGATGTGTCCATGTATATGTGATGGCCCATGCATTGCCTTATGTCACTATCACATTCGTAGGCCATAATCATGCTTTGGTTTCCTATGGTTTGTGTGGACATTCACCTCCATCTGCCGATGATGGTACTCCACACTCCACATCTCCGACTCCCTCGATGCCCTCCATGCTGATGGGTACTGGTGCATGTCTCCTCCCATCTGGTGAGCTTAATGGGGAAGTGGGCCCCGCCGCATGTTGCTAGACCCTGGCTCCGATTGGCGCACAGTATATTCCTCACAAGGAGGTGTAGGTCATCCCACCGTTTCTTGATGTCTTTAACCATGCGGGCGGTGGTACCGACCGCACTGACATTTCTGGCCTCTTCCTCCAATATCTTCTTTTTCCTGATTTGTGCGGCTTGCCTGAGGTCAGGAGCAAAAACCACTTCAGCATTGCCGACCAATGTGTCGGCCAACATGTTCAATTCTTCTTCAGAAAAGTGCACCTTGCGCTGACAGGAGGCACCTTTCTTGATAGCTTTTGGCATTCTGGTAGAGATGTATGTGGTGGTTTGGGGGTCCAGATCCTGTGTTTGGAGGATTGCAATGGATTGTGTTTTTCAAGATGACCGCCGTTGCATTTCCCGTTCCGGCGCGATGACGTTACGTCCGGTTCCGTTATTGCCGGTACCGGTATTGCCGGTACCGGTATTGCCGGTGCCCATTATTTGGGGGTGGACGAAGGCAGAGGAGGCGTCAGCGCATTACATGATGCCACTAGCGGGGGTTTGAGGGTCATTAACGGCATGCCGGTACGGACGTTAGGTGGCTGCCTGTGTGAGTGTACGGTGTAGGGGTGCACACTTAAATGTATAGGTGGCTGCTTCTGTGAGTGTATGGTGAAAGGGTGCACAATTAAATGTGTGGGTGTCTGACTGGGTGTGCCTTTATGGTGAAAGGGTGCACACTTAAATGTATGAGTGGATGCCTGTGTATGCCTGTATGGTGGAAGGGTACACACTTAAATGTATGGGTGGCTGGATGTGCATGTGTGTGTATGTTGAATGGTGTGTGTGCTTGTTTTCAGGTGCACAACGAAACCTAAATTGTGGGGGTGGGAGGTGCTAACCATTCAAATGTTGGTATAGGTGCTAACTTCACAGGCGGCGGGGGAGGGGCAAACTTATTTGTGTGGGGCATCTAGCTTCTTTATCCATTCTAATGAGACTATTCTAGTGCAGCTTCAATGTTACAAGCAGTTAAATCTCCCATTCAAGTCTGAAAGCACCCACTTATGGACTGATGTGAGAATAAGCGGGTTCCTGTCCCCTCTTTACCCTTCCAATCACTTCCCAGGCATGCAAGTACTAAACCCACATCAAGATTTCAATTGCCTGAATAATTATACATTTGAATGCAGGTACTAACAGTGAAATGCTTTGCTTTAGTAATTTCTGGGCCTCTTTTAACAGTGGAACCCATGCTCAATTTAACATCTGTGTCCTGTTCTGTCCAGCAACGGCTCTCTAGGTCAGCCAGGTCGAGTCAATATGGCCCAAAATGTGAAGGCGGGGAGGAAGGGGTGTTTGGGGGCAGGGGTTGAAGCCCAGCCAGTTCAACGGTGTTGAGCCACAACTTGTGTTTAATCCCTTGGTTACTTAATGGTAATCCTCATTACTTATATCCCTATTCTTCCTCGTCCCAGTACTTCTGTATGAGGCATTTTGACTCATACACAATTACTGGATGAGGTAGAGGGACATGGAGGTAATGGCTGGTAATTTGCGCCCAAAATTTGAAAGAATTATTTATGAAACTATGGCCTTTCAGTGAACAGATGAAGAGTACCTTGTAGGGTCTTGGAGCCTTACAGAATTTGACAAGAGGAGGAGCCGAGTCTCAGGGTATGGCTGTCGGTGTGAGTAGGGCTGTGAGCATGCCCAGGATCCAATACACAGAGAGGACATGCTGACTTCCTGCAGGAACATGAGCCTGGAGAGCTCTTGGGCAATGTGGGTACAGTGCACCGACATTATTGATGAATCTGCGGTGCCATAGTGTAGGTTACACATTCTGCATTGGGCTGCTGTCCTACATAATTGAAAATCATACATGGTAAGAGTGCTAACAGCTATATCTATAACCGCTAAGATAGCTCAGTGGGTTAAGTGCTTGCTGCTGCAATCTGTGTGTGAACGCACGTTTGAATCACCGGCAAGGCAAACTCAGCCTCTCATACATCCAAGTTCAATAAATGAGTGGCACCTTCGGCTGGGTGATATTATATGGGTATATGTTCTCTGTAAAGTGCTGCATTGCTAGCACATCATTATTACCATTACCTGTCCTACCTGGAAAGAATATCTGTGTCAAAATCAAACATAAGTGAACTTGCTTTCCTAAATGCTCTGCGTGTGAAGTCATCTTTACTGGCCCTTGCATAGCAGTGTGTACTTGCATGGCTCTTGCCTTTTACAGCTTTGAGGCAGGGAAAGTGGCAACTGTGTAAACTGCAACACCTCTCTGCTGTATGCTACTGGTCCATTATATTATCCTCAAATGCAAATGTTATATATCTTTATGGACTCAAAATAGATACCACAAGTTCAATCTTATCATATGTACACTAGCTGCTGTAAAAAACGTATACAGTACACATGACAGGCATATTAACTATGACTTAAATAAAAGCATGATGTAACCAGCGACTTGGGAACACATGCATTGGCTAAACACAATGGCCCTTATTACGAGTTACCCAGAAAATTGCTGCTAATTCCGTCATGCCAGTAGTAGCGTTTACGGCAAACTGACCACCGGAATAACTGGCAAATATCTGCCTGTTGTGCTGCCATGTCCATGTTCATAATGTGCCGGTAATACCGTTCTGCCAGAAAGAACGGAGGTGGTAAATCGGCCATAACCGTTCTTTCCGGACCGGCTGATTAAGAGTCCTGCAGGCGGGAGGTGTCACTCCCGCCAGGTCTGAACTGGCGGGTTTGGTTTAACACCACCCACCTGCAGGCGGACATGGAAACACCGGCTCTGTCATAGACGGACCCGTGGTTTCCATGATGCCCATGCCCATGGAGTCCTGTTGGACTCCATGGGAATGGGGATTTACCGATTTCCATTTCCGGAATTACCGGGTCACCAGGGTTGTAATGCCCCGGTGATTCCGGCAATCATGGAAGCGGAATGGTAATACGAGTCCGGCGGTAACCTGGCAGAATTTCCGGCACGGTTACCGCCGGACTTGTAATGAGGCCCATGGCATGTGTACGGCAATGGCAGTATTTGCATTGCCTGTGTTACCGGCGCCAGTAATTCAGTGAGTGTTGTTACCGGCACCATTGATTCTGGCAAATGGGTTCTGTGATGCTCATACTGTGCCAGTCCTGTAAAACTGCGGGTATACAGTATAACCAACACTCTTAAAGGATACCGGCAAACTTGTAATGAGCCCACAGTGTTTGCTTTTGCATAGTGAAAATGTTTCTTTGTTTCCCTTTGTCATCACTGTGAAAATTGCCCTATTGCAAAAAACATTTTCTTTCAAACTTTTCATGCATTTTTACAGGGGAATGTTTGCACTAGTGCCTAGTCCTAGCACTAGGTGGAAATCTGAGTTGGTGCAACTATGCATTGAGGGCAATGTTCACCTTAGTGCTAACTGCACTTCTACAGATGCAAATATTCTGTAAAAAGGACCCATGCGACCTGTTACTCAGGGCCATTTTAAGCACTTTTGGGGCCTTGGGCACGGACATCTTTGGGGCCCCCCACCACCAAACCAAACGAATTAAGGGATCAAGAATTATGGTTGCACCACCACCCGTTGCGCTCACAACCTATAGGTTGATGTGCTGTCTTGCAGCATAATAAGCACGTTTACTCCCTTTAAGTCCCCCTACCTTCTTCATTCTTGCTCTAATCAGAATGATCAACAAGTAGCATTTGAAGACCAACATTAGCAGTCTACGAATAGGTTACTGCTCTAGTACATACATCATAATTGTTATCAATAACATCCAGGAAGGTGTGCAGCCTGTAGTATTAATGCAGGGCCATATGTAAAAGGTACATGTCACCCATAATAGATAGAGAACTCACATTAGCTGCCTCAAAGGATGCAAAAGTGCTCATGCATGAACAGAGGAGACCAATTGGAAGGAACGAGAACCCTACACATACCATAGCATGGATAGTGGATGCAGATTAGAAGCTACTAGAAAGGTGTCTTTATCCAGACAGATTGAGATTAGAAGTGGGATATGGTTTTCAAATAGTGTTGCCATTAGATATCAAAGGAACAAATGCCTATGGTGTGTGATGTGAATATGCTCACTATGAAAGTGGAAGCAACCCTATAGCCAGTGAAACCATGAATAAGTATTTTATAAAGATCATGCCATGAGAAGGAAATCATTCTGAAGGGCTGACAATTTTGAAAGGTTTAGGGACTGGCAATATAAGATTAAATGAGATGCCCAGGATTAAGGGCTGGAGGGGTGAAGCTGGGATTTGTGCCAACACTGCAATTTCTGCATTTGAGCACTTTCTTTTCCAGTTCTTACCATTAACTAAAACAATCTCATTTTATAAAATTGGACTTGGAATGTACACAAATCACATTACAAAACCTGGCCATTTTTAACAAAATATTATAGACTGGTTCTATGCAAAATGGGAATGGTTCTAGCTTCATTCGCTCCATCATAAAGGGAAGTATATAAGTACCAGCATAACAATCGATGTGATTTAACAAATGTAATCTGGGTTTGTCTTTTGCATTTCAAAGCTTTAAATACTTCCAAAACAATGGCTTGTGACATTTTCATTTATAAACGTGCATAAAAACCGTTGACTTTTACCAAAAATTAACCGTTTTTTGTGTCAAACAAGCAGACCTTGAAATATGCTTGCCTAATGCCTGCAACATCTGGTCCACTCTCTTCTGTCTACCACCCCTTCCACTCAAATGGTCTACATAAGAAGAAAGATCAAGTAACGGGTTAAACAATGCCAGAAGCATGCAAGAAAGCAAACCTCACAGAAGACAGCAAATCAATGTAAGATATATTAGATGATTTGACCAGGATCACTGTATCGTCTGATGGCAATGCCAGGATACAAGCATGAACGCTTTCGTTCCATAGTCTTGAGTTTGGATAGTTATTCACCTCTTGGACTAACAGTTTATGCCATTGTTGGAGGCGATTGCCTAGGTTTTACAACACCTCATCTGAACAAACCAATTTCTAGACCTTTGCCATATGGATGACATGTTAGTTTTTATAGCATTCCCTATCTGGTACAGGTACATTGCTGATACCAGCAGATGTTGTTCTGCAAAACCAAGTACATATGCAGGCAGTTTTATAAACTTCAGACATAGGAAAGGCTCAGCCAGCCTTGCTGGAATATGATATTCTAATTTTGCATATGAACACATATCTCTGCAATGGGTGCTTCACACACTGAGCTAACTTCTGAACCATTGTTGCACTCAATTTATCAATATGCATTTCACTGTTGCCTATTGCACATGATCAACATAATTCCCACAAGAAGGAAAGAATGCTACAGAGTTGTGCCGTAAGGAACACACAAACTATGTATACCACAGTGAACACAAATCAATACATGATGAATTGATCAAGGCAGAATGTACTTGTCAAAACAGAAAGGCAATGGGTTTAAGGACTCAGCAGCACCCCATAAAATATCCTGATATGTGCTGTTTAAGACTGGTTAACAATGTAATCTTACTTCTTCAGCTCAGGCAGCCTTTTTGGGGCCCCCCTCCAAGGTGGGGGCCCTGGGCAAGTGCCCCTTTAGCCCTCCCATAAAGACGTCTTTGCTGTTACTCATGCCATTTGCCAGGTGTTGGCATCTTCTGCTGCAATTCTCACTCCATTTCTCAGCTACTGTCATTGCTAGGGAGATTGCTATCTTGTTGCTGCTTTGCCATTATTGATTTCAATGGGACCCCCCAGCATGGGCCTCATTACGAGTATGGTGGCAGCCATGGTGCTATTTATTTTAAAATATTTTTATTGCCATTTTGAAATTAGCATTACACCAGTGTCAATCTCCCCCTCTCACTGATTTCTTGCGCCATTTTACAATTTCAAAACGTATTCGATTGGTTCCTGAAAAGTAACAATAAACTAAACAAAACAACAACATTTGACAAACGTGAACTGTCTTCATGCTGAACGATTGTAGTGGCTACGTTATCTTGAATCCACTTGGTGGCCTGTCCATGTCTTTTCGATGGGGGGCGGGTGGGGTTGACTTTCTTCCCCTTCGTGTCGCGTCTCCCTCTTTTCTTCATTATGAGCCTCGCGCTTCCTGTGGCTGTGCGCTACTTGTCGCGCCAATTGGTTCACGGGGGCATGTCATCGGAGGGTAGGAACATGTCTCTCACCACGGCCTTCCATGCATCAAATTTAGCGTTAGTATCGCCCTCATCCCCGGCGATCCCTATACCCCATGCTTCTGTTTCTGCGGCCGCCCATCGCTCCATTTCCCTCTTCCATCTCATGTATTGTGGGCCTTTTTTTGATTTCCACGACATCGCTATCTCCCTTTTTGCCAGTATGCATGCCATGTCCATCACCCGTACAATGTGTTTTATTTTGCTTAACCTGGGATACATGCAAAGCATGTATCCCAGGTTAAGCAAATAAATTGTCCACTCGTATCTGCTTACTCCGCCCCTAATGCATGCCTGTTTGATGTTGGCCCAAAGGGTGGCTACTTTTGCACACCCCCAGAACATGTGTATTAGACCTGCTTCGTCATTAGTGCACCATGGGCAGTGCGCCTCCGCTTGCCGTTTGAAGCTTGCTACCCTTTTTGGGGTCATATATGTTCTATATAGGACGTTTATTTGGATTAGCCTGAACCTGCCATTTCTGGACACTGCCTTTGGGTATTGCAGTGCTCTCCCCCAGTCATTGTCTGAGATCTCCTCGCCAGTGTCCGTTTCCCATTTGGCCCTTAGTGTGGCACCGCGGGGGTTGGGCCTATCGTTTAGCTGCACGTAGATTCTCGACACTGGCCTCCACCCGTCGCTCAGGTTATACATCTCTGTCACTAGGGGGGTCATTGTTGGTTCCTCTGGCCAGTCATTCCATCTCACCCTAGCCTTGTGTTTAAGTTTCTGGTACCATAAAAATTGCCCCATAGGTAGGCCCTCTATCTCATGCAGTGATTCCAACTCCCTGAATTCCCCATCCTCGTACATGTCCCCCCAGGCGTATATACCCAGACCCTCCCATTGCCTAAGTGTATTAACCTCAGCCGGTGTCGTTCTCATGTCTGCCATCAATGGAATTTCCGAGGAGTAAGGGTTCCTCGAGTGTGTGATGGTTTTAACTCTTTCCCATACTTGTCTACCCAGTTTGGCTAGTATAGGGGCTCTGTCGGCTCGATCCCGAGGCGCCCATATTATTTCCTTGAGGTATATGGGTTTGACGAGATCACTCAGTAGGCCGGTTTCGTTGGTGACCTCATCCGACAGCCAGATAGTACCTTTCAAAGTCCGGGAGCTGTATGCCCCCTGCATCATACGGAAGGGTCAGAATATTCAGTGCCAGTCTGTGACGTGACTTTCCCCATGTGAAGTCTCTATCTGGGATTCTAATTTTCGGAAAAAAGGTGGTCTGGTGTAGTGACAAATGGTCTGGAAGAAGTATAGGTATCGTGGCAGTATGATCATTTTTGTTATTGCTGCCCTGCCCATCATTGAGAGTGGTAGCCTAGACCAGAATTTCATCGAGTTGTGGAGCCCTTGAGTAACCGACAGTGTGTTCTGTTCGTGCGTGAGTTCAGGTGTATGTCTGATCCTGACCCCCAAGTATTTGAACATATCCGGCTGCCACTTCACCCCAACCTGCGGTAGGTCGTCTACTCCTACGCCCCTCAGGCCCGCTAGAGGAAACATGCGGGATGTTTGTCTGCTGAAGTGTATCCCCGAGTAACGAGCAAAGTTGTTTAGCACTTCCAAGATTGTAGGGGCATTGTTTTTTGGGTCTGTCAGGTAGATCAGGACATCATCTGCATATAGTGAGATAATGTGGTGCCCCCTTCCCACTCGTATTCCAGTGTCCCAGAATTGCTTCCTTATATAAATTGCGATTGGCTCCAGCCCCAAAATATAGAGCATGGGCGAAAGGGGACAGCCCTGTCTAGTGCCTCTTTGTATGTTCCAGTCTCTTGATACCCATTTGCCCGTCTTTACTCTGGCTGTTGGATCATTGTACAGTATTTTGATTCAGCGCACAAATCCCAGCCATGGTGCTATAAGCGCCATGGCTGCCTCCATACCGGGCTCCAATACCGGGTTCTTTCAATGGGGAATAACCGGGTCATTCCAACATTGGAGGACCCAGTAATTCCTCCTTGAAGGAACCATTCCTCATTCCCATTTGAGCCCCAATAGGGCTCAATGGGAATAGGGACGGAGATAATAATGGGCACGTTAATAACGGCCCGTTATTAGCTCCCTGGTCCCCTCGCGGGACCCGCTAAGGACGCCTGGTTTTACCAGACGTCTGTTCCAGGTCCCGCAAAGGGAACCTCGTAATAGGTGCTCCCGTAATGAAGGGTGCCGGTCCCGTACCGGCACCCTTCATTACGGGACCGCAAGGGTCGTAATGAGGCCCTATGTCTTGGAATCCAGGTGATTAAAGACTACTAAGCTTCACTCACCAGCGCAACTCATTTATTTTGGGGGCACTGTCCCATCTCAAATGCTGCCAGTGCAGGGAGATTGTTTCTCCATTTTATATTTTCCTCTCTTTTCATTTTCATCATTTCATCAACCACACTTTCTATGGCCATCATTACGACTTTGGCGGTAGCCATGCCGCTATTGTCGGCATGGCTGCCGCCAAAATTGGGTCCGGGTTCACAGAATGGGGAATTAACGGGCCATTCTGAGTTCAGAGGGCCCGGTAATTCCTCCCTTCAGGAACCCGGGCCCGGACCTTCCCCATTCCCATTTCAGCCCCCATAGGGCTGAATGGGAATGGAAGAGGGAGCAAACAACGGGCCGATTACGAGCGGCCCGTTGTTTGCTCTCTCTTCCCCTCGCGGGACCCGCTCTGTACATCTGGTAAAACCAGACATGCAGAGCGGGTCCCGCGAGGGGACCTCGTAATCAGGCGGTACAGGGTTGACAGCGCCGTTAACACCTTACCGCCTGACTTATAATGAGGCCCTACATCTTTTTCCCTTTGACAGTCAACATTTTGAATACATTTTGTCATATGCCTAGGACAGGTTGATGGCCATGGACCATGTTTTACAACTTGTTCTGATGGAATACTGTGCACCATCTTTTTTATGTGGCAGCTTCATGTGATTGAAGACCTGTCTCTTGGCCACCTTGATTTTTGGCCATGTTCCTACTGGTGCTAAAAACTCTGAAAGAAGAGCGTGCACTTTCACCGGGTCCAGCCACTGCTTTGTTTCACTGAAACTGGCTGTAACTTGGATTGGGTCTGTCCAGTACCAATAGACATTGCAGCCAGAGTATGGCCTCATTACGAGTATGGAGGTAGCCATGGTGCTATTAGCGCCATGGCTGCATCCATACCGGGCCCCAATACTTTTATGGTATTGAAGGAACCATTCCCCATTCCCATTTGAGCCCCCATAGGGCTCAATGGGAATGGGGAGGGAGATAATAACGGGCACGTAAATAACGGCTCATTATTAGCTCCCTGTTCCCCTTGCAGGAACCGGAAAGGACGTCTGGTTTTACCAGACGTCTGTTCCAAGTCCCGCAAAGGGAACCTCGTAATAGGTGCTTCCGTAATGAAGGGTGCCGGTCCCGTACGGGGACCCTTCATTACGGGAGCGTCAGGGTCCTAATGAGGCCCTATGTCTGCTGTGTGTAGACGTGGAGAAGGTGTTCCCGGTTTAAATGCTGCAGATCCTTCCGATTGGTCAGCTGCAGATCCTTCCGATTGGTCTGCTGCGGTAGCGCCCAACCGACATTTTGGATACGAAGAGAGGGTCTTAAGACTTACTTTCTAAAAAAGGTGTGCTTTTGAACTGTATTTTATCTACCTGTTGGCAGAAACCAAAATGTGTGCAGAGGACGTTTGATAGTTCCTACCCCGCTTCCAGGTTTTTACTATCAAATTGAACTCTTCAGGAATCTGGAACAACTTACCTGTAATGGGGGAACTGCTCAAGGAATTACGGCCCAAAAAATGTATCAAATTGTTTAGGGGGATGCAGGTAAGGGGGTAAAAGGGCTTGAGAGGGGTTTACAGTGGGTGTACTAGTATAGGGAAAGAGGGGGGCTTGCGGGTAACCCCCCCCAAATAGAAAAAAAGAAATTGAATGGGTTTTTTTCGCCAAAATTCCTTCAAAGTAAATTACTTTGGAGGAATGCCTATTCTTAAAATGACATGAAACTGTGCTGTAGTATATAGTATTCTTAAATAACCTTCAGGTGTTTTTAAGGCATAATAAATAGTATATGTGGATACTTCAGTGTGGCCCTCTAATATTTGGCTGTCTCTATGGGTTGTGAACTGTGCCTGACTACCAAACCCCTGTCCTCCTAAGTGTGCCTTACTGCTCAACCTACATTACCTTGAGAGATTTTAGTAAGACCAAGTGTGAAAAGCGTTCATCACCGAGGTTGGCCTCTCAGAGCCCTCCCACAGTGTTGCTTCTGTAAATTCATTCTAACAGTTGGTGGCTTTGGGATACAGGTTTGTTGGAAGCATAGCAGTGTATTCAATGTATGGGTCACACACAGTACTAGTTCACTAAGGTATTATATATTACACAACCCTATAATCATGGGGAAATTAACACAACTGAATCCTTGAACAAGAAGACAGTGGATCAGTTGAACACACTTTTTGGAGTTTAGTGGTGTGGTAAAAATGTGGCAGTATTTCTGATAATTTATTTATTTTTTGGCAGTAATGGATCACCACAGTTTTTACTGCACCGCTGAATTCCAAGTTTGATCTTGAAGTAGAGGATTTACTTCCAGCATGATTCTGGAGTTAAATCCTCCATTTTAAGGTACAAAATTATCTGATTTTTTTTTCCCATGCGGAATTACTGCTGTTGATAAATCCACCAAAATGGAGATTTACATTACACTGCCATATGTAATTCTGTGGTAAGTTCATGGAACAGAGTAGTGGCAACGGTAAATTATTTTGTCAGTCAACTGGCAAATTTATTGCTGATTAACCACCAAACCTGCAATGAGGCCCAAATTGTGCTGAAAAGGGATTAGGCACGTTTGATGACCAAAGTGGCTTAGTTCAGAGGCTGATGGATCATCACACAGCCAGAAGACTCCCTACTGAGAGTAAGGGTGATGCTGGTGCAGGGTCCAATGATAGTTGACCTGTGACACCCCCTCATTGTCTATCTCTTCTGCCAGTGTTTCCATCCGCACCTCTGGAACTGAAGGTCTCTTGAGCCCGAAGTAGCGCAATCCGAGAGTCATGGAGCTTCATCTTATGCACGGGTTCACCCAATTTGAGCTGAGCATTATGGGAAGGATTAAGACAGAGACCAGCTGAGTGCCTTAAGGTCAAAGATCTTGAGGATAAGTAGAGGGAGAGACGATACCAGCAAGAGAAGTGGAGACTGCAAGCTGATATATGGAAGGTCATGGGAACTAGGAACTCCAGTGGAGGCTTTTGTCATGGCTGGGGAGTCTCTTCACATCAAAGGCTCCCTAAGAGTCTGTTTCGGATGAATGATGAGAAATGTGACAGAATGACCACTGGCATTGGAGTGAAAGCCCTAGCTTTTTTGATTTGTATTCATATAAAACAATGCATTTAATTGTGTTTCTGAAAAGGAGGCCTGATAAACAAACCCTCCTTTCATCAAAGCTCATAGCAAAATGCATAGGGAATCCATGTGCCTTTGCTGCATAGGTCTCCTGACATCTGCAGATCCAACCCTTCAGTGGCACAGGGGAGTTTAAAAGGTTATCGAACTCACCTTTGCGAGTGCCAACTCGGACCAGCAGAAGCCATTGTCTCATCGCAGAGTCGACCGCTACTCAAAGCGTTTGAAGACTCACTGACTAGAATGCCGAATTGACCCTGCAGGAGCATGCACCATCTAATGGACTCGAGGCCGCCCACCAGTGGGATTGCATCGACTCAAACTGTCTCGCCATTGGCTTGACTTAAGCTAAAGTCAAGAACCTGAGTCGACACTGTCGATCCTCCAAAAGACAAGAACAAGGTATGTTAAGAGGCCTTGTCCTCCGCCCACTTTCTGAGCCCCAAGTGACTTGTAAGTCCTCTTTATCTGTCTGTCCGCCAAAGCACATCTTGTACAGTGACATTGATGAAATGTTTTGCCTGAACACCACATCTTAAGTACCCAGAGTTCCATACAATCAGCATCTTCTGTGTTCTCTTACAGGGGTGGGTGTTGCTTCTGTTTTTATTTAGTTGTTTGCATTTCTATTGCATCATTAAAAGTGTATATTTTTCAAGACACGTGATTTGTTTTATTTTGGAGTCGTTGTAGTATTGCTGTTTGGCATGCTACTGTTATCATCCGCCCCCCCCCCACTCCCCGCCCCTCTCCTGAGAGTACAGCCTGTGCTTGGCCCATGCTAACACAAAAAGCTATGGCGGTATACCCATCGGGCAATGTATGTTTTACATTTTTGATTTTGATCACTACTAGATTAGCTATGGTGTGTGGCTCAGCAGGTGCCTTAGCCACTACTCATCCCTGTACTTCTGCAGAGCAGTGGTAATTTTGCCACAAGAAGAATGACATTGCTGATTGATTCTGGTCAAGTTGCCTGGTTAATCAGTCCGCTCCCTCAGAGCGAATGTGGTGCTTTTATTGACGTGAGTACTGCAGATAGAAAGGATTATGATAGAGTCAGTAAGGCTCTCCTCCTGGAATCTGAACTCCTTCCCAAAACATGAAGAAGTTCAGAGACCATAAGGAGAGGTAGCAGGCAACATGGATTTCATTAGTGAATGATACCCTTAAGTACTGGGTAGGTTGATGGTCATAAAATAACTACTTTTGAAGGCATGTTCACTTTATTCTGCTGGAACATATTTGTGACTCTTGTAACCCCATAGTTGAAGCATCATGTGGCTGATGGCAAGACCCCAAGGTGTTTGCAAAAGCTGCTGACTTGTGGGTATCCCGTAGGGTATCCCACAGGAAAATGGGACTTCTGATAAAAATGAGGAGGGGAAAAAAGCAAAAAGATTAGGTGGGCGGTTCCAATGACAAACTTCAGTCCCATAAACCTGGGAAAAAACAGGGGTTAAATCGCACACTGCCCATGGTACGGGTAGTGTGTCCTTTGCTCTCATATGGGATTCTGATTAGTGCAAGACTCCATTTGCTTGTCCAAGTCTTTTTTCACTTGACTTTGTAAAGGGGACTCAAGATATAAGGACAAGAGCTTGTGGCTTCACTGTGGGACTGTGGCCTTCTCTGAGGAAGATGGAAACATTCTCATAAGGGCATAGATTTCTTCAGATTCTGTTCCCAGGGGTGCAGTGCTGAAGATGTTCTAGTGTCCGTTGGGGTCCCTGGAGTAACAGACAGCTGATACATCGGCACCCATCACTGATAACACTATGTCGTAGTATAAGGGCAGTGTTCTCATTGATGGCCATGAGCCACTTGACTCAGAGGCATTGGGGGCAGCAGAATATTGGTAGATTCTACCTTGGTGCTCATTGAGCAGCGCGCCAAAGCCCCTCTGTGACCTACTAAACTGGCAGTTGACCTCAAATGTTCCAATTATACCTGTTGTCCTCTCAGTAAATGGGTGACTTAGAAAATTATTATTTTAAGTTTTTTTTTTTAGCTTTGGGAAACAACAGAGCACTTTACAATCATAGGGGGGAGAACACAGTGAGGGAAGCAGAGGAAAAAGGAGCAGGGAGCTATAAGGAGAGGGTAAGGGCAGCTGATTGGCCGCAATGGATCTATAAGCAACCAGGGGGGAAGACAGGGTGGATTAGATCACTGAACCTCATTTCGGGTGGGGACAGCACAGTGTGTGGCCTAGGCATTAAGGAGGGGCCATTGCTTGAAGAGGAAGCTTTTGACCTCTTTCCTGAACTGTAGAAGTGATGGGGCAAGTTTGATGTTGAGTGGGGTGGGAGGTTCCAGAGTCTTGGAGCGTATACAGGGAAGGTGTGTCTTTTGGTTCTTTCCTTCCTGCACCATCTTAATTCAAGTCTGCACATGTCCATACTTCTGGTAGATCGCAAGCCTGCAGAGATGTTGAGTTTATTAGTGAGGTAACTTTGGGACTTCAGGGTGACATCCTTGTAGATGATGCAACAGGATTTGAAGATGATACAGGCTTGCAGTGGGAGCCATTGCCATTTGATGAGGGTTGGATTATGTGGTCAAATTTGCAGAGCTAACAGGGGAGGGTAAGGGTGTCTGTTTCGCCGCAAGGGATCTATAAGCAACCAGGGGGGGGGACAGTGGGGAGCAGATCACTGAGTTTCATTTCTGGTGGGGACAGCACAGTGTGTGGACCTAGGCATTAAGGAGGGGCCATTCCTTGAACAGGAAGTTTTGACCTCTTTCCTGAACTGTAGAAGTGATGGGGCAAGTCTGATGTTGAGTGGGGTGGGAGGTTCCAGAGTCTTGGAGCGTAGACAGGGAAGGCGTGTCTTTTGGTTCTTTCCTTCCTGCACCATCTTAAGTCAAGTCTGCACATGTCCTTACTTCTGGTAGATTGCAGGCCTGCGGAGATGCTGAGTTTCTTAGTGAGGTAACTTCGGGACTTCAGGGTGACATCCGTGTAGATGATGCAACAGGATTTGAAGATGATACAGGCTTGCAGTGGGAGCCATTGCCATTTGATGAGGGTTGGGTGATGTAGTCAAATTTGCAGAGACCTTTATTGAGTCTTGCTCCAGCATTCTGGACATATTTCAGGTGGGCCAGGGTAGTGGCTGGAAGGCCTTCCAAAAGGGTATTGCCACCATCCAGGTGGGAGAGGACCAAAGCTTGGACAGCAACTCTGATGTTGTTGTCTGGGGTAAAGCGATTGCTTTTACGGCAGTAGAGAAAGCTGTTAGCAGGCCGTTTGGGTGTCCAGAGTGAAGTCCATGGGATGGTGGATGGTTCTGGTAGGTAATGACCCTGAATCACTTAGGTTTGTTGGTTGAAACTGCAGACCCTCCCCCCTTGGAATATGGAATCAGATAAGGAAGGCGTATATGTGTATGGATTGGGTGAGTTTGCTTCCATGGGACAAGGCTTTGCTATTATATTTATACTTGAGGACTAGGGCACTCTTTTCTGGGTGGCCTGCCAAAGCAACCATAGAATAGGGTATCCGGTTAAATTTTTGAAATTATATTTTCGAAATGCCATTTTGTTGAAAAAAAAAATTCAGAAAAAAAAAATTTCAAATTTATTATTTTTTATTTTATGTGTTTTATTTTTGTTTCGTTAGTTAAAAAAAGGATCAGTAAAAAAAAACGGGGGGTGGGAGCCATTGCCATTTGATGAGGGTTGGGTGATGTAGTCAAATTTGCAGAGACCTTTATTGAGTCTTGCTCCAGCATTCTGGACATATTTCAGGTGGGCCAGGGTAGTGGCTGGAAGGCCTTCCAAAAGGGTATTGCCACCATCCAGGTGGGAGAGGACCAAAGCTTGGACAGCAACTCTGATGTTGTTGTCTGGGATAAAGCGATTGCTTTTACGGCAGTAGAGAAAGCTGTTAGCAGGCCGTTTGGGTGTCCAGAGTGAAGTCCATGGGATGGTTCTGGTAGGTAATGACCCTGAATCACTTAGGTTTGTTGGTTGAAACTGCAGACCCTCCCCCCTTGGAATATGGAATCAGATAAGGAAGGCGTATATGTGTATAGATTGGGTGAGTTTGCTTCCATGGGACAAGGCTTTGCTATTATATTTATACTTGAGGACTAGGGCACTCTTTTCTGGGTGGCCTGCCAAAGCAACCATAGAATAGGGTATCCGGTTAAATTTTTGAAATCATATTTTCGAAATGCCATTTTGTTGAAAAAAAAATTCAGAAAAAAAAAATTTCAAATTTATTATTTTTTATTTTATGTGTTTTATTTTTGTTTCGTTAGTTAAAAAAGGATCAGTAAAAAAACGGGGGGTTGGAGGGGAACCCCCCATTTAAAAAATAAAATTTTAAAAAAAACATTCGACATTTTTTTTCCGCCAATTTTGTGTCGACAAAATGGCATTTGGAAAATATGGCGTTCTAAAAAGTCACTATAAACCATGGCATAGAGCAGTGCACCACAACGTAAACAACCACATGCTCCCATAAATCCCCTTCAAAACTCCCAATCTTAGTCTTTGAGTGGTTCAACTCCTCATTGTTTTTCTGTTCCTTTATACCCCATCAATTCTTCAAAATGTAGGGCACCCAAAAATGGGATTCATACTGTCATATTTTCCTTTTGCAAAGTGTTTTAGTCCAAAACACATTTTCCGCTATCCTCATGGGATCTCGCTACGTGTAATCTGATTTCTTGCATTCAAATACATATCAGACATTGAATGCTCCTACCTTTTGCTCCTTGGCTGTTTTGCTCATTGCCTTGCTGCTTATTGCCTTGTTTCTGTTGCCAGTAAGCCAGACGGGTGTTATATCTGCCTTGCGTCCCGCTACGCGGTGATGCAAGGCGCTCAATAAAGGCCTCTCCCCCACGCCGCGGAGGCAGTTCCGGGGCAAGGCAGCAATACGAAGGTGTCCGTGTCCTTCATGCTCCAGCTGGAGCTGCGCAGCGAGGGCCACCCACGCGGGCCCACCTCTCCCTGTTTCCCGCCGACGCCTCGGCCGGGACCAGGGACACAACAACGGGAGTCTGTTTACACTGCTCATTGCCTTGCTGTTCTTACTACGAAGAGGAGAGTTTTCTCAACAAATCCTCATAACACCGCAGAGCACAGCGGTGTGCCGTTGACCTCGGGAACTTGGGAAGGATGACTGCGTTCAGTTTGCAAGTCTCAAATTTGCTCCTGCCTGTGTTGTTTCACATGGTTGTGCTCGTCCTTCCCATAAAAGCTTCTGCTATAGACGAGCGCCGCCGGGCAAGCGTCGGCAGTGGCCTGCAAAAGGGGGGTGTTTCTCAATTTTTCAAAGACACCACCTGGAACTACAAGGTAAGGCAAAACGGCCTTAATATATATAACAGCACACCCTTTTCTGACCAAAAAAGTACCCTGCAGATACAGTCATGCCAGGTAAAGCTACATGCAGATCACAAAAAAACAACATACAAAACCAGAAGCCTTATGGTAAAACAAATGGATATAGAAGGGCCAGCAGGAGTGGGTGTGGGGCTAAAAATGTATCAGATGGAGTATGTGAGCATGAGATTGCTCATGCTCACATCAGCACCAGCCACTGCTTCCCATATGCAAAATGCAGATGAAGGCCAGATAACGTCCTATTTCAAGTCGAAGAAGCCTAACAAATGCGATAAGGAGCCTGCAGTCCCCGGTGGAAAGTGATATTAAACACAGCATCAGAAGAAGGCAGGTTATTTATTACCTTTGCCTGCCTTCGCGGCCTGGGAAGGGCAGGAGCCCCCACCATAGCTGACGACACCATCCACGAGGCCGTGTCTGAGTAGCCTTGCCCAGCTACACCGACTCTGCTCCGCTATCTGCAATGGTAACAAATCAGCCCTGCTGTGCATACCCTGCCTTACGGGTCTGATACCCTCTGCTATTATTGCTAAGCTTCCTGCATTTCATCCGACAAGACCATAAACCCTGATGTCCTCCACGGTCCCCACGAACATCCACGAAAGTCGTGGCACTAAAATGGCCGCTCTCCGTGCATGTTTATATGGTTGCCTAGCAACCAGGAAAGAAAGAGCAGCCACTCTGATTGTGCCTGTGTGCCTTTTTACCCAATAGGCTGCCGCCGGATAACGTCAGCCGGCCTTCCACAATAAGGCCTGCAGGAACAAGGCCGACTCCTGTCTTTGCTTGCCTTCGCCTAACGAGCCGTTGGGCCGGAAAACCTATCCGCACTACCCTCCACTCACCACCAGTAAGACACTGTAACCACCACGTCTCGTATTACTTACGTGTTTGTTCATGCGTCTCCCGACTGCCCGTAGCATATCCCGCTGTCTATCTGCCTGTACCCGTATGACTACTGCTAAAACCTCAGGAAACAAACTTCGCATTCCAATACTATTACGATCTGCACACTGCAAATTTAGCATATGGGCCACAGTAACCGCCCGCTCAACGTACATCACCTTGCCACTAATTCCGGATCAACATGCGGACAACGCTACTCCCGCACGCATTGCCCCTGACATTACTGTTGAACCCTTTATTATTATTGCCAATTGTGACCCGGGACACAAAGAACGCAAACCTAACCACCTCGGGTCTCACTCGAGCACTAGGCCTCCCTAAGGCTGCATCCCTTACCGTGATTTAGTGAAGTAACCGGCGAGTTAACTTAACTACCGTGTGCACCTCATGGAACGCACACTACCCTTTGTGCTATTCTGTTTCTCTAGCCTATGGTGCTTGTAACTGTAGTAAACCGCTCTAGCCTTGTACTGCACTGAATCAAAAAAGCCTACTGTACCTCAGTGAATGGCCATGTGATTTACAATGAATTGAACTGCCCATGTGATTTGTACTGTACTGAACTGTACCAAGCTGCTCTTGGCTGAGCTATAGTAAGTCAATATAGTCCATTGTGCCTTAGTGAAGGTCAAACTATTGTGCCTTAGTGAACTGCCTACTGCCTCAAATTGCACTGAGTTAAATCATCCTATTGTGCTTTAGTGCATTGCCTTGTGACTTGAACTGTGTTGAACTGTACTAAGCTGCTCTAGCCTGAACTACAGTACGTCAACCTAGCCCACTGTACCTTAGTGAAAGTCAACCCAGCCTACTGTGCTTTAGAGACCGGCCTACTGTATCGAATTGCAGTGAATTAATCTAGTTTACTGTGCTTTAGTGATTTACCAATGGCCTGATTTGCATTGAACTGTATTAAGCTGTTCTAGCCTTGAACAACAGTCAAACCAGCCTACGGTACATTAGTGAGTTGCCTACTACCTACGACCTGTGCCTAAGTGACCAATGTTAGGGAAAATTCTCCAGAATGGCTAATTTCCCTTACCTACTGAGTCCCTCAGCAGCTTTGCTGGATTTCTAGGATTTATTTTTTCACCTGGTAAGAGTGTGATCCTTTTTTTCCACTCTTACATGTGTTTTGCTGTGTGTTTTACATTTTTGTGTCCATAGACTGTGGAGTTTCACCTACTCCATAGGCATCATCTTTTTACTGTGTGTCACACAGCACCTTTACTGCAGTGACACAGGGTTGTCTTTTTCAGACTTCCCACCTTAAACTCAATTTTCTGGGACTGTTTACTGTCTCCCAGAACATGTAAAGTTGCCATTGACTTTATTAGTCTTTTTAAATTCACAGACCCAGTACAAACTATCTTCCATAAAGTACTGGAAAGGGTTAATAGTTATCCCTTTTTGTCTATTTCTCATGGAACATTATTTCGTTCCCCTTTCACTAAGATTTGCCTGGGAGCAGTGGTATCTACCATTTTTTCCCTACCACAGACTATGAAAATAGCCTTGATACTGTTTTAGGCTATGTTAGTAGCCTCGAACTTTAATCAGCTGGACCCCTTTTAATTTTATTTGGTTCCAGCTGGGTTTATTCACCATTTCCTTTTGTAAAGGTCTTTCGCGTGTTTTACTCTGCGTGCCAAACCAGGTTTGGTTCCTTTGTTCGCCGCCCTTTGGCGGGCTTCTGCACAGAAGCCCTCCTTAGGCACCTGAGAGTCTGGGTGGACAGGATGTGAGGGAGGGGTTTTAGGCCCCCTGCACAGGGTCTCCTTGGAGACCCAACTCGCACTCTTGTTTCATTGGCTAGGTGACTGTCCTGCCAGGACAGCCACCCTGCTGTGTGATTGACATCTTCTTCCCTTGAGCTGGTGGGACCAACCAGTTCGCCAAACGTCAAGCAAGGCCTTCCTCCCCTGGTCAAATTTGCTGTGCACTGCTGCAGTGAACCGGATAGCCAGGAGGACTGGACCCGGTTTGGGTTTTAAGGAGCGCACCTTTTATTCATATCTTTGCTCTGCTCCTGGTTTCTTCCCTGGGCAGTGCAGGACCCTCCAGTCTTCCTCCTTCTTGTCAGTCCGACAGTCGCTTTAGGAACCGTGAGCCTGCAGGACCTGCCAGTAAATTCTGTCTCAGCTACAGCATTCTTCTTCTACTAAGGTACTTTTCAAATCCGGTCGTTCATTCTGTCTGACCGGGGTGAAAGTGTTTTAAATCCTTTGCTAATCCGAGGGCTTGTCCGTCTCTACTCTTTTAAGTAACTTTTCTGCCGACCAACTTCTTTTCAAACTCTTGGCAAAGACTTAACCGCGAACTACTCTGAACTGTGTGATCCTCTGCAAAGACTCTGAACCATTAACATTGGCCCAGGCCTATTGATTTGAATCCTACTTGTAGTAAGCCTTTTCTAGATTTCCATGCCTACATACTTGTTGGTGCTGCTTGATTTTGAATAACCTTGTCTTTCCCTCCCTTTTTAAATTACTGGAGTGCCATTTTGCTCACACTTCATTTTGAGCTTAACTTGTCCAGAATTCATTAAGTGTTGTGTAGTATATTAAGATTGTGATTTTCTGCTGCTTCACATTAGTGATTTTTTTTATAATTGATAGTGTAAAAAAAATGTATATTCTTTTACTCAGAAATCTTGAGTCAGTGTTTGTTTGAACCATAGCAATTGCTGTCCTTTGTGTAACTTCTGATACTGCTCACTTTACTCTTGAGATAAGTCTGGCTGCTCAGCCATCGCTACCACTTTACTGTGTAGTACAGGCTTGTACCAAAGGTGAATGTGTACATACAGTTGTAGTCTTAATTGTGTGTGGTGTTCCCAAAGGGTACTGCATATGATTCTGCCTAACACTGGTGTACAGTGGTGATGATAAAGTATAGTGATTACACTTAGAGTGCTGCTATTACCTTGGCTCAACTAACCACAAGGCAAAAAACCACTAAAAGGCAAATTTTAATCATGTCTGATATGGAAAGCTACAATCAGGAGACCCTCCTTAGTTACACTGTTGATTATCTGAAAAATCTGTGTAGACAAATCAATCTCTCTGTTAAAGGCAAAAAGTCTGAATCAATTGAAAGGTTGTTAGAGAAACAAAGTCTGGAGAGTGGGTCTGAAATACCTAACCCCTCAGCAAATGTGGAAAATGATGAGGATGATAATGTGTCAATTATTATGGATGAGTTAGATGAGGCAGATGTGTTTCACAATGTAGGCCTTACTGCTCCTGTACCTGCTCAACAACCGCAACCTTTGTCCACTGGGACCCCAACAGGTCCTACACTCAGTCCTGAATTCATTGCTCTAGAAAAGATGAGGCTTGAATTTGAATTCAAACGTATTAATGCTCAAACTGAACAAAAGCATCAAGAACTTAAGTTCAGAGAAATGGAGATGAACCATGTCTTAGAAATGAAAAAGTTGTCTATTGACAATGCTTCTCTCGCAGAGTCTTCTAGGTCTTCCAGTCCTAAGAGACCTCATATGCCAAAGAAATTGTTGGTATGTATGAGGCCAAGCTTGATATTTTGGATCGGTTGGCAATGTTTGAGTATAACCATGGGATCCAAGACATTACAGGGAATCATTCGCTTCCTTGCCTCTTCTCTAGGCTACCCACTGTTGCATCTGATGTTGTGATGGAGTTGGGGGAGGTGGATAGGATGGATTATGAGTATGTGAAGCTAGCTTTAATTGCTAGATTTGGGAAGACCCCTTCCCAGTACCTTAAGAGGTTTAGGACCCTCATAAAGCATGATGGTACCCCTTGGGCTACCTGGGTATGTGAATGTTTGAAAATCTTAGATGGTTGGGTTAAGGGTTACTGAGTAAACACTTATGAAGGTATGAGGAATCTTGTTATGTTGGAGTCAATTTATGATGCCTGCTCGCCTGAGCTCAGACAGCACTTGGCTGATTCTAAGGAGATAGATCCAAAGATGTTAGCTAAGGCTGCTGACTTGTGTGTTGCCAACAGGGCTACTCACAAGGATTATGGGGCAACTCAGAAGAAAGATGAGGGAAAGCAGCCAAAGAAAGATAACAAGGAGAATTCTAATACCTCCCATCCAAATGAGGGCCCCAAACAAAACAATAAGGGTAAGCCACAAGGGAAACCAAATCAGGCTAGTACACCATCTGGACCCAAATCAGATAGAGGTCAGAACAAACCTCCATTCATCAAAACATTTGGGAAATGTTATGTTTGTGTGTCAACTGACCATGTGAAAGGGGATCCCAGGTGTAAGGGTAAACCTTCAGGGGTTCACACTGTCTCCTTAGCCTTCTCCCCAGAGAAAGAAGTACCTATGGCAAGTGGAAACTTTCACCTACTGGCCGATGAACCCGTGAGAGTCTCAGCCAGTGTTTCTTTAGTGTCCCTGGGCTTGTGGGAACAACACAATTTAGATATCTATAATTCCATCCCAGATAATACTAAAGAGTATTATATAGATAGTGTTCTTGTGAATGGCCAGGAAACCCTAACCAAGTTAGCTGGAGGCCCTGTGCAAATGCTTCCCCAGTTAGCAGCTCTCATCCAGTGCAATAACATGAATGTCAAGATACCTGTTAGTTTGCAGAGTGAAGTGCCTGGGAGAGTCCTGATGGGTAATGACCTGAAACCTCTTGGAGTTGTGTCTAGTACCCCCAGGCCTCCCAGTAAAAGAAGATAGGAGCTCACTAGGCCTGCAAGGGAGGGGCCCTTGAGGGGCTCTCTAGAGGAATTGATAGAGAAAACTATCACCCCCAGTCCACAGGAATTGCTCGCTGCTATTTCAGGAAAGAAAGAAGCAAAAGTGAAACCTAAGACCTACAAGAAGAAAGCAGATAGCACCCTTGTGCTACCAACAAGGACATCCCGAGATTGTCCAAAGTCATACCTGTGACCCCTCCACCTGCTGAGGCTGAGTGTGAGGTACAACCCTGTGTGGTTGAGCCAGCTTCTGAAGAGTCAGATCTGGAAGAAGACATTACTATAGTTGGAGATCTGCATCCTGTTGACCATCCTGAGCTGCACTCTTTACAGGCAGAAGGTGGACCCAAAAGGGCAGACTTCAGCAGAGGACAAAGAGAGTGTCCTACTCTTGAAGGCCTTCGACAACAGGCAGCTTCTCAGCTTGATGGCCCAGAAGCTGGGAAGCATAGGTTGTATTGGGAAGATGACCTCTTCTACAGTGAACCAACTGAGTCTATCCCTGGGGACTGCAAAAGACGTGTAGTGCTCCTAGAAAACAGACTCCAGTCCCTACAGTTGGCCCATGAGATACCTTTGGCTGGTCAATTGAGTTTCAAAAAGATCAAGGAAAGGCTCTCTTTATACTTCTACTGGCCTAAGATGGATTCAGAAGTTGACAAAGTCTGTAGGAGTTGTCACACTTGCCAGACCTCTGGCACGAGTGGAGCCAAGAATGTGGCACCATTCGTGCCTCTCCCAGTGGTGGGAGTTCGTTTTGAGACGGTGGGCATCAACATTGTTGGTCCCCTTGACCCTCCCATATCTTCAAGAAACAGGCTTATCCTGGTTGTAGTAGACCATGCTACTAGATATCCTGAGCCAATACCTATGAGGACTGTTACAGCTCAGGCTGTGGCTAAGGCTCTATTTGGTATTTTTACCAGAGTAGTGTTTCCTAAGGAAGTGATATCCGACAGAGGACTCAATGTTATGTCCCACTACATGCAAGCCATGTGGAAAAACTGTGGTGCCACTTACAAATTCTCTACAGCCTACCATCCACAGACACATGGACTGGTAGAGAGGTTTAATCATACTATGAAGAGCATGATAGATGCTTTAGAAGAACCCCTTAAAAGAAAGTGGGACCTCCTACTGCCATGCCTTCTCTTTTTGCTTATAGAGAAGTCCCTCAGGAGGGAGTTGGATACAGTCCCTTTGAACTTGTTTATGTCCATCCAGTCAGAAGTCCGTTGGCCCTGATTAGGAAGGAGTTGGAGAGTGTTCCTTCCCCCAAGCCAGTCAGAGTGACTGACTATGTGATAGGTCTCCGGAGGAGAATGTCATACATGATGGCAGAAGGTAGTGATAACTTGAAAGCAGGTCAGGCTCTGGTCAAACATTGGCATGAACAGAAGGCCAACATGGTTGAGTTTACTCAAGACCAGCTTGTACTAGTTATGGTGCCAACAAGGCAGAGGGCCTTGCAGGACAAATGGATAGGACCCTTTAAGGTTGTGGCCAAATTTAGAGATGTGAACTATCTGGTGGAGTTAGGCAGACCTAAGGAGGCTCCCAGAGTCTTCCACACCAACCGTTTGAAGGCATATGTCTCGAGACCAGAAGTGGGAGCTTTGCTTCTAGCTTCAGCGTAAGAGGAGGAGGAGAGTGAACCTCTACCTGACCTGCTCAGAGGCCAACCTTTAGATAAGAAAATAGAAGGAGTTAATCTCTCTTCTAATCTGACATCTGAACAACAGGATGAGTGCAAGTTTCTGTTAAATCAGTTTGCCTCCCTGTTTTCACTATCACCAGGCTTGACCCCTTTGGGCCAGCATGAAATTCTAACTGGTGGCTGTTTACCTGTGAAAAGCAGAGGTTACAGAATGTCAGACCATTTAAGAACCCACATAAAGGAAGAGGTCAATAAGATGCTCGATCTCAGGGTTATAGAGCTATCTACAAGAGCATGGTCTAGTCCAGATATTCTAGTACCAAAGGCAGGATCCAAGGAGTTGAGATTCTGTGTGGACTATAGAGCTCTGAATGCAGTCACAAAGACTGATGCCTATCCTTTACCAAGGAGAGATGAACTGTGGATAAACTTGGTGCAGCCAAGTACCTCAGTACATTTGATCTAACGTCGGGCTATTAGCAAATAGCCCTGACAGGCTATTCCAAGGAGAAAACTGCATTTTCAACCCCAGCAGGCCTCTATCAGTTTAAGGTTATGCCTCTTGGATTAAAGAATGCAACTGCTACATTCCAAAGGATAGTCAATCAAGTTCTGAATGGTATGGAAGACTTCTGGATGGCATACTTGGAGGAAATTGCAGTGTTCAGCCCTACTTGGAAAGAACATGTTGATCACTTAGGATATGTTTTACAGGCTCTTGAGCAGGCCCGCCTGACCATAAAGGCAAGCAAATGTCAAATTGTTCAGAGCAAAGTAGTCTACCTTGGTCATTAGGTAGGAGAAGGTGAAATAAGGCCATTGCCTACCAAAGTACAAGCTGTACAAAACTGGGCCACCCCTACTACTCAAACCCAAGTTAGAGCCTTCCTAGGTCTCACTGGGTACTATGAATTTCATAGAGAACTATGGGTCCATAGCTTCTCTCTTGAATGTGATTTCCTTTCCAAAATTCCCAAAGAAGGTTAGATGGAATGAGGAGTGCACTCGAGCCTTTGAAAACCTGAAGAAAGCCCTTTGTCAAGCTCCAGTCCTAAGAGCTCCTGGTCATCACCAACCCTTCATTGTGCAGAGAGATGCATTCAATACAGGTATAGGTGCAGTCCTTAGTCAACTGGATGAAAAAGATAGGGAGCACCCCATTTGCTTCATCAGCAGGAAGCTGAAGCAACCAGAAACCAGGTGAGCAACCATAGAGCATGAATGCTTTGCTATTGTGTGGTCTCTGAAGAAATTTAGACCATACTTGTATGGATCTACTTTTGTCATTCAGACAGACCAACATCCCTTGAGATGGCTAATGCAAATGAAAGGGGAGAACCCAAAACTCCTAAGATGGTCAATCTGCCTGCAAGGGTTTGATTTCACCATTGAGCACAGGTAAGGATGTCACCACAACATGCTGATGGTCTCTCTAGGATGTTTATAACCGACTAGAGTGTAGAGCTTCATCCAGGAGTGGATTAAATCCTCCTGTCCCTTAGTCTGAGGGGACGAGTGTTAGGGAGAATTCTCCAGAATGGCTAATTTCACTTATCTACTGAGTCCCTCAGCAGCTTTGCTGGATTTCTAGGATTTATTTTTTTCACCTGGTAAGTGTGTGAGCCTTTTTTCCCACTCTTACATGTGTTTTGCTGTGTGTTTTGCATTTTTGTGTTCATAGACTGTGGAGTCTCACCTACTCCATAGACATCATCTTTTTACTGTGTGTCACACAGCACCTTTAGTGCAGTGACACGGGTTGTCTTTTTCAGACTTCCCACTTTAAAGTCAATTTTCTGGGACTGACTACTGTCTCCCAGAATATGTAAAGTTGCCATTGACTTTATTAGTTTTTTTAAATTCACAGACTTAGTACAAACGATCTTCCATAGAGTACTGGAAAGGGTTAATAGTTATCCCTTTTTGTCTGTTTATCATGGAACATTATTTTGTTTCCCTTTCACTGAATTTGGCTGGTGGCAGTGGTATCTACATAAAACTGCATAAAAAGGAGGTCTCTGGGACTTGGAAAGCAGAGTCACCACGGGATCGAGAGAACCGAAGAGAAGCTGAAGGAGGAGGACTACTGCAACTACTGAACCTCCCGGGGAAGCCCTGCTGCGGGTCGAATCTCCTAAACTTCGACGACAGAGAAGATCTGCAAGAAATCTTCTTCTCTTGAGCTGGTGGGACCAACCAGTTTGCCAAATGCCAAGCAAGGCCTCCCTCCCCTGGTCGAATTTGCTGTGCACCGCTGCAGTGAACCGGATAGCCAGGAGAACTGGATCCTATTTGGGTTTTAAGGAGAGCACCTTTTATTTGTTGCTTTGCTCTGCTGCTGTTTTTTTCCCTGGGCAGTGCAGGACCCTCCAGTCTTCCTCCTTCTTGTCAGTCCGACAGTCGCTTCAGGAACCGTGAGCCTGCAGGACCTGCCAGGAACTCCTGCCTCAGCTACAGCATTCTTCTTCTACTAAGGTACTGTTCAAATCCGGTCGTTCGTTCCGTCCGACCGCAGTGAAAGTGTTTTAAATCTTTAGCTAATCCGAGGGCTTGTCCTTCTCTACTCTTTTAAGTAACTTTTCTGCCGACAAACTTCGTTTCAAACTCTTGGCAAAGACTTAACCGCGAAATATTCTGAACTGTGTGATCCTCTGCAAAGACTCTGAAACATTAACATTGGCTCAGGCCTATTGATTTGAATCCTAGTTGTAGTAAGCCTTTTCTTGATTGCCCTGCCTACTTACTTGTTGGTGCTGCTTGATTTTGAATAACCTTGTCTTTCCTTCCCTTTTTAAATTACTGGAGTGCCATTTTGCCCACACTTCATTTTGAGCTTAACTTGACCAGAATTCATGGGCTGTTGTGTAATATATTAAGATTGTGATTTTCTGCTGCTTCACATTAGTGAATTGTTTTATAATTGATGGTGTAAATAAATGTATATTCTTTTACTCAGAAACCTTGCGCCAGTGTTTGTTTGAACCATAGCAATTGCTGGTCTTTGTGTAACTTCTGATACTGCTCACTTTACTCTTGAGATAAGTCTGGCTGCTCAGCCATCGCTACCACTTTACTGTGTTGTACAGGTTTGTACCACAGGTGAATTTGTACTTACACTTGTAGTCTTAATTGTGTGTGGTGTTCCCAAAGGGTACTGCATATGATTCTGCCTAACAACTAAGTGATCTCCTCAAAGTGCCGGCAAAAGACTGCTCCTACCCTATCACTCAGTGTGTCCATGGCAGCCTTATACAGAACCTCTCTAACCTTAGCATCACTTCTACCATTACTTAGCATTTGCACTCCTTCTGACTGCCCCCACAGACCACAACCTATTACTATGGATCCTAAAAACCATATTCAATCTGGCATGACTAACCTGCCGCTTAGCCCCCTCGATTGGATTCACCGTTTTGCCCTAACACCCACACCGTGGTACCCATGTTTGGTGAAAGACAGAAACTTGAGACTTGGATCTTGACTTATCCTTCACAAGGCACAAAAAAGAAAAATCCCTTATCAGCCATCCCATTCACCTAGCCACCCACCAATATGCCCAAAACCTTATTCAGTCAAAACTCTAAAGGCACCAGTAAACTCAACTGAACGCCCAACGATTAGAGGTGCCCTTATCAATGCTCGGTCACTGGTCTCCCATGCGGTCGACATCGCAGACTGTATCTCAGCCAACGATCTTCACTTCTTGGCTATCACCGAAACCTGGCTGCACCAAGCCACAGGCCCAGCTCTCTCTATTGCCATCCCGGACGGATGTTCAATATTAAGAAAAGGTAGGGATACTGGCAAAGAAGGTGGAATAGCCTTCATCACTAAAAAATCTGTTGGTCTCAGAGCCACATCCACGGTCAGCATTCAGTCTGTTGAACTCCTGACAGTAAAAATCCCTCTCTCAGCCTCACAAATAATCCTCATGCACCTTATCTATAGGTCTCCCGGACACATCTCCTCATTTGAGGAAGATTATCTGGGACCGCCTAACTAATAATACCAAACTAGGTTTGCAAATTTTCTTGCTTGGGGATCTTAACCTTGGCCTTGGTGATCCTAACGACACAAACGCCATATCTCTAAAAAACACAATTTCCCAACTTGGCCTTAAACATAGGATCTCAGCCCCAACGCACAATAAAGGCAGAAACCTGGACTGGTTTGTTGACTATAACTGTGATACCACAATCCTCATAAATGAACCAACTGCCTGGTCCGACCACCATGTCATTTCCTTCTCCATCCAAGGTAATACGCACTCTATCTCTATTCCAGCTACTGCACCACAAACCCTCTCCAGAAACAACGGCAACATAACAATGCAAAACTTGCACCCACTTATCCATAACACCCTCAATCCAGCAATCTATGCCAACTTAGATACAAACAAACTAGTCAACCTCTATAACAAGACCCTTGAAGAAGCTGTTGACAACATAGCACCAATCAAGCTCACCAGAGCTAAACCAATAGCCCACCTCAACAAATGGTTCACACCCGAACTGAAACTCCTGTGGAATGCCAAACGAGCGGCCAAATCCGCCTAGAGAAAAATGCCCAACTCATCCAGTAAAGCTCTTTTCACTGCAGCGGCTGCCTCTTATAAAACAGCTATCCTCACTGCCAAGAAAGAGACTTATGACAATAGAATAGCCAATGCCAACTCAAAGACACAAAAACTCTTCAATATCCTTAGGGAACTTGAGTCACCACCTACTTCTGCAGAATCTTGCGTGCGTGAAAGGTGAAGACTGGTGTGAAAAAATCCAAAAAGCGCTTGCAGACAAAATTGCCCTGCTCCAATCTAGAATTGAACATAAAAAAACATGCCTAGCTAAAAACTCAGCTTCTCCCCCACCTCCCTCCCATAAGACCTCTACCTGCTCCCCTTCTTCTTCATTTCAGTCTCAGCCAAAGAAGTAGAGAACATCATCAAAGGCCTTAAACCATCCAGATGCCAAGGGGGCTTAAACTCCTCCTTCAAAACTAACTCAGTCTCTAACAGCCTTAAAGAGGCGTGGGTTATGCCCCTACTAAAAAAAGAAAAAAACATTAACCCTACCAATTACATGCATATCACCAGTGACACCTATATTCTAAAAATCATAGATAGAGTGGCCTATGTTGAAATCCAGAAACATCTTGAAGATAACAACCTTCTGGGCCTCAGACAATCGGGCTTTAGACCTAGGCACGGAACGGAAACTGTCCTCCTGGATCTTAAAATCCAGATGGATGAGGCAAAAGACAACGGCAAACTAGCCATGCTCCTGCTACCTGACCTCTTGGCAGCCTTCGACCTCGTCGACCACCATATCCTAACGGAACATCTGGCCTCAGCATCCACCTTCTCCAGTGAGGCGTCCGCCTGGGTACAATCCTTCCTCTCCAACCGGACCACTAGGGTTTTTTCACAATCAGTTTCAGCGCACCCCATCCCTATCCACCGTGGCATCTCGCAAGGCTCGTGCACATCACCTACCTTGTACAACATCTTTACTAAACTCCTGTTCGAACACCTTGACAAACTGGGGGTTACATACACTAATTACGCGGATGACACCCAGGTTCTCATCACGCTGTCAGGATGCTATGAAAAAGGACTCCAAACTGATCGATGACCTCTATCTGGAGATCCAGGCATGGATGGCTGAACATGGCTTATGCCCCAACAACAAGAAAACCGAGCTTCTTCTCGTCGGATCCCAAGCACGCCTAAACAAGCTCGACCCTCGTTACATATCTATCAACATAGATGGCAACCTGATCAAAGTGGCCAAGAATATCAAAACCTTAGGGGTCTACCTGGACTCCACTCTTTCACTCAAAAAGCAAGTAAATTCCCTAGCCTCCTCCACAGCCTACACTAATAAGCTCATCAATGCTTGCAAAGCTTTAATTTCGCCTACTAGCTGCATCACCCTGGCCAGAGCGCTAATGCTCTCAAAAATCGACTACTGCAACACCCTTTTCTTGGGCACCTCAGAGCATAATTTGAACAAACTCCAGGTTCTGCAGAATAATGCTCTTAGAGCAGCACTGAGTATCCTGCAGCACGTACACATCTCTACCTTCAGACAAAATGCACACTGGCTCTCAGTATGAGACAGAATCGCCCTTAGATCACTGGTCATCATTCATAAATGCCCCTCAATTGATGCTCCCATGTATCTGGCAGACAGATTTAACAAACGGTCATTGGTCAGACCAACCAGAACAAGATACTCACACTGCCTCAACATTCCCAAATTTACTTTAAAAAAAGCAGGAGGGTCAAGCTTCCTAGTTCTAGCAGCTAAACAATGGAATGCTATACTGCTCAACCTTAGAAATGAACCTTCGCTCTGGACCTTCGGATCAAAAACAAAATCTTGGCTCGCCAACAATAAATGCGCTACTGTTTGATTTTTCATCCTACTGTGCTTGTTATGCTCCCCATCCGGTCCCACTATTGCGACCACTATGTAACCTGGTCAACTGCACTTATATCTACTGTCTTGTATAATTCTGAAATGCATGTAACATGTTGAAACTCGCTTTAGGTCTCTGGTGCCCAGTTACCTCAGGGTTCAGCGCTCAGTATAAATAAAGAAACTAAACTAAACTAATTATCTGAAACATTTGGTGATATTGATGACAACTCCTTACTGAACTTGTGTTACTCTATGTGTAACCCTGACAGGACCATTACAGCCACCATAGACTTCAACGGAAGTGCTTACAATCTGGAGGGGGTAGCAGGGTCGTATTGCAGGGTCCCACAGTGCCACAATTTCACCAGTGGCCCGAGAAGTTCACGTCAGTGTTGTGAATGAAGGGGATGTGTCCGTGCATGAGTACGAGCTGACAAAAGAGTCGACAGAGCACTCTAAATGTTCCTCTGATGTGAGAGTAGCCCCATTGCCTAGTGTATTACATTCTGCAATTAAAATCTTACGGAAGTTGTGTAGCCGTATAAACACAGATATTCAGAAGCACAGTGAGCAGCTTGAACTTCCGTGTCCCCACCCTCATTTTAAAATAGCACCACACAAGGGAGTTGGTGGGCCAAAAGGCAGCCTGGTAGAATCAAGTGATGTAAAGCCCATCATAATTGCGTCCCGGAAAGCAGCGAATGCTGCTTGTGAGATTGAGGCACTTACCTCCTCCCCTCTTACGTACCCTACCCAAAAGGAGCTTTCGACAGAGAAGGAAGCAACGACAACCTAAAGCACCTGAAACAGTACCATCCCCCACTTCCTTAAATGGCCATGAAGACCAGTCGATGAACTCCGCAATTGTGTCGGTAGTCTCACAGTGCCAAAAATCAAAGCGTGCAAAGAAAAAAAAAAGAAAAAAAGTATCTTGCTGCAGGAAGCGTACTCAGCTGGAGTCCGGGAAGCTAACTAGTTGGTTGTTGAAGGATAAGCAGTGTGTCGTAGCAAATCAGGCGGATACACCTGATCTGCATCTACTAGCGGGAGAAGTGGAGGCCACATCCTTACAGTCTGTGGCGCCGCAGGAAGACTTAGCCCCCACAACATTAGGTGCAGTTTATGCTGGTCCCACAATTGGGAGTAAAGTGCAGCCTTCTTTGGACGCTAGGATTCTCTCAATTTGTGAGAAGCCGGATGCCCAGAACAAGAGACATATAAATCGTTCGGAAATCCTTGGGTTGTTTGCAAGAATCCCTGCATTGTGCATCTTGACATCTTGTGACTTCGAGTTTATCGAACCCCTGAAACTGGGCTTTGGAGGAATGTCACGCATACATTACACATTACCAGCAACTGCTTCTCTGATAGGAGTGCTACAGGAATCACTGAGTTATCTGGGCTATGTACTAGATAGAACTGTAGTCATTGTTATGACCGCAACAGTTGACTGTGTTCACTGCAGCAAATGTAAAAATGGAGGTAGTATGACGAGTGGTTAATCCCCAAAGGCCTGTGAAACATCCAAGCTTTTTGACAATGCAAAGGGATTGCATTGGCTTCCGAGCCTACAGCCAGGCATTCAAAATAAGCAAAAGTGAGATTTTGTATTGGCCTCTTGGAACACTAGAGGCCATTCTCACTTTACAACTGAAGGGCTCTCCCAAAATGCATTGTCTGAATGTTTTGTGTTTATGTTACAGGAAACATGTTTATGCTCAAATTTCTGCATGGATGAGTATGTATTGTACCAATCACTGGCAAAAAAGGTGCAAAAAGTTGCCCATATGGCGGTTTAATAACAGGGATTTCAAACAATTTGTGTTCCTCCCTAATGCTTCCCCTTGAACAAAGCGGAAATGTGCGTGCTGTAGAATTAAGTGTTACTATATTATCCAAAGTCCACCACATGATGTTGATAAACGTATATGGATGACATCTTAAACTATGTGGACTCTCTTGTAACAACATGGGCCGGTAAGAATGGAAATTATACTTTACTAGTGGGGGTGGGGGGGTTTAACCACTTGATGCGAGGAGTCAATATCCAGAGGCAGCTATAAGCCATCTCTGCAAAAAGCACTTTTGAGATTAAAAAAAGGTGAATAACAGGGGTAGACAATGGACCAGGTTCCCTAGAGGAGTGGGATATGTCAACAATAAATGGGAGAACCCTGAGACGTTCCCCGGGGAGACCCACCTGGAGATCCGGGATAAGTCAAACCACTCTAGATTACCTCTGTGGAAATCGGCCATTGTCAGAAATGGTTAAAGATTTAAAAGTGCACAATGCAGTTTCTAGTGACCACTCTTTATTAAAGTTAAAACTTTGCTTCCTTGGTATGAGACAGGGTGTGATTGGTCCAGGTACACTGACCTCAAGCCAGGTGGGAAACCATATCCAGTGGTCGGCGGCCAATATATGCAGGGCCTGCAGGGAAATGTGCCTCAAGGTGGATGAAGCGGTAGAGGCCATGCGGTTTTTGACGGCCGATAAACTGGCAACATGGTTGGCCAAACTGACATGGAGGACAGGAACTGCCAAGGGCAGCCTTTTGATAACTGTGGATAAAAAGTCTGCCTATAAGTATGACCCAGTTAATTTGAAAGGCAAAGGGGAAAGTGCACAGGGAGCTGTCGTATATTGGTAAAAACAGTGACTCTATGGCTGTAAAAGTAGATGAGGCAAATAAAATAAAAAAATAAATACTGAAACTGGGTAAAAAGAAGGAATAGGCAGGAACTGAACATAAAATGGCAAGGTATGAATAAGGCTGTGAGTAGAGGCAACTCTAGATCCGTGGGGAGGATGTTAAAGTTGGCCAGGGGTGAATCAGCCATGAGGGTGCTAAATCCAGTCACAGAGGAAGGCTGGGTGATACACATCGGGTCTAGAATGTTTACATCATGTGCAGAGCAGCCTGCCATAACCAAGGGCATACAACCATGGCCTTTGGAATTTAATACAGAGAGTGTGTGATCCCTGATTATGAAATTGAAGAACTCCAGGGCGCCTGGGCCAAACGGGTTGGCTTCTGCATTACTATAATAGGAACCAATCTTGTGCTCCAGAGTGCTAGTAACCCTGTTTAGCAAAGTATGTGATGCAGGGCAGGTGCCGGAAACCTGGAGTCTGTCAATTCTGCTGCCGGTACATAGAACTGGTGACAGACTGTCTCCCGAGAACGATTGTTTACTGTCACTTTTAGATACCACGGGAAAGGTCTTTGCCTCGTGTGTTCTGGAACATTTGAAAGCCTGTGTAACCCACAATAACATTCTCTGTCTTTTTCAAACAGGGTTTTGCCCGGGATCCAGTACCACGCACAATATAAAAGTATTGGATATGTTCATTGCACGCGCAAGGTCCAGCCAAGTTTCGCCACGATACATCACTTAGGTCGATTTCAGGGCAGCCTTCAACGTGGACCGTAACACTCCGTGATCGAAACTCAGGAAGATAGGCTGCGCAGAGTGGCTGGTACAGATAGTCATTGCAATGCACTCAGGCATGACTGCTAGGATCTGCCTAAATGATGTAGGGACACTCTCAAAATCAACACCAATAAACAGAAGTGTAAAGCAAGGATGCATGCTTGCACCCCTGTTGTTCAATTTGCACGTTGCAGACTTGCTGGTGCATTTGGCTGAGAAGTCTGAATGCCCCCCAAAGCTTGCCCCGACAGTGGTGTCATCAATGCTTTACGCCAATGACTTGGTTCTCTTTTATCAATCATACACTAGGATAAAAGCAATGCTAGATGAATTGGGTACAGGCCAATGATAAAAATCTCCTGGGGTACGATTGAGTACACGGATGGGTGTCTACAGGTATCCGGGCTGCAAGTGTCAAATGAGTTGGGATATAAAATCATAAAAGAAATAAGAAAGGCTAATCAGATCTCCTTGTTGGTTCGGAAGTTGGCAAAGCAATATGCAGGTTTTTCTTTTGGCAGTATACTAGCTCTGTAGCGACAGTGGTTCTGCCCATCAGTGCTGTACGGTTTGGAAGCACTTGGCCCAAAGGATACAACATTGATCAAAGTCAATAAGGGGTTCTTTTGGCGCATGGGATCTGGGGTTGCCCAATACTACATTGATAGAGTAAATCCGCATGTAGCTGGGCCGTATCTCTCTAAAGGCGCAGTTGCTAAAACAAAGAGGCACATTTTTTATAAAAGCGATAACATCCCACAAATGTCCACTTATGGAGATGAAAGGTGCCGACTTTATTCAGGCAACCTGTTGTGATGTGCTTGGAGGGTATGCAAAGGTATGATGAGCTGAGAGAATGTTGGTGTGCTGTGACAGAATGTTTGGGGTGTGAATGGTGTGTGAAGGTTCTAGGATTGAGAGTTGGGGGAAGCTAGCCTCGGTGAAGTGCATGAAGTGTGACTGAAGTGGCGTGTGTGGAGAGCCTGGGTATGTGGGCCTGAATCTTGAGGAGTTGCAGGTTTAGAAGTGACGCTCTTCAGCATGGACTTTTAGCATTTAACCCATGTTAATGGTTATGAAAGGTAAAGGAGGTTTAAAATAGAAGCATGTCGATGCTAGACATTTTAAGTTGCCTGAAGTGAAGTTGCCATGAATGAGTGGATAGTGGTGATGGCTCATAATGTTCGAGGGTCGCACCTTCCATGAAAGAAGTGAGGATGACTATGTGGGAATGGTGTCTCACAAAGTTGGAGGGTCGCGCCTTCCGCACAAGAGTGTGTGTGGGTAATAGTGTCTCACAAAGTTGGAGGGTTGCGCCTTCCGTGAGTGAGGATGAGTATGTGGGAGTGTTGTCTCACATAGTTGGAGGGTCACGCCTTCTGACAGGAGTGTGGATGTGTATGGTGTTCCACGAGGTGGAGGGTTGTGCCTTCCGTGATAGAAGTGACGTTGAGCAGAGTGAATCCGTACCAGTTGTGAGTGTTTCCTAATTGTTTGAAGAGTGCTGCAGAAGCAAGCCAGTGTAGAAAGGGGGGACACCCTCTGTGTATGGATAAAGAGTATGCTGGGGGGAGACGCCTTTCCGGAGTTTCATCTCTCCAATTAAAAGATGACATGTTAGGGTTCCCCCTGTGTGTTTCCTCTTGTGGTTTTGTATGTGTGAGAGTAAAGAGGGAGATGTGTTGTGATGTGCTTGGAGTGTATGCAGAGGTCTGATGAGCTGAGAAAATGTTGGTGTGCTGTGACAGAATGTTTGGGGTGTGAATGGTGTGTGAAGGTTCTGGGATTAAGAGTTGGGGGAAGCTAGCCTCGGTGATGGGACCCAGTGGTTCTCTGTAACATCTTGTAAAGTAACTACAATAAAGCTTACCTGAAGAACCTTACCAGAGTGTTAAGGAAACAGCTTTTCTACACAACCTCATGCAAAGAGGGTGACCCTCATAATAAGTTGTGGGATATGATAAAATGGTCCCCTGATATCAAGCGATGTAACCACTACCCACTCTAAGGAGGGCCTTCAGAAAAAGGGTCATCAAATGGGAGTGGTGTGAAAATTAAGAACAGCTGGCTAATCTGCACAATTATTCTCAGATAGCTCAAGTGGTGTGCAGTCATTTTTTTTAAAAAACAATGTCGAAAAACAATAATGTCGAAAAATAAATGTCGAAAAAAAAGTTGAATTCCTTTTTTTAAATTATATATTTATTTTGGGGTCCGGGAATAAAAAAAAGGGGGTAAAATAATTTTTTTTTTCTTTATTACTTTGTCTTTAATTACATTAGCAATTTTTACACAACTCTTGTTGCTCATCTCTAAAGAGCCACATAATAGAAAATACCGGAGCAACAGGCGTTGTTTTCACACAGTAATCGGCGAGAGAACGCCAGGGGAGCTGTATCACTGCCAGTCTCTTGTTAAAAATAAAAAGGGGGGTTTAGGGGGTACCCCCCATTTCGAATAAAAAACGTCATAAAAACAAATTCGACTTTTTAAAAAAAAATGACTATGAACCAGCTCAAGTATCGTACAGGTATATAATCCTCCAGCATTACTTACTGAAGTACCCAGATCCAGGTGAGCACAAGCTTCCCCTTTTACTTCGTTCCAATCAATTACCAGTCGGGGCAACCCATGGGACGAAATGGAAGTTGTCCCCCGAAGACTGCAATTGCAGCATATGTAAGATACCATAAAGCATCTTTTAACAGGATGTCCGAGGCTGGGTTCTGTGTACATGACACTGCTAGGAAAAATGATGCACTACTATGAATACATAAAATCATCTGGGTTTATTGCATGAACACGGATGTAAATTCAATACACAGAGCACTTTATAGGTAGTTCTATAGTGATAGTTTTTAATGTTTCGTGTTTTATGCGTTCTACATTTCATGTTTTAGGATTTTAGCGGTTTTATAAGCGTTTAGAATTGATGAATTATTGAACTACTGAAAATGTAATGAATTTTAATGAATGTTTGAGTTCTTTTGATACAATGTATGCTATGAACTGCTGTTCTGATATGAGTTGTCGGATATTAATGAAATGTAGTAGTGTGTTTTGTTCTTTGCATTGTAAAAATGTCATTGAAACTAAATACAATGAAATAGATTAATTAATTGGCTATTTTTTTAGAAGGTCACCTGGGTGGGAGGCAATGCCATGTTTCCTTAGTCTGCCTGACCTGGAATGAGTTGCATGTTGTTTGCACTTTTCTCTGGGATGATATATTTGCCATACACCAGACACCAGTACAATTAAATGGCTTCATATTTTTGCAGCGTCAATGTATTTATTAGAAACTCAATATTTTGACATTAGAAAATGAGGTTGATATTAATGTAAAATGTAATTTGGTCCACGATTTTATGCCATGTGACCGCTCCCTCCTCTATGCGAATTGCAAATAGAATATGGTTTATTGCATAACTAGATATAACAGGATTCGTTCATTGTTGTACATGTTTTCCCAGAGCATCAGATCTAGGGCTTTTCCCATATGTGTGTATCCTGGCATAGTGGCAAAGCGGACATTCCCTTACAATGATGTGTCTTACACATAAAAGTTGTGATGTGCATTGCTTAGAAGTTTGGGGTTCAGGTGCCCGACAGGGCGCCTACATACTATTAATGACTGAGTGGCCCAGTTGGATGTGTCCCAGAGAAAGGGAGTCTCTCCCTTCTGGCACTTCTTGTGATTAGTCAAGCATCCCTCTTTCCGGACGACAACAGGAACCAGCCAAGAAAAGGATGTTTGTGTTAGGGTTGTAAAGAAAGCCACGCGTAATCAGAAAGGGCTCCGAGCAAACAGCCCATCATAAAGGTGCATGCAATCAGCAATTGCAAAAGGGCATATCCGGAAGGACAGGTACGGAACGCTCGCCGGGATGCACTTCTAGATCTGATCAGGCCACTCCCATCTTCTGCAGCCACCTGTTTCATAGGGAATGAACGGCAGGTTCGTTGATTGGCTGCTGCATTCTGGAAGTAAAATGAGTAGGAGTGGAAATTCCACGTGCTTTTTGGGATTCTCAAACCACAGCTGGGACACATGTTTCTAACAAGCCCGTGCAGTAGTGTATAAGACAATGGTGGTCCATTTTCAAATCACCGGAGTGGTAAAACTAGATTAAAAATCAGGCGTAAACTGTGCATACTTCTTTTAACAGCTGATTGACCACTAAGGGTGTTCCCTGGCTTCGGCAGGTGGGGTGGAGGCACGATACTGTGTCCGCCTGCCATTTCGGCTTTGCCTCTCAAAACTGATTGGTTTTCTGCCATCATGAAACACCATTGGATTCCTATATAATCCGCCTGTTTTAGCACATGCCACTAAAAGCGTGCAGATTCCATAAGATTCCATTGTAAATTCCTCCCGCAAGCGTACTTTGCTGAAGTCACTTACACATCTTTGCACTACAAAGGGCAAGAATTCTGTGTTAATCTGGAACCACAATGTTTAACATACATCGTTTACATGTCATAGTGCAAACAATTGAAACTGCACGGGTGCGGTACACATTGGTGGGCCCGCCACGCCATTTGCAAAAAATGGCAAATGCCCCCTATGTGTTTTCTTTAATCAAGCCTTGTTTTTTAGGCAGGGTCAAGCAAAATGCAGCAACATTTGTCTCGGTTGAACCTCTATTGCTTGCACCTAAAAATATGGCTGGACCAGACAAGGTGAGATGAAAGGGAACATGAGAATTCTAAACATGCCTAGATAATCCTTCTGAAATCATCAACATCTGATTAAGAAAAGAAAGTCTGCATAATACTCCCTGACGAAAGTGAGGGTTTCTGGTTTGGGTAATGAGGGGGCTGGATAGGTCCTTATGCAAAGATCTGTATTGTTTCAGTAATGTTTGTGGGGTGTAAAAAAAAAATCAACCACCCAGGATTCTGCAAGAAGCAAGTTGGGGAACTGCAAAAAAGAATGTAACACCAGATCAGGTGGCCATTTGGTGGCTTTGGATTCAGCAGGGCCACACTTTGCCGGGGAGATGATTGCACTAAGGAGGTCATTGTCATGGTGATTTAGGGAGTGCCAAGTGCATTTCAATCATCCCTAAAAGGACCTTCGCGTGAAATGAATGCGTCATGCTGTTCTGATAGATTTGTGATCTAGTCTGGATAATAATGTATGCTTCTTCCACCGCCACTTGCTTTGCCTAACAAATGTCACAGCATCTCCACCCGCATCTTATGTCGATGTTCGACTCAGTATGGAAATCTACCAGTTTTTTTCACCTGCAAAATCCAGGGTGTTTCTATAGGGAATCATGTACATGATTTCTGCAATGCCCAGATCTCGGGAAGATAGCTCAGCGGCAACATGCTCGTCTTGGAAGCAAGACGACACAGAGCAGCACAGGTTAGATCCCCAGGTTCGTGCTTAGAAACCTCTAAATAACCAATCAATCAATCAATGCACAGACATTGCAAATTCCCATAAACTTGAAGCCCATCAGAGAATTATTTCTTCCATGGGGGGCTCAATCCTCGCAGATCTATATGGGCCAAACCTGAACCCCAAAGAGCACCGATCTGCCTGCACAATCAGCAACAATATATGAATCTACACTGTGTGTTTCAAAACGTCTTGACTGGCAATTAGGTTGTGACCTGACCATTTCAGTGGTGCAGGATGTTTACCTACATGCAGAATTGTAGTAACCTTGGTGAATAGAAACTAATTGTGAACGATTCCTTTTGGTGTCTCTTTATCCTTATTAAAGCCTTTAGTGCCAAAACAATGCACTCAACAGATGCATTCTTATCTGGAATAGGACACCACTCTGAGCAACTAGTGTGGAATTTTCTAAGAAAATGAATCATGTCTTCCCCTTCTCCCTCCTCAGGGACCCCATAGATTTGGATGTTGTTTCTCTTGCTCCTATTTTCCAAGTTGTCAATGGCCTTGGAGAGGTTGCATACCTACTTGTATAGATTAGCAGTCAGCATTCCATCTTCTTCAGAGATGCCCACTCTTATCTCCAGTATACACATGCATAGCTCGAATTTGGAGAGGACTTCCCTTTAGGTTATTATCATCCCAATCTCAGGCATCCATTTCACCAGCAAGGATTCCTAAGGGGTTTTGTTGGCGAGCACAGTTCAGATTTCCTCTTTGCTCAAGTTACCGGCATCGTGGACATATACTTTCTGGCATGCCTTTTATGTGTGAGACCCGCTCCTTTCCCTGTGTCTCTTCAGACAGTTTTGCATGTCAGCTTCGAGATATTTGTTTATTGCAGATATAGAAGTAAGCGTAAGTTTGCTTTTTGCTTACCACTTGGAGTAGACTCAAAGTAACTTGATCCATGGAACAAAGCTGTGTCTTCAACTGGCGTGCACACTCACACCATACCATGTGCAGCCACTCCTAGAAGAGCCAGATGTTAGGACATCGAAAATGAGGTGGCCCTACCACAGGCGGAGGCTATGGGGTCACAGATTTTAGCCCATATCACTGCTGAATTGTCATGGAGAGAAGCCAGCCCGTGGGATGAAATTCAGTTTGAAGACGATCAAGCAAAATGTCTAATTACTATTCAGTCTGACTGTAGTTAAAGGGGGATGGACTCACATTCAAGTGGCTATTTCTTCTTGCTGTAATGGAAGTACTCACTGTGAGACTCTCAGGGTGAGTGGTGTGCTTAATTACATTTCAGCTCACGTTGAATCAGATTCATGGTTGATGAGGTCCATGCTTCAATTAGCCCTTTTCTTGTTGTACTATGGGCACACGGTCTCAGTCCCACAAACCAGCTGCATAAATGGAGTGCATAGTCGCATCTAAGGTGTCCAGCACTATGCTACTTCCTTGATAGGTTATGGTATACAACCCCAAATACAAATACATGGTGGCTGTGTGTTCCAGCTGAAAGTGACTGTGTGGTTCATGAATTCTATGGCCTATTTTATAGGCTCTTGATCAATCAAACTCTGCTGACTTTGCAATAACGTGTGCACTTACCAGGGGCATCTGCAGGTGAAGAGCAAAGTTGAAGGTCAACGATGGTCAAGCCAACTGGAGGTGCAATACCTTCATGGCTCCTCCACTGCAACCATGTCAGTTTCGTCAAGCAGGAAGCTGCTTTCTTCAAAGAGGTAGATGCCACCAGTTTATCACAATGCATAGGGGGCACATTGCTTTCTCTGTTTTTTCCAGCAGCCGATTCAAGGTCTTGCCGGTGCGGGTAGGCTGGATGACTGGTATTGGTTTTGGTAAAATATAAAAACAAGGGAATTACTCCACCTGGTTACTACTGGCAAACATCACAAATTTAAGATACAACAAAAACCAGTGGACAAACTAAACTGATAAGAGATTCAATGTCATCCAAGTCATAGTCCTATTGCTCATATTGTATACTATGTACCTCCACTTTAACTTGAATTCTTCACTGTACAAAAATAGACAAGATTAATTTCTAACTATTAAGCTTTGAGGGTAGGTTTTACTCCTCAGATACTCCAACGTTATAGCCCCCAAATAGCCCTGTCCGTATAATTCTCTTTCTCAATTGTACCATTGCATCCCAGTTAGTTGGGTTACCCTCTATTCCTGTACCTTCCACATCCGACAGGATGGAAGTTGTCTTTAAGAGAGGTGTTTAAGGGAGGCATGTTGCTTCCCTTAGTATCTCATTCCTTTACACACATCTGTATGTGGAGATGTTTTATCTAGGTTAGTTCACTATTATGAAGGTATTTATGAAATATATTTGTAGATTGGTATGTGTATGCATTATCCTGTTTTGTAATGCATATTTCTAAATTGATGAATTGAATGCATGCTGTAATGCCTACATGCTTCTTTGAATGATAACACGACATTGTTCAGTGTGAGCAATAGGATGATGACTTGATTGACATTGTTTTGGTAAAAACCATGCGATGGAAGAGAGCCTCAGGTAAAGACATATCACCGCTCGCACTATATAGTTTTCCATTGATGTGTCATTAGAACACAAAAGAAATGCAATTTTTTTCTTGCTAAACGTAAGCATGTATGAAATCCCCAAACACTTCAGGCATAGACACTAGGGTCAATCACAGGTCACACATGAAAGCAACTTTCTAAGTGAATGTGAATGGTCTTACAGACACTCTCAATGGGAGGGACCAGCAGACCTCAGGGAAGGGTCTATTGGTTCTTTGTTGCCAACCTCCAAAATGTGCACAGGTCAGCGCCATAATTTTATTACATGGTATCTTTTTTCCAGACTCAGTTTATATATACATCCTGAAAATCTGATTTACAGAGCAATGCTGGCATGCATTGTGGACTCAGTCAGCATGATCTTGAGCTTTAATTTGGCCATTCTGGCATACATATATTGTGGGCACCAGAAGTTTATTACAGTGGTATTGCTGGCAGGTGGCAGAGCACTAGACACATCCTCCTCATATCATCCTTGCATTTTATGGCACCTTTATTGGCATGACAGCTCAATTCCCTGGCTGTCCTGGTTACATTTCACTTAGTTCCATCTTTATTACATGACATTGAAATCTGCCAGGGGCACCCGCTACTCATCAACCCAGCTTTTTCCTGACATCTGGAGTATGTATGTCTGCTGGGGCCATCCTTTCAAAGCTATCAACCCCATTCACATGTATCTGGCACATTTCAGCGACTTGTTATCCTTAAGGCTTGCTCAAAGCAACAGCAGGCACAGTTATCACTGGAGCACAGTTCATTCCTATTTATTCCCAAAGCTCTCCCCACCCGTGCAGCTGGATCACATGTATTAGTAGGAATGTTAGGCAAAGTTTGTATAAAGTACCCTCTGGAACCACTACAGACAACTAGGCCTACAGGTGTAAGCAAAGCCAACCTTTGGTATAAGTATGTACCACACAGTTTTTGGTAGCGAGCTGAGCAGCCAGGCTTATCTCAAGAGGGAATGTGAGCTTGTGATGAGGTTACACAGAAGACTGCAGTTACGAGTATTGAAATAGACTCTTATACTCAAGGTTTTGTGGTAAAACACTTATTAACTTATTACACAGTCAGTTAGAAAACTTTCACTAAAAGGAGGCAATCAATATCACACTAAAACATTCTACAGGACTTCACACTATCAGGTTCTGAGGTATTTAAACTACTTTGAAGGAGGAGCAAAATGGCATTCAGAGCATTTAAAGTAGGAGCAAAAAGGCATAAGTTAATAAAACAAATAATAGGGTTACTCTTAAACAGTGCACATAGTTTGAGTTGGTTCCAATGCAATAGATAGGCCAAAGTCAATGGGCTATAGTCTTGTATAAGAAACACGGGTTCTGGTAGTTTAAAGAAGTGGTTTATAGAAGAAAGGTTTGTATGTCGAGTCACAAGCTGACTAGGCCTGTAAATTGCCAAAGTTTCAAGCACTTTCGCAGTGAGAGTAAGGTCTCTCGGTCATGTTTTCACAGTACCTTATATTTAAGAAAAAGATGCAGCTGAAGACTTCTGTTCCTGGCAGTTCCTGCAGAACTTGCTGTTCCTGAGTCTCAGTCGTGGGGACAAGAGGGAGGACGTTGGGGGACTCCTGCACTGCACGGAGACTGGTCGCAAAGCTGTAAAACTGGCAAATCTTCGATTCCGGTAGCTGTCGTCAAGCACACAAACTGGTGTCCTTCTCCCTGGCTATTCGGTTTCCTGCAGCACGCTGAGGAAAATGCAACCAGCTGTGAGAATGGTGTCCAGGTGGCTTTTGAGTTGATTGGTACCTCCAACTCAAAAGGTGAAGTCGTCCTTGAAGGGCTTCTCTGTCGAGATGAACTTGGTGATTCGGACCTGCAGCAGGGCTTCACCGGGCAAACCAATGGTCCAGGAGTTGCAGCAGCCGTCCTTTTCAGCTCGTCTTCAGTTCTTTCGTTCCAGTGGTCGACTCTGCCTTTCAATCCAAGAGACTCGCCTTTTAAACAGTTTTCCGCCATTCATTCCAACCTAGCTGCCACTCACCCAGCAGGGTGGCTGTTCTCGCTGGACAGTCAGCCAGCCAATCACGCCAGAGTGCATTTGGGTCTCCTAGGAGACTAAGCACAGAGTGTTTCGGGCACCTCCCTCACTTCCTGCCCATCCCAGACACTCAGGCGCCAGAGGCGGTCTTCAGTCCTGAAGCCCGCCAAAGGCATAGGAACAAAGGGACTAAACCTGGTTTGGTGCGCAGAGACAAACTCTAGAAGACCTTTCCACACAAAGAAATGGCAAAAAAAGAAGACCTGGACCTGTTTACAAAACAGGGCTCAGACGCCATCTTGAAAAACATGGCTCCCGTGATTTTTAGCTACCAGTGTTCGCCGTCAGGAAAAATCATGGTAGTTCGTTGTAAAACTACTGCCACCAGTCATTTCGCTAGGAAAGGGTAGCATTTGACTGCTACATGAGTTTCTAGACATAGGAGATACTAGGTAACCCCTCCAGCACTCTATTGGAAGATAGTGTGTGCTGGGTCTATGAATTTAAAAAGACTAGTAAATTCAATTTAACTTTACATTCTCTGGGAAACAGTAGTTTATCCCAGAGAAAGTGTTTAAACCATGGGACAGCCTAAAAGGCTTCCTTGTGCCACTGCACTGAGGGTGCTGTGTGACACGCATGAAAAGATGATGCCTATGGAGTTGTCTAAAACTCCATAATCAAAGAACACAAGAGTAAAACACACAGCAAAATACACGAGAGAGTGGGAAAAACGGCTCACGCTCTCTCCAGGTAAAAAAATCAAGTCCTCAATATCCAGCAAAGTTGCTGGGGGTCTCTAAGGTGCAGGGAATTAGCACATTTATGAGAATTCTCCCTAACAAAAAGGAACAATGATTCCACTCGTTTAGACAAGAAGATATCATTTTCTAAGTTAGAAAAGAAAATGATTTGTCATAACTTTCATCATGAAGCCAGGGAATTGGGCTATTCACACCAAACTCTCCTCCTTCTCCCATGTATACCTTGGGACCAGGCATTGGGCTTCAGATGCCCCTTTCACTCCCTGTGACCGTTTTATTATCCTCACCTTTACCCAAGGTCTTTCTTATGTCAATAACACAACAAGCCATCCTTGCCTTCATCCTGTTTGCTTCCCATTCCCCTTACCTATCTTTTATTATTTACAATTTTACCCCATCTCCTGGCACTGGGCTCCAGATGCTTCTCTTTCCTCACCCCACTTACACCAAAGGCCCACCCATATTGCATCATGTTACACCCTGTTTACTTCCCAGATCCAATCCTACACCTTAGCACCTTTGCAACCAGGTTTGATGGACCTGGTGTTAAGGCTTTGTGTATTTCACCTTCTTCTCTCTTACATTACAGGATCCTCCCTCTACATCCTATACATTCCTATTACATTTGCCTACTACTCAGCACCTCGACCATCAGGTGAGATGGACCAGTGGGTAATGCTTTGAGGCTAGCACCTTTCCTCCCCTTTGTTTCTATTACCATAAAGAGAAGGTCTTTCCTGGTGGTGAACTATCTATTAAGTGCTGGCCTTGGTCTTGTGAAACACATTATTATTATTATTATTATTATTATTATTATTATTATTATTATTATTATTATGTGCTGACCTAATTGCAGGAAGCAATGTAGCACTTTACAATTATAGAGGGAAGAACACAGTGAGGGAAACAGAGAAAAAGGGAGCAGAGAGCTAATAGGAGGGTGAGCATGTGAAATTGGCAGCAGGGGATCTAGAAGCAACCAGGGGAGGAGACAGTGGGAGCCGATCTCTGAGCCTCAGATCGGGTGGGGAATGGAGGGTGTGTGGACCGAGGTGTTGGAGAGAAGCCATTCCTTAAAAACGAATGTCTTGAGCTCTTTCCTGTACTGTAGAAGCAATGGGGTAGGTCTAATGATGACATGGAGGAGGTTCCGGAGTCGTGGAGGGTAGACAGAGAAGGCCTGTCCTTTGGTTCTTTCCTCCCTGCACTGTCAGAGTTACAGTCTGCACATTTACTTTGTTCGGTTGTATCGCAGACCAGAAATGCTGAGTTTCTCAGTGCGGTAGCTTGGGGACTTCAGGGTGACAGACTTGTAGATGATGAAAAAGAAATTGAAGATCATACGGGCTTGCAGCAGGAACCAGTGCAGTTTGATGAAGGTTGCTGTGATAAATTTTGCGCAGTCCTTTGGTGTGTTATGCTCCAGGATGCAGGGCACATCTCAGGGCTGCCAGGTTAGTCACCAGAAGGCCTTTCAAAAGGTCATTGCCACCATCCAGATATGAGAGGACCAAGGCTTGGACAGCAGATCTGAAGTTGTTTTCTGCGATGGAGGGCTTGATTTTCCCAAGCCGAGAAGTTCGTACAAAGCCGTTTGTGTCTTCTTTGCTATGTGCTGTTTGATTGTGAGGTGTCTGCCGATGTCAAACGCCAGGGACTCGGCACAGGAGGCCATCTAGGGTGCAAAGCCCTCAAGGTTCATAGCAGAGGTCTGGATGTCAGGGGCTTTGACTGTTGTTGGTTAGCAGTAGGAATTCAGTCTTGGAGAGGTTGAGCTTCAGGTAAACAATGGACATCCAGGACTGGATCAATTTGAGGCAGGCCTTGAGTCAGTGGATGTCTTCAATAAAGGATATCTTGAGGTAGAGCTCCGTGTCATCTGCATATTGATGAATGTGGATATTGTGTGGAGTGAAGAGGGTTCTAAACGGTTCCATGAAAAGATTGAAGATCACAGGGGATAGAGATTGTAGGTATGGCCATGGGCTGTTAACCCTCTCTATAAAGAGCCAACACACTCTCCAACCTCTATCATCTCTATGAAGAGGCAAATCATTTTAACGACAGCCAGACTCACTTTCAGGGACTGGTATTGGTATTTAGGAATTCTGAGGTGTGAGTATGAAGCTTACTAATGGACATACGTCTCAGAGATCCCACTGGCAAACACAAGTTATTCCAGAGGGATCCATTCCTGATATCACTCTATTGGAGAGTTTTTAAAACTAGAAACAATATTCAGCTGAAGCTCATACCAAAAGAAAAATGATGGGGAGGAGGGAGGCACTGGAATTCACAAGTAGGTTGGCTGTGCTGGGACCAGGCAAACATACAGTGGTGTGACCAATCAGTGTTCTGTAGTGGAGCTGTGCATGAAAACAGGTGGAGCTGAGACTGAGTCCTTGTGAAATAGTTGTTGCAAATCCTTTGTGACAGGGCTGTGGTTTCAGCCCTTTAAGGGGAGGGATGGAGCCCGACCCTCAACAGTGCCGACATAGAGCACGGACCTCCTTCCATCCCCTCCTTACCTGGATTGATGGTGAAAGAGGCTCCACAGCAAGATGTTGGAGGAAAGCGCGTGAGACATCAGCAGGAGACTAACAGCAGCAGCGCTGCAGCAGCAAACTGCCAGGGAGGCTCTCGAAGGGCAGTGAAGCCGGCACAGCAGTAGAACGGCAGACAAGGAAACATCAGAGAAGGCACCAGTCAACAAATGTACTCGGAGAAAAAGAGGTGGCGGAGCCAGTGCCTGGACAGCCGCTACAGTACAACAGTGACAGACATACAGCAGAATGGAGCAACGCGGAGCTCCTGCAAAAAGTGTCTGCTGGAGCCAACGCTTCGAGAGCAGTACCACTGGACTACCGGGGCAATATAGTAAGTAAAGAAGGCTTCCAGGAGGGCCGTGCAGTGCCAATAAACCACTAGGGATGTTTTCTAAGAAACGTCCTCTCCAAAGCCATTCTTAAGGAAGAGCCACTAAACCACAAGGGACTCTGTATTTTGAGAAAAGGCCTCTATGAGAACCATAGTGATATAAACTCCATTAGCCCACTAGGGATTCAAATGGTTAAAACAAGCCTACCAGGTGGTCTGAAGAAACAACTGCTCCCTGGGGACCACTGCAGGCCCTGGGCAAGGAACACAGCAAACAACATGGTGCAGGAAGGGGCCTGGGATTACAAACCCTTATAAGTCCTCCCCAAGCTCTTCCCCTGTCACACGCCCCTGGGGACAGGTAAATGATTGATGAGGTAGGGTGGCCAATCCTGGAAGGGGTGGGGTATTTAAGAAGACGTTTGGAAATTGTTCAGGATGGGTTGTTTTTGGATGAGGACAGCATCTCGAGGAGCACAAAGAGGAGAGCATGGAAGGAGTGTGGAGATTACTGGAGAGAAGGATCTGTGGAGTGTGTGTGCGTGGGAGTGAGTGCAGGAGGAGGAGTAGGAGTAAGAGGAGGTAGTAGTTGTAGCAGAAGAAAGTGGTAGTAGCGGAGTGGGGTAGTAGCAGTAAAAGGTGGTAGTGGTGGTAGAGAGGTGAAAGTGGTGGGAAGTGGTTGTAGAGCAGGAGAAGTGGTAATAGCAGTAGAGGGGAGCAATAGTAGTAAGAAGTAGTGGTGGTGGTAGGGAGACAGTAGGGGTGGGAAAAGCATTGGAGTAGAAGAAGTGGTAGTATGGTAGAGGGGGAGCAGTCATAGTAAGAGGTTTTAGTGATAAGGAGATGCAGAAGTAGGGAGGTGGAAGGAGGAAATAACAGCAAAGGGAATAGAAGTATGGTATTTGGAGGTGGTATTTGCCATGAGATAAGGAGTAAGATGAGGAGTAATGTTAAAGGGTGGAGATATGAACGCAGAGTGTAACATTAGAGTGACAGTAAAACCGTGGGGAAGTGAACATCTTGGGATCGATTGTAGGAGAGCAAGGCATAAAATAAGCAGTGTCGGCTAGCAATTTGCTATGCAATTCTGTAGGTTTGCTAATCAAATGGACACTTGTGTAGCAAAGTTAGCTAATTAAGTTGCCCTCTTCAATGAAAGTGCAGCTCGCCCTGCATTCCTCTCTTAACCTCGGTGCTCTCTTCACCCTCTTTTCTCTGTTCACTTCAAGTGCTAATGGAGAGAAAGTGCAGCAGTAATCGTCTCCTCCGCTCTTGAGTGCCAAAGTCATGTGTGGGAGTGATAGGCAGGAATTTATTTTTATTTTTCAAATAATTGCAATCCAGAAGTAATCGAGATGATACTTTTATTAAGCTTTCTATATCCTGTCTGGCAACAAGATGTATGAGTCAACTTTATATATTTTTTTAAAATAGTCATGCAATTCCATTCCGAAAATGTAAGTTGTTACATAATACATAATTACAGTATTGGTACTGCAAAACACTGCATCATCTCCATGCTTTACAGTAATTTTAAGTTAGTGTATCTAAATGTCATAGTGTCAACTATATTTCATTTTGTTGGGAAAGATCATATTGACGAGCGAACACTTTTGAAAATGCACATGATCAAATGCTTTTGATGACAAACCTTGTTCTGTAAGCACACCTTGCAACTGGTGCTCAACCCATGAGCGAACCCATACTCCTTGACATTCTATATTATCACCCTGTTGCTTTATACCAGGTACCCTGAAAGTGAGATGACCACAAACTTCAATATTCCACCTAGTTTGCCCAGTTTCTGCCTGCTAAGCAATCCACTCTCCTTAGTCTTTCCTGCCTCTTACATAATGAATACACAAAGCGAACTAGATGCTTATGCAAAGCAGTGATCAGTAGTTCCATCCAGTCTGTACATCTCTAGATCTACTGCAATACCAAACTCTGTAGTTCGCCTCCAGAGCACGCTTTGCTTTATGCTTATGATTGTATTATGTGTTACCACCTGTAGGAGACAACTGGCCAAATTGTTTTTCAGAGCCTTTTTAAATCAGATCTATGTATCTGTGTCCATTCATGCAGCTAACCTTTCACATTTTGCAGACTCATCTATGGCTCCCAAAGTCTTTTTGCCCACTCGCATATTCGAGTAGATTTTATGAAGGGAGAGTAGCATTTACAAGAGAAGTTTGAAACTTTTAATTAACTTTTACTTTGTTTGCAGTAAATATCAAATAAAGGTTGCAGGGCTGGCCTCTGGGGCAGCAGTGTGCCAAACATAAAGAGGGTTTGTAGTAAAAAGCAAAATTTGATAGGAATCGCATTTTAAATGTGTTGTCCTCCATTCCTATGGGTCGAGTGCATTGCTCTTAGGCTGAATAGGTAAACTAAGTTACCCGACCTGCAGGTCTAGCTGAAATTTAGAATTGGCAAGGCCTGACTCCTCTCACTAATGTCTTATTTCAGCGATACGCATAACTGCTGCATCATGTCTCGGGTACAAATAACATCTTGTGATATTAACTAGTACAATATTAGCACAAAATTGCTAATCAAATGGTTCTGTTTGCTAATCAAAAAACATTTAATTAGCAAACTCTGCTGATTCATGTTTGAAAACTAATTTATGCCTTGGGAGAGGGTCAGGTGAGAGCGTGCATACATGTAGAGCGAGAGACACTGGGCGAAAGAAGGCACCATCCCTGACTCCCCTAGAGCACTAAGCATGGATATGAGAGGGACAGCTAGATGGCCCCTAAGGATTCATGCAGCCAGCGCCTTAGGGAATCCAGCAATAGACCAAGTCAGAGAAAAGACAGATAGGTGTCACCTTTCAGTAATACTAACACCCGCTGTGGATGCTTGGGCTAGAGGGGAGGGAAAGGCTGGGGAAATCGAGAGAGAGAGGGACAGCCCTAGTGCTAAAAGTTCTGTGGTTTGTCCTATAATCTGGTGATATCCACCAAGCACACAATTTTTGTAAAATACCAAATACACACTGTTGGACTGACACATGTCATCAGAGTGGTTATTTGTGGCAGACGCCCCGGCCCACACCACAGGATGAACACAAGACAGAAGCCCACAGGAGATGAAACTTGCAAAAATCTTTTTGCCTTTCAGGAGACAACAGGTGATCATCCAACCAAACATTGCTGTACCTTGTGTCCTCATTTGCCAGAGTCAACTAGAATGAACATAGAGAACATATCATACATTATTCTGAACCACACTGGAAAACAGAAGAGCCAACTTTGTTGATAGGCTCATTTACGCTAGCTTTGCTATTTGCTGGGGGTTGAGATCATCAGACAAGGGAAGACCTGCCAACTCTTGCTGCATTCATCAGAGTTGTAGGAAGTGAGAAAATATACAGCAGAAATCTGCATGACAAGTAAAGTCTAACAGAGTTTGGTGTTCATGCATCACTTATTGTAAAGGGGTAGATTATTGGAGTAGTGGGGGCCCCCGCTGCCCCTATAGTAGAGAAAGCCCTGTTTCTCGAGGGGGTCACTAATAAGGAAGCTGCCATGTGCTGCATGTCACACTGGGAATCTGTGGCATTGTAGTTGCTAGGTAATCAAGAGCCCATCCAGGTGCACTGTCTGAGTTTTACCAGAGCAGCACTGTCACTATAATTGCCCAGCAAGGACCACAAGAAGAAAACCAAAGCAGCAGTATGTGAACTTTAAGGTAAGATTAAAAAAAAATATTTGTGTGTGTGTGTTTGTGTGCGGTGTACATGTGCATATTTGTGTGTGTCTGTGGTGTGTGCAGCTCTGTGATCTATGTGCTGGCAGCATGGGGGCTGCATGCTTGTGTTTGGCCGTGAGAAGGCTGCAGGTGGGCAACTGGGAAGGCTGCAGGTGGGCAACTTGCATCATGAAATTCATCTAACAATGCATGCTTATTTTGTGTGTGCGATATCATTCAAGTAATATATTGGGAATTTGTGCCTGAACTGTGGTTGCACATTCAGATACGTGATTTACAAGCACAATTACTGGCACAGAGAGAGGCTGCAGCTTCATGAAAGTGATTTATAGTGACCATACTCTCATAGATCCTGCTGCAGATTCATATGGGCCTCATTACAACTGATATCCCGATGCCACTGGGACATTACAAGTCCTGACGGCCCGCAATATCAGGTGGCAGAAAGTGTAAGGCCCCATTACCGTGGAGTCGCATAAGACTCCACAGGAATGGGGACACGGGAGCACCTGCACCATTGCTAACAGTGCTGGTGCTTCTGTGGAAACCATGCCTGCAGGGGCCAGTGATCCAAGCAGGTCAGACATGCCGGGAGCACCGTCCTCTGCAGGCATACTCATAGTCTGGTGGTCCAGACAAATGGTGCCGCTACGTTGCTACCGGCACCCTTATTTCCGGACCACCAGAATTGGAATGAGGCCTATAGATGTGATTTTTAGTCAGCATTCTGGCATATATAGATTGAGGCTGCAGATTCATGAAAGTGAGTTGCACTGACCACACTGGCATAGCTAGATTGTCCGATTTACTATGACACTGCTAGCATATACATATTGCAAAATGATCCTGTGTACTGTTGGTAGCATGGCATCTGCCTGACTTCTTTATCTGTTACCGTAACTAATCAATTGCAAACTGCAATGCTTCTTTCCCCATTCTCTCAAAAATTGTGGTTGAAGATGCACCATTTAAAAACATTATTTAAAAACAAATTCTCTTTGGCAGATGCCATGTGAACTCCCTGTGAACCAACTACATTACTTTGAGCTCCTTTGCTTGCACTAATTCATAGGAGATTTTAATGCTGTTCCAGCAAAAAGACCCACAGGTCGCTACTGACCTTGCATTCTTTACAATGTGGAGCCGATGGCACCAAAAGCTGTCTTTCACCAAAGAACCGTTGTTGCCAACACTTCAATTCTAGTGCACTCCTAGTTGGGAATATACCCATCAATCTCATTTCTTGTTTCAGAATCGCTCCTATTACTATGATCAAAATATATATTCTTTGATGTCAGTTCTCCAAAAACATATTTATTTCTCCATTTCACATCAATGGCTCTTAATTTCATAAAACACATTGTTTTGATACATAGGCAGAATCAAAATAGCACACAGCATGTATTTAACTTAACATTTTTTTACCCATCTGCCATATTTTTCGAGGATCACGTTCCTCTATAATTCGACCATGTCCACATCAATTTTACACATAAAAAAATATAAAATCTAAATCTGTATATTTCTTTTTTTTGCCTTTCTGCGCCATTGCAAAAGGGGTCCAGCCATGTGCAAATCAGTCAGACAGATACTGCCACCAATTTGCATTGGTGGCAGGACCTAACTGATTTGCAGCCCGGTATCTTTCCAGAGTGGCAAACATTTTGAAAAATGTAATTCAATATATGGGCCCAGTGATTCGGGTTTGCTTTCAGTACTGCATTTGATACACCATCTGGCCAAGGGGCATGGGATGAGATCAGTCTCAGGATTTGCATGAGAAAATCATGATGGTCAAATAGGAGGGATTTAAAATTTGTGGTCAAAATACATATTTTGTCAATGTCTTTGGGCAGGGTTGCGAATAGAGCTATGAAATGTATTGTCCATGTGTCTGCACTAATTGCATTCAATAGTGAAGACGAGGAAGCGTCCGTTGATCCTTCCCTTAAATAATCGTCATATTTCAGAAGTAGATTTGGACACTATGGCTGACAGCATATTCCCTCCGTCTAATTGGATTTTCCTTTCTCTATGCTCACATAAACGATTTCTATATATTGTATGAATTTTCGCAATGTTTCTCATCATGTTAGGAGAGTTCAATTGTTTAATTTTCTTTATTACTCACCTCTTGATGGTTTTCATTGCTTGTATAATTGGGTCAAATGTATATTTATGGACTGAGTGATGTGAAAATCTGCTTTTACCAACATGTTACTTAGTGATAAACATTTTTGTTAGCAAACACCAGATGTTCCGGGAACAGTTTCTGTAATGTATTTTCCAACTTCATAATTTGCCAATTCTTTTTGATAATTCCCTTAATCTTCAGACTCTGTAATGAATAGGTTGTGACATACACCAGTGATGGATTTTCTTTGTTTGCTTTAGATTTAAGTAAATCCTCGCTTGGCACCCGTTCCACCTTGCTTGATACAGATTCTATTCATTCTGGATCGTATTTCCTCTCAGCAAATGTTCTCTTCAATTCCATTGCTTGGATTTTGTATTCTTCTGCTGAGGTAATGTTTCTTCTATACCTCGTGAATTGACTAATTGGAACTCTCTCTAGTTGCATTTCGGGTGGAAACTAGTAGCCAAGAGAGAACTGTTCCTGTCAACATTTTTTGTGAATAAGTGTTCAGCTTTTTGTTTTCTGCGTATACTTCCACACCTAGAAAATGAACCTTGTTCAGACAATGCTCAGTCGTGAATTTTATCGATGGGTGCATATTGTTCATGTATTCATAAATGTTTTCCAACTCCTTCTCTGGGCCTTTCCGGATCCCGAATATATCATCTATGTATCTTGTGTAAAGCACCAAATTATTTTGCCATCTTTCTGATTTCAAGACAAATTCTGTCTCCAGATACAACATGTATGTATTTGCATAGCTGGGGGCCATCGCTTCCCCCATACTCGTCCCAGATATTTGTACAAAGTATCAATCATTGAACCTGAAAAAGTTGTTGTAAGTACCAATTTTAGTAGCGCCAAGACAAACACCTTATCTGCCTTACAGGAATCACTCGAGGGTAGTAATCACTCCATTGCTTCTAATTCTGCTTCATGAATAATATTGGTGTACAACAACGAGACATCCATGGTAAAAAGTATGTGCCGTCCTTGAATAAAATTAACCTCTTTTCGTTTTAGCAGGACATTGCTTGTGTCTTGAAGGTAAGTAGGACTACTTTGTATTAGTGGCTGTATAGCTTTATGTTAATGTTAATGTTAAAGGACAATTGTACCACGCACTATCACCACTGAAGTGGTCCCCTGGCGCTCTGGCGGCTCTGAAAATCAAGGAACTGCGCTAGAGGTTCCAGCACACTGCCCATTACTGCAATTATTGGTCTTCCCGGTGGGTCAGTTAGGCTTTTATGAATCTTTGGTAATATGTATAGTACTGTGATTGGGTTATCCACCGTCAGAAATATTCTCGTGTTCTCTGTGTTCTCCGTTATCACATTGCGTAACTCTGCCTCTACTACCACTTCTCTAATTAAAGCTTTTACATGTTCTTAGGTTTCTTTATCATCCAATTGTCTGTTTATTTCTTTCAACTAAGCTTTTTTGTTCATGAGTACTATCGCACCACCCTTATCAGCCGGATTAAAGATAATCTCTTGGTTATCGAAAAGTGGCTTAAGTGCCTGCCTTTCTCTGTTGGTGAAATTCATATGTTTGTTCTGTCTGAAATTTTATTTAGTTCTTCAATTACACGTTTCTCAAATGTTGTTAGAATTGGATTTTGCACTTCAGGGTAAAAATAACTCTTGGGTTTCCTCTTTAAAATTCCAGTGGCTCTGGTTAATCTATATCTTCAGGGTTTTCAAAGAAAAGACTACATTTTAATTTCCTAATTAATTTGAAGTACTCTATTTTTTCTTGTATCGGGGTACTTGTGTGTTTAGGAATGAAAGATAAGCCCTTCTGTAATACCGCTTTTTTGGAATGTGGTGAGCTGAATGCTCGAAATATTGATGACTAATTCTTCTTTTGAGTTGGTTTCCATTTGAGGTTTCTTCTTCTTCCCACTTCTAGTGGATTTCTTTCTAAAAAAGATACTTGTCTGTTAGATGTGGAGGTTAATACCACCCTTCCTTCTTCTGATTGTCCGTCAGACCCTCTCCTTTGAATTGGTTGTCCCTCTGTTGTTTACTCTTGTGACTTTCCTTGTTCTGATTCGTAAATTGAGATGTTTGATGACGCAGTCCCTGAACCACTTACCCTTCTTTTTCTTGGAACCTGCGTATTGGGATTTGCTTGTTGTCTGTAATACTCCTGCCAGGTGTATACAATATCCAATTTATAATCCACTGTATCCCTCCTGAATTTCCTAATTTTTTTGATTCCAATTCTTGTTTGTAATGATCTAATTATTGGTTTGTGTCATCCAATATCTTTTTTATTTCTTCTTGTGAGAACACATTCTTTACAATACCAGTCCCCTCTCTGGAGCTTATGGCACCAAAAGCTGTCTTTGCCACTGGTATGGGCATGTTCATGTTACTGCCCATGCACAGTGGTAACTGGCATGTTTCGGTACCAGAAACTAGGAACCTTCTCTCCCCGTTTTTTCTACACTAGGTAAAAGCTGCATGGTTTGTTTAAAACATGTGCATGTTTCACCAAGTGCAGTGCGCAACACAGTACTGAAGGTGCACGGTCATCCTTCACATTGCACAAACTTGGTGGCCCCCCTGCTGGTCTGCGTGTCTGTGGCACCACCTACACTTCTTTGAAGAGCCTGAGGGGCTCACATAGCAAGGCTTGCGGGGACCAGGATATTTTGTGTTATGACAATGGAACAGTATTACAAATACGTTGCTACATCCACAAGACACTGTCATCTCTTTGCTCTTTGCTAATTTAGAAGTGCATTTGAAATTAAAAACAACTATAGGAACATTGTCATTACTAGATTATTGCGCTCCAATGTGATATGTTCAGTTCAGCTTGCAGACTAAAACCATTTAAAATGCCAAGGATAATTCTTGGAAACACACTTATCTCTTTGCTGTGCATTTGGGAACATTCTTCGCCTAACAAACAACCCGGGGATTCTTTTCTCACTGCTCTTCTAAAAAAATAAAAAAAAACATGAACAAGTTACATATCAATTTTTTTCCTAGAATTATTATATTACTCTACTTATTTAAAATGTTTATTATAGTATCTGGCTTTGTTTTGTAAATCATGTGTTCAATGTTAAACATTTTCATGATATCTTCCTGTTATTTTGTTAGGTAACTGTTCATCTGGATTTGTGTCCAATTTTTATTCTCTGCAAAAAAAAACTCATAATGTATTTATTTATTTGTTTTAATATAAGCAAAACCAATCGGCTTTGTATATACATTAGACATATTACATAATAAAACACAGAAACATGTAACAACAAAAACACATACTTAGTATGTTAAAATATCGACATTACATCCAATAATTCATTAAAACCTCAGAATGCAGTATTTAAAATAATATTTAAACTTACGAGCATAAATCTAGAAGCTTATTAGTCTATGAGTCCATATGAAAATTCATCTAAAACATCTCTACTCTTCAGATAACATTTTACCATAAAAAATATAACATTTATGTCATCAACTTGCATAAATTTAGACCAGATAAAAGACATATCTGCACAATCAATTGTGATATTATATGATTTTAGATATTTATTTCTTATTAGATTTAAACTCATACAATCTACTTGATCCCCATTCCTCCCATTTGAAAATCTGAGAATACTGCATAGTATTTCGCTCAACTTCTCTTTATCAAGCCATTGAATTTTCTCTTTTAAACTCCTGCAGAGCTTGATTCTTTTGCAAACCACTTCTGTCTGTCCTGACATGTTTGAGAATGTTTCACTCTTAGCTTGTGGGTATCTATCCCGCTGGTGAGTTGGACATTTTCTTTTGGGTGAGATGAACAATACCTTTCCGTCCATGGGTAATTGGAAAGTTTATCTGTTGCACCTACTATGTTGCTAATCGGTCCACTCTGTATCCTACCTATTTGGTTGACACTTTTCCCTCTTGTGAAATGTTTTCTGGAAATTGTTCATTAAAAAATCCTCAGGTGACAGCATTTGGTAGGCTCACTCTCTGGTAGCATTCCGAATAGCTCGAATAGCTCACCTTTCACCTAAGTAAGGCTGAGAGTGCCTTTTTGTTATAGGTTAGAACTGTCCAACTTTGAAATAGGCATAACTCCATAGGGTACTAGGATCCTTTGATGCCTGGCAATGGCCACTATGTTCCATGCTCCCTAATCTTTCCAATGACAGTAGGGTGTTGCTATTCTTGAAATATCTGGGGAGAAGATCACTCATTACCTTGGGCCTAATTTCTCTGGATTAAAAATCCACACAGGGACAAACTCTTCATACTCTTGAACAACCATCTTTCAAGTTGATTGCCCAAGGTGGCCGATCCATCATAATCGGGCCAAGTTTCTATGGTGGGAATCTCCTCTGAATCTGAAGAGTCACCCATATTTCATCAACATCTCCAAAGATCTAATTTATTCTCCTGCAAACAACTTTTCAAAGACTCCCTTTGGACTATGAATGTGCTAGGTGTGTAGAAACAGATTCCGAGGCAGCCAATCAAGAGGAGTTTTAGTCAGAATACACTCCCACAAGGATGCAATAATGTCTATTTCACTACATTTAAGATTCCACTCTTTCAACATGTTTTCCCCCTTAACCCTCCAGTTTCGCTACAAAATCCTCTTCCTTGATCCATATTTCCACCTTCTCTCCCACCCCATCTGTCTCAGAGTTTCCGTCTTCACACCACCCTTTTCCTCCCTTGACCCTCCTTTGCCAGCTCCTGTTGTGACAGAATGACCTCTGCGTGGGTAGACAATCACACACTTTTTTATTTTCATAACACAAAATGATACTGTTAACTCTGTCTCAGAACGTGAGCTTTTCCAATCAGACCTCACTGTGTAAATACTTGATGCTGAAAAGGTATAGTGCACGCGTTCTATTGACTAGGGCATGTCTTCTGTCAAACCAGCAACGCCCATGTACTTTGACAGCTTGGTAGCCACTAAGTAACATAGTATATTCCTGACAAACACACTGTTGGAATCTAAATTCCAGTCATAGACCCCTTAACAATGATGCAAATTGTATATAAACTGTGTACACACAAGGCCTGGTGGCAGACTGGTAAAACATGAACATTTTTTGGATATGGTGGCCTCTGAGAAGATGCAATTATAATTGCCAAGCTCCCATATGATGGCATTTTTTTTATCAAACCAGTTTCTAATGACTCATACCAGAGCTGTTAGCTGTCAACGTTTTTTGAATAACTGTCTGGTCTGAGCTCACACACAACACACCGTGGGTCCATCCCTAGAATATCCCTGTGTTGTCTGCCGGGAAGGCTTGACACCTTCCAAGGAGGACATGATATACCCCCACAGCTAACTAGGGGACCAATGCTTTCAATGAAACCCTGCCAGCACAATGGGGAAGTCACGCCAGGGAAATAATTAACTGGTGTCTTCTTGATGTAAGACAGCTATGGAAAGAAGGAAGTAAAGTGCAGTTTAGGAGCGATTCTGATCCCAGAGGAAGAGTCAAACCTTCTTCAAAGTGAGTTTGTCACAAAAACTTCCTGTGCCCCTGAGATTAGTCCCTTACACACGGCTTGAAATTTACCAATCTCCTGTGTCAGAATGACTATGTAAGCCAGTGAGTCGCCCACACCCTGCAGGGAATCACCTTTGGACTTCAGAAGAAGAAGGATTTTGCTGGAGCTTTATTGCCCATAGTTCTCAGCCACTAAGGGAAAGAGGAAGCTTGCCACGGAGGCAGTCAGGCCCTCGCCTCAACCACTTCAGAGCAACATTGGAAGAAATGTCCTGTTAGACAAGGCTTTACTGCTACCTGCAAGTGCTGTCTGGAAACCTTCCTTGTTGGGAATGGGAGAAGAAGGATTCACCTTATAGTCTCAGACCCTCGACATGGCCCCACAGCAACCAAAGATCGAAGACACAGCATTGGGCTCTGATTCCCACTTCAAATCACTTTTCAGCCAATTTAACCGTGTTCAAGTTATTTTTGACAACAGAGCTGCCTTTGACCTTTTACGCATTTTGAACTACTAAGATCTATTTTCAAGCTGTCTCTGTGCCAGATCGACCCATTAGGAAGCACCACATCCTTGAATTTGAACATTGATGTAAAAGACAATTGCCTTCAGACACCTGTGTCCATACACAGCGTGCCCCCTTTCATCTAGTCTGCATATTCTGTGTATTTCTTTAGAGGGTTGGGTTGTTAGCATGTTTAATAGTTTGTTAACAATTGTAGTTGCATTAATGATTCTTACATTTATGGAACCTTGATTTGGGCATTTATGTTTTCGGTACCACAATACTATTGTTGTTTGGAAGCTTCTCTGCTAGCTCATCCTCTTCTTGCCCAGGCTACATTAAAGAGGTGAAGGATGTGTACCATTCATGCTGTGCCTGTTTCACCTTTATGATTGCAATCACTGCTAATTCAGTAGTGGTGTGTGGCTGCGTAGGAGTCTAGAAACCACTATTCATCCCTGTACCACTGCAGAGCATTCCACCAGGAGATTTGCTGTTCACATCTCAACTACCCCTGCCTCCCCTGATCTCTCGCTCCCTACCACTATCTTTCTTGCTTCACTGCCCTGTGACACCTGTTACTCTCACCATCGTTTTCCTTGCTCTTCTCCTCATCTTATTTCTTCCAATTCCTCCATGCATTTCACACATCATTGCCTCCTCCCGTCATATCTACGTCTATATATTCAAGAATAACCCATCCATTGCTCCCTCTGTTGGCAGGTTTCAAAACTCCCTTCATACTAAAGATGACCACCTCCCTAAACACAAACATTGTCCCCGGGGCAACACAGCTGAGGCCGGCCTTCCCACCAGCACTCCTCGACAAAGGACCTTGTGAAAGGGGCGCATTTAAAGTCAACCACCACCAGACAAAATCTCATATACTGCATTGGTTCTTAGAGTAAAGAAATTCCAAATAACAGAAAACTCAGTCACAAATGTACAAAGTACTATAAGAAAGAAGCAATGTTAGAATACCTTTTAGTACATAAGAGGTTAACATTTAGAAATTTGAATGCCTTAATATTGCTAGTACTCAGACTCCTAAATTTGACTAATCCCCAAAAAGAGCTGTTCAAAATAATAGCAGAATTCCGAAACCAATGTGCTTGAGACATCAACATAATCCTTTCCCTACTCATGTTCAACTCCCTAATTACCCATGTTTACCTTAAACAAATGACTGTTCCCTCTCACATTAAAAGCTAAACTGAACTATATGAGAGCTAGGGAATGCCAAAACGATGTGTCTTAAATTTCAGGTAATCAATTAAGAAAAGGGGTTTATTTGTTTGCTTGCAAAACAACAAACAGCATCCCAGCTGCTAAGCCATTGCCCACTAAGTAACCTACCCCACCTCCTGAAGGGCATGCAGTAAGGGTTTTATAAATGTAGAGTAATCGAAAACCCATGCCCTGAAGTAATTACATAACCCCAGGAACTTTTGAATCTCTTTTACTGTGTATAGAGATGCAGTCAGGTAAATTGCTGCAAACCTCTCCTGTGTTATCTTCCGTCCTTCAATAGATATTATTTGCCACAAGTACACAACCTTCTCCTGGCAGTATTGCAGTTTTTCCTTATTCACCTTATACCATTTGTCTGCTAGTAGTGTGAAGAGGTGCACCGAATTGGCCCTACACTATTCCGCAGTCTCGCTGCATACCAATAAAACGGCAACATATATTATCACTGTGCTCAACATTTGTAAGTTGCTTAGGTCCATCTGTATCACTCTGTTTGTATCCCTCTGTTAAACATGCTGGGTGATTCGCAGTACCACTGGGTCAGCCTAGTGTGTTTGAATCAGGTTTCCTGGTAAGCAAAGGCTGTAAGATATCTTGAGTCTGGGTGTAGTGGGATGGAGAGGAAGGCATTGTTTAGGCTGATGACCGTAAAGTACTTCACCTTTGCTGAAATGTTGCACAATATTGCAGCAGAGTTTGGTACCAGGGGAAACTCTGCTTCAACTATGTCGTTAAGAGGGCATAAATCTTGTATGAATCTCCACAACTCACCCTTTGATTTCTTTATCGGGTATATAGCCATGTTGCATGGCGATGGGGATGCCTGTATTATGCCCTGCTGCCACAGTGCGTGTAGGGTCGAGTACATCCCCTCATCTGCTTCTATGGACAATGGGTATTGTTTTGCTCAGGTAGCAGTGCCCCTTTTTAACTTTATCATTACTGCCCCTTCTCCCTTGAATACTCCTACATCATGGGGCCCTTTGGCCCATAGTCTCTCTGGAACCCTTTTAAGAAGCTTATCTGTGTGTCTGCTCCCGCTCTTCACCAGTTGTGTGAGCATCAGCACCAGCTATTCTACTACTTTTACTGGGCAGGGTATTTGTAGCTGGAATGTCATCTCTCCCTCCTCCTCCCCTTAAGAGAACAGTTGTTCATCCGTTACTCTGGTTACTGTCAGTGTTAGGTCGATGCATAACACTGTATGTTATTCCATGTTGTCATTGTCTGTCACGCACATAATTGCCATGTCTTTGTATATCACTACCTGCTCAGGCTGTAGCACTACCTTGGTGCCTTTTGTGTCTTCCTTCTTTCACTGTGGTCGGAATAAGAATTCTGACACAAATCGGAACACCTTCCCTCTTATCCCCAGAACCCATCCCAGTAATATCTCCACCCCACACATAAACGTGCTAGGGTAAATGAGTTGGCCTTGTAGTGTGCTCTGTGCATGTGCTGCTTGGTTGGAGTGCAGCCACTCATGTGTATTAGATGCCTGGCATTGAGCACACCATCCCCTTTTCCGTGAATGATATTGTGACCTTCAGTTTGCTGAGCAAGTCTCTCCCTAGTATATTGATAGTGGTGTCTTTGGAATACAATAGTGGTGCCACAATGTGCTGCAACCCTATTGTTCATAGTAAGTCTTTTGTTCCTGAAACCGCCCTACTGACCTAGAGAAGCCCTGCGCATCCATCACTTTGTTTGAGAGTGGGATCCCCTTTCCTTTATACAAGATTTGGTTGCTCCTGTATCTATGAGGAATGCAAACTCTCTTGGTCCTATTTTCACTGCTACCTCGGGTTCCTCTTCAGGGCCATCAGTTACTGCTAGGACTGGACACACTCGAGCTTTGTTCTGGCCCCCCTATTGTGGTGGGTTGTTCTGTGGGAAAGGGAAAGGATTTCCTCCAACAACACTGACCCCTGGTTAGTGTGGTACCACATGTTGTCCTAACAGCAATGTACTTCCCACAGCTGATGCTGGCATTTGCAGCATACTTGGAGGTGCGATTCCACCATGCTGAAACCCCCTTGGGCCTGCTGTATCCCCAGCGGCAGGGGCAGCTGCCCCTGCTGTAGTTGGGTTGGGTGGGGCTGAATCTGCTGCCACTACTGGTGTGCTGTGACAAACCCTTGCTGTTGCGCCATTTGGATCATTTGTGTCTGAGCTTGTTGCCCAAAAGGACATATGTGCAAAATGCCCCATGTTCCCACATATGGGACATGGTCCAAAACCCCTGTATCCTGCACCCCGTTATCATCCTCCTATCCCTTGTTGCAAGTACCCTCTCCCCATCGGAAAGTATTCCCTCAGCATGTAATTCCCCTGCTGTGGAGCTCACCACTGTGGCACATACTGTTGGGTGGTTGCCATGGCAGCAGCATCAGGTACGAGCATTATCCCTTCCATAGTATAACATGCCAATTTCTTTTGTATCAGTTAATTTTCTGTCTTTGCAGCATTTTCTGCCGCCTGTGTCTTGCTCTCTTGCTTCCTTTTACAGTAGTGTACTACTGTTGCCTGTATCACCGGCCATCCCTTCACTTCTATTCCTACAATTTTCTCTAGCAATGTCTGGACGTCTGTTGGCAATCCCCTGACCAGTATGTGGTAAAATAAGGGTATGCATTCCTCCCAGCTCCTTTGTGTTTCATGCGTCCAGAGATTCTGCCAGGTCCTCGTCATTTTTCACCTTACGTGCCATTACTGGCCCTTAGTCGTAACTATCTGGGTACATGCTTCTCAAGACCTCCCATACATGTGCTCAGCAGTTGTTCAACAGAGCCCCATCTTGTGCGTTAGTACTGAGGTTCATTCCCTTGTGCCCTGCCTGCTCCCATATTTTGTCCCCTCACTCCACTATTATGGTCACAAATAAACTTTCATGTCCCTGATTTCCAGCATCACCCCTGCTGTCTATTTCTCGAGTGCCTTTATCCATTTGCTGGCCCCTGCACAAGTGAGGCAAGCTGCATATTAGGCTGTCTCTGTTTATTGTCTGCCGGTGTACGTAACGTGCGTCTCCTCTCCCCTTTTGTAATAGCTGCATCTACTTTGCCCAAGGTCCTGTCCTCACCTCCCCCTTTTATTGCCTGGGCCAGTCCTATTTTCACCTTTGCCTTCCGAACAGGAGGTGTCACCAGTCCCTCCCATGCTGCCTCTTCTCCTTACTGTTCTTCCTCCTGCTCGTCTAGTCTGAATTTTATCCTCCCCGACAACCATTCCTTTCCGTCCTCTTTGTCCCCTTTCTCCTTAGTCATTCTCGTACCTCCTGTTCGATCACCCTCCCTGCTTCATTATTTAATTCATCCACTTGTTGTGTTTTCTCCTTGATGTCTGCTTAGTATTTCCTCTCCCCTTTCTGTATGCCTCATCCCGTCGTGTGTCTTAATCCTGCTTCTTCCCTGTCATCCCTCTTTCCTCCTCCTGCCTTTCCTGCTGCAGGTGTGTATACCCCACTGTGGGCCATAATGTCAGTAGAAACCATAGGGCGGGGTGGAGAACTCGGTCCGTCCTCTGTCCCCTCTCCCTCTTTCTTCATGGGCTCCCCCTTCTTTTCCTCATACAATTTCCAAAGCCCCAATATCTTTAGCTTTGAGTTTTTGTACTTTGTTAAGAAATATGAAAACATGTTTTCTACTAGTTTACTATTGAACGTTCCCTGCCTGGGCCACGCATGGAAACACTGACCTGCAGTCTCCTGGACCCACTGAAAGTTATCCTTGGGTATATTATTACGATATTGGGGCAACTTATTATACATATGGTCGAGGGGGCTAACTTGATAGTCCAATATCTCCCGTCTTTTGGCTGCCCCTCCTCTAAACCCTAATTACCCTAGGTACCCGCTCCCGCCTCTCCTTTTCTTCCCCTTTTATACCTCTCTCTGTGTCTTCAACACCCACACTCACCCTCAGTCACTGGTCCCCCCATTATTTCTTCTTTAGCTCTGGCCATCTCCACAGGCCCACCAATGCACTCTCATCCAACTCACCGGCCTTCTCCTCAGGCATGTTTACTCACTCCGGGTTAGTAAGTAAACGGCCCTCTCCACAAGCTCACCTTCCCCTATGTTAGTAAAGGGAGGCGCCAAGTCACCTCCACTCCTCCTGCTCACACCCACTGCTACAATGTCAAGTGGACTAGTATACACTATTGGCACTTGTTGGTGATGACCCTTCTAACTGGGCCAACACCACAAAAACAATATGACCAACACTTACTATCACGCATGCGTCCCTCTCTGGTACTTCAAATTACTTTTTCAACAAACACACAATATAATAACACCCATCTCCCCTAAATGGCAGGGCTATCCAATTGTCGGTGCTAGGCACAACTTCCCTCTACCTGGGTCCGCCTCTCACTAATCACCCCTCCTGCTCTAGTCCTTCCCTCCTCTGTGAGCATGCAACCACGTGATAGCACTTTCTTGCACGGTTACACTCACGTGTAACTAGGACACGTGTCCTAGAGGTCCTCGAGTGCCTTGGGCACCAAGCCTCCCATGTTGGCTCACTCCTCCCCCTGAGCATGGGCGGTGCTCGGGACGAGGCATACCTTCGTGAACTCGGGGTCTGCAGAGCTTCCTCAGTGTTCCGCGAAGAACAGGTCTGCAGTCGTCAGACCCGCGCCCCTAAGGAGGGCGGCCGGAACACCTTCAATTAACCAAGACAACTAAGGATCTCGCCAGGGCCTCCAAAATGTATTAGGGGTCCACTAGGGCTCCTAATAGATACGTTACCAGTATAAGTCCAAAAAGGAGCGCACATCAGGCAAGAGGTAATACTGTTTATTACAGCTAGGTAAGCACAAATCAAACCGTGCAGTGGAACGGAACTGATTGATGAGAGCTGACAAACTGGTTCATAGCAGACAACACTTTCATATTGCTAATAAATTGTGTATCCAGTTAGAAACAGTTGCATTTCAAACTCCACGTCTTCTCAGTACACATGAAGCTGACTGGTTAGAATTCATCATACCCCTATAGTTAGGCATACGTTAGTTAGATATCATTGGAGTAAATGCACTTGCCCCTTTCCGGCTCATCTCATCCCAGTGTGGCACCACATTGCTTTGCGCTCCACCACGCAAACAGTTTGCAGTTAGTAATGACATCATTGTGCTGACAGCTGGATCTTTATTCATCTGCCATTGGCCAGCACCAGAGAGGAAGGCATCCTGATCTTGTGGGAAAGGAGATTTTCACATACCTGCCTGATGATAACCTTTGCAAACAATATTGTGGACACCCTGTGAGCTGGTTATGTTCCAGGGAACGTATTACCTGTTCATATAAACAAAATAGCAAATAAGAGCCATTAGGGCATTTCTGTTAGCAGGGCAATAAGATTGTTAGATCATGCACCCTGAATATGGGTAGGTTTCCATCTAGCCACCATATACATATATATATATATATATTAATAGCAAGACAGTATGAAATAAATAATGGATGCAGGAATAGGTCTTAGCCCTACTACAGTATAGCCGTGATAACATCAAGCACCATATAATAAGTGACAGGTGTCCTTCTTGAGACTCACTTAACAGGGACGGTATAAGACTGCTCAACAGACCTGACTGATGTATGTATGTCTTTTTCTCTCTCTTGCTATTTTTCTTTCTCTCTTTCTCTAATTGTAGAGTTGGTGTTGTCTATTAAGAAGACTTGATACCAAACAGATTCCTGTGCCCAAAGGGAAATAATTCATACCTTTGCTGACACAGTAAGCCTATTGTGAGGAAAATAACATGCTCCATGGGTAGCAGGCAGTATTGAACTTAGAACCAATATTAACTGCCTTTTTCTTGTTCTTCTCCTCTACTTTCCTTTTTTCTTCTGGTCGATCATTTCTGGTTGTCCCCTCTGAAGCTCTTACGCTTGGACTCCAAATCGCCACACTTCACACTGTGTGAAGAACGAGATTAATAGCCTAGTCTGGAAAAGGCTAAAGCTAGTGTTTGAGGCTGTTTTTTGGTTTTTACACAGTTTTTTGTTGTTGGTTCTCCCTGAGGAAGTCTACAGACAATTGAAATAATTTGTTTTTGTGAGATAGACGAAACATGTTGGGTTACACACACTGAAAAACAAACAGTGTTGAGAATTGTCATTAGATTGAGATTGATGTCCCCTACAGGCAGATCAAGGGAGACTATAAATAACAGATTTTTCTGGTAAGGTGTAGGGATTTGGTATTATCCTGCATCCTAATGGAACCTTTAGTCAGTGTCTTGATTGACATTGGAGTGTTAAGGGTTAGAATGTTTATGTGTGACTGGGGTTCTATGTGAGTCAGTTGGGAGATGTAAGCCTACCTGGGAGGATGCAGGTGTATGTTGCCCTGAACCCAGATGTACATGACATTATATGACCATCATAATGTACTGGAACTAAATAAAGAAGTTACTGGAACTTCACCTGAGGTCATGGTCATCTGTGGGAAACAAGGAGTTCTACATAAGGCATCCTCAAATGAGAGGAGGTGTGTGATGCTGCCCAACCAACATTGAATTGCACTTTATTAGCTAATTTGCACATCATTATTGCATTGTGAAATTAATTGTTGATACCACTACACTATTGGTTTTCGTTTTGTATAGGAAGGGTGTGGTTTTATGAACATTTTATGTATGTTTTTTTTATTTCGAATCATTTTTAGGATGCATTTTAGAATATGCAATATGCTAATATTGTAGAATTGTGCCTCGTGGAGTGGTATGTTTGTAATATTTGTATACATCAATTTTCGCAATATATGTATGTCCTCTTTGACAAAATAAAGGAAACACGATTTAAAGAAAGTTAACGACTCAGGACCTATTTGGTACATGGCCCTAGTCAGGTATAATATGGACTGAACAGTAAGCGTGAGTACGACTGTGTGGTTCTTTAGTTTTCGATTGTCCCTAGGCAGACAAAGGGCTGAACCTAGAGGTCTATAAATTAGCTCGATCCAGTCTCTTTATTGTTTAATGTATGTTCCAATGTTTTAATGTATGTTCCAGGGACACCAAAATGTACCGTCTGATTGGCTCTTCTTAGACCGCCCCTTCATTCTATATCCTTGTTCCCATAACCTCTGGCCAAGGGGCGATTTGAAACCACTTTTGGTACCATGCGACCGCATCTCTGGATCATGTCCATTTCCCCAGCTTCCATGATTGTATTGCTGGTGATGTTCCCAGGGACTGCAGTCTGCTGGAGACAAGCAGCTTGAATTCAGCTCCCCCCCTACCTCAGTGTTAGGACTCACCGCCAAAGCTGTAAACAGCGTGGAGGGAGCGCTGACCAAAGGAATCCAGGGTAGTCACTGAAGCCTTCTTCCCACAATTATAACCCTCTGCTGTGTAAGGTTTACAGGCAAAAGGATCTAGTAGTTGGACGGGGAGACACACACCCACAACATGCCGGCTGTAGGAAGAAGAAAAGAAGAATCAATACCACTGGAGTGTACTGGGATCACTCTCCCTCTAATACATAAGGGGAAACAACCTCAAAATAGGTAGGAAGCCAGTCAGGCCGGTTACAAGTAGATGAGTGATTAGAGGGTACTATTTCCCCAGAGAATCCCAATGTGGCAGACACCCGAAAGAACAAATAACAACAACACACCCTGATGGAAACTGAAATTGAGGTAATGCTTGAAATCAGGAGAAGAGAAAGGGTCTTACCAGGATATGTTTTGTTGTCAAAACTGAAGTCCATATTTCATGTAGTTCCAGAATCCTGTCCCAACAGCATGAAGACGCTTGGAGGTATTCCTTGGGTTCACAGAAGGCAATAAATCCAGAGAAACCTACCCCGATACCACAAGGAAGCCTAGATTGAATAATCACAAGCAGCAAGTGTCTCTAGTCTTTGTGTGTTCTCACACATGTTGTTCCGGGATGGGAGGCAGGAAGTATGGAGTCCGTAATCCAGGCAGAGACAGCAATATACGGGCATCAACGGGAATTAGAACGTAAGGCGGAGGCAGTCCTTTATTCAGATCGAGTCGGCAATGTGCGGGCAGCAACAGGAATTAGACTGTAAGGCAGAGGCAGTCCGTTATCCACGTGCAGTCAAGTCAAAAGACAGCAGGGCAAGAACATAGAACAGAAGGGCTAAATCGAGGCAGTCCGGGGAACGTAGCAAGAGTCAAGAGCTCATCAAAATAGTATGGGAAACAGAGCGCAGAAGTCCGGAATCACTTCAGTCAGAAACACCGGGCTGTCACTGGGGGCAGGTCTTTATCCTCCTTGTGTCACGTGACTGTATCAGGTGTGCAGGAGACAGGAGTGTTCTTCCTGCATGATGACGTGTAGGGAGTAGCTTCCACTGTTCCCATGGTAACCGGTAGCGTACTAGAAATGGTGCTCTCTGCTGAACTGAAGGGAATGGTGACAACCCGGATACACAAAAGGGATTTTTGGAGGGTTTATGCGAGTCCAGCACCTGAGAGGCTGCTCCTGCAGGCCCCTTGGCCAAACCCTGTGGATGGGCGAGTTGATTCCTAACACTGAGCCATAGTGTACAGACTGTGTGTTCCGAGTTGGCCTACGGGGTGAGGCCCACCTGCGGTGCCCAAATAGAGTGTGCCTACCTGTGGTTTTGCATCCCTCACATGTGTGTGCCAGGTTCCCTTGTGTCTATTTTTTGTTAATCACATAGTGTCACCTCCCCCTTAGTCCCCTCCATGCTATGTACCTGGAGCTGGCTACAGCTTCCAGGGACTCTGTTGTTTCCCCACTTGGGGGTGGCCCAGCCCACCCCCTTTATTCCTGCAATTGGTAGCTGCGTCCACCTGTCTGGCGCTGAATCACATCTTCATTGCACCAATGTGGCACATTATTGATCTGGGGAAATTTAAGCATAACGCAGCACTTGGGCCAGGGCCATAAAACCCGTGGCTACAGAAATGATAAAGAAGAAAAAGACAGTTGGAAGTTTCAGTTGGAAGAAGGAAAAACAGAGGAAGACAGACCAAGAGAAAGATAGAAACAGAGAAATAAGGATGGAGACGAGAAAATAAATGGAAATAAGCACTCACTGGGGACTGTGTCCTTGAGAGGTGGCTGGCCAAGCTGCATATGAAAGCTGCATCCTGGCGTCGAATCCGAACACCGGGTGCATTTGGGATGTGGCGAATGGGTGAAGTAACGACCAAGCCCAGGGTCACATGAACGGGCAACCCCTGAGACCAGTGGCATGGCCTGTGAGGTAATGACTCACTGTGGGCGAGTATGAGCAGGCCTGGAGAAAGGGAAAACACTGGACCTGTGGCATGGTGACCCAGTGAAGACAGTACCCCAGCCTAGGGTCACGTGAACAGGAGTCCCAGAACTGGGGCGTAGCCTTTGTTAGGGAGAATTCTCAAAATGTCTTAGAAACCCCAAGATCTTTTGCTGAACTTTGGGACTCTGTACTTTTTAATTGTGTTTGTTTTCGGCTGGGTTTTTTTTGGTTATGGAGTGAAAACAATGCAGTGATTCAGCGATGTCTTTTTAGAATTCCCAAAGGTTTAAATACCTCTTCTGGGATAAACTACTGTTTCCCAGAGAATGTAAAGTGAAATTGACTTTACTAGTCTTTCCAAATTCCTAGATCCAGCACACACCATCTTGCAATGGAGTGCTGCAGGGGTTACCTAGTATCCCCTGTGTCTAAATACTCACGTAGCAGTCAAATGCTACCCTTTCCTATTAAAAAGGCTGCTGGCAGCAGTGGTTTTACAATGAACTACCATGATTTTTCCCGACTGCAAACACAGGTAGCTAAAAATCACGGGCCCTTTGTTTCAAAAGGAACCCGGTCTTCTTTTTTTTGCCGTTTCTTTTTGGAAAGGTCCTTCTAGTGTTTGCATCTGCGCGCCAATCTAGGTTTGGTCCCTTTGTTTGTATGCCTTTGACGGGTTTCAGGACTGAAGACTGGCGTCTGAGTGTCTGGGGTGGGCAGGAAGTGAATGAGGTGCCCGAAACTCCCTGTGCTTAGTCTCCTAGGAGAGAGACCCAAATGCACTCTGGCATGATTGGCTGGCTGACTGTCCGGCACGGACAGCCACCCTGCTGGGTGAGTGGAAGCTAGGCTGGAATGAAAGGGAAAAAACTGTTTAAAAGGTAAGTCTCTAGGACTGGAAAGCAGAGTCGACCACTGGAACGAAAGAACCGAAGATGAGCTGGAAGAGGACGGCTGCTGCAACTCCTGGACTGTTGGTTTGCCTGGTGAAGTCCTGCTGCAGTTCCGAATTGCCAAGCTCCATTCGACAGAGAAGCTCCTTCAAGGACGGCTTCTTCCTTTGAGTTGGTGGGACCAACCAACTCATAAGACACCTGGATACCATTTGCGAAGCTGGTTAGGATTAACCAGGGAGAGGGACACCAGTTTGTGTTCTTGAATCTACAGCTACTGGAACTGAAGTGACTCCATCTTGTTTGCTTTCTTCAACGATCCTGTGCAGTGTAGGGGTCCCCTGACATCCTCCCTCTTGTCCCCACAACTGAGGCTCAGGAAAAGCGAGATATGCAGGACCTGCCTGGAACCACGACTTCAGCAGCATTTGTTTCTTCACATAAAAGGTACTGTGCCAACCCGATTGAGAGAACGCCACTCTTGCGGTGAAAGTTTGCGAAACTTTCCCAACTTGCAGGACTAATCAGCTTGTGACCCGACATATGATTTTCTTTTGCCTAAACTACTTCTAAGAACTTTCCCAAAGACTGTACCGTTTGATACCAGAACTGATCTTTCCTATCCAGAACACTAGCCCATTGACTTTGGCCTGGCCTATTAACTTGAATTGAACTCTTCTGGTGAAATGAAACTATTTGCACTGTCTAAAAACTATATATGATCTATTTGACTTACCTTGTGCCTTTTGCTCTTTTCGAAGTACTGAAGTGCCATTTGGCTCCTATTTCAGGGGAGCTCAAACTGTCTCAATACCTTAGAATTTTGTATTGAAGTGTATTGGTTTATGATATTAAGTTGCCTTCTTCTAGTGAAATGTTTTCTAAATGATTGTGTAATAAATTAATAAGTGTTTTTACCAAGAAACCTTGAGTATAAGTGTTTACTTGAACCACTGTGATTGAAAGTCCTCTGTCTAACTACTTGTACTGCTCACATTCAATCTTGAGATAAGCCTGGCTGCTCAGCTTGCTACCAAAAACTGTGTGGTACAGACTTATACCAAAGGTTGGGTTGGCTAACACCTGTAGTCATAATTGTGTGTAGTGGTCCCAGAGGGTACTGCCTGCAATTCTGCCTAACAGCCTTTGCAAATATGGCCTGGACTGGAGGAAGCAAAAGTCCCTGATGCGTTGCATGCGATGGCCCCGGATAAAATTGGTGGCTTTGCCTGAAGGAAGTCCACCCTCCCCGGGGCCAGATAGGGCAGGTGGTGAAGAGGAGGAAACCCGGCTGCATCAGTGGTGTGCCCGGGGGCTGACAGCATCAGTGGGGGTCTGAGGGACTTACGCTCCCCAGGGTCACACAGGGAAGGGGCATAAGCAGGGCTTACACCTGGATATCCGGCCACTGTGTCCCACACGGCCAGGGCTCAATGTGAATGGATGAGTTTGCCAGGTGGGTAGGTCCCACGGACGTCATTTGGGGGTCACCAGAGGTCACAACTGCGACCTCTGTGGTCTCCTTTGCGACCTCTAAAAAAAAAAAAAGTTTTTTTTTTTGTAATGCAAGCTCCTGGGCTGTGGCTCTTTACTTCTGGGGTGGCTGGCTTTCTTGTTCAGGCCCCTAAAAAAAGAAGAAAACTAAGAACAGGAGTGCCACAAGCCTAACACTTTCAGCACTGACCCTAAATAAGAAAGAATAGGAATACCAAATAATGTGTCTTTCTGGAAGTGGTCTTCTCTTGCCCTAGTTGTGAAAATCACATCCCACAGAACAAATATACACCCAATATCACAATAATTGCTAGGCTCATTAAATGTTTATTTCAGGCACACTTCCGGGGGTGAGTCACTGATTTAGTCAGTTCTTAAACGCCTCCACTCAGCCTTTCATCCTTCAGAGGTCGATAAATGAGTACCAACACAGGTTGGGTGATATTGGGTGTATATTTCTTCTATGTAAAGCGCTTAAGCGTAAGTGCTATATAACAACACATCATTACCATTTGGTCATGGACGTCTGCTTGCATTCACAGTAATTTGGTAATATGGGCCTATACACACTGATCTTAATGGTACATATGGTGATCCATTCTTGTATGAAATATTCATCACATTATAGTGATATCGTAACTATATTTTTCGTAGTGTACAATGCTATGTGATGCCACTTCCTGTTTTGTCAACGGGTGAAATGTCGTGTTCCATTGCTACCAGCGATATCAGTTTGGGGTGGGGTCAAATGACATCACTTCCTGTGATGTCATCAGGGGATCAAGGGTCGTGTGATGTCACTTCCGCTACCCTTGGCATTTTGGTGAAATGACGTCCCTGGCAGGTCCTGGGCAGAACCTAATACGTCCCCCGCTTTGGAAAATAAGGCACCGCCATAAAAGAAATAGGGCTCTGACATCCCAAGAACGGTTTCAAAGCACTGCCATAAAGGAAGACAGGGTTTTGCAGCACTCATATCTTAATAAAGCACTGCCATGGTGGAAAGTGGTCTTCTCTTGCCCTAGTTGTGAAAGTCACATCCCACAGAGGGAGGAAAGTGGGTTGCTTTAGACCCTACTATTATTAGAAGACACTCCATAGAGGAGAAAGGTAATCACCCCTTGGCAGCCACTTGCGACCGGGTGGGCGTTGTTTTTTATCAAAGTGAGGTGGAGTCGGTCAGTGAGTAAAGGTGCTGTTATTTAAAAATGTAAACATGTGTATAAAGACAATGACTGACACATGGGGACTTTCATCCAAGAGCACACCTCAGATGACAATATTATTGAAATGTACACAACAATAAAATGAGAATGAGGAGAAAGGGGAAATGTTGGGAATGAAGAGATGGGTGCCCAGGGGAAGTGTGACTAGGAACTTGCCCAAAGTTCCTAAAGTGTGGGGTTTATTTCATATAGTAGCTACTACTTTATAAATGACAAAGCAAACTATGATTGGGGCAATGAAATTGGGAGAACATTGGATGGAAGAATGTTTATCTGTTAATAAGTTACATGTCTTTTATATAAAATCCGGAAAGGGTAAGATGCTACCCGCTCCATTGTACTGTGCCTTATTAAGTATCAGGAAGCCAGGGTTGTAGCCCATCTCCTGTACTAACACCTCTAATTCACAGGTTGTTCAGCACCTCACGGTACCGCCTGGTCTGGGATGACGGTGGGGGTGTGGGGGTTCCAGTGTGACCCATTATTGGTCCAGGGTGAGTTTAAAGTGTGCGCACCCACGGCAAGGACCATCAAAGCAGGTGATGCACTTCCCATGAGAAGTACAATCAAGTGAAAAAAGCACTACATGAAGGAATGTGTGCCATCAGGAAAATAGTGGCTCTCATATATCCCCCCTACCCCATCATCTTAAAGGGATTTTTGGAAATGTAAAGACATGGGAAAGTCATGCTGATAAAGGGAGAAGGAAGGGAGCCTGTGTTGGTTGGGTGTGGGTAAAACTCATTACCTACTTGCCGTGTCCGGCATCACTTTCTTACCACAGCCCTCACATTTAAAGGTGAGACTCAATCTGTGCCACCAGACAGGAACTGGCTGAGTTCATATTTGAAAAGGAGCTTGCCTGCATTTGGTGGCACTCAGGAGGTAGGAAGCAAGCTCAGCTCTCTTGCACCTGTGTGCTAATGACCTCGTGGTGGCTGACAAGGTTCTGAAGATGAAATGTCGATGTCAACTCACTGCCCCCTTAGTCTTGCTTCTGTAGTCTGTAGTATGCGAATGCCAAAGGATGGATGCCATGAACAACGACTCCAGACAATGTCTGCCTAGTGTTTTTTGCGTGTTTTTCGTCTTGAATATTTTTTCATTCTTGGTATACAGACCAGTATCATTTAGATATATTGATCTGTGTCGCTCTCAACTAACGCTAAAGGATGATGCAGAAGAAATTAAAATTCATTTATTTTCAAGTTATACAATATTGTAAGCAATGCTACATATTGCCGTGTTTTTATATCGATAGTCATTACAGTTTAGAAGAAAATATCTTTTTGTAACATAACATTGCCTTAATTGTACCGTTTGTAACAGTTCAGAAATCCTTCAATGTGTAAAGTGTCAGCCAGAGCTGAGGTAAAGCTGGAGACTAAGTAGAACTGTCAGCACGGATCCAGAACCCACAGGCCGTGTGCCCCCGATTGAGAAAGAGTATGTGGGTTCACAATGATCAGGGTATAATTAGCGATCGCACAGGCAACATTTTAAAAATACTATTGAATTTCTCACGCTGTACAGTACTCTATAATATCTCCATCTGTTTTACAGCAAAACATTTAAAGAAGTTGCAGATAAACTTGCCAACATTCTGTGACCAAAAAGATGTAGGATTTTTCAAGTTTAATAAATAATAACTCGCATAACAATGAAATCACAGAAAAATACAAAACATACATTGTTGGTACCATTGAAGCATTCTAAAAAACACAACCCATCAAATAGCACAACATGGAAAGATGTTCAAATGTTAAAAATGTATAATTCTGAATGGTAAGTTAACACCAACTTCAATTGCACAATAGGTAATCACACATAGCTGGTAGGCAACGTTTACCACTGCTCTGTAGCAACAGCCTGGCGAATACATATTTATTCCTGCAGTGCAAGTTGAACAATGAATGACATTGTCTGATAAGTCTGATAAGCAGATACTGTGTCATGGTGTTACACTGTGCCACTTGTCTTCACTGGTGGTTCACATAAAGGTTGCCCCAGCAAGAGTGCAGGGCAGAGTCATGTAGCTGTCAGGTCAGTGGAATGACTCAGTCCAATCAACGTAATCACCTACCAGCCCACTGTACAGATAGACTAATTATTGTGTTGCATGCTTTATCCTGCTGCCTGCCTTAAAGTCAAATAAATTACCTGCCACTGTAAAAAGCAGGAGGATCTGTCACCCAAATCTGTAGGCGGTAGGACTGCTTAAAAAGCAGTAGCCTACTCCCTAAATCTGTAGGGTTGGCAAGTATAGCATTGGTCATGTGAGAGCAGTGATCGCGCACCTGCAAACGAGGCGTTCCCCTTTTCCATGACCCTAAATGTTTATGAAGGCTTAATTTGGCTCTCTGTGATTAAAAGGGGCTGTTCAGTGGCTATACAGGGGTTATTCTCAAATGATTTCAGAGAAAAGCATCCATTTTGTAAATGAATAAGCAAGGCCACACCTTCTAAGCAGCATTACGTGGGCGGGAACGCCAGCAGTGGAACACCACCTGCCCTAAAGTTTGTGACGTCACGAGAACCAGAGGTCATGGAGACACTAGACATGGGTCTGCCTAGGGGGGCGCTTGGTCCACCGCTGCAGCAGGGAAAGGGAACAATGCTGAGGCAGGAAATCATGGAGCCGGTGAACCTCTAGTCAGATAATTCAGGTTTAGTAACCATCAGAATCATGTTAGCAGATTTACGACCTTTCTCTTCTCCCCCCACAGCCAGGAGGCACATGGAGTCGCCCACGCATTTGTGATGTTATGATGACATGTGATCAAGTCTCCATTGTGACGTGCCGCTGGTATAAAAGGCTGGCCAGCAGGAAGCTGCAGCATTGCTGATCAGGGCCTTGGCCATGGAGGATTGCTACTGAGCAAAGTGCACTAAATGGCCAGACATTGCAGCCAGATAACCACGGCCTTAAAAATGAACAGTTCAAGAGGTGCAAGAGGAATAAGGTGAGTAAATAAGTCAAATGAAAGAAAGGAAAACTGAACTGAATATCAAAGTGAAGGAAACATGTGAAGCCTCCTTATCCCTAACCCTGAACTGCTGCTGCTGGCCCACCCCCAGAATCTCTCTCAGACCCTGCCACGGCCTCTTTCCCACTGTTGTTCAATCTCATGTCACCTCTACTCCAAACTTTGTCCACACCAAATGACCACTTCCCTATCACCTTTTCCACACTCTCATCACTAATGTAATCCTTTCTTTTTTTTTACATTTTTAAAGCACTCACACAGCCCGCGGGCATCGAGGCACTGTTACAGGAATTGTTTGTTTTGTAGTTGCGTAATTGTTTTTTTTGTCTTAGTTGCTTATTTCTAAACGCGGACCCGGGATCGAACCTGTGTTGCTTCGTGTTGTCTTGCTTCCAAGGTGCGCACGTTGCCGCTGAGCTATCCTCCCGGGACAATCCCTCTTATGCCTTTCTCAAAGAACAGCCCAGCTACTCCAGTCCCTCTTTACCCTAAATTACAATTTTACAGTCTCCCTACTACCTATTTCAATATCGGATTGCCCAAATCCACCACTATATTCTCCCCCATTGCTTAGCCATGGCCCTACACCAAGCCCTGCCCCACATACTCCAAACCAGCCTCATCCTTTTCCTTAAATCCTCCACAGAAGTTGCAGATTTTTACAACTTTCATTGGACTAACTAAAAATGATATATTAGTTTACGAAGACCCACAGACCTTTTCATCAGATGTTGAAATGATTTGTAATGGAAAGCCACAGCACAGATCAAAACTGTATTGGCTGGAGGAACAGAATTAATGGAGTGTAGGCCTGGAATTGCTGGTTTATCTAAAAAGCCAGATAAACTCATCGAATAAGGGGAATGAAACAGTACATATTCTGAGAGTTCCATTTAGCAGAATGAAGGAGAAAAATCAAATTGTTTTAACTTGTAACCAGGTGCAAGAAGTCTTAAGGTGGGTGCCCTGCTAACTTCCTAAAGTTACTGACATTTGTATAAATGGCGCAATGAAGTGAGAGGTTTGGAAACACATATATGAGAAATAGGCTCACTATTGGCTTTAAATAAAACAGTGTTTTGCAGCCTCTAAGTAGTGTCATGGCGTTTTAGTGATTCCAATTCAGCAGCTAGCCTAAGGCTTCCTGGCTGGGATACAGTTTGGCACTACAAAAATGTGTGCAAAGTTTAACCTATGCAGTCTCCAATGTTACCTCACTATGCCTGAAGCTTCACAAGGCTTTCATGACTTGCAAACAGTATGGCAAATAAAAGACCTTACCATTTTTGGACGGTGAAAAGTCCGCTGTTGTTTCAGCTTTGCTTTACCAATATGAAAGACGGACATTGAATTGGAGAAACATTTTCACCACACTTTCTTTGGATTGCCCTATTCCTTGCTAAATAAATGGTCCCAGAGAAATGTGGCAATGTTCCTGTTCAACGCCCAGCTTTATCCTTTGAGAGGCTCACAATGGCTCAAAGAGAATCTGAATCTGTACAGTGTTATTGTGAAGCCCTGATTTGAAAAGAAAGGCAGTTCAAAAGTTATTTTGCAACATTATTCGGGTGTGCACAGATCTCCTAGTATAGATTTTACAGTTTTTGATCTGAACTGTTTATTCCCACAAATCCAATCTGCTCCTCCCTCATATTCCCTACCCTAAGCACCCTTCACCAAAATGCAATCCCCACCTTTACTGTACCCTTTGCCCAACGACTAGCATCTGCATCCCTCATTCCTTCCTTAATTCAGGCTCCCATATCCCAGACCCCTCTTTTCCAATCCCATGCCTACTCTTATCCCTTACCAAGCCATCCCAACTCCCCTCCATACTCCAATCCCCCACTGATCCCTTAATCCAAGACCCTAACTGTCTTCCTTGATTCCCCACCATTGCCCCACATTTCCTTAATATAATCCTGTTTTCTTCAACCCTGCTTTCTCTACTTTATGATCACACCCACCTACAACCAACATACACCAAATATTATAACCTGCTCTAGAATAATTTTCCCACATTCCCACCTATACTTCAATCCAGCCTCCTCTCCTAGCCCTACTACAAAACATACAAAATTCCCATCCGCACCCCCACTACTGCTCTTTTTCACTACCTAACCCATGTTTACACCATCTGCCAATCCTTCCCCCTCCCTACCCTTGTGTCTCTACTTCCTGCCGTTCCCACTCGCCCCAACTTTAATCTTCCCTCTCTATCTAATTCCCCTAACTCCGTTGCCTCCATCTTCTTTCCCACAACCATTCTTCATTCGCTTCCCCCTGTTTACACCCATTATCACATCCTGTGCTATTTAACCCTTTTCTATGTTGCCTTATCTGCTCCATGTTCGCATCAACTGAACACCACCTTCCGTCTTCACACCTTCAATCCCTCTTCATCCGTGTCCCAACACCCTCTCCCTCCTTTAACCCAATCTGCCGCCCATTAATGTGCCTCTACAATCCCCCCACTGCAATCCCATCATCCCCTGTTTCAAAAAATGTCCTTATCCCTTCTTACAATCACACCCATGATCCCACTTCAATAACTCCTCTCGTCCTCACCCTGTACTCCAGTGCAACTTGTCAATCAGCACCTATCCACATCCATTGCTGCCCCTCAAATCCCTTTTTCCCTACAATTCACCATTCAGCCTCTGGTGACAATCCTCTATACTCGTTATTCCCCCCTCCTTCAATCCACCCTCCACTCAGTCACTACTCCATTCATCTCTTTTTCTATTACTTCAAACCTATTCCCAATCACCTACTTCCATTCTTACACCCCTTCAGCCCTGAGTGTCCACACCCCAGACCCTCTTACAACCCCTTCCTAACTTAATTCTCCCATCCCCTACTCCAATCCTCTCGGAACTGCTCTCTGTCTACTGCAATCTCACTTTGCACCCCATTCACACCATGATGTTCCCCTTTCCCCTACTCCAGTTGACCTGACTACATACTTCAATTCACTCTTACTTCCCTACTGCCAGGGGCTTGGTGAAATACCAATGGAGCTGCTAGTCTGCCTGCAGTCGACTTAACTTATCAACTGCTTGCACAACCCCTCAGAAGTAAAGGGGGGATGGGACAAAATAACAAATGCCAGAACACACCATTTTGTGCCAGGAAGTCTTCGCTCAGAACTTCCCCTCTGATCTGAAACACGCAACAGTTCTGAGTTCTTCCCTACCTCTTTTACCACATCTTAAATATTCTCTTCATACCTGCTCTCTCAGCTTATAGATGGGAGCAGTGTGATCTAATTGAGATAAGAGATGCTTGTGTATAAGGGCTGGTTACTCTTTAACGACTCTAGAGTCTCAACTTCTAAACTCTTCTGTGGAATATGTCTCCAAGGAAAGTCCTTCATGCACTATTGTGTCTTCACCAAAGTAGTTCCTTTGAGCCTCATCTGTATTCCAAACTACAGTTCTATTGAGGCTAGCTATTTACAACAAACTTTGCCTTTAAGTTTGTTCTCTTCTTTTTAATGTTACTTTTTTCTTAAATAACTTTTGACCTCAACACTGGACTTCCCCTAGGGAACTGTGAGCTCCAGTTCCGCGGGTGCACCGTTTGCGTACGCCATGTGCAGACCGCATGCTCTCTATTCATACTACACTGCTCCCATTAATGTAGGTAAGTTTCCATATTGATTGTGTGCTTCCCTTGCACTCTATGCACTCGCACCTGATCCCGCACCTCCCTCACGCTCCGTGCTCTTGCTCCGGGACCAATGTGAAAGCAAGACCTAGAACAAGAGTGTTTTCTCACCCACTCAACGGTAAGTTCCAGTGTGCACAACGTTTCAGGCTGGACACACTAATGGCACTTCTAACTGTTTACTATATGGAAGACCCTGACTTTCAGTATTAGTGGGCTGCTTCTTGTTCAATGTAAATACTCTGTTTCAAAAGTGTTTTACTCAATTTTGACTGTAACAGTTCATTCAAAGGTTTTCTGCTGAAATTTAACTTGAAGAGAGGCAATGGGTAACTCAATGTTGTTTTTTTGGGGGGTTTTTTGTGTTTTACAGTAAAAAGAGTACATTTACTCAAAAATGAAAACATACAATATTTCATATACACAATTAAAGTATCAGCATAATAAAGATTACAACAATGGCCAACAAATAAAATTCAAAGCTCATACAGAGCAGCAAAGGAAAAACTTGAATTAAGCTTCATCTACAAAACATTTAGCAGTTTACTGTTAATGGCTTAGAGAACTGCCCCGTCAAGCATCCTGTATAGCAGCCAGATCTCTAATACCTTGTTCTGTTACCTTGGTCAGTTCTTAAGAAATAATCATTAACATCCTAACCAGGGCAATGATATGGGAAACTTGAGAAGTGGTCATTAACCTGGACGATAGGTCCTGGGATAGAATCTGTGATATCGAATGAACAAATCTTCCAAGATTTGATTTGAGAATAATTTGCACCAAACAGACTGAACTGTATTTAGGAGCAGATGGTAACTATCAACATAGAGTGCATAAATCCTGTGTACGATCTGTGACTGGCTAGCTTATTTAAACAAGAAGGTTTTCAGCCTCCTTCTGAACAGTCCCAAAGACTGGCAAATTCTGATTTCCAGAGGAAGGTGGTTCCATAGCTTAGGGCCAAACACACTAAATCTCCTCTCCCCCCTGGACACCAATTTGGTTCAGGTTACACAAGTCAGCGATTTGCCTCCAGAGCGTAGATCTCTTGTTGGGTGATATTGACTGATCCTATCAGCGAGGTAGTCCAGTGCCAGCCCATTGAGGCATTTGTACATCAGGCTGGACACTTTGAATTTGACTCAGTCTTCCACCATTAGCCAATGTAGGGATCTCCATAGGGCTGAGACATGGTCCCTCTTACTCAGATGTCTGATCAGCCGAACTGCCGCATTCTGGGCCTTCTGCAGTCTGATCATCTGATTTGCTGGAATCCCCGCCATCAGACTATTACAATAACCTTCTTCAAGCAACCATTTCTCCTGACCTACAGCACCATCCACCTCCGCTACTACCGTCTCTTCCTCTTCCGCACACTTGACCTCTACATCCCCTCCTACTGCTAGCTTGGACAGGCAATCAGCTACCACATTTTTCTTTCCAGGCAAGTAACTGACCTCAAAATTATAATTCTGAAGCCCTAAAAGCCAGCGGATAATCCTGGGGAACCCTAAAACCCATCTTCCACTTTCGAACAATTGTACCATTGGTTTATAATCCGATCTGACAACAAACTTTCTGCCCCACAAGAAATACTTAAAGTGATCAACCACCCTAGTCATTGCTAGCGTTTCCCTCTCAATCACTGAGTACTTACATTCTGCATCCCTAAGTGCCCTCGCAAACGCTATTACTCTTTCATCATTGTTCTTATATTGTACCAGGGAAGCACCCGAACCCAAAGCACTCGCATCCACAACTAGAACATTCTTGTCCTTGGGATCAAACCTACCAATCGAGGGTACATTACTCACTCCTTCTTTAATGTTCTCACCACTGCATGATCTTCCATTGGTATAATTGGAAGAACGTTCCTCAACATACCCAGTGAATGGTACACTGCCCTCACCTTGGCCTCCACCTGAGCTTCACTACCTAAGTTTTCCTGCCAAATGCACCCATGGTTTTTGACTTTCTTGGAATATTAAAGTTTCTTACCTAAAACCAGGGAGGGTGGCATTGATCTTTCACTCATCATTTTCCTTTTGACCCAAACAACATTACATCAGTCTTAGCTGCATTCAGCTGCAGCTGATTGCAAGCCACCCATCTACTGATCTCACCCATACACTGATTGATCTTCTCAAAGACGTCCTCCAAATCTCTTGTCTCTATATAAATTTGCGTGTCATTGGCATATGAATGAAATATCAACCCATGCCTCCTCAAAATATTGAGTACCAGTTCGGTGTACAAATTAAAGATCAATGGAGACAAGGATGAGCCTTGTGGGACACCACACTTTAACAGCAATATCTCTGAGGTGAAACCCCCCCAGAATCACCGGTTGGGTCCTATCTTTCAGAAAAGATGTAAACCTCTCTACGACTGGTTCCGATGCTTTCCCAACTTCTTTAATGCGCTGGAGCATCATCTGATGGTCTACGGTGTAAAAGGCTGCAGAGAGATCCAACATCAAAAGTACTGTGGACTCACTGCGTCCGCGACCTCCAACAGGTCATCCTGGACAGCCAACAGTGCCATCTCCATCCCATATTTGGGTTGAAAACCAGACTGAAGGTCGTCCAGTAATCCCTAACTGCCCACAAAGGTCTGAAATTGAACACACACCACCTTCTCCAAGATCTTGGTTGGCCAGCACAAGTTGGCCACTGTGCTGTAATTTTTTTAAACTGTTGGGTCCAGGTTTAGTTTTTTTAACAAAGGTTTCACCAGTGCTCTCTTTAGAGCACTGGGAACTTGGCCCTCCTGTTGTAATTTATTCACAAAGGCTGTTGTAAACGGTGTGATGTTAATGGCCAGGCGCTTAGCCGTACAGGCCGGTATCACAAATGCCAAATCATTATTTGGTTTCAATTGGAGTATCAAAGATTGTATAAGTTCCTCACTCACACGTTAGAAGGGAAAACCCTCTTTCTCTTCCTCATTCACTTCTGAATCTGTCTCTTCGGTGGGCATCTCTCAATTTTCTACAACTCTGACATTAGCAATACTTTCCTGGATGTCCACTATAATTTCCTCAAAAAAGCTGTTAAACCTATTGTCTTGGGCCTGTATGGGAGCGATTGATGTCACTGTGCAAACAGGGTCCCTAAACCTAGAAACCATAGTGAACAGTGCCTTTGCTTGGTTCCCTGCCTGCTCGATTTCTCTATGTAGGACCCCTTTTTTTCAAATAGGACTGGTTTATACAGTTTTAGTACACCCTTAGCCTTAGCTGCATCATTGTCCACTTTGGTGGACCTCCATGTTAAGAAGATCCTCACACAATTTAGCAGATTGATTGTGTTTATTAGTATGACAGTACACGACAGCAGGCTCTGTTCAGAAGACAGACACCAACTGACTCCAATACCATAGTTCCAGAATCACACAACGTAAGATTCCATTCCATTAAACCTTCATGAGCTCACAATGCCCGTAACATCCTATGCAAAGAAGAACACACTTACCTAACTAAAGGCTAGATTAAAGTCTTATTGAAATATCTGACTTAGATCCTATAAAGATGAAATGTAATTAAACATAACACATCTCCTCCCTTGGCATCTACTGATTGAATTTCATTCTACATAGAAATCATTGAACGATGTTGGTCTATTTCTTACCCTATCTAGACTCAGTCTTGTGTTTACATTTGCATCAGAATCTCCCAGAGTTTCCTTTTCCTTACGGTGTTCTTCATCTCCATCATTGTTATTTGTGGACTTACCATCAAACACATCATTGTTATTCTCATTGTTATTCCCATTGCCATCTTCACACACATTGGATGAGCACCTTACCAACTTTGACACTGACCAACATTCTCCCCCTTCTAGAATCACTACATTTCCTCTAACAGCTGCAATCTTTTTTGGTCCCAAAAATTTACTCTCTACACATTTTGGACTTAACCTGGGATTTTTGATCAAAACCATATCACCTTTCTCCCATTTTGTTTCCTTGTTTTTATTAACCACATCAAACTTTTGTTTACATGTGTTCTGTGCCTCTCTGATGAGTACCATAATGTTCTCACAATCTATATCTGCACTTTTTGCCATTTCCAGCCAACCTGGACAAAGTTTGATTCCAGGTTGTCTGCCCTTCAATGGCATAAATGGTGAACTTTTCGTGATCGAATGTGGTGTTGTGAAATAGTTCCAAACCCTCTCTTTGAGCACTTTGGACCACCCTAATCCTGAAGCCAATGCCAATTGTATCCCACTCTTAACAAACCTGGCCATTGGCCCTAGGATGGCATAGCGCTGTACACTCATGTTTGATACTGAATTTCCTCAGAAATGTTAGCATTCTGTCCGAAAAGAGCTGCACATCGTTGTCGGTGACTACCTTTGAGGTAAAACCCTCTCTATAAAACACTTCCTCCAAAAATAATATCATCTCTGTTGTGGTAGCCTCACGAAGTGCTTTCCATTCTATCCATATAGTATGCTAGTCTACCAATACACCAAGTACTTATGCCCTTCACCAAGATCTTGTATGTGTCCCACCAGGTCAATAGCTACTTTCTACCATGGGTCACTGGGCACACTCATAGGAAGCAGTGGGACCTCTCACAACCTTACCTTTATCGCTCTTCACACACTCCCTGCAATTTCTAACATTTTTCTCTACATCACTGTCTATCCCAGGCCACCAGAATGATTGTCTCAAATACCTCTTAATACCTCCCATTCCCAAATGTCCTTGGTGGGCCACCTTCACTAATTGAGATCTGACACCACATGGAGGTACTCATTTGCTTCCTCTTCTGAGTTTGCTACATCTTCTGACAAGCTCAGTTCCTTTCTCACTTCATTATATCTTTCATACTCTCAATTTCATTTTTATGAGGCCACCCTTCTTTTGTCCAAATTTTAACTCGATTCAATACCAAGTCTTCCTTATCCGCCAGCAGCCATTTACCCTTATCTAAGGCATTACACTCTATTTCAGATATACTTAACTCCTGTTCCTTGGTCATCTCAGCATCTTCATTATTTCCCACAGGCAACCTGGATAAACAGTCTGCCATAACATTTTCTTTCCCAGGTATGTAGCATACCTTAAATTTAGATCCCAACAATTCCACCATCCATCTAGATATTCTTGGAGAGCCCTTGGCCCAGTCAACACAGCTCATTAACTGCACCTATAGTTTGTGGTCTGTTCTTACTTGAAATGCCTGACCCCACAAGAAAAACTCGAAATGTGATATGGCCCATGACATTGCCAATGCCTCCTTCTCTATGATGGAGTCGTTTCTTTCCGCACTTCTCAGTGGCCTTGATGCAAAGGCTATTACATGTTCCATCTTTCCAGAATCGTATTGAGCTAACGTGGCACCCAATCATAGAATGCTAGCATCAACTGATAATGTGGTTTTGCTGCCCGAAATGAATCCTCCAAGAGATAGTGCTTGTGTATTTCCCTTCTTAATTGACATAAACGCCTCTTGGCAATCTTCAGACCACTCATACCTCACACCTTTCTTAAGTAGATCTCTCAATGGAATTGATATTACCGCAAACCCATTTACAAATTTGTGATAATATTCTGCCAAACCCATGAATGAGCGCAATTGGTCTTTGTCTTTAGGCGGAGGGGCATTACTAATACTCTCCACAAGTGTTCTTTTAGGTGAGATACCATCTTTGGAAATTCTATGACCTAGATACTCCACTTCTTTGACAGCTAATTTACATTTACTTCTTTGAACAGTCAAACCTGCCTCTTTAAGTCTGTTTAACATCATTCTCAATACTCTCTCATGTCCACACTCATCCTCAGCATACACCAATATATCATCCTGAAACACAGTTACTTTATCTGATCCCTTCAAAATGTCCTCCATAACTCTCTGGAATACAGATGCAGCCAATGCCAGGCCAAATGGCATCCGACTAAATTTGAATGTCCCTTCAGGAGTAATGAACGCTGTGAGTTGTTGAGATTGTTCGGAGAGTGGAACCTGGTGGTACGCTGCCGATAGATCAATTACAGAAAACCACTTGGGATCACCCAAAGTGGCTAGAGTATCAGATATAATAAGTAGAGGGTGTCTCTCAACTAATATGTTCTGGTTCAAGCGGCGCAAGTCCACACATAGCCTTAATTTTCCATTGCTTTTGGTGTCTAGAACAACCGGTGATAACCATTCTGTAGCTGTCACAGGCTCAATCACTCCCTTGTCCATGAGGTCACGCAGCTCTTCGCGAGGTTGTCCTCTCATATTCAAAGGTACATTGGTTAGACATTTCCCTTGAGCTTGATGTGATGTTCAAAGTGCTTAAGTTTGCCTAACCCTTCAGTGAACACATCTGGGAAATCTCTGGACCATTTATCCTCTATTTCTGCGATGGTGACTGGTCCTAGTGCACTCGCTTGAACTCTCACTCCTAATGTTCTTTGTTCCTCCCATACAAGTAATGAGGCACCCCTTTTTGCTACTAGTATGTCTGCAGAGCACTTCCTGCTTTTGTACATCACCTGCGCATGGAACTGTCCTGGAATGTCTATAGACGATTCGCCATAACCACAGGGCTGAACATCTGTCGGCTTGAGTGAGTCCTGGTCTTTTCCTAGAACGTTTTTCAGGGTTTCTCTTGATATGATGGATGGTCCACGGCGAGCATGTATCAGCTTTCATCATCATTTTGCATCCTTCAATTTCAAATTCATCTACATGTCCTTTCTGATCACCCGAGACGGCTGAAATCTCGTAGACATGCCTCGGAGTAGTTTCTTGCGTGGCTGACATCTCTGGTGCATTATATGTCATCTGGTTCATCTCTGAATTACTTCCTCTCGATTCCACCAGATTGATTGATGAATTATTGCATGCATTGGCAAAATGTCCCTTTCCTTTACATCTAAAGCACTCAGCAAACCTGGCTGGGCACGTGGGGAAATCTGGACCATGTCTGGGGCTGCCATGCCTGGTACATTTTGAGTTCTATGCTTCTCTTCTGTTGGCACTGAAAATGGGTTTCCTCCTTTGACCTACTGCACAGACAGCATGAGGGGTCTGCTTATCGACCTTAATGTATTGAGTGGTCTGCTCTATGTTTCTGGCCAGTTCAACTGCATCTTCCAATTTAGTTAATGTCCTTGACAAGCAGCTTCTCTTGAATTCTCATATTGTTTATGCATCTCACTAATTGGTCCCTTATCAATGAGTCAGTCAATGACTCGAAGTCACGTGTGTGACTTAATGTTCTTAAGGAGGCAATATAGGATTCAACAGATTCAGATGGTTCTTGTGTGCCTTGGAAAAATGTATGCTGCTCAAACGTTACATTTTTCTTCGGCTCATAATGCTCTTCCAATTGTTTTAGAGCTGTGGCATACTCATCCGCATCTCCCGCTTCTGCTCCTTGGGTCCTAGACAAACCATCAACAATGCTGCGTCCCTCCGGTCCTAAATTATGTAGTAGTAATGCTTTTTTCCTTGCTGAGCTGAACCTATCTCATCCCATGGCCGCAAGATAATTCTCAAAAATATCCTTCCACCTATCCTACCTAATAGGCGGACGGCCAGGCTCAACCAGAAAAGCTGTGGGTGGAGGTATTGTCGCTGCCATGTTCAATACAATGTGAAGTGTCAATACAGACTATTATTTCCAGGCTCTACTCTCCCGCAGCACAGATAACAAGAGCTCTGCACCATGCACATACTATTGCTTGTGAGTTCCTTCTTTAAGCGTCTGCTGAGCAATTGGCTGTCATCACAATGCCAGGCTGGCAAGGCATAGATTAGCCTTCTTTGTTGGGGCGTTGCTGGGCAACAGGCATCACAAAGGCCAATCAATCAAGCGGAGCTCAGGCGGCGCTCACTACGCTGCGTGTGAGTAACCACGCCCCTTGGCATGCGTACTACAACAACAGAGGACCGCAGCTGAAGACAAACAGGAGCAGCAGCTCACGCTCACGGCTCGCGTGTGGCACATGGCAGGCAGAGGCCTCTCGAGCTTAAACAGTGCTCGGCCTGCTATGAGGCCTGCTTGGTCCACTATGCAACAGACACGTAGGTGTCAATGGCCCTCCAACCCCCGACACACACCTCCTGACCTTCACTTCTCCGCCTGCTGTCGCGTTTGGTCTCAGGAGGTTTCCGGCAGGGCAGCCGCTGCAGGAAGATGCTGGCTGCAGTCAGAGATAGGGAAAGGATGTCCAAGATATCCTCATCACCATTGTTAAGAAGATCCTCAGACGATTTAGCAGATTGATTGTGTTTATTAGTATGACAGTACGTGATAGCAGGATCTGTTCAGAAGACAGACACCAACTGACTCCAATACGATAGTTCCAGAATCACACAATGTAAGATTACATTCCATTAGAACTTCATGAGCTCACAATGCCGGTAACATCCTATGCAAAGAAGAACACACTTACCTAATTAATAAGAAATCCATGTTAAGATCTTTTGTATGCACTGTAAAGTGACTGACCTGTAAAGTCTTATTGAAACATCTGACTTAGATACTATGAAGATGAAATGTAATTAAACATTAAACATAACACTCCACAGTTTGTTTGCTTGTCACAGCTGTTTGCTTAGTAAGGCATAGTAAGGCCAATGCAAGATTTAGATTTCTTAGTTTGTCTCAATTTCAGAGGAGCATATTTACAACATATGTCCTCTAGAATATCTGATCCCATTTTAAAGAATTCCTCACAGGTAGGAATGGGCAACACAACACCAGATGGAATATATTCTCTACTGCACCCGTATTACACACTCTACAAGTCCTCAATGCCTTAGAAATACCAGGCTTAGTGCCAATATATTCCAACGTTGGAAGATATCGCAATCTAAACCTTAGGTACCAGTTTCGCATTTATGAAGATGGGAATTTCACAAAATATTGCCTAGAGTGAGTTGAAGGCAAAATGAAGAGCTCCTTGCCAATATAAAGCTTTAATCTGCCCATATCCTGGAGATCCATGGCTGTGTCCCAGTTTTTAATCTTTTTTTTCACTACTCCATCCGGCTATCTCTGTCCACTACTAAACTCTCTCGCTGGTCGCCTGAACATTGAATAGCTCCTAGAAATGTGTCCTGACCACATTTCTAGGAGCTATTCACCACTACGCGAGCTGGCCGTCCCGTTGCCGATGAGCACTCCATGGCCCTATGCCTTGTAGCTGCTAAACGTCCTTATATGGTGAACACTACTATCATACCACTTTGCCACGATTCACATATATAATTCATTGCATTCACTGAACTGTATGTATGACTTAGGCCATGCTACCATCTTACACATTGGCTTAGTGATTGATATACACGGTTATGCTCAAACCACTGTGCACCTCCAACTACTTCTGAGCATCACATCTAGACGGCCTGTCTCAGAGGGCACTGATTTTCTTACCATAAAATTGCTATTCCCTTGAACTGCCTATCCAGCCTGCTCTGTGTTTTAGTGTGTTCCATGCAGCTATGCCTAGCCCGTTGTGATTACTTTACTATAAATTGCCACAGCCTTGAATCGCACATCTAGCCAATCTAGCCTGCTCTGTTTTCATGTGTTGTGCGCTGCTATGCCTAGCCCATTGTGATTATTTTACTATAAATTATTATTGCCTTTAATCACACATCTAGCCCATCTAGCCTGCTCTGTTTTCAGGTGTTTTGTGCTGCTATGCCTAGCCCATTGTGATTATCTTACTATAAATTACTATTACCTTGAATCACACATCTAGCCTGCTCTGTTTTCAGGTGTTTTGTGCTGCTATGCCTAGCCCATTGTGATTATTTTACTATAAATTGCCATTGTCTTGAATCACACTACTAGCCTATCTAGCCTGCTCTGTTTTCAGCTGTTTTGTGCTACTATGCCTAGCCCATTGTGATAATTTTTCCTTTACATTATCTACCGACCGTGCCCTATCACTACTGGGTGCAAGGCGTGAATCCATCCAAACCTGACTTGGTTAATACTACGCATTATTACTGGTAGCCTAGTTCTACCCCCCGTATCACGAGATTGCAACACCACTGTCCACCCCGCTTGTCACTACCAAATTAGTACCATCAACTATTTGGTATTGCAAGCCTAGAACTGTTAATGGTTATCTTGTTAAATTACTGTATCTCTGTCAACCACTGTGGCACGTTACTAGCACTATGTATGCTACTACCTATGTGTTAAAACTACTGTACACACTATTGGCTGTAGGCCTACAGGCTAATGTATTAGCCCCCTACTACCTCGACTACCACCTTATAACCATGGCAAACAAAACCTTCCCAGTATTGGAAATCAAACCCACTACATTCCTCCCACAGCTTAAATGTGACAGCCATCCATTAACTATCCAACCTACCAGCTTCTTACCACCGCTGAACTCAGTTACCTATTCTACTCATTCAGAACATTCCGGTGGCGTGGGCTCTAACCATTTGCCACCCGTTAATCTAAAGATTAATTGCCCCATAAGCAAGACAAATATACCGTGCTCTACTATAGCCAGAAACTCTAGACTTCGTGCTAGACTAACCAGACTCTATGAACCACTGACCAATACTTTTGCTTAAATAGATCTCCCTATTATGGGGGACAATATCAAAACCAAAACTCAGGACAGAAAGAAAAACTCTGCCACAACCACCAATCACAGCTCCTACATTAAAATATGTCAGCGTAAACCTAACGCTGCCTTGACCAACACCAATCACCCTAATATTATGGGCGCCTTAATTAATGGCAGATCTTTGGTTGCGCACACTACGGAAATAGCGGATCTGATCACGGCTGACAATTGACTTCCTTGCTATAACTGAGTCGTGGCTTCATGCAGCTGTAGGCACTGCCCTCCTACTGGCAGTACCTGATAACTACAATATTATAAGAGCAGACAGAGCTGACTCTAGAGGCTGAGGCATTGCCCTTATTGTCAAAGCTGACCTAGCTAAGAGACTAGCCCCCTCTCCAGATGTTTACTCTTGTGAACTACTCACAGGTTAGTTACCCATTTCAAATTCTGGCACCCTAACAGTACACTTAATATATAGACCATCATGACCGATTGGTTCATTCGAAGAAGACCTCTCCTGATAATACTAAATTGACTTCCCAAATACTACTGATTGGGGATTTCAACATAGGCTTCAATGATCCTAACGGCCATCACGCTCTAGCAATTTCCAATGCACTCACTGAACTAGGATTCACCAAAGAGTGACCCAGGCCACCCATGACAAAGGTAGAACCCTTGACTGGGTGGCGGACTTCAACTGTGCAGTTTCTATCACCTCTATTACACCCCTAACTTGGACAGATCACTTCTTCCTTTCCTTTATCCTCTCAGCTAATATCTCTTCCACAAAGTTCAATCTAATAGCACCTCCACTTCTTACGAGGAACAAAAGGAATATCACAGCAGAAAAGATCATACCACTCATAACTCCTTCCCTCAACTTACTGCCTACCTCAACTAGTCCAGACATTTTAGTAGATGCATACAATGCTACCATGGCCAAGCACTAGATATAATTGCTCCACTCAAAATACGGAAAAGTAAACCTAGAGCTCATCTGAACTCATGGTTCACTCCCCAACTAAAATCCATGAGAGCCGAACAAAAGAAAACTAGAAGCCCTGTGGAGACATCTACCTACTGAGGAAAATAAAACAAACCTGACCAACTTAGCTGCCCTCTATAAAAAGGAATTAATATGCACCAAACAGGAAACCTATTATGATAGGATTAATAAAGCCAGTTCAAGTTCTAAGGAACATTTCACCATTCTAAGAGAATTGGAAGCTCGTATACCTCAGACAGACGACTGTCTGAAGGACAAACTCTGGTGTACTAATATCCAGGATGCTCTAGTGAATAAATCTTCCTCCTCCAGAATTAGATCAGAGATAAAAAAGCAAACCTACCTAACATAGGCAAGCACGGTGCAGCCCCGACTTCTTCCAGTAAACCTCAGCACTGTTTCAGCTTCTCACAAGTCTCCAACCATGAGGTAGAAAAAAACATTGCCTCCCTTAAACCTTCAAGGTGTCAAGGAGATAGCTGCCCAGCTCAGATAATTAAAGAAGCCGCTAGAGACCTGGCACCATTTATCTCTAAACTAATCAATTCTTCATTTGCATCTGGCACTGTCCCTAGTAACTTAAAGGAGTCTTGGGTCTTACCCCTCCTGAAAAAACAATCATTGGACCCTACTATTCTGACTAATTACAGGCTGATCACTACAGTACCGTTCCTACTTAAGATGTTAAACAAAGTAGCTTACATCCAAATACAGGAGTACCTAGAGACTAACCACCTCCTTGGAATACACCAATCTGGCTTCAGGCCACAACACGGTACTGAAACGGCACTAATAGATCTAAAAACCCAGATTGATGAACTTAAAGATAAAGGAAAAATAGCCCTGCTACTGCTCCTCTATCTTTCTGTTGCCTTCGATCTGGTGGATCACAAAGTACTTTGTAAACACCTTGCCTCAGCGGCGTACTTTTCACAGGATGCTATCTATCACCTGGATTAAATCCTTCTTGAACAATAGGACTATGAGAGTCTTCTCTCCATTAGCCGCTGCTGATCATATCCCAATAACTTGTGGTGTGCCACAAGGTTCTTGTGTCTCACCAACAATGTATAATATATTTAATTGTTCGACGACCTAGACCATCTTGGTGTCACCTACGCCAACTATGCAGATGACACCCAGATCCTCATACCTCTTACTTGAAAGTACGACAATGACTTGGCCCTAGTGAATAAAATGTACCTTATCATCCAGGCATGAATGGCCGCACACGGTATATGCTTGAATGACGATAAAACCGAGATCTTGATACTCGGAACCACAGCTATCCACAATAAACTTAGCACGAAATACACTTCCTTCAACATCGATGGGAACAACATTAAAGTTGTAAAAGAAGTAAAAACATTAGGTTTTTACCTCGACTCTGCCTTTACACTTAATAACCAAGTCAAAGTGATGCCCTTCTCTACAGCATGCACCTGTAATATGATCAGGGCTTGCAAACCCTTTCTTTCCAAATAAAGTTGTACTAAACTAGCTAGATCCCTCAAATCTCTCCAAACGGAATTATTTCAATTAATTGTACTTGTAAGTGATTTCAACCCAGCACTCCGCCTAAGTCAATGCCTAGCGTGTGATGCCCAGCTGGAACCCTTAATTATATATTTGTATGTCTAAAGTTTTTTTATTTCTGAATGATGTACCCTTATATCACACCCCTCTCTTTGAATCCCCCCCGGTCTCACTGAATCAAGAAGAAGGTTGTTTTGCAAAGTTAAAAGATTTATTTGAGGGATTTGAACAAGATATATATATCACATTGTTATGAATTTGAACAATATCTAGATATCACACTATTAATATTTATACAATAATCAGCGTTGGGTGATATTACAATCAACAATCTCTTTAATCAATAGGACTACGAGGAGTACGGATGAGAAGAATAACGTAGCATAGAATAAAACTTTGTGTGGGTTCAATGAAATGCAATGACAGGAAATTAATGCAGCACAGAAATAATACTTTTGTGTGTTCAATCAAATGCAATGTAATCACTCTTTCCCCCTGATACTACTCAATCCCCCCTACTATGCAATATAGAGATGGAAGGAGAGAAAACAGGTTTCAGGAATATACACCCAACAAATGCAGTTTCAATCCCAATTCCCCCCCCCCCAGCAAGCAGAGAGAAACAGGAATGATTTCAAAACAGGTCAAATGCTTTTGAATGTGGTTTGGAACGAATGGGAAAAATCACTGAAAAATTGATTTAATTCTCTAAATTGGATTAAAAACTAGTGGGAGATGCTTTGGATAGCTTCAGGCAAACACTAGCAATGAGGATTGAATGACTAGCGGATTGGAAACTGAATTCTGAGGTCGGATGCAAGAAATAGCTATGTTACATGTGATGAAATTGAGCCAAATGCAGATTTGCGGCAAACTTTTCAGCGCGAGAAACATGTACGGTTCAAAAGTTACAGAGGCTTTAGTAGAGGTCGATTTTTCTCAAAAAGAGTCAAGATTTTCAAATGAGAGATGTGCTTTTGAATTACAAACAAGAATTTTCGTTACACTAAGGAGTCTATGAAGCTACAAGCTACACGACAGCACAGGCACCAATCCAGTGACGCCCCCAGATGGTTTCTATCTGCCGAGACGCTTGCCTTTCTTCAGGTCATAGTGATGCTGCAATTTACAATCCAGGGAAAAACCTCCCCTTTGTTTCTACACAGAAAACCTATTTTTCATATAAAGCATATTTACAATATTACCATCTTGCTAATAATACATATTCACATCACAGATTTAATAGAACCCGTATCTGTCCGAGTCCCATCTTCTTGAGAGTTTCGGTTCAAAATTGACAGTTTTTCATGCTTTTGGTTGGTTACCCAGTGTCAGATCTGCACACATTTTTCCACATACATGCGCATGACATCTGGGCATAATCCTGTAAATTTTCATATTCCTACCATTATCACAATTGCTACAACATCAACATTTTAGTGGTCCGGTCTCTGAATATCGCACAGGGTTCAGAGCGGTTCAGAGTAGTTTCAAACTGTGAGCAGCATTTTCATATTAACAACCTATAAAATACAGATTTTTCCAAGTTTTACACAGTTTTCTATGAGTCTTTTTCCAAAATGATATTTCCTTGGAGTTTAAGATACACATATTTGTCTAGATCCCACCTCCAAGGTTGGGCTGGGCCAGAGCACTCCCAGGCTTTACTTCCTTTGGTAGTGGTTTTTGTTGACACCCGAATTTGCATTTCCTTTCAGTCAAGGGAGTCTTTTGTCTCCACTCAGAGCAACAGGCCAAAATCTCCTCCCAGCTCCATTAACAACTCAATGCCAGTTTCTGAGCAGAGAGCAGGAGGAAGATTCCTTTGTTTGGGGAGAAGCTGTGGAATGTCTTTGAAGTCCAGTGTGGCTAACATTAGTTCACTTTTAAAACACTGTTTAAAATGGTCTTTTCTAAAATACAATTTACATTTTCTACAAATATACACATAGCTCTCTTCATTCCAGTCTTTTTAAAACATAGAAATTGAATTGTAGCAACCCATATTGCTTTTTGATGGCAAGTCTGTTCTTTTCCACAATTTGATTTTAAGACACAAGTTTTAAACTGACAGTATAGGTAGATGACAGCTTGGATACAGGCGAGCTGACATATTTTTCCCAGGCAAGCACCTTTTGAATGTGGATTTTTTTTATGATGAAAGGTGCTTCTCCTGACATTGTGCTAATGGGGATTCCTTAAATAAGATGATGGTGAACACCCCACAAGGATGTTGGATCTTCTCTGCTGTTTGGGAACCATGATTTAGCACTTTCAACAGCCAAGGAAAAGCTGCTTTTTAAAGCACTTCTGGATTTTCCTGGCAATGCAACACTGCCTTTTCAAGTAGTTTAATTTCACTCTGGTTTCCCTGTGCACTTCTCAGAGATTTTTAGCGCATAGGGCTTTTTGGCGGCCATTCTGTTGTTTTTGATGAAAGCAGCACACAGTGATGTTGCAGGGCCGAGCCAGTGGGTCAGAACATCCCACAAGCCCCCCCCCTTGCGAGTTGGCGTTGTTCGTCCATCAATGGGAAGTCGCAAGACTGGGATGATCAGTCTCTTTTCTTTTGGTTCAAAAAATGGCAAAGTTCATCATCTTTTCCTCCATCAGGAGTGAATCGACCAGTTCTTCGCCTAGTCCTGATGTGAGTATTGAGCGATACTCCGGGCCCCTTTGATCTTTCCTCCCGGTCTCTGGGTGGTCCTCCTTGGTTTTAGTCTCCATGGTTTCCAATTCTAGGATGACAAAGAAAAAATATATTTGTAGACATTTCCCCACCACTATTAATGTAGTGGGGCAGACACATACATTTTGACAAATCAGGGCACATTTTTCTATTGTAATTTTTGGACTATATATGGAATATTTTATAGTTGGAATTCTAGGGAGCTGGAGTGACCCCCTCTGGGGTTCCAGAAGACTCCTCCAGTTGCTGCAGAGTGTGCTTAGGATGGCAACACTTTAGTTGGTTAATATGGACCCACTTATCACTTGTCTACAATTTCAAAAGGTCCCCTCCAGCTAGGCAAAAATTTGCGCTGTTTGGCCTGGTTCCTTTGGAAATTGTATAAGTAGACCTGGTAACCTACATGGTATTCTTTTCTTGCAGTCTTCAAGTCATAGTGGGTCTTCATGCCGTCTGCAGATCTCTCTAGATTTCGCTGAGCATAGGCAAAAGCATGTTGAAGGTGTTTTCTTAGATTTTCAACATACTCATGAGTTGTGGAGGCATTGATCAATGTCTGCTCTTGGGTTCTGTAGAGCAGATACTGGGGAAGCACCATCCTGCGTCCAGTCATCAGCTCAACCGGTGACATCTTAGTAGCAGATGAAGGGGTAGACCTGATGGCCATTAGGACAAGAGGTAATCGAATACCCCAACTTGGCCCAGAATCTGCCACAAACTTTTTTAATATGCTTACAATTGTTTTGTTGTATCTCTCTACTGCACTACTAGAGGCTATCCGGTAAGCAATGTGTAGCTTCTTTTTGACCCCAAGTGTGTCCCACATCTTTGTCATTAATTCACTAGTGAAGTGGCTACCTCTGTCTGACTCGATCCTTTGGGGTAGTCCAAAACGCAAAAAGATGTGGTTGATCATCAGGGTAGCTGCTGTTTCTGCCCTGCAATTTGGGGCCGGGAGACATTCTACCCACTTAGTAAACAAGCATGTCACGGTCAACATGTACTTGTTTCCTCTAGAGGAGCAAATCACAGGCCCGATATAATTAACTTGTAAATCTGACCAAGGCAGTGTCATCCCCCTCTTTTGGAGAGGCGCACGGTGTGTGAGGGATATTGGCTGAAATTGTGCACACACAAGACACCCCTTCAAATATTGGTTGAGGTCCTGCCCCATGTGTGGCCAGTATGCAACCTCTCTTAAGATTTCAAGTGTTGTATGAAACCCCCTATGACCGGCTGTGGCCGCATCATGGGCGTGACTTAACATCAGGCTTTGGAATGAGGTAGGGACCACGCACTGATCATGGCCTGCTAGGGATTTCCTTACCAACAAACCGTCTTGGATTCGGAACATTTTTGGACATTTCATCAACACTCTGAGGTCCTTTTTCCCTATGTAATCGGTATCCGTCAGGGGAAAGTTCTCAGGGTCCTCAATGTGTTGATAAAATTTACCAATTATTGAATCCCCTTTTTGTGTCGTAATCAAATCAGCATCTGTGGTCTCCTTACTCCGTTGTGCAGTTGAGAGTTCATTGTGAGCATTTGTCTGGGACCTAGTGATGGCAGTGACCTGGATTTCTCCCAACAGGGACTCAATCTCAAGTAGATCCCCTTGAATGGCTCCGGTTTCGGCCAGCTGATCAGCTAAGTCATTTCCAGTTGTGTCTGGTCCCTCTACTTTAGAATGACATTTGATCTTTTTCCCGTAGATGGTCATCCCATTCAAGGTGACCAGATCATAAATGTTTTGAATTAATTTCCCATGTTTCAATGGTTTATTATTAGCACATAACATGCCTCTGGTTTTCCAGTTAACCAGGTGCTCCACGAACCCGTTCCGTACATAATCCGAATCTGTGATTATGACCAGTTTGTCTAGTTGATGTTGGACAGCAGTGAGGATGGCTTGATGCACAGCAATCAACTTTGCCACTTGACTACTTCAGGGACCAATCTTGTACCCAGCGGAGGGTTCTGGGGTCTCATTCACCCATGCAGTCCACACACCGGCCACAAGTTCTTTTTCCCCGTTGTTGTCAACATGGTAAGAGCATCCATCCACATACACAGTGGGAATTCCCTCAGACTTGTCTTCTTCAAAGACTTTGTGTGGCGAATTGAGGTATGCCTCAATGTTGTCCTTGATTTTTAGACTTTTGTCCTCGAGACAGTTTTCTCTGGCACAATCATGCAAGTCAGCCAGACCTTGCGCGAGAGGACTTGTCTTGTTTTGGCCATATCTGACCTCCACTGGAAAGCCATGCATTTACTGAATCCAGATAGTAATTCTGGAATTACTTACATTTACGGCCCCGATTCTATCACTTTGGAGATAATGTAGAGGCTGTTGTGGAGCCTCCACTATGATGTGTTCCCCCTGGATGAACGGGCGGTAATTCTTCAATGCCCACAATGTTGCCAGGAGTGCTTTCTCACAATCGTTGAATTTTTCCTCCACAGAGGATAAAGTTTTACTCGCATAGGAGATTACTTTATTGACCTTGTCATGCTTTTGATATAATACTTCAGTCAGGCATGTATTAGAGAACCCTGTCTCCAAGAAGAACTCCTTGTTTTGACAGGGTAAGCTAGGCAAGGCACTTGTGAGAGGCTTCTTTTGAGTTGTCTTACTGCCTCAGCTTGTTCTGGACCCCACTCCCACTTGACCCCCCCCCAAAAGATGAATCAGGGGTCTTATGATCTCTGCGTAGTCCTCAATGAATGTTCTGCTGTAAATAGTCAGTCCAAGGAGGCTCCTTAGTTCTATTTCTGGAGTGCTTCCACTTTCTTTTCCTGGGGACAGGTACCCTGAGGAGTAATCTCATGCCCCAAGAAATTGACACGAGTTCTACACCACTGTGCCTTTTGGAAGGAAAGTTTTGCTCCGGCAGCCCTCAACTGTGTCAGAACATAACGGATCTCCGCCATGTGTTCCTCCACAGTTGAGCTTTTGATGAGACATCATCTACATAGGCCAGGTTACCCCTTTCACCCAGGTCGGGCATGGTCTTATGTCGAAAAATGTTGAATTAATTGCCGGAGTTGATGTATCCGAATGTATCCGAAGGGAGTCCGAGTGTACTGCTGCACCCCAAAGGTGAAGGCCAGCTTGTATTGGTCCTCCCTACTGACAGGTACAGTCCAGTACCCATTGGGCAGGTCTACTGCCGTGAATACCTGTGACCCCTGGATCTGGGCCAGCCCTTGGTCAATGTAGGGAAGAGTCCATCGGGAAGTATGGACCCGTTTGTTGAGCTCCCTAACGTTGGCGCAGAGTCTCCACTGGCCGTTTGGCTTCAATATCCCCAGCACCGGATTATTGAAGGTGCTGTGGACTGGACGGATTATCCCACAGGACTCAAGTTTCTTAATTATTTCAGTAAGGGACTCCATTGATGCGAGAGGCAAGCGATAATGCTTCACAAACACTGGAGTCATGCCAGGGTCCAGGGAATTGTTGTTGTGTGGATGTCGGTGCGACCACAGTCGACGCACAGATCGCACAGTCGGTGCGACCACCGCAAAGAGATGTTGAAAATCCAAGAAAACCTGTCTCAATTTTTGCCTTTGCTCCAGAGTCTCACAGGCATCAGCTAGGTTGACTCTCTCTTCGACCATCTGCCTGAAGCCTGGAAAGACTTCTGGTTTTGCTATCTCAGCAGCCTCCTCCAGCTGGGTGGAGAAGTTCCTGGTCAAAGTGCTGATTTGGACCGGTGGCTTCAGGTGGGGAAGGCAGTCCTCGCGGACTTGGAAAATCACCTCATCCCTCCTGAAGTCACAGGTCACAGCTTCCTTACCATAAGGGCAGGAAGTGTACACAAGGAAGTTCCCCCCCATGCCGGGTAAATATCCTGTCTGGTGTTGTGTTGTCATCACTGTCACTGTCAAAACAGTCCTTGGGGATTGGTCCTAACAGTTAATTGCCTAAATCTATGGAAAAATGTCAGTCATCAACCGCCATTCCAATAATGGTGCTTGCGGCTAGAGTGACACTCTTTAAGTCGCTGTTATCCACCTCTATTGGAATGGTGTCATGTTCTATGTTGAAAAGTGGTGTTGGGTTTACCCCCAACCCTTGCTGTTGGAGAGAAGCATTTAGATGAATATAGGCATCAGAGGTTTTCAGTTTCTGTCCATTGTTCACTATCACTTCCAGGGAGAATTGTTGGGTCCTTTCTGGAATGGTGACTTCCTCTCCAATCTGAAATTCAACTGCATAAGGCAGCAATTGAGCTGACCTAAATGCTTTCTCTGGATCATTAAAGCCCATGGGATTATCCGCTAACCGGGACCAAGCTTTGAAGTTTATTAGGTCCAAACTAATGGCAAAGCGATTGAGAATGTCACTTGCTAAGTAAAAGGCGGCAGTGAAGTTTCACACGACCCAACAATTATGGACTATGCTCTTGTTGCCTATGGAGATTTTGAGCATACACCTTCTTGACAGGAGATGTTTGGAATTGGGGGTTTCCAGATCCATTTCCCAGTTGTCTATGAGTCTAAATGTGGGGATGGCTGGATCTTTTGGGAGTTGGCGGAACATGGCTTCGTAGATGAAGCTCTTACCGTTGTTCACACACCCTCGGGCGAGAACAGAGTCCTTCCCTTCATTTAAATGAACAGGGATGAACAACTGCTCTCCAATTTGCTGAATATCAGCCAGGCTTTGAGCTGATTTCTCATCTTTCTGGACTATAGGAGTGAGAATGTCTGATTGTGAATTTAGAATTTCAGAGTATTTCCTTCCAGTGTGGAATGCCACCTTAAACTGGAAGGAAGGTTGATTTTCAGAAATAGAGAGGCCCCCCCATCACCAGTTTTTGGTCATACTGCTATTACTGTCACGTCTGGGATTTGGTTGTTCTGGAAGTGAAATTCTACTTGGTCAGATTTTTGTTCACCCATGTGGCAGGTGCCGTTTAAACTAACATGGTTGACACCCTGTTTTAATTTTATTGGCCGGCTAGTCTGGGTCCAAAGGACCTTGTTTACGCAATCTATTAGCGGTGACAACCTTCGCAGGAGGTCATTCCCTAGTAAACAAGGGGTGCCCTCTGGAGTTACAACTATGACCGGGTGCTTCACCTTGTGTCGCCCAATTTTAATATCCAAATCCGCAGTCCCCTCAACAGGAATTTCCTTCCCGTCAAAGTTCTGAAGTTGTCCAGGAAGAAGGGTGAGAGGAATTTGGTAATTCTCCCCCCTCCCTGAATTCAGTTTATCAAAGGCCCTTTTTGACAGAAGGGTAGCTTGGGATCCAGTGTCCACCAGTGCCAAAATTGTACCCTGCCCCTGTATTTGGACCGGGACAAAGAATCTTCCCTCCTTCTCCGCAAGGGGGCACACATAATGTACATTTTTGGACAACTGGTGGGTTTGTTTTTTAGTTTTGGACACTGATGGAAAAGAGATTTGGGCAGAATTCTGTTTGCAGTCTAGGGAATCTGAAAAGAAAAGGTGGCAACTAGATATGGGAGAGGTTTTGGGTTCCCCTGGTTCCAGTGCTGTGCTGCCCCCCCCCCTTTTTGTAGGCAGTCACTAGGATGGGTTTGAACCAAGGGATTTTCATGTTGTTGTTTCTGGGGGTGGATGATGGGCGGCGCTAACTCAGTCCCCACATCTCCCCAGTCTGGAGTTGAATCCTTTAGGACCCATTTTTCTTTGGGAGGAGTTCCCCGGTCTCTGAAGGAGAAGATCCTTTTCCCAGGATCCTCTGAGGATCCCTCTCCTTCAAATTGGAAGACTTGTACCTCCTCCTCAAAATGGGTCTGTTTGGGTCCTTTGTTTCTCCTACCCCCTCTCTGCACCTTGGGTGGCAGACTTTCAGGGGCAGGAGATTTTGGTTCCAGTTCCTGGGTTTCCCAGGGCTGTTTACAAGTGGGAAAGGATGTTTCCTCCAAGGCTTTACGCACCCCCTTCCCCATGTGCTTCCGCACCCCCTTCCCCATGTGCTTCCTCCCTGGGAACCGGTGGGTTGTCGGCGTTCTGCCCCCGTCATTGCTCTGGTGCACCAGGTCCAGAGTCCGAGGCATTCTGCACCGGCATGCTCATCTGAGGGTTCTGTTGAGCCCTTAGCATGCGACCCAGATCCTGTGCCATGTTTTGGACCTGGCGCTCTAGTTGTGACACCCGCTCAGGCTGATACGGGGTTCTGTTGTCTCCCCTGGGCTGATCCCGAGAAGGGTAGCTATATCTTCTCTGAAAATACCCCGGGTTTTGAAAATGTTGGTACCCCTCCACCCTTGGCCTCCCCTCTCCCGGATTAGGTTGTCTGAACTCAGGAAAGTGGGGAAAGAAGGATGGATTATTCTGGCGTTGAAAGTTTTGAGAGTGCCTGGGGAAGAAGTTCTGTCCAGGATTTGGGGCATTTCTGCCCTCCTGGGGGAAGTGAGGAGGGAAGTTCCCTGGGTTAGCTGCTGTTTGGTTGGATTCCCCCCCCCCCCTTGGGCTGGAGGACTCCACACATAACCCAGGATAGGTCTGTTCCCCTTGTAGTCAGGGGAGTGAGGGATCCCATTGGTGGGACTACCTCCTTGGCTCCCTGTTTGTGACTGGCCCGAGGGCCTTCTTGGCTTGGGATTATTCTGCTGCGAAGGCAGGTTTTTAGGCCCCCCATCTCCAGATCCAAAATGGGGGCAACCTTCACCTCTTCCACCTTAGCAGCAGCAGGGGTGTTGGTTGGTTTGGGGCTTTTTGCATTATTCTTGCTTTCTATGGGCTTTTGCACTTTAGAAATTTGGGTGGCCTGTTCAATGACCCAGTCTAGTGATCTTTTCTCTTGAAAATCTCTCACTAGCTGGGTCATGATGTACTTGGGGAGAGCGTGGGAAAAGGTATTCATAAATTCTTTGCTGTCTGTGCGCACCCATCTGGTGGTCTGTGCAAAGGCATGCTTTAATTCCTGCACAAATTCTTGTGGAGCCTGATCCTCCCCACATTTCAAGTTGTAGGCTGCCTTGCGTGCCCCCTGAGGATTCCTGTGCACGGAAAAACTCTTCAAGATGGCCGCCCTATAGGTGGACCATCTAGAATTATTTCTACTGACGCACATGAGCCAAGGGCCACGGGGATGGCAGATTTCAATCCAATCAGAAATATGGGGCTCATAGACCAGCACCTCCCAGGAATGGATGGGCGGGCATCTGGGTTTAGTAGAGGTCGATTTTTCTCAAAAAGAGTCAAGATTTTCAAATGAGAGATGTGCTTTTGAATTACAAACACACATTTTCATTACACTAAGGAGTCTATGAAGCCACAAGCTACACGACAGCACAGCCACCGATCCAGTGATGCCCCCGGATGGTTTCTATCTGCCGGGACGCTTGCCTTTCTTCAGTAAATATATTAGCGCAAAGATGATATTATCACTACAATTATCAAAGGACTATATGGGTGAGGGAAAGATTCAATAAAAGACAAAAGAGATTCTACAATGCAGTTTTGGATATGATAGAATGGGTTGGATAGGATTACTTAAGGATAAGAGATTGGCTATGGACAATTCTATGCTATAGATACTCACAACTATGGTTTTGGAATAGGCCCGTCAAAGATCTGGTCAAAGGGGTTTGGACTGGAATTCTGCTAGCCCACCGAACAGGATTCATCCGCTTGGTTCTGCACTCAGCACAGCACTCTGGACACTGCACGGCCTCTGGTTCTGGATCTGATGGGTTGGTTCTGGGTTACAGCTCTGCTCTACTGGTTTGGATCTCTGGGTTCTAGCAAGAGTTCTTGGCAAGAAAGCAGAAACAGCACGCCCGGCTGTTCTTTTGTGGGGTTCTCCTTGGAAGTCTGGGGCTAAAATTAGGTTGCAAGATTTTAAAGGCCAGCTGAGAAGGGTTCAGTTTTAGAATTTGGACTTCTGCTTTCAGAGTTCTGGAGTCTTGGATGTGGGGTCTCCTGCAGAGCGCTTCGCCAGTAAATCAGTTGATGGGTGAATGTGTGTGTCTCTAGGTCCTAAACAGTCCCTATTTATGTATTTCCCAATGGGGTGGGTAGGCTGATTATACTAATCCCATCCTCTAGGAATCTGATTTGTCAGAGTATTTCCCCTCTCCTGATTTGAGAAGGAAATCTAGTGTCATAGTGATGCTGCAATTTACAATCCAGGGAAAAACCTCCCCTTTGTTGATACACAGAAAACCTATTTTTTGTATAAAGCATATTTATAATATCACCAACCTGCTATTAATACATATTCACATCACAGATTTAATAGAATCCGTATCTGAGTGCCATCTTCTTGAGAGTTTCGGTTCAAAATGGACAGTTTTTCGCACTTTTGGTTGGTTACCCAGTGTCAGATCTGCACACATTTTTCCACATACATGCGCATGACATCTGGGCATAATCCTGTAAATTTTCATATTCCTAGCATTATCACAATTGCTACAACATCAATATTTTAGTGGTCCGGTCTCTGAATATCGCACAGGGTTCAGAGTAGTTTCAAACTGTGAGCAGCATTTTCATATTAACAACCTATAAAATACAGATTTTTCCAAGTTTTACACAGTTTTCTATGAGTCTTTTTCCAAAATGATATTTCCTTGGAGTTTAAGATACACATATTTGTCTAGTCCCGCCTCCAAGTTTGGGCTGGGACAGAGCACTACCAGGCTTTACTTCCTTTGGTAGTTGTTTTTTGTTGACACCCGAATTTGCATTTCCTTTCAGTCAAGGGAGTCTTTTGTCTCCACTCAGAGAACGGGCCAAAATCTCATCCCACCTCCATTAACAACTCAATGCCAGTTCCTGAGCAGAGAGCAGGAGGAAGATTCCTTTGTTTGGGGAGAAGCTGTGGAATGTCTTTGAAGTCCAGTGTGGCTAACACTAGTTCACTTTTAAAACACTGTTTAAAATCGTCTTTTCTAAAATACAATTTACATTTTTCACAAATATACACATAGATCTCTTCATTCCAGTCTTTTTAAAACATAGAAATTGAATTGTAGCAACCCATATTGCTTTTGATGGCAAGTCTGTTATTTTCTACAATTTGATTTTAAGACACAAGTTTTAAACTGACAGTATAGGTAGATGACAGCTTGGATACAGGCGAGCGGCGGTACTGCGCCCATATCTGACATATTTTTCCCAGGCAAGCACCTTTTGAATGTGGATTTTTTTAATGATGAAAGGTACTTCTCCTGACATTGTGCTAATGGCGATTCCTTAAATAAGGTGAAGGTGAACACCCCACAAGGATGTTGGATCATCTCTGCTGTTGGGAACCATGATTTTGCACTTTCGACAGCCGGGGAAAAGCGGATTTTTAAAGCACTTCTGGATTTTCCTGGCAACGCAGCTCTGCCTTTTCAAGTAGTTTCATTTCACTCCGCGGGCAGCCCAATGATAGGTTTTGGCAGTGTGGCCTCCTGTTTTTACCAATGACATAAGCAAAATGTATTGGAGGGCTATTTTTCATGTTTCCCTGTGCACTTCTCAGAGATTTTTAGCGCATAGGGCTTTTTGGCGGCCATTCTGTTGTTTTTGATGAAAGCAGCACACAGTGATGTTGTAGGGCCGAGCCAGTGGGTCAGAACATCCCACAAGCCCCCCCTTGCGATTTGGCGTTGTTCGTCCATCAATGGGAAGTCGCAAGACTGGGATGATCAGTCTCTTTTCTTTTGGTTCCAAAAATGGCAAAGTTCATCATCTTTTCCTCCATCAGGAGTGGATCGACCAGTTCTCCCCACCCAGACCTGATGTGAGTATTGAGCGATACTCTGGGCCCCTTTGATCCTTCCTCCCGGTCCTTGGGTGGTCCTCCTTGGTTTTAGACTCCATGGTTTCCAATTCTAGGATGACAAAGAAAAAACATATTTGTAGACATTTCCCCACCACTATTAATGTAGTGGGGCGGACACATACATTTTGACAAATCAGGGCACATTTTTCTATTGTAATTTGTGGACTATATATGGAATATGTTTTTACCACTGACGTAAGCAAAATGGATTGGCTGCCTTTTTTCAGGTTTCCCTGCGCACTTCTCAGAGATTTTTAGCGCATAGGGCTTATTGGGGGCCATTCTGTTTTTTTTTATGAAAGCAGCATACAGTAATGTTGCATGGCAGAGCCGGTGGGTCAGAACATCCCACATACTGGGGCGAGCAAATACAGCATTAATAAAATCCAACTTCTTCAAAACAACGTGCTCAGAACAGCACTTGGCATACCAAGAAGAGAGCAGATCTCGAAGCAGAGGAGACAGAACAAATGGCTCTCCACCAAAGACAAAATTATGCTTAAAACTCTCTCACTAACTGATAAATGCCTTAATCAAGCAGCCCCTCTTTACCTCTCTGAGAGAATCATCAAAACATCCACCTCACGACCCACAGGACAGTCAACTCATTCTGTCTGGTCATTCCCAGATTCAAACTAAAACAAGCAGGGGGAAGTAGCTTCCCTGTTATGGCAGGACAAGCATGGAACGCCCTACCTCCCTCCAACCCTTCTTCATGTTCAGGCATAACCCCATAAATTGGCTTGTAGCTAAGGACACACCTGGATATTTCTAGCCCAGCACATGTGTGGATATAAAACTACCTGTCTCTGTAATGTAACCTCTGCCTTGATTACTAATGTATTTTCTTCTGAATCTGTACTGTATATATATTTCTCTTTATCTTATTATGTATAATTTACTGTATCTATTGTAACTTAAGCCGAAAGTATACTTGCAATCTTTGTGGAAAGGAACCCAGATTCATCCGGGCTGGGTGCAAAATACAAATCAATAAACAAACAAATAAACAAACAAGGATGATAGTTACGATAGCACGCTATGGACCAGAGATGCATCACACAACTCTGACAGCTTGCTCCCATACGTTGAGAGACTTAGGGATCTCCCAGGATGAAGGAAGGGGGAAACGGCCATAGCATGTACTGACACTAGGAACACTGGGGGATCGGATAAATGTGTGTGACTGACTCAAGGAGCGCCAGTAGACACATACGCTGACATTAGAGACACCGACAAGCAGATTAGACTGACTCGAGCGAACAAAGAGGTAGGGCTTACACAGTTGCCCCCTACTAGAAAAGGGAGGGGGCGACCTCAATTTATACCCTGGAAACACATGGAAATACGAAGTGGAATGGATGACAGTGGGACAGAGGTTAGCAGTGGGGGACTTTAAAGGACTACTAGTGGCAATACTCGGGAAAGCTGCTGATGACATATGGAGAAGGGCGGGGTACCAACGAGTGACCACCTTGGACATGGCACACAATGGTTTGCCATTTACAAACTGCAGAGCAGCTGCATGGCAAACTGTAAGAACACAGTACCCCACCTCTCCACCAAAACAGCTCTTACCTCTGTTCTTAACTCCCTCCTCAGAGCCCGCTACTCTTAACACTCTTCTGTCCTTATTCTTCTCAACCTATCTGCTGCCTTTGACACAGTAGATCATTCTTTACTACTTTACTCTCTCTCCTCCTTTGGCTTTGGTGGTTCTGTTCTTGCATGGCTCACATCCTATCTATCTAACCATACCTTTTGCTGTTTCTCGGGGCAGTGGCTCCACCTCTCCTTCCTTTCCTCTCACCCACAGTGTCCCCCAAGGCTCCGTACTCGGCTCTTTTCTCTTCTCCTTGTACACCTCCCTTCTTGCCTCCATCATTTCATCCTTTGGAGTCTCACACCACTTCTACGCTTTCGACACCCAGCTTTTTCTCTCCTTCTCATCCTTCACCCCCGACATCCATCATGATCTCTCATCCTGCCTCACCACCATCAAATCCTGGATGACCTCCCACTTTCTCACCCTGAACGCTGGGAAATCAGAAGTTCTATTCTTTCCCGCTAATGTCCTACCTCCTCCTTCTCCTCCTCCTTCCATTTTCTTTCTCCCCTCCCATCTCCCAATCTCCCCGTCCGCCCGCAATCTTCTTCTCCACTTTTACACTAATCTCTTCTTTGCTCATCACATCTCTCTTACTTCCCGCACATGTCACTTCCATCTGTACAACATACGCAAAATTCGCCCTTTTCTTACATTCCATGCCACTAAACTTCTAGTGTCTTCCTTAATCTTCTATCGACTTTTCTATTGCTCCATTCTCTTCTTCAGTCTTCTTTCCTCATGCCTAGCTCCTCTTAAATCAATCTACCTTTCTTCCATCCATTCTCTCTTGTTTTCTTTCCCATTGGGACTCAATCGCTTCATCCCTTGCCTCACTAGGATGGCTCCCTTTCCATTCTTAACTCAAGTACAACTTAATTTGTCTTGTCTTCAAATCTCTCTATGGTCTCGCCCCTACCTATCTTACTTCTCTCCTCTCCTTCTATTCTCCCTCTAGTTCTCTCCGCTCTGTTGATCACTTCCGACTTACTGTACACCGCGCCCCTTGTGCACAATCCCGCTTTCGATCCTTCCAACATCGCTCCTCTTCACTGGAACCTTCTCCCTCTTTCTCTCCACTCCATCACTTCCTCTTCCCCCTTCCCCTCTTCTTTAAAAGTGCACCTACTTCAATCACCTGCTTGACTGTTAACGGCTGACTCAGAACATTGATCCACACTGCTTATCTTATGTATTACTGACTATTCTTGTAAATTGTTTTCTGTAATTTGTTATTTGCTACTTACTGATCCTAAACATTGACTTACATTGTTTATTTTGTGTATTGCATATTGTTCTCTGTAAAGCGCTTTGGTTAAAAGCGCTATATAAAACTCAATAAATACAAATACAAATAAAGACATGTCAGACATTCGTACGATTATGGCACGCAAGATGGGGGAAGACGAAGACCCCTTACACTATATTAAGATGATTCAAAAGCTTTGGTGCCTTGAAACGCGAGAACCGTGGGACAAAACTGTAGCATTATTTTACTACAAATTATGCCAAGGGCTATCAGAGCCGGAACAGAAGCAGCTTAAGAAATTAGTGGGCATGGATGCAAAACCTTCGGCAGAAATACAGCTGATGATAATACACCATTGTGGGCTATTGCATGAAAACGCGAGGAAAAAGTGTGAAGAAAGAAAGCAAGAGGAAGCAAAGTTAGTGCAGAGGAAGTTATCTAAGTATGCCCTGTAAGAGGCAGTACTAAAAAGCATAGGAGGACAGGGTACGCCACAACAGCAGTACCCACCGCCACCAATGGGGGGGATTCACAGGGCGGGGGAACATGCACCCTGGGATTCGAGGAAGAGGAGGGCCACCCAGAGGACGTTGGTATGGACCACAGATATATCACAACCAAGGGGGATTTCCAGGAGGATTTTGAGGATATGGACCGCAGGTGCAGCAGGGTCCAGGGGAGTTTTGGGGGGTTTCCAAAGACAGGGGAGGGAGCCATCACAGTGCTGGGTGTGCAGCAGATAGGGCACATTTCAAGAGTGTGCAGAAGCAGGGGGTTGCAACAGCATGGGGGGATGCAATACCAGTCAGCATACCAAGGGGAACAAGATGACTATTATACACAGGACCAAGCACAACTACAAGGACCGACACTGAGCACATACCCACAGCCACACCAGCCCATGATACAAACACCACAGATGCAAGCACCTATACCGCAGTATTTCCAGACACCACAGATGCCCCAAACTCAAGGTAACACACAGCACGTGTATGCAACACAGCAGGTTCTGCAGATACAGAGCAGTACACAACCAAAAGAGCAGTACACAACCAAATTATGGGACAGCATAATGCCCAGACTCTATAGCAGCAGCCCCCATTAGGAACCTGGGAGGGGTCACCATTGTGGGGAACAATACATTTTCAGGGAACAGGATGTCCTTATACCCTCAATAGGACAGCCCACAGATGGTCTTGATGTGTTCCATCCTGTCGATTACACCCAACCCTGTGAGGAATCACGCATAGGGGTGTCGATAGGTGACAAAACCTTTGACTTTCTTGTAGACACACGGGCGACTAAATCCTGCCTCCAGGAGGGAAGGTATAGGTTGTGAGGCGAAACCATGAATACTCAAGGATTCTCTGGGGCTATGGAAGTAGTTTCTTTCACAGACAATATTTCACATTCTATAGGGGAACACGACTTATCCTTACCCTTACTTTACTCTCGACAGACACCTATAAACATATTGGGGAGAGATATTATGAGCAGACTTAACATGACCATTTCATTCACAGACAAGGGAATAGTGTGCTCCACTCCAGGGTTATGTTCTCAATGTAAGGGAACTCATTCAAGCATACTGTGGCCGGAAGGTACAGAGAGGGGTGTCAGTGGACAAGGAGCTGTTCCAATACGGGACTGAGATTGCAATAGCATGGGTTCAAGGGAAGATGTGGCACATTCCAAATGCGTATTTGTTCAAACCAGAGATACCATTGGATGAAGCAGAAAGGGACAATAGTGGCACTAGAGTTAGAGGCAGTAATTGTGGGAGACGAGTGGATAGCAGTGCATGAACAGATGACAGAGGGCGACCATGGTGAGCAGTGATCGCCGTAGCTGAAGGAATCAGTTTGACCACTGTAAAAGACAGAGAACTATTCAGGGACAACAGGTCAGACCATGAGATGGTGTTCGAAATGGGCGTCACATATTGGATAAAGATACGTTATAGAGAGGTACCACAGACAATGGCGATGGCGCTGAAAGCCACCACCGACCTTGTGCATGGAGGATATGGCCATGGTGCCCAGCATCTTATGGACCACTAGTCCCTATGATGTGGGGCTGTTGAAGGGGGTGGGATAAGTGAAGATCAAGCTGAAGCCAGAAGCAATTTTACCATGAGAAAAACAATACCCAGTTTCAGACTAGGGCATTTGACAGCATTAGTGAAGCAGGGCATGCATCCTAGTGCCATCAGAATCACCATGCAACACAGCTGTGTACCCCGCTAAGAAAGCAAAGTGGGGTTCATGGCAATTTATACAGCACTTGCGCCCTCTCAATCATATTGTAGAAGCAGAATATCCTTTAATTCCGAATCCAAAAACAATTTTGTGCAACATTCCAGTGGAAGCAGCCTGTTCACAGTCACAGACTTGAAGAATGCTTTCTTCTTTTCTGTACCACTACACCCAGACTCACATGGCTTGACTTCCTTTCTGTATAGAAATAAAAAGTGGAAACATACAAGACTTCCTCAAGGGTACTGTGAGTCACCTGCCATATTCAATAGGGTCACCCAGATGGACCTAGGCAACATACTGATGGAGAGCACGTTCATACAGTATGTAGATGACACATTGATCTGTAGCACGACTAAAGAGCAGTGTTGAGGTGAATCAGTACACATGCTGAAGGTGTTAGCTGAAAAGGCATACAAGGTAGACAAGGCCAAACTATAGTATTATCAGAAAGAAGTGCTACACAATGGACATATGATCTCTCAAAATGGCCGACAGTAACCCCAGAAAGGGTGGAGGAAATACGCAGGACAGCAAAACCCACGACAGTATGAGAGATGCAGCAATTCTTGGGGGTTATGCAATTAATGCAGGGCATGGGTTTTTGACTGCTGCACTTACTCCAGGCATCTACTGAGTGCACTGAAGGAAGCACAAAAAGGGGCCAAGGTAATAGGATAGTCAAGAGAAATTACTGAGGCATGAGGTCCTGCTAAACTAAGCTCATTGCAAGCTTCAATTGGTTCCCTCATAACCCTGGAACTTTTAGGATTAAAGCTGCACATCATGTAAATGTCATTTAACTTTGTACTGTCTTGAATCTTTTTTCACCGTACATGTTGTTTTCTCTCCTGTAACTAAGTCAGACCTATTGTAACAGCACCACAATGCCCCTGGGCCACCTTGTGCGCTTTATAAATGCGCTTTATAAATGTAATAAATAAATAAATAATGAGCTGAAAGAAGTGACATTCACAGCTCCAGTTTTAGGGATCCCAGGCCATAAAAAGGAATTATTTTTGTTCTCACACTTCGTTGGGGTAATGATGACAGCAGTACTGACACAGAAGACACGCTTGGGGCACAAGCCAATAGCATACTACAGCAGGAAGTTAGACCCAGTAATGAGAGGACATTATCCATGCAGACAAGCTATTACCATGGGGTGCAGCACCCCTCTTTACATGGAGCATGCCCTCTTCTCAATACTGGAAAGACTGAAGAGTATATTAACAACACAAAGAGCATCAGGGTATGAGGTTTTACTATCGAATCCAGCACTCAAGGTAGTGAGGTGCAGATTGGTTAATCTGGCAACCTTTATTGCCAACATCTTGCAAGAAGGTGACTATGCACATGACTGCACGCAAGCTTACAGGAATTCTGTGACACTCACAAGGTACAGGAGGACGCACTTAAGGGGGGAGACGTGCTTAATCAACAATTGACCAGGCAGATGGGGTCAGACATACAGGGACAGCAGTGGTGAGGTTAGGGGAGGATGGAACCGGTGAGGTAGTGGTTAGTGCATGATTGCATCACATTTTTCAGTGCAGGCAGCAGAACTAGTAGCCTTAATATTGGCATTGGAGCACAGCAGGAAAAGGGAGGTGAAAATTTACTCAGATTCAGCCTACATGACACCCACAATACACCCAGGCTTGTCACGATGGATGAGGAGGGGTTTTAGGAGGGCTGTCGGATCAGCAGTGCAGCATGCACTCCTATTGGGCAGACTATTTGGATGTCATAGATTATCCTGAGCAACTAGCAATAGGAAAATGCCAGGCACACACACGAGGGGAGGACCCTGTCTCAAGCGGAAATAAAGCAGCAGATGAGAAATCAAAGTGTGCCGCATATTTTGGAGAACTCCTGGAAATGCTTGTGACTATGCAAAGATAATGATAATAAAGGAGGGGTACAATGTATTGCCAGCAACATAAATATGTAGTTGCAGGGAGCTGCACCCAGGGAGGAGAAGGACCTGTGGACTAGGAGGAGATGTACAGTATCTCCAATAGATGCACTATGGCGGCAGAATAACACTGGGAAGGTGGTTATTCCACTTGCATTGTTGCACACAGCACTGACACATTTACATTATCCAACTCATACAGGGAAGGCGGTGCTTGCTGCCCATATTGGAGAAACATGGCAATTTGGCAGAGCACATGGCCCAATTTATGAGTAATTGCTTGACCTGCAAGCAGTTTACTGCAGGACACACATTGAGAGTTGTGAGAGGAGCCATACCTCGGCCAGTTGGTCCATTTTAACACCTCCACGTCGACTATGTCAGCATGATCCAAGCCTGCTAAGGATACCGCTACATGATAGTGGTTGTATGCCCCCTTGCTTGTGGTGAGCTTAGTTTAGCGGGACCTCATTGAATGCCTCAGTCAGGTGCCCGTTCTCATCCTGACGTCCTCAGAGCAGCAACATTTCTGGTCCGGGAAGTATTCCCACAATGGGGCATGTGTGAGGTCCTGCGGTCTGACAATGGCCCTCACTTCTCCAATGAGATGTTCAAACATATCACAACATTGCTGGGTATGCAACACAAATTTTCGTGTGCTTTTCACCTACAAACAATCGGGGTGTGTGAATGCCTCAATGGCCTCCTAAAAGAGAGTGTATTGAAAAAACTAAAAAGAGTACTAATAAGAACTGGATATATTGCCTACCTCTATCCCTGTTTGCATTGCACAACAAGCCCGATCTGACCATCCTTTAACCACACATAAGGTGGTGACAGGACGGTGCATGCAACTGTTGTGGGAGAGGTGGCATTGTCCCACCCCCTCATCATTGCCTCAGTAGGTAGACTAAAAATAAACCAAGGGGGAGACACACCCACTGCCTTGGCACACATACGCTTAATGTAACACTAACCCTCATGTAAATGATTTAACAAATGTACATGCTCAGAAACTCCATTTTGTGGCACACCAAACGCCATCTTTTACTAGGCCCAAAATTCATTCTCCAGCTCTCCCTTCCCCAGAACTGCAGACAGCCCAAGTCACCACCTCCCCCTGTCAGCTCCGCGCAAGCCTTGTTCGCACAGAAGTCCAGTCAATCACTGTTACAATTATTTAGTATCGCGTTTTTGCAGAATGTGCTGTGTGTGAGACCAGAACAAGCTCCAGACACTGTGTTCATCCATCTCCGCTGACCTGCCCGTGCTCTTTCCACCCCCTCCCTGCCAGACCATGGTCCACTGGCCCCCTGCCCTCCACTCTCTTTTATGTATCTACGTGCAGCACCCCCTCCACTGACCTTTCCAGAACACCCACCATATTCCTAATCCTGTGCACCAATATATTCTCCATAAAGGTAACATATGTCTGCACGTCTGCTCATATCATGAGGTATCAGGGAACATAAATAATACATCAAACCCCAAGAGTAGGGCACCTGGGAGGGAAAGGGGCCCAGTGCCAATATAGCCCCCTGAATGCAAAGGTCGGAATGCCAATATATCTGCCCATGTTTTCTAAGTACCCCGCATTCATGCAATGATTTTTATGTTTCCATTATTCTCGCTATGCCACTTCCTGTTGTTTAGTTTAACTTAGCTAGAAATGTGTCTTGTTTCATCCGACCTTCACCGTGGAGATGAGCCCATCTGACCCACGTGCCATCTGATCGACTTGGACACAGCAACCAATTGTAGCCTGGCATCACCTATAGAGCAGGCTGTGACATGTGGGCGGAACAATTGAAACTGTTATTTTGTACTGTATATCGTTACATCATCCGTGACGACAATTTGTTTAATAATATGCTGCCCGTGTATTGTTTGGCAGTGCGCTCTCGGGCAGCATAGTTCTTTGCTTGTTGATTTTATATTCTATATAAAATGTGTTTATCTTTGTAACTCATCTCCTGGTCTCATTCCCCAGCTGGGTGTGTCCATTATTTTGCTTTATTGGATATTTTGTGCTTTTGTTGGGTGCCCGCCTTCATTTGGTGACCCTTCTTACATGATATTCCTCAAGACCTGCCTGTGCTTGTGGCAAGATCCAGGGTTTCTCTGGCAGGGCCGCCCCCACCTTCTACTCACCAGTCCCAAAAAATGCATACACAGAAGAGAAAGGTTCTTGTGGGTTCCGGCTTTGCGAGTACCCCGCTGCCCGCCTGAGCCGGGTGCGGCCCCTAGGGGAAGGCCAACACATTGTGGATAGACCGCGAAAGGAGCCTCTTGGAAGACCACGGGCACGTGAGTATAAATTGCAAAGACAAGATACATTTGGGGAATGTGAGGGATTTAGAGCTGAATGATTGAAGGGAAGATGCATGGATAGGATGTGGATGAATAGAGTGATTGTTTGAAGTGAAGCGCTTTTTCTTTTCTTCATGTCCATTAGGTTTTTTTTTTTTATAAAGAGGAATAAGGTGTAAATATAAGAGGAGAAACAGGAACCTAGCTGCGAAAGGGGATGGAAGGTGGTACTGCAGTACACTGCCCCGACCAGTGTGGAGAGTAAAGAGGAAAAATGTAGGAGCCCCATATAACTAGCGGGCTCGGGAACAAGTAGTGGTTATTGACTTAGTTTGAATTATCAGCTGATTTGTTCTTAGTGTGTTTCATTCTATATGTCGGTAGGCCCAGGAGGGGCAGAGGTGATGTGAGTGTCGAGGGAGAAAGATAATGGTAGTGCTCTAAAAAGAAAAGGCTGGAGTATATGTTTTTTGTATTTGAGTATATGTTTTTTGTTTAATGTTGGTGATTTATTGTTGGTCTATTTTCTTTGTGGGTCTTTAGGATGTTTAATGTTTTTTGTGTGCGATGATACAATGTGTTTGATGTTCTGATATAAAGGATCGAAGATATTAGTGGCTATCCCCGAGAATAAGGTACCAGGGAGACCCGAGAACAGAGAGGGCTATTCCAGTCACGGCAATGAACACCCCACTGTCGCACATTTGTAAGCTTCTCCACCATACAATGAATGAATAAAGAAATACCATAGTCAATGGTTGACTGAAGCAAAGGGGGAAGGAACACCTCATGCATGGCCAGAAGAAGGGTCTTTTGATAAGGGTATATTTCACCATCTATCGACATATCTGATGGCAAAGTACAAAGGGAAGCAGCTTCAAAATAGAAGAGACGTGTTAGATTTGTGGAGAATGTTCGAGGAAATACCCCCCACAAATAATAAGGAGGAAGGGGCAGGGTCACCAACAGTAGTAAATGAAGGTGAGGGGGAAAAGGGAAATGGGAACGAGGAACCTAAGAAAATCTACCCATTGCTCACGAGACTGGCAGAGGGATATCGGGACCCAACCTATGTCCCAGGGGGAAGTGTGCCAACGACACCAGTGACTGCCCACCACCTCCTTATGTGTCATCAACAATCACCCCATACCCCACAGGGCCAAGTACACGGGATCTAGAGGTAGCACTAACATCTACTCAAACAGAATTGGCCCATTGTAAGCAATTTACGAAACGACACAGGTACCAGCGGAGGGCCTCAGCCGCTGAAAAGCCCCTCTCTCCTGCACAAAGATGAATGAAAATCAGGGGGCTTTCTCTTTAGGGTAGCTAGTGCCCTATAAAGGCGGTCCGGGTGGAACAGGACGTGGAGATAGAAAGTGTAGGATATGACACAGTGGCCTTGTGAGGGATTGGAGTGGTTTTGATGAAAGTGAAGAAGGGGCCATGGGAGGGATATAACAAGTGCAATGGGTATCTCCACGGGCAAATGAGGAAAACGGCTGGGAGAGAAGGCTTCAAAACAGAATGGGAAGGATAGCATTAGCGAAAAAGAAAGGAACAAAAGTAAACAGTGGAAAAACAATAAAAATTAGAGATGCCCCTTATCCATGGGCATTGGGCACTGATGGATAAGAATAACTTCCTCAAGTCCCTCCCCCCACTCATGGTTGGTGCGGGAAAATGTATTTACACATTTGAAAAGAATACTGCGGGGTGACTCTGGCCATAGGGGATATTAAAAGTCTTTTGGTGTCAGCAGTAGGAGATCAAGCAGACTTGCTGTGGGTGAAAGCAGGGGTACCCGGTTGTCACCACAGGCAACAATACACATGATGGGGTGTCATTTAATAATGTTCGCACACTGTTGTGGGATGCCCTACAGAGAACCTTCCCAGATATCCCGTTTTACACTCTATAATGCGATGTACTATGGGGGATGAGGAAGGTGCTGCGCAGTTCATTCTTCGGGTGCAGGAAATGTGGCGCGCAGAGACAGGTACCGGCCTGGGACCAATCATCCTCCCTATTTTATTTCATCATTAAGAGAGGGCTCCCCAAGGAAGTACAGCCATTGATAAAATAGCAGGGATAGAAGCCAAGGGCTGGCCTGAAATACAGAGCATTATCGAACACCATTGTAGGAGGATCAAAGAGAGAGAAAAAGAAACTGTGCAAAGGAGATTAGCCAGTGGAAGCAATGCTGGTACAGAGCAACTTAGTGAAGGTAGCGGCAGTAACAGCTGACGTGCCCTCAGAGTGGCTGGATGAAGAGAGTGGTGTCTCGGTAGCTACACAAGCTAGCATGGCTGCTGTATGGACAGACAACGGGGAGGAGCAGTGGGGAGGAGAGCAGCAGTGCATGGGACCCCAGAGGCAAGGAAGACAGGCATGAGGAAAAGGTGGTTTTAGGAGAAAAAGAGGGAGAGGATATGGGGACAAGGGCCCAGGGGAGGTGGAAACAATGGGCAATGCTGGATGTGTGGGAGGTGGGGTCACTTTTCACAGGAATTCCGCAGCAGACAAGGCAGTAATTATCAATACAGCTCACCCCACTATAATCAGCACCAATGTGGCATCCCCACCAAGGCAGCCCATATGGCCTCCACCACAGAATTTTTGAGAAAGATGACCAACCTCACCATCCACCACCTCCTGGCTATATGATACGATATGATATGATATGATATGATAGGTAATGTATAATGCCCTTAATACCCAGAGGTGGACCCGGGGATCGAACCTGTGGTGCTCTGTGTTGTCTTGCTTCAAAGCCGAGCACGTTGCCCATGCATAATATGCAGACACATCTAACATGCCAAAACCATCAAGTGGCCCATCACCACCACAACCCTTTTGCTACCAAGTGCACTGAGTAGGTGCACTGGTGCCCTTCCCGGGGACCTTTGTGCTCAATGAGAATGTTTTTTCCTGCCCCGGAACAGATACACATCCAGATTAGGACATCCCACAGAGAGCACTTGCGTGTCCGGTCCTATCCACTACCTTAAGACCAGATGAGGAACAACTGGTGGGGCAGAGATAGGAAATAAACAGTTCATATATATGGTGGACTCAGGGTTGGAGAAGTGTGTGTATGTGAAGGTGATTTTCCGCTGTCTGATAAACATCTCGAGACACAGCGGTTCTCTGGGGCTGTGGTCACGGTTCCTACAGAAGAATTAGATGTCAAAATAGGGGGAAGAACGATACGAGCGCCCCTACTCTACTACAAAAGTTCACCAATTAATTTACTAGGGATTGTTTGTTCCACCCCTGGCATGTGTGCCCTTGGGGCAATGCTGTTGATACACACCATGGCTTATGAACTAAACTAAAGGTTAGAGGGGTGCCAATAGATCTAGATATGTTTGTATATGAAATAAGGGTCTTGGCCAGAGCTGTACCAGAACTGACTAGAAAAGAATGGAGGGAACCTTCTGATTTTTTGTTTCGTCCAATAGCTGCCCCCAAATTGGTTGCTAGCACAATATTATCATTAGATTTGGAAGGAGTACATTTCTCTGCAAAAAGAATAGTGGCCATAGGAATGGAAATGCATGGCTGCGAGTGTCACAATGTGTTGTGCATTGACCCAAACATGCCATTGCGTGAATTAACCGATGAGGAACTGTTCACGGACAATGACAATGATGGGGAGATTATGTTAGAGATAAGTATCCCTTGTGAAGTAATGGTACAATACAGAAAAGTGCCAAGCCCCCTCACGGCCGTTGTCAGTGCACCACATGCCTATTATGACACAGAGATGCAACAAGAGCCCCCGCTCCTATGGGCTACCACCCCCCATGATGTAGGATTATTGAGGGAAGTAACACCTGTAAAGGTTACCTTAAAACCAGGAGCAATGTTACCCAGGGTGAAAATACCCACTGTCCAGGGAAGCGGAAGAGGGGATTGAGGAAACATTTAGTGCATTACTACAGCAAGGTATAATCGTCCCCTCAAATTCACCATGTAATACTTGCGTGTATCTGATCAGGAAAGCAACAGCAGGGTTGTGGCGTTTGATCCAGGAACTCTTTCTATGCAGCATCCCAAAAGAGGCCACCCATTTCACTGTGCTTGATTTGAAAAATGTTTTTTTTCTCAATGCCACTTGACCCAGAGAATGTACGAACACCATTGTTTGCCTCAGGGGTACTGTGAGAGCCCAAGCATATTCAACAGACCTTGGTAATATTTAAGTTCCGAGCACCATTATACAATCCGTAGACGACCTTCTGGTCTGCAGTGAGGATGAAGAGAGTTGTAGAAGGGATTGCTTGGTATTACTGCAGTTACTGCTCTACTTGGGCCAATTGATCTCAAAAGATGGAAACAGAATAATATCCAACAGGGTGGCGACAGTGCGTGTCTCAGCCAGACCACATACTATTAGAGACATGCAGACGTCTTTAGGAATTTGCAATTATTGCAGAGCATGGATTCTAGATTATGCTGCATATACAAGGCCCCTATTAAAAGGTCTGAAGGAAGCACATAAAAACAAGACAGAAATAACATGGACCACTGAGATGCAGGAAGCATCCAATAGCCTAAAAGAATTGATTAGTACAGCACCAGTTCAAACCACACCTGATTATGAGCGGGAATTCTATTTGTTCTTGCATTCAAATGCTACCCTCATGACAGCAGTCCTGACACAAAAAACATCTCTGGGACACAAACCACTAGCATATTACAGCGGCAAACTCGATTCAGTAATGCAAGGCCACTTCGCTTGAGAACAGGCCCTTGCGGCTGCCTCCTTCGCAATAGAAAAAAGTTCAATGATTGTCATGGGGTGCTCCATCACACTGTACGTGTAACACTCTCTCTTTGCTATACTTGAGAGGTCAAAATCCACCCTCACCACACAGAGAGCAACAGCTTACGAGATAATCTTATCAAGCCCTAATATCCACGTAGTATGATGCCAAATTGTAAACCCTGCCACATTCCTCACAGAGCCATGTACTGTAAACGATATGCAGGAACACGACTTTGCCACATATGAAGGAGAAGGGGATGACATCCCTAAAGCAAGAAAAAATGCATTTCAGGAGGGATAAGTATTCTTTGTAGATGGCTTAGCATCAATCTACCCAGAAACAGGTGAGAAACATGTTGGGGCAGCAGTAGTGAGGATGGAGGATGGGGAAATGAGGGTACTGGTGCAAAAATGGTTACCTATGCATTACTCCACCCAGGCTACAGAGGTAGTGGCACTAATTGAAGCACTATATGCGGCAAAGGGCTGTGCAGTAACAATATATTCAGAGTGAGCTTACGCGACCACTACAGTACATGCTGGACTGTCAAGATGGAGAAGGAGGGGATTGAGGAGAGCTGAGGGTCCCCCGTACAATATGCAGAATTACTAATCAAATTGATGGAGATATCAGTAGTTGCACTGGTAAAATGCCAAGCCCTCAACCACAATGATGACGAAATATCTTTGGGGAATGCAGCAGCAGACACAGCTGCCAAAGAAGCAGATTACCTGCCCACACCTATGATTAATGAATTTCCAATAATAAGTAAAAAAGAAGACCCCAAAACAGATGGATACAACTCATTACCCATTGCCTAGCTAATAGAGCTGCAGAAAAGAACCCCACCCACAGAACAAGAGTTGTGGGTAAAAAGAGGATGCACACAGTCATCCACTGATTTACTGTGGAAACAGGAAATGACCGGAAAGGAGGTGATGCCCGTGGAGTTATTGCACATAGCATTCAAACAACTACACTTCCCAGCACACACCTCTAAACAGCATATCACAGCAAATCTCCAGGAGTATTGGTTCATCCCAAACCTCCAGGAGCATCTTAATAAAATGGTATTAGAATGCACAACGTGCCAAGTGTTCAATTCAGGAAAGACACTCAGAACACTAAGAGGAACATTACCCTGCCCCATGGGTCCTTTCTGTGAGCTGCATATTGATTACGCAGACATGGGAGAGAGATGAAATGAAGCAAGATATTTGATCATGGTGGTCTGTCCCTTCTCACGATGGGTGGAAGCAGGACCTTGTGCCCACCCCGATGCAAAGTGTGCAGCTACATTTCTTGTGAGGGGAATGTTCCAGCATTGGGGAATATGCAATGTCATACAATCCAACAACGGAACACACTTTGTCAATGACTTGTTCAAAGAAGTAGCATCGTTACAGGGAATGAGACATAAAATGTGCTCAATTTACCACCTGCAAGCAAACGGGTTGTCAAGAAAATCAACGTCCTTCTGAAAAGCAGATTATCAAAGTGATGCCACTCTCTAAAAAAGAAATATATATAGTATTGATATGATATGATATGGCATTTGTAACGCGCCTATACACAGGTGTTTCATTGCTGAATAGTAATTATATTAATTGAATTGAAATGTACATAATTGTTTTGTTTCCTGTTGTCCCCCTTCCATGCCTGCTTATTATTCTATCTCCTCATATCTTATTCTCTTTTGAAACTTTTTTAATCCCCATCCCGTTATATCCCTCTCGGTAGGTATTACGATGGAGACAAAACCACTTGCAACAGAAATAACTGAGATATGTGGGAGTTTGAATAGAATAAGTGCCACTCGAGCATACAGCTACGAGTGCAGCATCAATTTTGTAGCTATTGTTTTTACTATAATTATGCTGGGTCTGGGGATTTATTGGAGCACATCTTTTATCTGGGATGCCCATATCAAAGAAGGGGCGCAGGGGGTAAAATTGGTGTGGGATCAGAAAACATTCCCAAACCTCACTACTGTCCACAAACATGTAACAAGGGTAACCCCCAAGCCCAGTGTATTTTTAAATAATGAAAATGAGAGTGTATCTAATGTAGAAAATGTCTTAGGGCCAACCCCGACTATGTTTACAATAACACAAGCTACCTCACAATCTAACGTAGAACCTAGCTCACGTCTCGATGAAATGTATAGTATGTCTCCCAATGCAGCCACGAGTTCCCCCATATTGGCAGCAAATCCCTGATACTGCTGAAATGACAAACATTGGCATTTTCTCAATGCATCATTTGAAAACCATGAAAGTATGAAAAACAGTATGTGTCACAGGCAAATTGTATAAAATCAGTAGTGAAAAGACAGTCTCTCTTGGAGAGCCGAAGGAAGAGACGACAAACACACCCATATAAACATGATGCATATCATGGTTTAGCATTAGAAAAAGTAGAGGACCTTCGCCACCCTGGCCAATCGAACAAATGATACTCCGATATGAGCGCCACCAAGATAACAAACACGGTAATATAACTATGATGCATATCATGGTTTCGGATTAGATAAAGTAGAGGACCTTCACCACCCTGGCCAATCGAACAAATGGTAGTCCGATATGAGCACCACTGGAAGACAAGCCATGAATGGTAGCTGCTATATGTTGTAGTGGAGGTCCCAAATGCAGCCCGCACTCCAACCGTCCATTTTGAATTACCAGGAATGTTCACGCCGAAATATGTGTACCTATCAGAAGAACAGCACCTATTGAAGTACCGATAGTAAGGTACCCATTGAGAAAACAATATCAACAAATGAAACAAAATGAAGATCGTCTAAGTACAGTCCCTGAAGAAACCAAAAAGGTCTTAATGGAAGATGAATGGTGATGACACGAGAACCCGGACTGACTCACATATAGAAGAAATGACGACCAGAGAATGATGTAAAGAGATCAAACGCCATGGGCCAGGGATATCATGAACCTAAAGTGAAAGGACGATGTCAAATGTAAGAAGCTTAAGCCATGAGCATGATGAAGATATTCAACCAGTTTACACATGTACATATGCTTGGAACCGAAAGAAAATTAAGAAAATTGTGCGGCTTGCTATGTTTACTAGAAAGATAGTGCGGCAAGCACCACTTATACATATCAACCTCAAAGGAAGCACGTTATATAAGTATAAATCCACTTTGCACAAGAAGCAGAATCAACCAAAGGTTACTAAAGGCCACACGAGGAGAGATTCATATTTAGCAAAATCAAGAATAAGAGGCAGAAACAAAACTCGTGCCAGGAAGACCAAAGTCACATCAGTAGAATAGACGAACAGTGGCTACAATTAGTTGAAGCAAAGAACAGAATATCCTGCTCTGAAAGTTCAAGATAAGAAAACGAAGGCAGGTGGTGGGTGAAACGAAAATCAAATACACAAATTACATAAAGAAGAGGCAAATTCACTGTGTCTTAATCAATTGACCAGCCGAGCAAGGAGAAATGAGACCTTCACACCTATGCATGGCAACAAGCCAGGCGAAGATATCAGAACCTTTCCAGACAGAAGATGCAGTATCGAGGCCAACCAAATAATTGACACATTGCCACTAAAGTGATGATTGATTGTAACAATATTTGGAGGAAGGCCAATCTGCATGCTGCTAAGCAAAGTGGAAAAGTATGAGTGGGGTTGGTGCCAACCCAATCACAATGGACCAAGTAATCTAGGGTCCTATAGTTAGTAGAACCAATAGGATGTCATACTTTTAGTGATGTCTACAGTAGCCATTTTTAAGGACGGGCTTAGATGCCCCACCTGACAGTGTTTACCCAATCTCCTTACTCCGTTACCATATACAGATATGGCACCTATATTAAAGTTTCCTTTCCTGAACCAATAGAAGTGCATGGCAACTTTTAAGTGTTACTTGTCAATGATGACGAGTTTTCAGTATAAATGTTATGCTTTTTATGAAGTTCTTTGGAGTTGTGAAGCGAGAAAGAAACATACATCCGCTGATATTCATGAGACTCTCTGTTTTTGTACTTGTCATTAAACTGACTCCCTTTGCCAAACCGTCGAGTTGTCATTATTGATTTGGTGTTGGAGTATTAATCTGCACCCCCATCCATCTCAAGGGTGCTGCTATCTTGTTTTAAAGTGCTTCTGGGCAAACCTTGACTCTATGGGCCGGTTGGGGGTCCCGGAGCACAGTTGGTAGCAGAGATCAGATGGTTATCATTTATCGATTAGAATAAGACCCCCATTGACCGTCGACATAAAGAAACTCTAGGCCCTCAGCAATATCATGAGTCCTTTGCCGTCCAGCTAAGTAGACCGTGAAGCTCCCCATAGACAGTGGTTAGAGTAAAGTAGAATCTGCAGACAGAGGTCTGAAGGGACCTGTGTTTCCCCTTATAACTCCTTCCCACTCCTACGGGCAGCTGAGCGAGCGAGCGGCATGAGAGGCGGTGACGAAGGCGGTGATCCCGAGCACCTAGAGAGGAAACATGCGAACGGTGAGTGAAAAAGACTAAATGTTTTGGCAAAAGTGTATGCCTTCGAACAAGTGAAGGAAAGGTAACGGAGGGAGGCGGGAAAACAAAATATAGTCAGAAGTAGAGTAGGATGTATATATATATATATATATATATATATATATATATATTACAATGCCACAGTAGTGGCAGTGTAGTTATGGTTAAGTTGTTGTTTCCATAGGAAGAGCACTTTTTGGGCGGCTTATAACTTCGCTCCCACTGGACGAATCCTCACCAAACTTTGCAAAAAAGTATATGGCCCACTCTGAATTTTTTTGCAAAGTATGGTGATGATTCGTGCAGGTGGGGAAAAGTTAAAGGGGGAGTTCCAAAATTTCAGTTTTTCGCATAGACTGAATGGGAATATTTTTTTGCTCGCGCCTACATCCCAAACCGCTGGACGGATTTTCCCCCCCACTCCCGCTCATGCCCCGTGTGTCTCTCTCCCTCCTCCCACCCCCCGCTCATGCCTCGTCTGTCTCTCTCCCTCCCCCCAACCCCTGCTCATGCCCCGTGTGTCTCTAGTCCTCACACCCACCCCCCGCTCATGCCCCATGTGTCTCTAGCCCTCCCACCCACCCCCGCTCATGCCCCGTGTGTTTCTCTCCCTCCCCCCACCCCCGCTCATGCCCTGTGTGTGTCTCTCCCTCCCCCCACCCCCTGCTCATGCCCTGTGTGTCTCTCCCCCCGCCCCCTGCTCATGCCTCATGTGTCTCTAGCCCTCCCACCCACCGTCGCTCATGCACCGTGTGTCTCTAGCCCTCCCACCCACCCCCTGATCATGCCCTGTGTGTCTCTTGCCCTCCCACCCACCCCCCGCTCATGCCCCATGTGTCTCTAGCCCTCCCACCGTACCCACGCTCATGCCCCGTGTGTCTCTAGCCCTCCCACCCAGCCCCTGCTCATGCCCTGTGTGTCTCTCCCCCCACCCCCTGCTCATGCCCCGTGTGTCTCTAGCCCTCCCACCCACCCCCGCTCATGCCCCGTGTGTCTCTAGCCCTCCCACCCATCCCCCGCTCATGCCCCGTGTGTCTCTAGCCCTCCCACCCACCCCCCACTCATGCCCCGTGTGTCTATAGCCCTCCCACCCACCCCCCGCTCATGCCCCATGTGTCTATAGCCCTCCCTCCCACCCCCCGCTCATGCCCCGTGTGTCTATAGCCCTCCCGCCCATGCCCCGTGTGTCTCTAGCCCTCCCGCTCATGCCCCGTGTGTCTCTAGCCCTCCCGCCCACCCCCCGCTCATGCCCCGTGTGTCTCTATCCCTCCCGCCCACCCCCCGCTCATGACCCGTGTGTCTCTCTCCCTCCCGCCCACCCCCCGCTCATGCCTCGTGTGTCTCTCTGCCTCCCGCCCACCCCCCGCTCATGCCTCGTGTGTCTCTCTCCCTCCCCTCCCACCACCCCCCGCTCATGCCCCGTGTGTCTCTAGCCCTCCCACCCGCCCCCCGCTCATGCCCCGTGTGTCTCTAGCCCTCCCACCCACCCCCCGCTCATGCCTCGTGTGCCTCTCCCCTCCCCCTACCCCCCGCTCATGCCCCGTGTGTCTCTATCTCTCCCACCCACCACCGCTCATGCCCCGTGTGTCTCTATCCCTCCCCCCACCCACCCCCGTGTGTCTCTCCCCTCCCCCCTCCCCCAACCCCCCGCTCATGCCCCGTGTGTCTCTCCCCTCCCCCCACCCCCGCTCATGCCCCGTGTGTCTCTCCCGTCCCCCCACCCCCCGCTCATGCCACGTATGTCTCTATCCCTCCCGTCCACCCCCCTCTCATGCCCCGTGTGTCTCTATCCCGTCCCACCCACCCCCCGCTCATGCCCCATGTGTCTCTCCCCTCCCCCCATCCCCGCTCATGCCCCATGTGTCTCTCCCCTCCCCCGACCCCCGCTCATGCCCCATGTGTCTCTCCCCTCCCACCCACCCCCGCTCATGCCCCGAAGGTCTCTCAACCTCCCACCCATCCCCCTGCTCATGCCCTGAAGGTCTCTCCCCTCCCACCAACCCCCTGCTCATGCCCCGTGTGTCTCTCCCCTCCCACCCACCCCCTGCTCATGCCCCGTGTGTCTCTATCCCTCCCACCCACCACCCGCTCATGCCCTGTGTGTCTCTATCACATGCAACCCACCCCCGCTCATGCCCTGTGTGTCACTCCCCTTCCCCCCGCTCATGCCCCGTGTGTCTCTATCCCTCCCGCCCACCCCCTGCTCATGCCCGTATGTCTCTATCCCTCCCACCCACCCCCCGCTCATGCCCCTATCCCACCCACCCACCCCCTGCTCATACCCAGTGTGTCTCTATCCCTCCCACCCACCCTCCGCTCATGCCCCTTGTGTCTCTATCCGTCCGCCCACCCCCTGCTCATGCCCCGTGTGTCTCTATCCCTCCCCCCCACCCCCTGCTCATGCCCCGTGTGTCTCTATCCCTCCCGCCCACCACCCGATCATGCCCCGTGTGTCTCTATAACTCCCACCCACCACCGCTCATGCCCCGTGTGACTCTATCCCTCCCACCCACCCCCCACTCATGCCCCGTGTGTCTGTATCCCTCCCACCCACACCCCGCTCATGCCACGTGTGTCTGTATCCCTCCCACCCACCTCCCGCTCATGCCCGTGTGTCTGTATCCCTCCCACCCACCCCCCGCTCGTGCCCCGTGTGTCTCTATCCCTCCCCCAACCCCTGTTCATGCCCCGTGTGTCTCTATCCCTCCCCCCACCCTCTGCTCATGCCCCGTGTGTCTCTATCCCTCCCACCCACCCCCCGCTCATGCCCAGTGTGTCTCTATCCCTTCCACCCACCCCCCACTCAGGCCCTGTGTGTCTATATCCGTCTCCACCCCCCGCTCATGCCCCGTGTGTCTATCCCCTCCCGCCCACCCCCCGCTCATGCCCCGTGTGTCTATCCCCTAATGCCCACTCCGCGCTCATGCCCCGTGTGTCTCTCCCCCTCCCCCCACCCCCAGCTCATGCCCCGGGTGTCCCTATCCCCTCCCGTCCACCCCCCGCTCATGCCCCGTGTGTCTCTCTGCTCTTTCCCCCCACCCCCCGCTCATGCCCCGTGTCTCCCTGCTGTTGCCCCCTACCCCCTGCTCATGCCCCGTGTCTCTCTCTCCTGTTACCCCCCACCGCCTCTCATGCCCCGTGTCTCTCTCCTGTTGCCCCCGATCATGCCCTGTGTCTCCCTGCTGTTGCCCCCCACCACCCTCTCATACCCTGTGTCTTTCTCCTGTTACCCCCTATCATGCCCTGTGTCTCTCTCCTGTTACCCCCCACCCCCCTCTCATGCCCCGTGTCTCTCTCCTGTTGCCCCCCACCCCCCGGTCATGCCCCGTGTCTCCCTTCTGTTGCCCCCATCCCCCGGTCATGCCCCGTGTCTCTCTTCTGTTGCCCCCCACCCCCCGGTCATGCCCCGTGTCTCTCTCCTGTTACCCCCCACCCCCCTCTCATGCCCCGTGTCTCCCTCGTGTTCCCCCCACCCCCCGATCATGCCCCGTGTCTCCCTGCTGTTGCACCCCGCTGATGCCCCGTGTCTCTCTTATGTTACCCCCGCTCATGCCCCGTGTCTCTCTCCTCTTGCCCCCCACCCTCCAGTCATGCCCCGTGTCTCCCTCCTGTTGCCCCCCACCCCCGGCTCATGCCCCGTGTCTCTTCTGTTACCCCCCACCCCCCTCTCATGCCCCGTGTCTCCCTTGTTTTCCCCCCGCCCCCCGCTCATGCCCCGTGTCTGTCTCCTGTTACCCCCCACCCCCCACTCATGCCCCATGTCTCTCTCCTGTTGCCCCCCACACCCCGGTCATGTCCAGTGTCACCCTTCTGTTGCCCCCCACCCCCCGCTCATGCCCGTGTCTCTCCTGTTCCACTCCACCCCCCGCTCATGCCGTGTACATAGGGGAAGACACAAGCTTGAAAGACAGCAATCCTTTTTGTGCATAAAGATAATCAATAGACTTATCAGCACTTTCGGATAGTTCTGTTGTTTTTTTATGGCTGTACTTTCCCTGTATATGGTCATATTTGTATACATTGTACTCACACTACTTTCCTTAGGGTCTAATCACATCAAGTGATACATATACATAGGGTAAATAGCAGCTTTGAAACAGCAATCATTTATTTGCATGAAAATAATCAGTTACGTTATGAATTGTTTCTGCTACTACTTGTGCTTTTTTGCTAACTTCACTTTCCCTGTATATACCCATATTGGTATGTGTTCTTGTCTCTTTGTGTTTTGTCTATAGTAATGCAATAATGTAATACATGGGTTTTATTAGCTACTTATTACATATTTCACAGTACACAAAAATCTATTAAGAAAACAATTATCATTTCATTATTCAACATATTAACATTACGAATATTATACCTTCATCTTGTACGCTGCACACAATGCTATGTTTCTGCATGAGTAGCTTAGTATACTAGATAGAACCCCATAATAGAATGCTATTTATATAAGTCATCGTTCAATGCACTAATTAGGGTATGATATTTATTGCAATGATCCTTGACACTTTTTTCGCAACATTATGATAAGAATCCCTTGTACACATATTTCATGAAAAGTACATACTGAAGGCAAGCGTCCCCAACCAGCACGATCCTCCCCGCAATGAGAGACAATGAAGGACTCTCCCAAGTCGGGAATAAAGCCAAGACAGAGTGCGGGTGAGCTAAAATGGGAGTTTATCAGAATAGGGCATGCAAAGAACTCTGCAAACTCCGAGAGCGCTCTGTCTGACAATAGCAAAGACAGGCGTATATATTTACAAAAAACGTCATAAGAACCTACATACTATAGGGGGCACAAGTTCAATGGGATTGGGTGGCGATGACTAGCTATAGGTGCTGCTGCGATGTGGTTGGCCTTGGCTGAGGACGTCACTGGTCAGCCTCGTGGGTTGGGCTGGGCCTGGCAGGTCAGCTGAGTTCATCCGGGCGGTGTTGTTGCGCCATTGTGGCCAGTGTCAGAGATGAATGTCGTTTCCTGACTTATTTGCCCTATGCCATGCACACCGCAGTCATTCAGTCATTGCAATATTATCTTCTTTAGTAAATCTTTCAATAGGTTACTCTACAGGTTAATGCAACAAAGGAGGAATGCACCTTGTGAGGGGTCTGATGGTAATACGTCAGGACATGGTTACCAGTGTCCTGTTGACCGGTGCCATAGGTCGAGGTGCTAAGCTTCAGGGCCTGGGACGGGCGGTACATGTCTTTCTGTCTTGTTAGAAGTTGTTATGGATGTACCGCTGTGTGTTGCCACAGTATTGGATGTCCTAATTGCACAGGGCCAGAAGTCTAAGATGATCCGGTGGGTTGTGGGGTTTACGAGGGGGCGCCTTTGGATTTTATGTATTCAGGCGGAGGTTTACTGCTGTGCTGTAAATAATGCAGGTGGCGGGCCGTGGCCTTGGGTGCTGCGGGGGGAACTACAAATCTTTGAAGCGGCTCCAGTCTGGTTGGGGGAGGTGGAGCAGCGCGGCGCGGGCCTCTGCTCCCTTGTTTGGCAGTCTTCGCAGAGCGGGAGGGGGAATGGCCTTGCACATATCCACAAAAGGTATCTTCCTCGTATGTTGCCGACTTTAGGTGAAAACATCACAAACATTTGAACACTCTATAATACTTATTTGAATCACTTGAAAACATACATTTCAACTTTGCTGGATGTGTCTCGATTATATCCAGTCTGAGCACCTTATTCGTACACTATGTTTTAACAACTACAGTATTTAGTTATATGCATATACATTTGCAGTAAGTGAGGTAGTAGTGAGGTTGGTGGAGTACATAGAAAATGACCCGCCACAGTACGTGACGGTGGTGGCACATAAGGGGCTTAGACATACACGCATGACAAGTGCATTCTCGCGCATCCTTCACATGAGCCCTCTGTATGGTTACATTCGTCTTCTCGTGTATTCTAGCAGCATTAGTTCGGTTATGGCGCAGGACCATGGAGTGTAAGTTGTCCAGTGATACATATTTATTTATTTTACATTTATAAAGCGCTCACACAGCCCGCAGGCATCGAGGCGCTGTTACAGGAATTGTTTGTTTTTCTAGTTGCGTAATTGTGTGTGTTGTTTTTTTTTTTTTTGTCTTAGTTACTATTTATAACGCGCTTAAACACCCAGAGGTTTCTAAGCGCGGACCCGGGAATAGAACCTGTTGTTGCTTCGTGTCGCCTTGCTTCCAAGACGCGCACGCTGCCGCTGAGCTATCCTCCCGGGACAAATAGACCCCTGGAACGCTCTTTCATTGTTAGTACCCAACTGCAGTGGTGTGGGCTCTTCATTGCTAATATCATGGAAGCATGCTTTCTTTCATGGTTATACATTTTACAGGTTTTTGTAATAGAAGAGATTTTGTGGAGAAATGCACACTTTGCAAGTGGTTTTGGCATTAATATGTAGGGACTTTCTGCCATCTGATGACCATTTTACCGTTCTTTTCATCGCCCAGGCCCGCTGGCCGGGTCATGCTGGGAGCAATGATACACTGCGGAAGGTGAACTGTTACAATGTTAGTATCTTATGCTAGCTCATGTCCGTCTTGTTCGTGGGAACGGGCTCACAGCGGATCTGCCAGGGTGCTGCGGCAACAGGGATAACTGAAACTCTCCGAGGGTGGGGGCCGCGCTACAGTGCGCTGAGCTCACACCGTCTCTATTAGACAAAATGGTTTCTGAGGCCTAGCTAAATTCAATACGTGCGGGCAATGTCTTCAGCAGGTGAGCCATCCACCACCTGGGCCCTGGTGGTAAGGAGGGGACGCCCGATGAGCCATGGCCCTCACTTGGGGTGGGAATGTAGGCAAGGGGGGTCTTTTGGACCACTCCTCCCCTACATTTCCCCCCTTTCGTTACTTAAGTAACAAATACTTTAACTCTTCCACTCTCCTACATTCTGCTTCGTCCATCACTGCCTCATCCCATGCAGGTGTGCCTTTTATGGGCATCCATGCTCTGCACACCCCCCTTAAAATTTCCCCTCTTCTGGCATACTCATCTGGGTTACAAGTCAGGTATATACATCCGCCATCTCCCGCCAAATCTACCCACACCTCCTGGTACCATTCTAGTACACGGGGCTCTCTAATGGTGGTGTGCCATGCTTTATCTATGATATCCTTGTCGTGATAGATAGGCACTAGCTGATATCTTGGTGTGTCATCTGTTCTTGTTTGTACATGCACTTCCTGCATGTTTTGCATTGTCCCACGGGTGTGCCCCATTGTCACCATCATCATTGCACCATTTGGTACTGCGTTAGCACAAAATCGAAGACCCACCTGGCACAGGCAAAAAATTAAAAGGAGGAACACCACAGCTGGCATCAAAAATTTCACAGTCGTTCCAAGCCATGAGGGGACCCAGGAGAAGATGTTGTCGAACCACGTACTGTCTTCTGCCCCACCTTCCATTTTCATTTTTTCTCCTAGGTTGTGTACTGCTTCGATCACATGGGACAGGGAGCCGTTTTCTGCGTCTTCGGAAGGTACGAAAGTGCAGCAGGCACTTCCAATTTTTCGGCAAACACCTCCATCCATCGCCGTCAACAGGTCCAAGACATACCTGTTTTGCATGGTCATCAGCCGTAAAGCCCTTAGTTCCACTTTTATTACGTTGAACCCTTCTTCAGTGTCATTTTCCAGCTGAATCAATTCCCAGCGTGTTATCTGGAGCCATTTTGCGTTTGCTCTTGCTTGGACACTTGAGATGAGTGAGGCAAAGAATGTTTCTGCTGAGCTGAATAATCGATATTTGTCTGGGATCTGAGCCAATAGTTCTGATGATGCCTTTGATATGTAGTTTGATGCTCGTCTGTTACGGGTCAGCACCTCTCCCTTGTTTCCGGAAGACAGGACATACATTTGTGACTCCGCAGTCGGCTGGGCTGCACTCTGTTGTATGCGTTCCTGTGTCTTTTTGCTCCCATCGATGTGGCTTTCTGGTATTACCATTAGGGCTGAGTGCAGAGTGGCCATTGAGCAGCTGCCACTCCATGACGGGGGAAGATGCAGGTATGCCTGGTTGCCGCATACCCAGTACGTGTCCATCAGGGCCGCTGTCCCTTTTCTCAGATCTGGGATGGTGAGGGTCTTGTTACAGTTCTTGTTTGTCCCCATGGAGGTTTTCCCCTCTCCTTTAAAACATAATTCATAGTCTATTTCGTTCTGTAGTTTGAAGGGTTTTTCAATGGCGGTTACCCAAGTTAGTTTTGAAATGTGTTCCTTCCATACTGGTGTGCATGTTTCTTCTATCCACTGAAATTTCTCTGGTGCCACACCTCTCAGTGCTTCAGCTTTACACATTACTTCTTCATCCTTCCACTTGTTGTCCGAAAAAAGTGTCCCTTGTATTACAAAAAATGGTTCCTCCAGACATACCACCCCTGCCGTCTTTGGATAGCAAGTTTTCTCGTTCTGCAGCATTTTAAAAGTAACTTCATGTGCCTGGAAGGTGTTCTTAATCCTGCATAACGTGAGATGAAGGAGACATTGGGCATCTATAATTGGCAACTCTTTGGGTAGCAATACTTTGGGTGTACCTGAAGCGTGAGGAATGAGGGAGCAGACATAACAGCTCTCGTTTGTTGTTTGTTTAGCTGTGGCACTCATATCCGCATACCATTTATTTGTCTGGTGGGGGTGTCGTGGGTCTTCCATTTTATCTAGTCCTAACCCATAGTACTCATCATACCTCCTTCCCCCTGCGTCCCTTTTTGTCTGTTGTTCTTGTTCCTCATGTACTTCCCAACCTCCTGGGCGAGGGATAAAATAGACCCCCCTTTCTCATTCCCGCCCCCCTTGGCCCATTCCTCATATAAGATATCGTGTGTTGCTAGCATCTTTTCCTTTTCGTCCCTGACGTTATCTTGCAGGTTGTTTTTTAAGATGGGGGCAGGTTGGCTGGTGGGGGTGTTATACAATCACGATATGGCAGACGGGTTTCGGTCATTTAAACTGCGGGCCTTGTAATTAGATATCTTTGGTGGAGACACTGTGTTGTTTTGCATTCCACCCTGTGGCTCTTTCTTTTCTAAGATGACAGCATTGGATGGTGTGGTATGATAACCCCATACAAGTTTAATTCCGTCCCATACCAAAAAATCACCTTCCCTAGTATTGACACTTGCAGTTGTATTGGTCCCAGTAGTGCTGTTAATTCCAGTGCTGTTAATCCCTCCCCCCTCGTTCATCTCGATAGAGATGAACGCTACAAACCAATATGTAACCAGGCCAAACATTATTATAAAAAACAACGTAATGCACACAGATAATCCACACTCATACGAATATCTGCATCTCTCATTTAATAATTCTCTCATTCTACTAATTCTATCCGTTGCAGGCTGCCCGTTAGATGCCATGGTAGCTCCTGTTTGAGATATAAAAGTGCATTAAGTGCATGCATGTAAACATTTTGTTGGCACTATTAGTGCCAATATATATTGACAGGGAACGGAAGCGGGTAGGGTTTGTAGGGACGGGGATGCACAGACAAGGGTGTAAACACTTCATAATTTGATCACTTCATTAATCACATATAAGTCCACAAGATAAAAAAAAAATGCAAGTATACTAATCAGCTATTTTCCCATTCAGGTCCATTACTGTCACACATACACAAGTTCATATTCAGACATCCTGCTCAGTTGCATTGTTTGCTGTTGTCTGTGCCTCCTCATCCACCTCCTCCTGCACGTTACTATATGCTTTTCGTACATCTGTCAAGTGCACCCAATATTTCAGGCCCTTTACTTTCACTGCCGTGGGCGTGCAGAACACTACCTCGTATGGGCCATGGAACCGTGGTGCATTCCATCGACGCACAAAACTCCTGACATAAATGAATTCGCACGGGATCAGCTATAGCTGTTGTTCAGGCTCTGTGACAGACCCTGTTATGTTTCCCTCCTCTCTAGTGAAGGGTGGAGAGAGCTGCTTTGATATTGCGCGCGCTGCCCTTGTTAATTTCTTCAAATAGTCTGTGAACTCTTCTCCCAATATCGCGGCGCTTCTATGTGCATCCGAGTGTTCGCGCAGTGGGGAGTGTGCTGTGTACATTCGTCTCCCAGTCACGATCTCGTGCGGGGACAAATGGTGGTCTTTGCTTGGCTGATTTCTCAGCTCAAATAGCGCAAGGGGCAAACAGTAAATCCAGTTCTTTTTTAATGAAAAGCATAGTTTTGATAACCTGCCTTTTAACAGTCCGTTCATCTTTTCCACTACGCTGTTACTTTGAGGATGATAAATCGAGCACAATTTATGCTTTATTCCCAATAATGTAGTAACTTCCTTGAAAAGCTCATTTACAAAGTGAGTGCCGTTATCCGAGCGAATCACGTCACAAATTCCCCAGCGCGGGAACACTTCCCTCACTAGGAACTTTGCAGCGCTTTTGGCATCAGGTCGTGCACATGGGCCTGCTTCCACCCACCTCGAGAATGGGCATACAACCACGATCATGTAACGTGCCCCATTACACCTTTCTCCCATGTCCACGTAGTCAATATGTAGCTCTCTGAATGGGCCAATGGGTTTTGGAATTGTTCCCCGGAGCGTGCGTAATGTCATTCCTGAATTGTATATCTGACATGTTGTGCATTCCAGTGTCAATCGAGATATGTGCTCCTGAAGACAGGGCACGAACCATTCTTCCTGTATTTCTGCTGCAATGTGCTGTTTGGTATTGTGTGCAGGGAAGTGTAGTTGTTGAAACGCAATTTCCAATAACTTAATTGGCATTACCACTTTCCCTGAGTTGGTTTGTCGCCACAGTAAGTCTGTTGCCGACTTGCTGCATCCTCGTTTTGTCCACATCAATTTTTCGTCTGCACTAGCTCCTTCCTGTAATTCTAGTATTTGTGATATAGGCATCATGTTGTAGCCTTCTGGGAGCTCTTCGTTTGTCTTGTGCTGCAGCACGTACTCACCTGCTTCATATTTCTGAAAATAGGAAGCCTCCTTGGCGGCAGCGTCCGCTGCCGCGTTTCCCAAAGACACAACGTCTGTGTTGGATGTATGTGCTTGGCACTTCACTATTGCTACCGCAGTAGGGTTTTGTAGGGCCTCAATTAACTCTTTCAACAATTCTGCATGCTGTACTGGTGTTTCGTCTGCCCGTCGAAATCCCCTCCGCCCCCATCTTGCTAGACCTCCATGTACTGTCGTCGTCATGTAAGCTGAGTCTGTATATATTGTCACTGCGCAACCCTTTGCTGCATGTAGTGCTTCTATGAGCACAATCAGTTCTGCTGCTTGTGCGGAGTAATGTGATGGGAGGCGGTACTGTACTAGTGTTTCATACTCACCGTCTTCTAACCTCACTACTGCCATACCAACATGTTTTTCTCCCGTGTCCGCGTCAATCGATGCAGACCCATCCACGAAGTACACTTCCCCCTCGCTCAGAGCGTTCTCACACACCACTGTGTCCTCCCCTCTTTCTCCTGTGTAAGTTGCACAGTCGTGCTCCTGCATGTCCTCTAGTGTGCACGCTTCTGTAATGAATGTTGCGGGGTTCACTGTCTTACATCTCACCACATGGATATTGGCGCTAGACAATATGATCTCATAGGCTGTTGCCCGCTGTGTTGTCAGTGTGCTTTTTGACCTCTCAAGTATTGCAAATAATGAATGTTCCACAAACAATGTCACAGGGCAGCCCATTACTATTGTGGCACTTTTCTCAATCGCGAACGCGGCTGCAGCGAGTGATTGCTCGCACGCGAAATGGCCTTGCATTACAGCATCTAGAGTACCACTATAGTAAGCCAAAGGCTTGTGTCCTAGGGACGTCTTCTGTGTCAGTACAGCTGTCATGAGTGTTCCCTTGCAGTGTGAGAACAGGTAAAACTCGCGTCCATAATCAGGATTTGCTAGTACTGGAGCGCTTGAAATAAACTCTTTTAATGATCTAAATTATGCACTCATTTCTTCTGACCATTCTATTTTTTTGTTCTCCTGTTGTGCTTCCTTGAGTGCTTGTAGTAGGGGTCTCGTGTATGCTGCATAATCTAATATCCATGCTCGGCAATAGTTGCACATTCCCAAGAACTTCTGCATGTCTTTCACTGTTGTGGGTTCTCCTACTGATCTTATCGCTTCTACCCTATCGGGGATTATTCGTTTTCCATCTTTTGATATTAGCTGTCCCAAGTATAAGACCTCTGTCATGCAGTACTGTAGCTTTCCCTTGTCTATCTTGTACCCCTTGTTGGCCAATAGAGTCAGGAGTGTTGTTGAATCCTTTCTGCATGTTTCCTTGTCTTGTGCACACACTAGTAAATCGTCTACGTACTGAATGATTGTACTCTCAACTGATAGGTTTCCCAAGTCTTCATGCAATATGCGGTTGAATATGCTTGGGCTCTCACAGTATCCCTGCGGTAATCTGCAATGTTCATATCTCTTCCCCCCCAGTGTGAACGCTGTCAGGTATCTACTCTCTTCAGCCAGGGGAATGGAGAAAAATGCGTTCTTCAAGTCGACCACCGTGAAGTGTGATGCCGTTTTTGGGATACTGCATAGTATTGATGCAGGGTTCGGGACCAAAGGGAACTCTTTCTGAATTACATCATTCAAGGGGCGTAAATCCTGTATCATCCTCCAGGACCCTCCCTTTGCTTTTTTGATCGGATAAATGCATGTGTTACATGGTGAGTTTGAAGGCACTATGATCCCTTGTGCTAGTAGTGCATTTATTGTCTCTTTTATTCCTTCTTCAGCTTCTCGGGACAACGAATACTGTTTCACTCGGGGTAAAATTGCTCCTTGCTTTAATTTAATTATCACAGGTTGTACTCCATGCAACAGCCCTACATCATGGGGGCCTGTTGTCCACAAATTATTTGGTACGAGCCTCATGTCATCATCAAAGAATGACGGCGGTGCTCCTACCACTGCCATCAGTTGAACAGGGATTTCCCTGGCTTGAATCAAAATGTCACAGGGCATCGCTATTTCCATTACTATTTCACCATCCCCTTCTGCATCTGAAAAGAGATCCTCATCTGTTAAGTCTCTTAGGGCGATGTTGGCATTAGTACACAGCACTGTACGCCACTCACATCCTTCCATATCTAATCCAATCACAGCAATCATTTTCGCTGATACCTGTACAGCGTGCAAGTCTAATGATACCACTGATCCTGGTGCTGTGTCGGGGCACACTATGGGGCGGAAGAGGAACTCTGCTGGAATCCTCCAGTCCATTTTTCTCAGCTCTGGAATTATGAGGGCCAATGTCTTTAGCCCTTCGATAAACATTTCCTCATTTTCCGGCAACCCCCGTACTTCTTGTGTGGTTGTGTGGGCTTGTACTACCAACATTGCACGCAATGGGCATATTCCGGGTGTTGAACACACTATACCTCTCTCAGTGAATGATATGGTCATGTTGAGTTTACTCAGGAGATCCCTCCCTAATAAATTTATAGGTGAGTGTTCATAATACAGTAAGGGTGTCTTTACAGTCTTACCCCCCACTGTTACATCAATGCTTCTGTATAAGGAACTTCAATTACAGCCCCAGAGAACCCCTGCGTCTCTAACTTCCGGTTAGATAACGGGAACCGGCCCTCTCTAATGCATGATTTCTCCGCTCCCGAATCAACCATGAATATGAACTGCTTGTCTCCTATCTGCGCCCCTACCAATGGTTCCTCTGATGCATCGTAGGTGGTAGATAGAACTGGACAAGCAAGTGTTCTCTGTGGGCTGTCCTATGCGGGGTGTCTCATCGCCCCCCCCCTTGATTGAAGACACTCCCCGAAACCACTGATACGCCGCTATAGGGTGCTGGTGCGGGGGCCCCGTTTGCTGTTGTCGCAAAAGGGTTGCCTGGCGTATACTGCATATTGTCATTGTTTTGTGGGTGGTTCTGTGTTCTATACTGGTGTCTCTGTTGTTGCTCATTATTTCCTTGACCTGGATTTATCGGTTGTTGTTGTCCCATTGGAAGACCATATGGGCTCCCCGGGTGGGGATGGCCATAATGTTCTACCTCTTGGAACCCGTTGTTGGGTCTGCCTCTGCACTCCCTAGAGTAATGCCCCCATCTTCCGCAGTTCCAGCAACTTCCTTGTGCACCTCTAGGACCCTGCCATCCATTTCCTCCAATTCCCCCGTACCCCGGTCCGCCTCCTCTTTGGCCCCTGTACCCACCTCGTCCCCCTCGAGGGGTCCACTCTTGCCACTGCGGACCTCCGCCTTGCTCCTGCTCGTTCCACTGCCGCTGTCCTGCTCAAGCCCAATTAGTTGCCATCCTTCCTTGTATTGCTACCAGCCCCTCCTCCTCTTCATGTCCCTCCCTGCTGTGTGGGAGCGCGGCTACTGCGACCTTCACCAACTTTGTCTGCACTAATTTCGCTTCGTCTGCCAATCTTTTCTGCGCCAACTCCTTCTCCCTTTCTTTTATCCTCTTACAGTGGTGCACTATTATGCTTTGAATTTCAGGCCATCCTTTCGCTTCAATGCCTGCTATCTTGTCAAGCGCCTTTTGCACCTCTTTTGGGAGCCCTCTTTTTATAATGAAGTAAAATAAAGATGTCGATTGATACCAGGGCGTGCCGTTTCTGCTCTCCACATCTCTTGGACCCGGAAAATGTAATCCATAGCCTCCTCCCCGTCATTCATTGCACACTGCATTACTGACTGTAAGTCTGGCGTATCTGGAAACGTTTCTCGCAAGGCATCCCACACCCTTGCACGCACTGTGTTAAAGGAGGCCCCGTCATGGCGGTCGCAGTCTAATGTTACTCCCGGGAAACCGGCCTTGACCCATACTCTATCAGCCTGATCCCCCACTGCTGATACAAGCAAGCTCTTCACATCTCCTATTGCTAGGGGTACCCCGGCAGTGTGTTTCTCAAAGGCGTATATCCACTTACTTGCCCCTCCCGATAACGGGGGCAATAACTTTAATAAATTGGCCTTATCCATCTGAGCCCATGGGATATAATTCGGCCTCCCTCCTCCCCTATGTATCAATGGGAGCTGTAGCCTTCCTTTTGTCGTAGCATCTGTACTCGTTTTGGCAGCTGATGTTCCCAGTGACGCCATTTTCCCCACCCTATTTCTCAATCGTCCCGTCCACTCATCATCCAGTGTTCTCAGTGGACATGTACCATCCACCCCTTCACTTCCCCCTCCCATTGCCATGCTCAACCTGTCGCTTTCTTCTAAATCGTCCCTTATATCACATAGTAGTTCCTCTCTGTCCCCTATAGGCCTTTCTTCATTATCAATACCTCCCTCTCGTGTCCCTACTTCAATTATTCGTGTCGGTTCTTCCTCAATTCTGAACAGTATCTCACCTTTTTTCCACCCCTCTTCAAGTGTTCTATTCTCACTCGGCGCTCTAGACGTGCGCCCTGATCTTGCTGCATTAAGTGCTGTTTGTTCACATATGTCTTTTATCCTTGAGAGCTCATCTTTCGCTATTGAGAGCCTTGATTGTAAATCATCTGTTAGCTTTTCTATGTCCACCCTTTGTGTACTTGCCTGGGCTCGCTCCCTTGTACTTTCATATGGCGGGGGTGCCGTTGGCCGGTGGGGTGTAGTAGTTGTCGGGGGAGGCACATAAGTGGGGTCACTGTACCCTTCTGCGGGCACAGGCTTCTTTAATATCGGATACAAGCTTATTACCTCTATTGGTGGCTCTACATTTGATGATTCTTTAGCATCTTTCTGTATCATCAGTGGATTGTCAGTGGTGGATGGTAGGTCAGGATTTAATGCTGGTGCTTTAGGCGGTGGTATCTCTTCAAATAACCTCCAGAGATCTAATATTTCCCTCCCATTGTGCAACTGCTTCCCCTTGCATTTCAAACAAATGCATGTGGCCACCATATCCAGAACACTTTTATCAAATGACCACCCCTCGGGCCATATCTGGGGTAGCCCCTCTCCCTTCAGCTCTGTTATCCATTGGTCATGATATTTCTTAATTCGCTGCGCGTACCCTGGTAGGTTCTTACAAATATGTGATAAGGGTGTTTCGGCCCCCATCTTTGTATTTTCCTAGTACTTGTGTGTCTCTGTGTGTCCACAATTACAATGCAAACTTAGTACCAATATGGGTTTTCGTCTTCTACTTCACATTCAATAATGGGCTCCTTTGTGCTCTTCCCCCTGCCTGCACAATACAAAACTGGCTATACACAGTCTCTATTCTATTCTCTTTGGGGGGCACATACAAGAGCAAACCATCAGTGATTTTGACAATATCAACCCGGAAATCAAAAAGGTACACACTCACTTCACCTTGTCATTTTTGTCTTCAAGAAGCTTTATCCGGCCTCACTTACCATGACCATTCAATTACTATGCATTTATAGCCATTTTACACACCCACAGTACCAAATTGTCTTCTGACGCATACGAGGTGCACACACCTCTCTGTAACACTCTATTCACAATTTAAGCTGCCCTCCCTTTCCTCCCTAGCCGGCTGTCCCTGTCCGTCTTATTCAGATATATTGATGCGCATATATATATATTTTGATCTACTCTTCCCTCTTCTAGTAGAACTCTCTGTCTCTTACTTTCTCCCTAACGTTTTGTACTGATCTCACTTTTATTTTCCCCCCAACCCTAAAGAAAAGAATAGAAAAAAAAAAAGCAGTCACTAATATATTCTCCGTGTCCCCCTTTGCCAGACACTTTTATCTTATTATCCACTTCTTCATATATTCCCAGTACTGGTCAAGATAGCACTATGCGGCGCCGCCTTCCACCCCCTTTTGGAGCTAGGTTCCCGTCACTTTTATCTCTTATTCACCTCTTAATCCTAATGGCCATATGCAAAGAAAAAGCAAAGAAAGTTTAGGATGATCCTTAGTAGATCTGCGTACCCCCTTTTCTACCCCTCTTCGTTCTCTGTCCTAGATTTCTTCCTCCACTCCCTTTACGATCGCTTGCACTCAATACTCACGTGCCCGTCTTGAACCGATAGTCTCCGAAACTGGGTCCGTCCAGGCAGTGTTGCTGTCCGCTCAACAGTCAGCCCCGGCTCCGGCGAGCGGTACTCAAAGGGGATTTTTCAACCGGGATCCCGTACCCTCTCTCTATTGAGTGCGCACTTCTTAGTGTACCGGTCGCCGTTGGCGGGCAGCCTCCCGGAGCCGGCGCACCGTGCGTAAAAATAACAATAATCACGCTTTCGGGGTCACCACTGAAGGCAAGCGTCCCCAACCAGCACGATCCTCCCCGCAATGAGAGACAATGAAGGACTCTCCCAAGCCGGAAATAAAGCCAAGACAGAGTGCGGGTGAGCTTAAATGGGAGTTTATCAGAATAGGGCATGCAAAGAACTCTGCAAACTCCGAGAGCGCTCTGTCTGACAATAGCAAAGACAGGCGTATATATTTACAAAAAATGTCATAAGAACCTACATACTATAGGGGGCACAAGTTCAATGGGATTGGGTGGCGATGACTAGCTATAGGTGCTGCTGCGATGTGGTTGGCCTTGGCTGAGGACGTCACTGGTCAGCCTTGTGGGTTGGGCTGGGCCTGGCAGGTCAGCTAAGTTCATCCGGGCGGAGTTGTTGCACCATTGTGGCCAGTGTCAGAGATGAATGTCGTTTCCTGACTTATTTGCCCTATGCCATGCACACCGCAGTCATTCAGTCATTGCAATATTATCTTCTTTAGTAAATCTTTCAATAGGTTATTCTACAGGTTAATGCAACAAAGGAGGAATGCACCTTGTGAGGGGTCTGATGGTAATACGTCAGGACATGGTTACCAGTGTTCTGTTGACCGGTGCCATAGGTCGAGGTGCTAAGCTTCAGGGCCTGGGACGGGCGGTACATGTCTTTCTGTCTTGTTAGAAGTTGTCATGGATGTGCCGCTGTGTGTTGCCACAGTATTGGATGTCCTAATTGCACAGGGCCAGAAGTCTAAGATGATCCGGTGGGTTGTGGGGTTTACGAGGGGGCGCCTTTGGATTTTATGTATTCAGACGGAGGTTTACTGCTGTGCTGTAAATAATGCAGGTGGCGGGCCGTGGCCTTGGGTGCTGCGGGGGGAACTACAAATCTTTGAAGCGGCTCCAGTCTGGTTGGGGGAGGTGGAGCAGCGCGGCGCGGGCCTCTGCTCCCTTGTTTGGCAGTCTTCGCAGGGCGGGAGGGGGAATGGCCTTGCACATATCCACAAAAGGTATCTTCCTCGTATGTTGCCGACTTTAGGTGAAAACATCACAAACATTTGAACACTCTATAATACTTATTTGAATCACTTGAAAACATACATTTCAACTTTGCTGGATGTGTCTCGATTATATCCAGTCTGAGCACCTTATTCGTACACTATGTTTTAACAACTACAGTATTTAGTTATATGCATATACATTTGCAGTAAGTGAGGTAGTAGTGAGGTTGGTGGAGTACATAGAAAATGACCCGCCACCGTACGTGACGGTGGTGGCACATCAGGGGCTTAGACATACATGCATGACAAGTGCATTCTCGCGCATCCTTCACATGAGCCCTCTGTATGGTTACATTCGTCTTCTCGTGTATTCTAGCAGCATTAGTTCGGTTATGGCGCAGGACCATGGAGTGTAAGTTGTCCAGTGATACATATAACAAATAGACCCCTGGAACGCTCTTTCATTGTTAGTACCCAACTGCATTGGTGTGGGCTCTTCATTGCTAATATCATGGAAGCATGCTTTCTATCATGGTTATACATTTTACAGGTTTTTGTAATAGAAGAGATTTTGTGGAGAAATGCACACTTTGCAAGTGGTTTTGGCATTAATATGTACAGACTTTCTGCCATCTGATGACCATTTTACCGTTCTTTTCATCGCCCAGGCCCGCTGGCCGGGTCATGCTGGGAGCAATGATACACTGCGGAAGGTGAACTGTTACAATGTTAGTATCTTATGCTAGCTCATGTCCGTCTTGTTCGTGGGAACGGGCTCACAGCGGATCTGCCAGGGTGCTGCGGCAACAGGGATAACTGAAACTCTCCGAGGGTGGGGGCCGCGCTACAGTGCGCTGAGCTCACACCGTCTCTATTAGACAAAATGGTTTCTGAGGCCTAGCTAAATTCAATACGTGCGGGCAATGTCTTCAGCAGGTGAGCCATCCACCACCTGGGCCCTGGTGGTAAGGAGGGGACGCCCGATGAGCCATGGCCCTCACTTGGGGTGGGAATGTAGGCAAGGGGGGTCTTTTGGACCACTCCTCCCCTACAATACACATGTGATGTCATCAGTGATGTCATCAATGACATTTGTGATGTCATCTTTGATGTTGTGGGTGTTAGTCTTAGCAGTGCACGGGGGTGGCGCGAGTTATGGTTGCTTAGCTTACCCTAACTGGCGAATTTCAAGGGTTTTTCGGTTTTACTTGGAACCATTAAGTTTTTTCACTGAATTTCTTAGGTTTTTAGTAGCGCAACTTAAGCATAACGTCTCTTTAACAAAGTTTTTTCACTGAATTTCATAGGTTTTTAGTAGCGCAACTTAACCATAACGTCCCTTTAACAAAGTTTTTTCATTTAATGTATATATATATATATATATATATATATATATATATATATATATATATATATATATATATATATATAGGGAAGGAAACAGTGACTTAAAGGGTGATTAAAAGTAGTGAAAGGGGATAACGGGGAGGACACCCAAGAAGAGAGAGGATACCGGTGCGGGGGGACACTCGAGAATAGAGAGGATTCGCCTAATTCTTATGCTTTAATATAGCGGCTAGAAGAAACTTGCATCCATAGTCCTGAATAAAGAGGAATAAATAAATAGGTCACTACGGCGGTTAAAGACGCTTGTGAAAGGGATGAGTTTAAACTCCATGTCGGGATAATATTAGAGGCAGAGGTCTGTGTAACCAGCTGGAGTTTGTCTAGTCTGTGAACGTCTGTCTTACGTGTTATTTGTTGTGATGTCATAGGACAAATATTTTTTCCTTCGAGGAACTAGCATAAAAATTACGTGATTAGATACTTGAAATATTGTGGAACACAACCTGATGTTTATTGAGTAAAATAGAAGATATACGATTGCGTGAAAAACGGGATTGGAACTTGCGACGATTGGTGCTCGCTCATATTGTTGGAATTGTTTAAATAACGAAAGACATAAAAAGTGTTGTATAAAGAGAAAGTGAACAAATTTAAATATGGAAGACATGACTCCATTACTACACCTGGGTAAACAGTTGCCAAAACATGCACCTAAGCTGAAAAAGTACAGTGCAGAATGGTTTAAAGGAACTGCAAACAAAATGTTTATGCCTTGGCCCCAGGGTGGATCGGTATCTAAAACAGTCCTACAGCACATGACGACATATCTGCACGCCACGAACACGGGCAAAAAGTTAGATAAACGCCTAGCTAGTCTTCTAGAGTTGTGGAAAATGTACCAACAGGATAAAGAGGAGCCGCCATTAGATTAGATACTTAACGTATGCACAGGGGGGGGTGAGAAGCCCTCAGCGCCACCCGCCCCGTATGAAACAAAAATTCAAGACAGTAAGGAAGAAGGGTTATACCCGCTGAGAGAACTTAAAGCAGCCACAGGGTATAGCAACCCAGCATATGAGTCACCTACGCAAAGTAGTGACGAAAATCTAGACAAAGATAAAGATAGAGATATCCCCTCCGAAGTCCCGAGGGACAAGGAGAGACACGAGAATGAGAGAAAAAACCAGACACAAGTAAGTACATCTCTCGATACAGAGAGAGAAGGCAAAAGATGGAAAGGAAATGAGGATAGAACTGAGGAGATAGCATTCACACAAAACAAATGGATGGAGGTCAGATTTGATTGAAACTTGATGGTAAAGGCATAGATGACGTGAAACAAAAGGAGAAGTTAGACGATTTACAGAGAAAGGAGAAGGAAAAGGAAAAAGGATTGAGAGACGAAAGAATAAGGAAAAAGGATAGGCAGAGACGAGAACAGTTATATCATGAAGAGCAAGAATGGTAACGTGATCGTAAACAGAGAGCAGCCAATGATCAAGACAGACAGGAGCTGCAAAGGTTAGAGGAAGAACAAAGGATACGGCAGAAAAGAATAAAGAGACAAAGGGATGAGGAAATCCAAAGGGGAAATGAACGTAGAGATGCAAAGAAAGAGGAAGTAGATAGGGTCAGAGAAGAAGCGAGAAAGTGCAGAGAATTCGATGATGATGTAGAACGTAAGCAAAGACAGTGAGCACGGATTCTCCAATATCTGGAAAGGGAGGGTAAAAGACCTGAGCCAGTAGTAGACTGGGAAGATATAGAAGAATTATTTCCTGAGTATGAATCTGTACCAGGCACGTCTAGGGCGAATATCGAGGATGACTTCGACACCAGAAGCATTGGAGAGACAATCAATAGAATATATGATGAAATGGGGCTAGAACAAGTACCCCAAGGGGAGGGGGAAGACGGCCGCCTGGAGAGCACTCAGCTTTACGATACTGCGGACGTCTCCCGAAGTAGTGGAAATAGAGAATTTTCCATAGGTAAGTTGGAAATAAGTAGGAACAAAGAGGATGCAAGAAGTTGCACAAGTTGGGCGCACAATGTCTGACACCGAAAGAGGAGAGCATGTAGAAAAGGAGGAAGAGAGAAGACGCAAAAAACTATTCTCAGGAGGGAAGGGGATAAGATGGTTAGATTCCAGTGGGTCTGCACCTAGGGCATCAGAATCAGCAACACAGTTAGACCGACACGAAGAAGTATCTCATGGTCAGAGGGGGGTGTCTCCACCACTCTATGTGAGCCGGCTAAGGACATTGCCCGGTAGGCAGCGATGCAGGAATATTTCTCCTGCAATAGACAGGAGAACAATGCGAGAAGAGAGAGAGAGCTATGCGTCCCAATTTCTGTTGCTCGAGAAAGGTGGAACAAGACCACATTAAATTCCATGGCCACACATGGATCGGAAAAAACTGAAAAATAAGCTCCCAATGTTCATATCGGGAGCCAGAAAATGGATACACGAGCTAGAAAAAATGACGGGAGGGAACACGTTAGCTATAGGGGATATCAAAGGTCTCTTAATCGCCATACTTGGTGATAGAGCAGACGATGTGTGGACACGGGCAGGGTACCCTGGTGTGTAACCACAGTTAATACTGTGCATGACGGAGCTCCATTTAACAATTGCAGAGACGTGGTATGGAAAGCATTACGCTTTGCTATATCCGGATACTTCCGACATGGGATCTAACAAGACTCGAAAAATGTAGGAGTCGGAAGACCCGTAGCTTTACATCCAGAATTTCCAAGACGCATGAGTACTCGAGATTCAGGAATCTTGGGGGAAATCTATACCTGTGTTCTACCATATATTATGCCAAGGGCTGCCAGATCCGGTACAGAAACAGCTCAAGAAATTGTTAGGACTCGAGGCCAAACTGTGGTCGGAAATACAGCTGATCATCGCACACTATTGCAGGTTACTGCAAGAAAAGAATCGCAATAAAGAAGCTGCACGAAAGGGTGAAGAGGCAAAATGAGTGCAGAAGAAGTTGTCAAAATACACATTTGAAGGGGCACTGATAACTAGCACAGATGGATCAAGCATGCAACAAGCCAATAATCCACAGCAGAATAATCAGGGAAATACATGGTTTTAACACAGGGGAAGAGGATTCCGAGGAAGAGGATGGCAGAGTGATCAGGGAGGTTTTCAGAATAATCTAAGAGGCTTTCAAAACATGCAAAATGGCAATCAAGATATGTCAAATGGGCAAATAATCAGACCACCGCCAGTATGTTGGTTGTGTGGAATGACAGGTCATCTAGCATGCACATGCAGAAATCAGGGCATGATGCAAAACGACCAAGGAACAAGAGCAGGTATGGTGAATCTACCTGTGTTTTTACAGCAGGGAGGAAATGGAGTTGCACAGAATCACACAGTGCAACAACAAACGCCAGGACCTCAGAATTCAATGAGTTTTCCACAAGGACAGTCTCAACAGTCACCGCTGCAACTGTCACAGACCATAAGTGCAGGACAGGCTGCGAACCCTGGAATCAGGTGTAGCACTGGTGATGGGGCTAGACCATTCGCACAGGGTGGGACAAAATTATATATGGCCTAGGACAGCTCACTGGGAACCCTGAGGTGTTCTATCCTATCAGTGACACCAGATACTCACCAGGAACCAAGGGTGGATGTCATTATTGGGGATAAAGAATATTCCTTCTTAGTTGACACGGGTGCAACACATTTGTGTATACGTAAAGGCAAGTTTTCCTTGTCCGGCTATGCTATAAATACTCAGAGTTTCACAGGAGCTACAAGTCGTGTTCCTTTTACAGACGCACTTCCAGTCCCCATAGGAGAATGTAAGATGAGTGTACCTCTATTATATTCCCGACAAACCCAAGTCAATATCTTGGGTCGAGATCTAATGACGAAATTAAACATGACAATCTCGTTCACCCAGGAGGGCATAGTATGTTCAACTCCAGGAATGCACTATTTGAACGTATGCAAAATTATTAGAGCATACGCAGGACACACAGCTATGAGGGCTGTACCATCAGAGCCCAAAATATTTGCATATGGAATACGTGTGCTAATGGAAGGACTTCCAGGCCTTGCTGAGAAAAGCATGAGGAGCCCAGATGAATTTCTATTTAGGCCAAGATTACCTATGCACGAGGAAAAGAGACAAGTATTTCCCTTGGTGATACACACAGCTGCAATACGAGGGAAAATTGCATTGATTGATGGGTGTGATGATGAAGGCCGACAATGGTGCACAGTAATCGCCATTGAAGAAGGGTACAGATTGACTGATGTCACTGATGACAATCTGTTTGACGAGCAAGCAGATAAGGGAGAAACAGCAGTTGAGCTAAACCTCACTTTTTGGGTGAAAATGATCAAAAGAGAAGTACCACAGAGAATTATGATGGCACAGAATCGTCTGGAATATTACGAGGAGGACATGGCCCAGGTGCCTGTCTCAGTGTGGACCACAGGCCCCTATGATGTAGGCTTATTGAAAGGAGTCGGAGAAGTGAAAATTAAACTGAAGCCAGGAGCAATTCTTCCAAATGCACGACAATACCCCATGTCCAGGGAGGCAGATGAAGGAATGTTTAAGACAATTTCAGCTATGATGGAACAGGGCATCTTAGTGACGTCAGAGTCGTCATGCAATACTGCAGCTTACCCTATCAAAAAATCAAAGGGAGGGTCTTGGAGGCTAATTCAAGATCTGAGGCTGATAAATGATATTGTGGAAGCCGAGTTCCCTTTAGTCCCTAGCCCGGATACGATTCTATCTAATATACCTGTTGGGGCAAAATATTTTATGATGATTGACTTGAAAAATGCCTTTTTCTCAATCCCATTGCACAGAGACTCGCAAGATCTGACGTCATTTACGTTAAGACAAATGCATCTGAAAAGCATGAGGCTACCTCAGGCATACTGTGAGTCTCCTTCTATTTTCAACAGAGTCTTGCAGATGGACCTAAGCAATATTGCATTAGAAAGTGTTGTCTTACAATATGTGTATGACATCTTAATTTGCAGCACGACAGAAGAAAGATGCAGTTATGATTCTGTTCAGCTATTAACTATATTGGCTGAAAAAGGATATGAGGTTGACAAAGAGAAGTTACAATATTGTCAACAAGAAGTGTTATACATAGGCCAGCTGATCTCACATGAAGGGAAAAGAGTTACCCCAGAAAGGGCTGAAGCCATACTGAACACGGCTAAGCCACACACGATAAAACAGATGCAGTTTTTTAGGTCTTTGCAATAATGTCAGGGTATTGTTCTTCGACTACAGCTCATATACCAAGCCGTTGCTGCAGGCCCTAAAGAAGGCACAAGTGATGAAAGACAAGATTGAATGGTCTGAGACCATGGAGGAAGGATTTGCTGAACTCAAAAGAGCTGTTTGCACGGCACCAGGTTTTAGGGATTCCCAATTATGTAGAGGAATTTTATCTGTTTTCACACACAAATGGCAGCATTATGACGGCAGTGCTCACACAGAGAACAACGTTGGGGTACAAGCCCCAGGCATATTATAATGGAAATTTAGACCCAGTGATGAGAGGTCATTTCCCTTGCGAACAAAGTTTAGCTGCCACAGCATTCGCCATCGAGAAGGCTAAAACCATTGTAATGGGATGCTGAATGACATTGTACGTCGAGCATTAGCTATTTGCTATTCTAGAGAAACCGAAAGGCAACACTGACATCTCAGAGAGCTTCTGCTTATGAAGTGACCATATCAAATCCATAAATTGCATCCAGTGCAAGATAGTGAACCAAGCTATGTTCATAGCAGAACCAGTCACTGAAGGAGCGCAAATACATGACTGTGTAAATTATGAAGAATTCTATGACGAAATTCCCAGAGTGAAAGAAAATGCATTGGCAGAAGAAGAAATTGTCTTCGTTGACGGTTCCTTGAGAATCTATCAAAACTATGGACAAAGATATACAGGCGTTGCTGTAATGAAACACACAGCAAATGGAGAATTTTGAGTGCTTCTTAGTGCATGATTACCATCTCAGTATTCAACACAGGCTGCAGAATTATTAGCATTGATGCTCACAGTGACTCCGCCTATATGACATCAACAGTACACGCAGGCTTAGTGCACTGGAAAAGGAGGGGCTACCTCCGAGCAGATGGCACACCAGTGCAGTACGCAGCCTTATTGGACAGGCTGATTAAGGCACTACAGCTACAATAATATGGGACAAACACAGTTAATGGAACTCCAAGAGGAGGCACCACAGGAGGAGAAAAACCGCTGTAAGCGGCGAGGGTGTTCTTTCAACCCCTCCGAAAGCTTGTGGCGACAAGACAGCACTGGTAAACCAGTAATGCCTAAAGCCCTGTTAAAAATAGCACTGGAGCAGTTACACTATCCAGCACACATGACAAAAGAGAATCTAGCGGCAACACTCACTGAAGACTGGTTCATACCGAACATAGCAGAGCACGTTGCATTTTTTATGGTGAACTGTATAATTTGCCAACAGTTCACGGTTGGGCATACACTAAGAGTAATTAGAGGAGTCATCCCAAGGCCCAAAGGTCCTTTTCAGCACTTGCATGTCAATTACGTCGATATGATTCAAGTATGTAACGGGTACAGGTATCTAATTGTTGTGGTGTGTCCATTCTCTAGATGGATAGAAGCAGGTCCATGTACACACCCAGACTCTACCTGTGCGGCCAAATTTCTAGTGAGAGAGGTATTTCCCAGGTGGGAGGTATGTGAAGTCATGAGATCAGATATTGGGACTCATTTTGTAAATGAAGTTTTCAAACAGATTAGCTTGTTGCTTGGTATAAAGCACAAGTTCTCAGCGGCGTATCATCCGCAAGGTAACGGGTTATGATATGATATGGCATTTGTAACGCGCCTATACACAAGTGTTTCAAGGTGTGACGAGGCAGGGAGGGGGGAACAAGGGGAAGACAGACAACAATCCTACTAGGCCAGGTGTCATTCAGACCGCGCAAGTGCAGGGGTAGGGGGAAAGGAAAAAGTGCAAGGGGAAGGGGAGAGGGAAGTGCAGTACAAAGTAAGTAGAATAAAAAATAAATAAATAGGGCCAGCTGGTGGCAAGTGCAAGGTAAGTGCAGACAAGTGCTGGAAAGGGGGGGCTGTAGGGATACAGTGACAGTCCCACAGTGCAGGGGTTGCCAGGGAGGCAGTGCAAGTGGAGAGTGGCTGGGCCCAGGACCGTGGTCGGTGATGGTGGCCCAGTTGCAGATTCAGTGCAGTTTCAGTGAAGAATTTAGCAGGGGAGAGGTAGGGAGAAAGCAGAAACAAAGAGGAAGGTTTTGAGGTGCTTCCGGAACCGGAGATGGTTCTCCTCAAGTTTCAGGGAGGCAGGAAGGCTGTTCCAGAGGGAGGCCCCTGCCGCGGAGAGAGATCTACCCCCAGCTCGATGCTTCGAGAAGCGGCTGACCCTGAGGGAGTTGGAGACGGATGAGCGAAGGGCTTGGGAAGGAAGATATTTAGGAAGAGAGAGTTGAAGGTATTTAGGCCCCAGGCCCCAGAAGGCCTTGTGGACAATGCAGAGGGTTTTGAACTTAATCCTCGCAGCCACTGGGAGCCAATGTAGAGATTTCAGTCCTGGAGAGATACGGTCCCTGGGCTTGAGGCCAAGGACAAGTCTCGCAGTTCTGTTCTGGATGAGTTGCAGAGGGCGGAGAGTGGAGGCAGGCAGATTTAGATAGAGGCTGTTACAGTAGTCCAGCTTCGAGAGAACCAGGGCTCGGGAGACAGTGAGCTTCTGGGGGAAGGAGAGGAAGGGAAGAATACCTCTGAGGAGGTGCAGCTGGTAGTGTGACTTCTTAGAGACGTCAGATATATGAGGAAAGAAGGAGAGTGTGGAGTCGAAGATGACCCCGAGGTTTTTTGCCTTGCAGGTAAGAGCAGGAAGAGGGCCAAGAGAGGCTGGCCAGAGAGCTGCAGGGAAGGTGGGAGTGGGTGTGCGAGAAGCTCAATGGCTTATTAAAGGAGAGGATAGCCAAGTTTAAGCTTACTCTAAGAAAAGGATGGTTACACTGCCTTCCTTTGGTACTGTATGCACTCAGGAACCAACCCGGTTCTGACCATCATTTTACACCGCACGAAATAGCCACAGGAAGAAGAATGGGCACTCCCCTGAAACCCTGAGACAGGGCTAGATATGATGCACAGCCAACAAGAGAAATCTTAGGGTCTGAAATGCAAAATTACTTGAATTGCATGACATCTTGTTTTACTGTAATTTCAGGCCAGCTGCAGCGACGATGCAAAGGGTGCAGGGCAACACAGAACACAGAAGGAGATACTATGCAGACACAGCTCTACGTCTACGTCTTCCATCAATCTTCCCTGGAGACACCGTCCTGGTGAAGAACCACACAAGGAAAAGGTGGGACAAGCCAAGGTTTAATGGTCCCTTTACAGTCGAAGACTGCACTCCCTCTGCAGGGAAACTACAAGGAAGAAGAGCTTGGATCTTTTTGGGTGACATTAAGCCATACATCGGAGAAGGCCCCCTGCCTGCACCCCACCATGAAGAGACTACGGACGACGGGGAAGAACCACAGCACGTGCAGACACGATGCATGACGAGGAAGAAGGACGCATGACCAGCAGCAAAGCAAAGACAAGGAACTTTTGTGCAAAAGTTGTGGCTTCATTTTGGACACTCATCTGAGCAAAAAAAAGGGATAAGGACATAAAAACGGACACTCTGTGCATCCTAGTTGCAGAGTGAAGAATAAAATTGCACTTATACGTCACAACATAGTCTGTTGACGTTCAACTTTGGACTGAGGCACACTGAAGCCTTGATTAAAAACGAATATGCCAAATTTTGATCGAGGACACATACATTGGAAGAAAATACAGTATCCAGATTCTTTCCACGCAGAGACCTTGTTCGGAATTACTTATGGTGTTCCACTTTAGCGACATCACTAGAGATGTAGTAACATATTTCGATCTAGTGCTAAGATTCCACCCGTCACTGGTGGGGAGGCTCACCAGTATCACTGACTGTCTTCAAGATCCTGAAAACGAAAAGACTATAAGGAGGCTGCTTACTGTAATTGCCGAACAGTTCCTCCTACTTCCGGAATACAGTGAGGTAAAACCCAATGTCCCAAGCGGAAGAAGAAGCGAATAGGCTTATTAATGCACTGTTCTTTCGCATAATTGAAGACTGTCCAGATCTTGTCGGAAGAACTACAGATGTATTGACATTTCTTTGAGATCCAGCAAATACAGAACATCTAAGTATAACCCTAAACGGAATTGTTATCCAAGTTGCTCTTCACACACCCCGAAATTACCGAAACTGTTCACTGTAAGTGAGAGCCAACAGTCTCAAACTTCAGCAAAGGCAGGACAAATGTCCCTGTCACCAGATGACAGCAGGTTGGCGAGTGATGTTTTCTTTCGCCTAATCGAGGATTTTCCAGAGCTTGTGGGGAGACCTGTCGATGTTGACGTCCTCACATTCATCAGAGACCCAGCTAATTATATGCAGATGAACATGCTCTTGCATGGTATTGTGATGGAAGTTGTACTTTCTAATCATCAACAGAACTATTTGAGAAGATTTTAACTTCCCGCCGAGGGACAGTTCGAGAGAGTAGTGCCAGAGATTTCATTTTTTATTTTTATACTGACAAGGACACTGCATGTCTTCGGGAATGAAGCAGATCAAAGGCATAGATTGGGAACTAACATATTTTGAACATGCACGGTAAAGAGACTTGCTGAATGATTGCCTGATTTGGACACTTCCCATAGCCCAGGAGAACTGTGTCCAGAAATAATAGACAATCAAGTGTTCAGACAAAGGGGAACAATTGGTTCAGTACCTGCAGCTCACAAACAGAACCAACAGAATCCAGAGATAATATTGTTTAGAAGCTGTATTAAAAGTTAGCATTTTTCAACGGATGATCGAGATGGGGATCCAGAGCAGCAATCTCGTCCTCCCTCAGGAGGAGAGACGTCCGTACTTTTCTGGAAGTAAATGCTGTAGATTGACCTAAAGTGGTATTATGTATTTATGCATTATATTCATCATTGTTTTACTGTCACTGGCGATCAGAACTGCATTTCTTATTGTTGCACAAAGCAGTCCAATCCCAGTGCACCCACCTAATAATGCATACATGAAGCCCACAAAGGCACCCATACCTTACATAGTGATTCCAGTCCCTAGAATATCTAATAATGGAGTGAGTGAACTTGAGATGGACGTGATTAGCAATGACATACACACACTTGTGGTAACAAGCAAATTGAAAAGCCGGAAACAGAGTCGGCAGAGTGTGAATGTAAAGAGGTTACTGACAACCACACACACGCAAACATTGAATGCACACATCACCAGGCCTAGGTCAATACCTGCAGAACCACAATCCAAAGCATGGGAGAAGAAGAGACTGCCTACTATGAGAAGTTCCACTACAAGTGAGGTGAAAAGACAAATGGAAAAAGCTGAACTCCTGAAGAGACAAGAGGAGTCTGGAGAATAAACCCACAGAGATAACATTAACAAGCACACATGAAGGGGATGAGTACAAGTCCTAAAATAAAGCCATATACTGTACCAATGTCAGAGTGGATGATATGGGCATTTCTAACCAGAAGAAAAAAGATGCAAGAGGACAAAGAAAGAACTGCCAGACTTTTGTCTACTCAAACGGTACAGATGATAAGACCTGCACCATGGACAAGGATACCCGATAATCCTCCAGCAAGAAGAAGCCATACAGATGCATTCAGGTATGTAGTTATAGCAAACTACATGAGAACCTTAAGGATCAAGAGAAGCATACAAGGAGACGACAGTGAACTAAATGACTATTTGGATAGCACAGCTCAATTGGGAAACAACATCTGGTACCAGCACATGAAAGAAGTTGGAAGACGAAGTCCAGAAGGGGAATGTTTTGTTTGTGCACTTCTACCGTACAGCATGAGGAAGTCCAAGATCTTCGCAGCTGTAGAAATTGATGTCCGGACAGCGCACAGCCTTTCACGCGTAGCAATGTGCAAAACCAGAGGCCAGTTCATGGGTAGTGATGCCTCACTGAAATGGGAAACTGAAGCAACGGATCCAAATGAAGATAATTATGTCCAGGACATAAAGACAAGAAACAATTGAAAAACAAAACACATCGTGATGAGATATGAGAATCCTGGATTTAAAGGAGCGGTTAGAAGAGAAGAAAACCAGAAGCTAAATGTACAAGGAAAAATGCCAGAAGAGGCTCAAAGTTGGAAGAACAGAGGCCAAATGCAGATTTGGGGAACAGTGCTTTTACCTGACGATTGGGAGAAAGGAGTAGTGATTTGCACAGCCTGGTGGTCATTGGTCAATACGAACCTACCATCAACATAGTGCGAAATGGATGCAAGCCATTATGGCCAAAGCTTGCATAGCTGCTGACATGGGTCGAAGACAGAGGAGGGCCCTTGCAGATAGTGCCACTAGAAAGCCCAAAATTCTGCTTCAGGAATAATGGCATTAGAAAGATGGGAGAAAATCAGAACTGTGGACGAGTTTTGATGCTCCAGGAATGGTGCATGGACCTGAAGTAATTATGGATCATTATTGGGCATGTGGATAAAAATCATACACCAGACTGCCGAGAAACTGGTAAGGTATAAGCACAATAGTGAATGTCCACATTCGAGCGTTGGTGATCCCGAATAGTGACCTGAACATTGACAGTTTCCCGAAAGCAGATGCTCCCCTAAGGAAGAAGAGATCGGTGGAACTGCTGACTCGAATGAAGAGAGAGAATTACTTTCCTGCCAAATCAGAAGAAGCTTGTCATGCAATCCCATATGAACACAGGCTGTTCAGCCTCACCTCATCAGTGTTCATGACAATTTTGATGCCAAGAGTTCATGTTGGAGCAAATACTGTTGCAGATAACCAGATGGGAGTTACTGCAGACCATCAACATAACCATAAAGGGATTCAATGGAATCAAAGAAGAGTTAAGGGCAGTCCGACTGATGACTCTCCAGAACAGATATGTACTTGACATGATCACAGCTATGGATGGAGGTGTTGTGCAAAAATTGGAGAATCATGTTGCACATTTATACCATCTCACGATGAAGAAAATGGAACTCTAACAGAGGCAATAGATATGCTGATAAAACTACAGAATCAGATGATTGATGAAACTGACGAAGTAGATGACCACTGTTGGTTTGCATCGCTATTCTCATGGGTTCCACAAGGGATGGCAGATGCAATCAAATTCCTAGGAGCCCTGCTACTGATGATATTGCTAAGATTCTGTGTAATCAAGATAATAATATCTCAGTGCCAGAAAACTGCAAAAAAAGCCATAGGGATGAAGATCATGATTGATGTCGAGCCAGGATGGAAGCCCAAAGACCTGACTGACGAAGAAATAAGAGACTTTGTGAAGGCCAGCATTCATGCACCAGAAGGAACAAAGTTTCGATATCCCAGGAATCATAGAAATTATGTGGGAAGATGGGTTTACTGCAGCCCAAATGGACAGTGTCAACTGATGACGTGGAACAAAGATGAACACGTGAGAACAGCAGGAAATTTAAAAGGAGTAATAAAGATATGGACCCCAAAGAGACATTTCTTCAGACCATCATGTATAGACCCAGAAGATGTAGAAAGAATGGACCCAGGCGATGAAGTGAAGGTGAACACAGAGGAACCAAAGAAGATGGATCCAAAGAAAGAGGTGAAAGTGGTCAATGAATCTGCCCACAGGGGAGAGTGTAGAGGAGGTCCCAAATGCAACCCGCACTCCAACCGTCCATTTTGAAGAACCAGGAACGTTCATGCTGAAACGTGATGTATGATGAGCAAATAAACCAGCAGAGAGCCGCAGTGGGGCTCTTCTCCAGTACCTATCAGAAGAACAGCACCTATTGAAGTACCGATACCAAGGAAACCATGGACAGTAAGGTACCCATTGAGAAAACCATATCAACAAATTAAACAAAATGAAGATCGTCTAAGTACAGTCCCTGAAGAAACCAAAAAGGTCTTAATGAAAGACGAATGGTGACAACACGAGAACCCGGACTGACTCACATATAGAAGAAATGACGACCAGAGAATGACATAAAGAGACAAAACGCCATGGGCCAGGCATATTGTGAACCTAAAGTGAAAGGACAATGTCAAATGTAAGAAGCTTAAGCCATGAGCATGATGAAGATATTCAACTAGTTTATGCATGTACATATGCTAGGAACTGCAAAAAAGCTAAGAATCGTGTGGCTTACTATGTTTAGTAGAAAGATAGTGCAGCAAGCGCCACCTATACATATCTACCTCAAAGGAAGCACGTTATATCAGTATACATCCACTTTGCACAAGAAGCAGAATTAATCAAAGGTTACTAAAGGCCACACGAGGAGAGCTTCATATTTAGCAAGATTAAGCACCAGAGACGAAACTCAGCAGAGGCAACTCGTGCCAGGAGAAACAAGGTCGTATCAGTAGAATAGACAAACAGTAGTTACAATTAATTGAAGCGACAAACAGAATATCAAGCTCTGAAAGGTCAAGATAAGAAAACAAAGGCAGGTGGTGGGTGAACGAAAATCAAATACATGAATTACATAAAGAAGAGGCAAATTCACGTTGTCTGAATCATGTGACCAGCCAAGCAAGGAGAAGTGAGACCTTCACACCTACACATGGCAACAGGCCAGGCGAAGATATCAGAACTTTTCCAGACAGGAGATGCAGTCTCGAGGCCAACCACAATGAAATAACTGGCATATGGCCACTAAAGTGATAATTGATTGTAACAATAATTGGAGGAAGCCCGGGGAGCTAAGGGTCACCCTGCAACTGGCTGACTATTCTGCATGCTGCTAAGCAAAGTAGAAAAGTATGAGTGGGGTTGGTGCCAACCCAATCACAATGGCTCAAGTAATCTAGGGTCCTATAGTTAGTAGAACCAATAGGACGTCATACTTTTAGTGACGTCTACAGTAGCCATTTTGAAGGACGGGCTTAGATGCCCCACCTGACACTGTTTACCCAATCCCCTTACTCCGTTACCATATACAGATATAGTACTTATTTTAAAGTTACCTTTCCTGAACCAATAGAAGTGCATGCCAACTTTTAAGTGCTACTGGCTAGTATACCTATGGTCATGATTGCCGTCATGGCTGGCAGACGGACTGAAAATATTACTAGTGGCACTGTGTCACCGGGGTCGGTGATATCTTCGTCCGAAAGTGTAGCTTCTGAAATCTCCCCCTCCCCCGACTCCTCACCTTCTTCTTCCTTCCAAGAACCCTTCTTTTCTTTTCTTCGAGTAGACACCTTTTTTTTATGAAGATAGGGACGACCCCGGAAGGAAGCCACCGTGCTCCCCAAAGAAGGGAGACCAGGGGGCCCACCCCCGGGATCGACCAAGAGGGGAAAAAGCCTTAGGCACAAAAAACCCCTGTAGAATCGTTGGGTGTCTTGTAAACGTGTAACCAGGAGTACTCTAGGTAAGATCTGGTAGAAGTGACTGAAGACAACACGTGGAGTGAAGATTCAGAAACACAGGCAGTCCATTAAGAGGTCCGAGGAACTGGTACACAGGCCAAGTAAGGAAGTACTGATGCAGCAAGCAAAGGCAGTCCAGGGGAACAGGCCGGAGTCTGGTACACGGGAGGTCACAGAAGCAGTACTGAAGGTAGGTGAAGGAAGAGCGGGAAGAATAACAGACAGGAAAAGGAAAAATGCGGTAAGTGAAGATGGGAAGGTGGGAGGGGAAGCAAGATGGAAGGAGGGCAAAGGAGAATAATTGCGAACCAGGAGAGAAAGGGAAAGGCAGACAGATCCAGCGGAATGAATGACAGACAGGTTCAAACAGGGTACGAGGACCCGACCAGCAGCAAGCGAGAGAGCAGCACGAAAGCCACAGGCAGCAAGCAACTCAGCCTACGGACGAAACCGGAAGCGTTGCAACGCGTCCGTGACCCGGAAGTGGCTGGTTAAAACACCGGGCCGCGGAGCGTCTAGCCAATCAGAATCAGAAAAAGAAAACCAGGAAACAGGGGGCGTGGCCGAAGCGAACGAAGCTAGGTTCCGCGTCGCCAGCGGCTCCATAGACGCCAAGAACTCGGCGGTATGACAGTATGCCCCCTCCTATACGCTCCTCCTCCGGGTTTCCCTGGATGAAAAAAGTGGTATTTGCGAAGTAAGACAGGAGCATTAATGTGTGTGATGGGTTCCCAAGAGTTTTCCGAAGAAGGGTAGCCTTTCCACTTAACCAAATATTCCAGCCTGCCCTTATGATACCTGGAGTCACAGAGTTGGGCGACCTCATATTCAGCTCGAGTGGAACCCTGGGGAATAGGAGTCTGTCTAACCTGTCGTGCCCATGTATCAGCATAAAATGACTTAAGTTGGGAAGCATGGAAAACAGGGTGTACCCTTTTTAGGTTATTTGGTAGTCTTAGGCGAAAGGCCACAGGATTGATTTTCTGTATGATCTCATATGGCCCTAGATATTTTGGAGATAACTTGGAGGGATGTACCCAACGAGGTAAATATCTAGTGGAGAGCATAACATGGGTACCCACATCCCATCCTGGTACAGGTCTACGATGTTTATTGGCTTGAATGCAATATCGGGCTTGGGCTGACTTAAGGCCTTCTTCTACCTTTTTGTGTGTCTCTCTAAGGAGGGAGAGTGAAGAATCTACTGAAGGTACGTTAGTAGAAAGGCCTGAGACAGGAAGAATGGAGCGAGGGTGAAAACCATAAGTACCAAAAAAAGGGCTGAACCCCAGAGCTGCATGTGTGGAGTTATTATAAGAGAATTCAGCTAGAGGGAGTAGTGTGCACCAGTTGTCTTGTTGGCTGTTGATAAAGCATCTTAAGTACTGCTCCAGGGTTCCGTTCAAACGTTCAGTTTGCCCATTGGATTGTGGATGAAATCCAGAGGTGAGAGCTCTTTCAATACCTAGTCTGCTACACAGGGCCTTCCAGAACTGGGAAGTGTACTGACTACCCCGGTCTGAAATAATCTTGTTAGGTAGACCGTGTAACCGGAATATGTCTTGGAGAAACACTTCCGCCATCTTGGCTGCCGTAGGGATGCCAGGTAATGGGGAGAAGTGAGCCAATTTGGTAAATGAATCCACTACTACCATGACACAGGTGCATCCTTCAGACGGAGGTAAATCCACTATGAAATCAGTTGAAATTGTGCTCCAGGGACCCTTTGGTACAGCATTAGGTTCCAGTAGACCAATTGGTCTTTTTCGGGATGATTTACTCCTCAGACAGATGATGCATGACTGAACGTACTGCTCTACATCCTTTCTCATTGTAGGCCAATAGAAATGTCTTTGAAGATAGTCGTGAGTACCAGTCACACCCCTGTGTCCTCCTAGTTTAGAGTCATGACACCAGACAAGTGCGGTTTTACGAAAAGCCGGAGTGGGTAGATAAAGTTTTCCTCCTACAAGGTAAAGACCGTTCCTGATTTCATAGGCCAGATCTTTAGAGTGTTTTTCAATTTCAAAACGACCTCCAGAATCCTCCTGTACCTGCTGAAGGAATTTAGAAATTATTCCGATGGTCCTGGACTGGGGAAACATCCGTTCAAGATTCGTCTCTGACTCTGACAGGTAATCACCCCGGCGGGAAAGAGAGTCGGCTACCACGTTATTTTTTCCCGGGATGTAAGTTATGCTGAATTCGAATTGTGCGAAGAAATGAGCCCATCGGGCCTGTCGAGTATTGTAACACTCGAACTGTTTGAGAACCTGTAAGTTCTTATGATCAGTCCTTATGGTGAACGGGAACCTTCCTCCTTGAAGTAGATGACGCCATTCTACACAGGCCGCTTTCATGGCTAGAAGTTCTCGCTCAATAACCGAGTAGTTCTTTTGGCTGGAGGTTAGGGTCTTCGAGAAATAAGCCACCGGATGATCTGTACCCTGGATTTCTTGAAGAAGTACAGCCCCTATTGCGGCTGAAGAAGCGTCCGTCTCTAGAATGAAGGGTAGATGTTGGTTTGGTTGTTGTAAAATGGGTGCTGAACAGAAGGCTTCTTTAAGAGTACCAAAGCTGTCTTCTGCCTCCGTTGTCCATTTAAATGGAGTTGCAGATTTCTTTAAGAGCGAGGTGATAGGTAATATCTTTTGAGAGAAATTTGGGATGAATCTTCGGTAGAAGTTTGCTAACCCCAGGAATCTTTGTATCTCTTTGACTGAGGTGGGTGAGGGCCATTCAAGGATGGAAGACACCTTATTAGGATCCATGGAGATTCCGTGGTCTGACAGAATGTATCCTAAATAAGGAATGGAGGAGGCTGAAAACACACATTTGGTGAGTTTAACCGACAACTGGTTTCTCTGTAGTCTTCTGAATACTTCCCTAACATGTTCCACATGGTCTTCAGGAGTACGAGAGTATATCAGTATGTCATCTAAATAAACCAATGTGGTTTGGCACAGGAGATCTGAGAATAGTCTGTCCATAAATCGTTGGAATACCGACGGGGCATTTACCAATCCGAACGGCATTACCTGCTATTCAAAAAGTCCGAAAGGAGTCCGGAATGCTGTCTTCCATTCATCTCCTTTCTGCACCCGGAGTAAGTGATACGCATTCCTCAGGTCGAGTTTGGTAAAGATGGTAGCACCCTGTACAGCTTGTAGGATATCGGTTATCAATGGCATAGGATACCGGTCCTTTATGGTAACCTTGTTTAGGCCGCGATAGTCTATACACGGCCTCAACTCTTTAGAATCCTTTTTTGAGATGAAGAACAGTGATGCCCCTGCAGGGGACTTGGAAGGCCTAATTAGCCCGTTCTCCATGTTGCTGTCCAGGTACTTTCGGAGGTATTGTTTTTCTTCTAATGATAGTGGAAACATCCTACCGAAGGGTACCAATGCACCTGGGGTGAGATCGATGCAACAGTCTTCAGGCCGGTGAAGAGGGAGCTCTACGGGTATCTTTTCAGTTGCCACTTCATTGAACTCCTTCAGGTAGTGGGGAAGACAGTGCACCGTTTTGACTTCGCAGCTATTAGTGGTCTTGACGGTCTCGAATCTTGGTTCTGGCAAACATTCCGATTTACATAGTGAGGACTGAAAGCTAAGTAGGTTTCTAGACCAATCAATACAGGGGTTGTGTCTGCGTAACCAACAGATACCCAGGATAAGAGGGAAGTGAGCAGCTCTGATGATATCGAATGTGATACTTTCGGTGTGTTGTTGGATGGATAAAGTAAGTGCTTTAGTGGTATGAGTGATCAAACCCGAGCTCAAAGGTTCGCCATCAACTCCTTCCACCTTTTGATCTTCATTCTTGGCTATCCTCTTGACTCCATGTCGTTCTGCCCAATGGGTATCCATGAAGTTTCCTGCTGCTCCACAGTCGAGTAGTGCTAAAGCGGTTACTTCTTTGGGGCCTACTCTGAGAGAAACTGTGAGCACCATCAACCGGGAGTCTTCAGATGTTTCTGTAGAGGATACAGAAAGTGGTGCGTAGGGACTAAAAGCAGCCCCTCGGTAATGCGTCCCAATGTTTACCGAGGGCGAGCGTTTCCCGATCTTCTGGGTGGTACTTCCGGACAATCTCTTAATAAATGTAATGAAGATCCACAGTACATACACAAGGAACCCTCCCTGCGCCGTTTCCTTTCTTCCGGTGTCAGTGGGGCTCTGGTGGTCCCAATCTGCATGGGTTCTTCTTTAGTTGTCCGTTGGAAGGGTACAGATGCTGGTGAAGGAGTCTCCACGGGAGGGGGTACGCTTAGCCTGATCTTCCTCTTTTCTTGACGCCTTTCCGTCATCCTGAAGTCAATTCGGAGGGTAGCTGTCAGAAGTTCGGCGAAAGACACCGGTCTCTCTATTCGGGCAAGTTCGTCCTTCAATTCCTCCCTTAAACCTCGCCGAAATATGGCATACTGAGCCTGTTCCTGCCAACCTGCCTCTGCAGCCACCTGTTTGAAAGTGGTGATGTATGTCAGTAAATCAGAATTCCCTTGACGGATGTCAAGGAGGTCCTCCGAGGCCAAGTATGTACTCTCTGTTCGCAAAAAGGTTTGTTGAATCAGGGCCTTAAAGGCATCGTAGTCCTGTAAAACCGGGTCTGACTGGTTTACTAGAGGGGTAGCCCAAGCCAGGGCATTTCCGATCATGTGGGTGATCATAAACCCCACCTTGGCGTGATCTGAGGCGAAGGTCAGAGGGCGAAAGGTAAAATGAAGATTGCATGCGTCCAGAAATTCTTTAACCTTCTTTGGGGATCCATCGAACTTCCCTGATACTAAGGGAAGTGGAGGTAAATCGGCTAAAGGTCTTTCTCTGTCCGTCATACGCTGTTGAAGGGTGGCGTTAGCAGTCTTAAGGTTCTGCATCTCTAGACTTAGACTTTGTACAGCGGCTACGAGTTCTTGTACCTGCTGTGGGGTGGCCATCTCTTTTGGGCGTTGCAAACTGTCACCGGGGTCGGTGATATCTTCGTCCGAAAGTGTAGCTTCTGAAATCTCCCCCTCCCCCGACTCCTCACCTTCTTCTTCCTTCCAAGAACCCTTCTTTTCTTTTCTTCGAGTAGACACCTTTTTTTTATGAAGATAGGGACGACCCCGGAAGGAAGCCACCGTGCTCCCCAAAGAAGGGAGACCAGGGGGCCCACCCCCGGGATCGACCAAGAGGGGAAAAAGCCTTAGGCACAAAAAACCCCTGTAGAATCGTTGGGTGTCTTGTAAACGTGGAACCAGGAGTACTCTAGGTAAGATCTGGTAGAAGTGACTGAAGACAACACGTGGAGTGAAGATTCAGAAACACAGGCAGTCCATTAAGAGGTCCGAGGAACTGGTACACAGGCCAAGTAAGGAAGTACTGATGCAGCAAGCAAAGGCAGTCCAGGGGAACAGGCCGGAGTCTGGTACACGGGAGGTCACAGAAGCAGTACTGAAGGTAGGTGAAGGAAGAGCGGGAAGAATAACAGACAGGAAAAGGAAAAATGCGGTAAGTGAAGATGGGAAGGTGGGAGGGGAAGCAAGATGGAAGGAGGGCAAAGGAGAATAATTGCGAACCAGGAGAGAAAGGGAAAGGCAGACAGATCCAGCGGAATGAATGACAGACAGGTTCAAACAGGGTACGAGGACCCGACCAGCAGCAAGCGAGAGAGCAGCACGAAAGCCACAGGCAGCAAGCAACTCAGCCTACGGACGAAACCGGAAGCGTTGCAACGCGTCCGTGACCCGGAAGTGGCTGGTTAAAACACCGGGCCGCGGAGCGTCTAGCCAATCAGAATCAGAAAAAGAAAACCAGGAAACAGGGGGCGTGGCCGAAGCGAACGAAGCTAGGTTCCGCGTCGCCAGCGGCTCCATAGACGCCAAGAACTCGGCGGTATGACACACTGATACTAGTACTAGTCAGTCAACATGTTTATTTAGATCAAGATAATCCATCAAACACATACAAAATACAATACATGATGGCATAGAATTTTCCAAAAATGGAATAACAGATCAAAACACCGCTCTCTATAAAAGTGGATAAAATCACATGACATACAAAAAAGACATATATACTAATACAAAATGAGGTCCAATAGGGTGCATACTTTTAAATTCATCTCGTTTAACAACAGGGAATAATTAATAAAAAGGGAGAAAGAAACCCACAGAATACTCCAAATGCATTTGGGGCAATACTCCTTCAAATTATTCAAAATGTGGCCCGTGTTTCAGTGCAGTTGTATAAGCAGTCCCTTTCTTTAGTACCTGGCTCGTTTCAGAAATACTAGTAGTGCCCATGCTGTCAAATTAAATAGAGCTGGATCGCCTCCACCCAGCTGATCACTGCATGCCCTCTACCTGAATTGTTTGCAAACTCCATGAGATCTCTTTTCCTCTTAAACACTTCTCACATACTGCTTTTATAGGATCTCATTTGGCTTTTAGTCAACAGGTTCGCTGGGTGTGAGAGTGCCCGAATATTTCCACTAGACTGTGCTCCATCAAAGTAGGAGAGCCATGACATTTTCCTCCAGTTGTCCCTAACCATTCGGGACTTAATAGTAAAGTGGCATACGGATGCATACTCATTTGCCCAAAGCCTAATCCAAAATGTTATAGGAGCTAAGGCCCACTGGTCCTCACAATATTCCACATCCAGTTCCCTATGAATAGAGAAACAGGGAGCCGATCCCAGAAGTCCCAATAGCGGGAAATGTATTCTCTTTCAACTGGTTCTTGGGGGCTTGGTCATGATTGCCATCATGGCTGGCAGATGGAATGAAAGTATTACTAGGGGCAATGATACTAGTATTAGTGAGACTATTTGTGATAAAGATCTGCATCACCCAATGCCGTAAGACGACAGAGAAATTGATAGGAATGAAAGTGATGATGGATGTGAATGTGGGAGGAGAAAAGCACAAGTTAGTGAAAAAAAAGAGATAACCTGAGAATGGGAATAAGGGAATGTCCACTGTTCCCGACTGAGACGGTGATGTTTGACAATCCATTCGACAAGACTTATGGGGGGAATGGGTATGGTGCAACCCAGAATGAGAATGCAGTTATATGACCTGGAATTTTGACGATCATGCAAACTACTATGGACACCTCGGAGGACTGACCAAAATATGGCTACCAAGAATGAAGGTGATGAGGTCGACTAGAGGGGGGACTGAAGAGAGGGTCCCAGGAATGCCCCTCCTTACCCCCATGAACATGACGGGATGAAGAGTCAAGCACACTCAAAGCTGCTCATCATTCTTTTGGGCAAAGCCCAAATGCAGCACAGCCTGACTCATATGCAGAGAGGTATCCCGTCAGACAGCCATTCCAACCATACCCAGTGCATATCATTCCAGCTCCAGAGAACCCGACGGAGATTGTGGACCCGAATATTATAATGGACTCTATCGATAAAGTGCTGAGAAGCCACTGTGCTGACATCATTAGTGACACCACGACATAGTAGCATTAGCCATGAAGAACCCTCGCAGCCATGCACAGCTTACACAAACACGCACTAGCATACACAAAGCTGTAGATAGAGGAATGATACATATACATACTGTCAAAGCTTTTATTATTTTTCTCATTAGCCAAATGCAGTAATGCAGAAATGCAGTAATGCAGTAATGCAGTAATGCAGACACACAAGGCAACAAGAGATCCTGAGCAAGCTTGCAGACACTTATGGCAATTAACCCTATGGACTACAGGAGTATATATGGAGCCTGCTAGGACCACATATGAATAATCTATAGAAAACATAGCACAGCACAAGCATGTAGAAATCATACTATAATTCTGAAGGAAAATTACAGAAGGGCCCCAAGCCACAAAACACTAGACAAGAGAAGCAGACTCAGGCTGCACGAAGCACAGACCGAGCGCACAGGCAAGGTCAGTGATAAACAGTTACATTCCAAGCTCCAGATGACAAAGGGACCAGCTGCAGGAAAATGGAATACATCCTCATAAATTCAGACCCAGGAACACTATTTTGTGGTCCACAACCACGTGTTGCAGCCGAACTAAACAATGGGCATTCACCCGTGGTGGGAAGACGAGCCGTTGTGACCAACCCAGATTAGAAAAGTGAAACAAGTGTTGCAATGGCGAGCGCACTCTCATAGGCAAAGGTGGTCTACTACCAGATTCAATTCAGACACATAGTCATTTCACATCACCTTGAAGTGGTGCACAGAGAGCCGAGAACTGAACTGGGTCCCAGGCCTGGGGAGAACAGATCCAGTCAATCATGAGACAGAAATCCAGGGGTGGATGGCAAGGAGCAAGGGCCAATGGAAGTCTAGTACTCTGCAACAATGTAATAGATAGTTTCCTGGGGACAGGGCAGGTCAGCCACCTGACATGTGAGGGCCAGTAGAATAACCTCTACAGGGGATAGCTATATGTGTTTCTACTCTCAGCACCCAATCAGTAGTGGGGATAGGTTTTTAGGGAAGGGCCCAGGTGATGACGACATAGGGCATCAAAACTGGGAAATGCACCTTAGTAAATTGAGATGTACTGGAGAATCTTGTTTGTTTTGTATGATTCCTGTTTGTTTTTTTCAATAAACCACATTTCTAACTTGTGGTTTATTGCCCTTTGATGAGTACTCCATACATTCTGGGGAAAGGGTTGTTGGGCCCTTGGGAATCGGACAAATCCCCAGATGACCTCTGGGATACCTGGTATTTATCCCAACACTAACCCACGCATTTACTGCTGTTTGCATTTTTAGGCATTTTTAGGCACCATGGTGCAAAGTTTTAAAGGAGAGTGTGTTAAGGGGTGCAGGTGTGCAATAGAATGAGAAGGGGAACAGAGCAAGGGAGGAAGCCATTGATAGAGGGTGCCAATGATGATTAACAGGAAATATATGCTCGAAAGGGTGACAGTGAGAGGGTAAGAAATAAAGCAAGAGCTTGAGAGGAAGGATGAGAGGGGTTGGGGCACGAGTATGGTGGGTGGATGGGGGACTGGAGGGGGTAGCGTGGCTGTGTGTGGGAATACAGGCTATAGCGTGGGTGGGGCTAGAGAGAGGGGAATAGGGTGTGTTTTGGGGGTAAAGAGAGAGGATAGGTTTGAGAAGAGAAAGGGGGCTATGATGGTGTACAGAGAGAGGATGGGTTGTGTGGGAATTAAGGCTGCAGGGTAGATGGGGCTTGAGAGAGAGGGGATGGGGTGCTTGGCAGAAGAGAGAGTGGGGTTAGTGTGGGGTTGAAGAGGGTGGGAGTAGGTTAGAATGAGAGAGTATGGGTATTTATTTTGACAGCCAAAATAATCTTTGTCTGTATTTTCTCCAAGCTGTGGGCTGCTGGAAATGCATGGGAAGCTTGCACGCGAGCTGACTCACCCCTCGACTGGGTTTGCTGGAGGCCTTAAGGCTCAATCAGCGCTAAGGGGCTGGGTGGAGGGCAGGAGGGGGAGGGAACCAGGAAGCGGCTGAGTTTGGGAGCGGTGTGGGCTCAATGGAAAAAAGGCAAAGTAATGCCAAATCGGCAATCTTTAAAAAATAATTGCTTTTAAAAGCACTATGTGACCAGTGCTTGAGGGGGGCCATGGCCTGTGGGAAAAACCACTTACCAGATAGCTGTAGGCTGCTGGAAGTTAGGACATATCGTCGCTGAATTGTACATATGATATGATATGGCATTCATAACGCACCTATACACAAGTGTTTCAAGGCGCGACATAGAAAAATATTGCAATTACGTGAGATATTTGCCTTGTGCCGGCCCCATTTCCTGATGCCAGCCACCAACTGGTTTCATGTATTGACTAGTATCAGCCATCGGGACTGCTCAGGACACCATATGCCCCTATGTTCCGCTTATTGCCCTCAGTCGCCAATTCTTGACCCCCACCAACTGCATCACGCTGGCAAGAGCGTTGATTCTATCCAGACTCAACTACTGCAACGTACTCTTTCTGGACACCTCTAAAGCCAACCTAAATAAATTCCAGCTCATTCAAAACAAAGCCCTTCGCACGGCCCTTGGAATAAGAAAGTCTGACCACATTTCGAATATCACAAGAGACCACCACTGGCTCCCCATCAAAGCTAGAGTCACTTTCAAAACCCTGTGTTTCACATTCAAATGCCTCCACTCATGTGCCCCTATTTACCTCAACCATGCCATTACCAGAAAAGTATCAAAGAGACCCCTTAGATCCAACAGCCAAACACTCCTAACAATCCCTTGCTACAAGACCACCAAGGCAGGAGGCAGCAGCTTCCAATACCTAGTCCCCAAACATTGGAACTCTCTTCCCCTCCTCATCAAAAATGAGGAATCATTTATAGGATTCAAGAAATCCCTGAAAACGCGGCTATTCAACCAAGACTAACATTCCATGCCATGTCTCAGGGAAAAATGTCTGCTTCTATTTTTCACTGACGCCCTGTATATAGATCGATCATACATGCATTGTCTTAAATATTCTGTATTGCGCCCTAGTGGCAGTCCTAATAACTGTTTTTAACCAAGCTGTCTGTAACCTTGCCCTGATACCCTAGGGTCTGGGTGTGTAATAAATGCAATAAAATAAAATAAATAAATGATATTTCCTATTTTTTTTTAAACTCCCGTTATGAGTTCACGGGCACTGTGACTGTCCTAGGTGTCCGCACTCAAAATAGAGGTGCCCCTGTACAGAGGCAATGTCCAGACACGCGTCTTGTGATTCCCGACCGATGGTTGGCCACGGACGGCCGCGGACTTCATCATGTGGCCGCACAGTGTGGCGTGAAAGGGTGTCTGCAAACAGTGTTTGTGACCGCGGCCAGTTTAGAAGTGTTTTTCAGGCAAATCTAGGGTGTTTCAAGCAGAAACGTTACCCTTCCACTGCTCCCAGACCCATTCTTGGTTGATCTGGCAATATTTTACAACTTTTCAAGGCCTATTTTTGACTTGGTAGTCTGTCTGCGGACGGTTTCTCAGAAGGGACCCACCCATTACTTTTCCTCATTCTCAATCTGGCTATCCAGGAGAGAGAGCACCTGCTTCACTGCTGTGCAGATTTGTTTTGCAGAAGTTGTTGTCGGAGACCATGGCATCTCTGTCACAAACTTTACCCCTGGCCTTGGAACTCAGGGCCTCTGGCCCTCGCCCCAGTATTCCTGCAAGGCTCCAAGGGCCCAGCCATGCCCCTCTCAGCTGTCCTGGAGCCAGGCTCATATGGCACATGGAGTTTCTATTGGGGAAAGGACCAACATGGCTGCCCCCACAAGGATCGACGTGGAACTGCATCATGCACTCTAGCATCCAGGGCGTGGTCCGCCCTGGAGGCACTTGGGACACCTGCTGGCTATTTAAGCCATGCCCAAGCTGAGGCACGCGCTTCGCGTTGTTCTGCACTTGCAGCGTGACATTCACCACGACCAACTCGCAGCATGCTTGGCCTGCATCATCTGGAAAAAGAACACCGTTATTCTTCCTTACCTGTTCCACATCCAGCATCTTGCTCTCTCTGGAATCTTCTCTAGACCTCGTCTTCCTCCGCAAGCTACATTCTAGAAAGGAGAGACCAGAAGGGAAATAATTAGTGAGCATTCGTCTTCCGACATCATCATCTCCAGACTTCGCTACTTACCGCAGCCCTCCTGGAAGTTCGACTGCTGCCCAGGCATCCTCCATCCTACGCTCCACTTCCATCTGGCTGCATACCTTCCAGGACTTCTCGGCAACCTGTAAGGAAGGACAGCACAGGTTAGCCTTATTCAAAGACGCTCATAGCACCATGCTTGGCACATTCTCTTACCTTCTCGAGCACTGCCCTCGCCATCAGCTCGACATCGCCATCACCCTTCTGCATCAACGAGAGAAGGGGAAGGTCAACAGGGCAATAACTATTGCGGACACTCATTCTTCAAAGACTCAAGACTTACTTCAAGAAGGGAGTCGCAGCCGGCCAGGACTCCCGGGCCCACGCCAGTGAAGCAACTCAGCGAAAGGTGCCCACCGCGACGCACCCCTGCACAGAATGACAGGACAGAGAGTGCACCTTAACGAAATACTAGGTGAGAGAGGCTCTGAGGGGGTCACAAAGGGAACACTTGGGAGGCGGGCCCCGGAGGAGGTGATTGTAGCTAAAACCGAACTCCTGTCTTCCAGGATAAGCCCACGGTTGCGTGAGTCCCCGGGGAAGGTGAACCAGCTCCAGAAGCACTCCGGACCAGTCAGGTGGCGTCCCTGTGGATACAAGGTGAGCGTTACAATCTCTTATGGCCATTGCTTCTTCCCAGCCCCGCCCACCACTACCACCATCATCATCATCTGGAGGGCCTGGAGAGGGGATCAGGTGAGGTGATACAGAAGAGGAGGGTGAAATGGCAGAAGTCCCTGTCACCAGTACTCTGAGTGAGTCCTGGGTGTGGCAATTTTTCATGACCGTTAGAAATATGCCAAAGGCTAGTACAAGCAAGGTTCGATGCTCTGAGTGTACTCAGTCGCAGGGAACCTGGCTTGTATTCCTACGGGACTACTTCCATGAAGTGCCACACCAAAACGACCTACCCGACTGCTCTGTGAAAGGCGATACCTTTCTCAGGTAAGAGCAGGTTGGCTTCCTCCACCCTATCATCGTCATCTGCTCCTGTTACCACAAAGGATACTCATTTTGGGCAGAGCATCCCAGCAGTGGCTTTATAGGCCATACAGAATGCTGTTGACCCTTTACTTTCAAGGGTCACAGTACTATGTATGAACTGTGAAGCACCGATCTGTAGGGGGGAGCAGTTTCGGAGTGCTTTTGAGGCTGCGGTCAAGGAGCATGAGAAACACTGCCACCTACCTGATTAAGGCCCGCCCAACATCTTACTCTCTCCACCTGCCCCTTTGTCCCTGTGGCTGGTGCCTCTTTCCTCCCTTTTCTCCCCTACCTTGCCTCTCCTGAAAATAAAACCTCAAAGAATTACAAAACCAAAAAAACACAAAAAAGGTTCCTTTATAAAAGTGTAGAGGTGGAGCCAAGTAACCCCACTCAAAGCTCTGCCCCCATGCAGCCTATATGTTGGGAGCCAGAGTGTGAGACACATACAGTGCCAGTGAAAATACCTATACCAAAAAGAATCCTGTAAGTAAGGTACCCATTAGGGAAACCATGTATGCACTCATGACAATATGATGGTCATTTGAATGAAATCCCAGAGGAAGTGTGAAAATGAGCAAGAGAGAAGATTGGTGATGTCATGCGAAGCAGAGCTGATGCATCCAGAAAAGAGGCTGAAGACCATAAACGGATCTAACGAGGAGGTGTTAAAGATGAGCAACATTTCAGGCTCGAGATGGAGATGCTCATGCTACAGAAACGATGAAGAAAATGCCAAGTCATTTTACAATTGTACAGATGCAGTAACAGAAGCAGACAACGTACTCTTAAAGGCTGGCTATGTGGTGAATAGATTGCAGTGATGCACCAACATATATGCATAGGAATGTATGAAATATGGATGTTCCACAATGCACTTTAGCAGAGCTTGGACCCAGTGAATAGAAAGGCTTTTTCAGTGTGGCAGAGTTTGAAAATGACTTAATGACGGGGGTAAATTCAAGAAAGGCTTGGCTGGCCCAGCACCAGGAAGTCAATGCCACTGTGAGCTTGAATGTTCATGCAGTAGCTACAAAACCTATGAAAAGAACAAACTCCCATCCAAGGTGAGGTGCAAGAATAGTGAAGACATCAGAGGTTCATCATTTAATAGTATCTCAAATAGAGAAAAGCTCTGAAACATGGTCTCTAGTCACATGGTCGTATGAAAATAGATACTGAGTTGAGCTACATCGAAACCAAGAGACAAAGTATGCCTATACTCCCTTTTATTCTCAGGCATGAAGGACAATTTCCAAGGCCATGTACTAAGGCTAATTGACTGGCAGATGGCAAGAGTGATGATAGATGACAGGCTAATTAGGTGGAAATCTCTGGTCATGACCAGCCCACCAGCACCCGGGTGCCATCCCGTGAGCTGCTAGTGGGTGTGGAATATTACAGAGGGGTACAAGGGTGCCAACCAATTATAGATGGCCAAGTAATAGAGACCCCTATAGTTTGTCTAACCAATAGGACATTGGCTCTCATTATGAGGTTGAAGGTAGCCTTGCCGGTAAAACCGGCAAGGCTACCTTTAAACCAGCAAGAAAATCCGGCACCCATGAATGGACAATTACCGGGGTATCCTGGCCCCGCCGGAACCGGTAATTGCCCTTTCGCGGGTGTCAGTGGCGGTAGATCCCCATTCCCATTGAGCCCATGGGGATGCCTGTAGCACTGGCACGGTTCATTACTGTGCCGGTGCTACAGGCTTGCTGTGCTTGCGGGTGCCTTTCATTCCACCAGGTCAGACCTGGCAGAATGATAGGAACCCACAAGCACAAGTTGGAGTTTGCCGGTCCGGAATATAACGGTAACGGTAAGCTTACTGGTACCATTGTATCTGGACCGGCAACCTCGTAATGAGGCCCATTGTGTACTTGATGACGTTCATAGTGACTTGCACTAGAGGAGGGCTTAGTTGCTCACTTTATGTTAAACACCCAATCACTTTCCTGGACAAGTATGGAACGTATACCTAGATGTTCCTTTTAAGCCTATCACTTTCCCAAGTAGGTTTTTGTAGTTTGCCACATAGATTGACGCTAATGATATTGAGTTTTTACTATATAAGCTATGTTTTTTATAAAAGTCGCCAAGCAGATGTTTGTTGATGTTCGTTATACTCCCTGTTTTAGACAATTGATATTAAAACAGACGTACTTTGCCAACTTCCTGAGTCTGATTATTGATGTTTGAGTACATTCTGCATCCCCATCTATCTCAAAGTATTCCTACTATGTCTTAAAGGGTCTAGTACTGGGTACTCGGGTTCACGTGGTAGCAGAGGATGGTTAAATATCCATCAATCAAGTAGGATTTTAAGGGTCTCGAAATATTGAGTGTCCTCTGCCAGTTAGCTGGCAGAACGTGAAGCTCCCGGTAGATAGCGGCCATTAGTAAAAACGTGCAAGTCACTGAAGACAAGTGGGACTGGTCCCTCGTTTCACAGATTCCCCTCCCAATTTTTACAGGCAGCTGAGCGGACCGAAGCATGAAGCGGCTGGTTGAGGAGGAGGCGATCTTGAAGGTCAGAAGCTGAAAACCTAAATGATGAGTAGACTGAGAGAGAGGGTAAATAATGAATAAGCACTGAGTGGGGAAAGTGAAAATCGGATAACGGGGAACGTGTAATGGAGGGTTGTTTGGGGTATTTTTGCTTTAAGGACGAAGAGCATCATAGTTAAGGTATACGATGAAGAGCGATCCATATGATAAGCCAGTATCCTACGTCAAGGACATTTAGAAGGAGTTGTTTTAAAGTCCAAGTGGACATACCTAAAGAGAACAACTCACACTGCAATCAGAGTCATTATTAGAGGTGGGAGTAGTGTCATGGTCATGAAGTCAGGGGCACAAGCATGCAGGGGTCACATGCACAGGAGACCTGGGTGGACACTGTCGGCGCCAGGCTCATGAACAAAAGTAAACAAGAACATCCATTTAACACTAAAAAGCTTTTATTATGGAAGCACTTCAGATGCTTTAACCTTGAACATTCCATCCAGTAAGCAGGAAGCATTAACCTTGAACATTCCATCCATTAAGCAGCCTCAAGTGTATTCTTGCGTGTGGCTGCTAATGGATTGCCTTTGCACGTGCTCACTCTCTAGGAGTGGCAGGGTGTGGCTGGTAAGACGGCCCTAATGGGCGTGCCCACGATTTCAGTTATATAAGCCGCCCCGATCCTCACGACAGACACTTTGCGTTATTCTGCACTTGCAAGCAGCGTAACGCTCACTGTCGCCTGAGGTCATACTTACCGTTGAAGATCCTACTTCCGGGACATCCTGCTTCCTGCCAGCATACTTACCAACTGGGGGAAGCTGTTCTTACCTGTACATCTCTTCGGCGAACCAAGTATTCATCTTTACACTTTCCGGAATGCCGAAATCTTCATCTTGGCATCGCAGCACGACACGCTCCATCGGCGACAGCAGCGCCTGCAAGGAAAAACAGAAGTCAAGGTTAGACATTGAAAAAATAGTCAGTTTAAGGTTGCGCTTCGGCATACTTTGCGCTTTTCCTTAAACCATCTCTTACCTGCTGTCGAACATTGCGGTAGCATCCATCTTCCATCCGGCTGCGTCTCACGTCTCACAGCTGAATTGAGGCCGCATTTCCAACTAAGGGAAGAAAACAGAAGAGAGACATTATTGCAGGCATAAATAGGAACGACACATAAAGACATTAAACAGAACTAACAGCATCACAAGAGCTCAAGAAAGACTTACCAATCATAAGGAGAAGCATAGTCGCAGCTGGACTGGACTAATCCTTATCAGGGATCAGTGAAGTAACTAGATCCCATTCGACGCGCCCCTGCCAGAAGTAGCAGGACGGAGAGCTTATCTTTCATAATTCACAGGTGAACTTTATGGGCGGCATATGCTCACAGAAATTGTACTTTGGGGTCAAGGGTTCGAGAGGTACAACAATCACAGATTGGTGCACTCACACACTCTTATCTCCAGGCAGGAGCAGTATCACCACGTACCACCAATCACAGATTTTCTAATCAGGGTGAGGCCTGAAGGGGGTGATTCAAGTTCAAGGAGGGCCTCAACCATGCCCCAACGCCTCCGCAGAGACCAGGTGAGCGTAACAAGTAGTCACGAGGAGCGTTTCACGGAAGTGTATGTGATCCGACCAGTCTATCAGTTTGTCTCTCTGTCTGTATATTGTATGTGTTTTATATGGTAAAGAAATTATGAAATATTGGAAAACAAAAAGTAATAGCTTGTGCTAAAAAAGCTGAAATCTGATTATTCATTTATTTAGTTGATTGATGGTGTTCATTGAATAGGTAGATCAAAGTAAAGTGAAACATAGAGGTTTGGAGCTGCGACGATTGGTGCACGCACATATTGTATTATTTTTCAGAAAAGTATTTATCTGTGTAAAACAATGGTAAGTATTGACAGTCGATTGTGACTAGTCATGATGGAGGATATTACTCCGCTTATACACTTGTGTAAACAGCTGTCAAAACATGCACCCAAGCTTAAACAGTAAAGTGCAGACTAGATTAAGGGCACGGCAGATAAAATGTTCATGCCATGGCCACAAGGGAATCACTGTCCAAAGTAGTTTTGCAACACATGACGACATACTTGCACGCAGCATAAACGGGAAAGAAGCTAGAAAAGAGGTTAGCTAGCTTAGAGCTTTGTAAGATGTACCAGGAGGAAAGGGAAGACCCACCACCTGAAGACTAGATGCTTAACCAGTTTAAAGAGGGGTGTGTTGAGCCTTCTGCTCCCCCTACCGCACCTGAAGTAAATGGCGATAGTGTGAAAGATGAAGGATTATATCCTTTAAGAGAACCTAAGGCAGCGACAGGGTACAGTAATCCGACATATGAGCCGCCTGCATGTAGCAGCGACGAGAGTCCAGAAAAGACTCTAGAAAGGGATGTGATTTCTAAAGTCCCACGGGAGAAAGAGAGAAGTGAACGACCATGTATGTCACTAGATATAAAGAGAGAAATAAAACGATGGAAAGGAGAGAAAGTCAAAGTTGACTAGGTAGCCATCAAACAGAACAAATGGATGGGAAGTCAGTTATTGCCCAAACCTGATGGAAAGAGCGTTGAGGAAGTAAGGCAAAAATAAGATCAGGACGAGCAAGATAGAAAAGACAGAGAACGAGAGAAACGATTGAAAGAAAACAAGGCTAAAAGAAAGACTAGACAAAGATGGGAACAACTGTTTCAAGATGAACAGTTGAGAAAGGAGGAGAGAGCAGAGGAGCAAAGAAACTATGACAACAGACAAAAAGCAATCGAAGAACGAGACGGGTTAGAAAAGAGAAGAGAAGAAGAGGAAGAACAGAAATTAAGAGCTAAAAGAAATCAAAGACACAGAGATGAAGAAGTCCATAGAGCAAATGAGAGAAGAGAAGTGAAAAGACAGGAAGAGGAAAGGGTTAGGGTGGAAGCAAAGACACAAAGAGAGTTTGATAAGGAAATGGAACGAAAGAGAAGGCAAAGGGCATGAGACATTGATCCCATGGAGAAAGAGTTAATGGAACGTAATCCAGTAGTGGCATGGGAGGACATAGAGGAGTTTTTCCAGATACAAGAACCAATGGCAGGACCCTCTAGAGTAGAACTAGAAGATAATTTTGATATAGAAGCTATTGGAGACAGAATTGAGCAGGCTTATCAAGAGCTGAGGACGAAAAGTGAATAAAAAAGAAGGGAAAAACGATTGATTTGAAGGTGCACAGTCGCAAGGCAAAGAAGGGGGTTTGTTCAGCCTCGAGCATAGAGATTTGTCTTTGGACAAACTAACGTTAAACAGAGACGAGAAAGAGGGAAAACACACTAGTTGGGGACAAGATATGTCAGAGGAAGATAGAGAAACCATCCGTGGGGAGGAGAGAGCTAGTGCATGTGGTCCCGAAGGATGTTCTCAGATAGATAAAAAAGTGAGATAGTCGGATCTGGACCCACCTAAATCGAGAATGCCAGAGCCCCTAGTGCGGAAAGATTGGCCTAAAAAGTGACCTCTTAGTGAGGGGGTGACTAGCCACCCTATGTGAACAGGCTAAGGTCATTACTAGGACGAGGACGGTGTGGAACCATTGACGATGGGAGACAAGTGCGTTTTTGGGATTTCGCAGTTCCCCTTGTTAGAAAAAGGTGGGGCCAGACCACAATAAATACTGTGGCCCCAGATGGATAAGGATAATTTCAGCATCTGAAGTTAAACTCCAGAGTTTAACTTCAGATGCTGGAAAATGGATTTATGAATTAGAGAAAAAGACAGGAGGAAATCTGCTCGCCATAGGGGACATTAACAGAAGAGTAAGCACTAGTGGGCACAAATTAAATATTTTGTTAGCATGGTCTAAATGCAGCCAGCAGCACTGGTGCAGCATAAAGGAGAGGTGCTGAGGAATATGTACGCTGTCGAGACAATGAGCTGCTGCATTCTGAGCAGTCTGATGGCATTTTATCAAGTAAGCAAGCCATCCGATGAGGATTGAGTTGACCAAAGCCAGCCTTCTAGAAATGGTGGTGTTGCTGTGGGTGGAAGGGCTGATGGGGCTGTAGCCCTGTATCTTTTTCTTGTAGCACCAGATAGACACTCAAGGGCTACAACCAAAAGGCTAGCTAGCCCGAGTCATGACAGTCCCAACACTAGCGTAACTCTGAATCTTTTGGCTGTAGCCACGGATAGAAGCTCCGGAGCTACAACCAAAAGGCTAGCTAGCCCCAAGTCCCAACAGTCCCGACATTAGCATAGCCCTGGATCTTTTCCAGTGCTGACAACACCCCTGACTGGTACCACAAAGACACACGGTGGGTAGGAAGAGAAATGATTATGAAGAAGTCTATCTAACCTGAAAATAATTGGAGCTAAACTTGGCACTAACTTGATGAACTAAAGGGAGGGCTTGATCACCTGTTAGTGAAAGGGTATTGACACAGAGGCAGGCAAGGGTAAAGAACTCCTAGCCAGCGGTCAGAATGGAGAGCCCCATCAGTCTGTAGTGTCACCAACCCAGCCTGGGCACGAGGACCTTTACTTTGTCACAATTAACCTTCGGCTTCAGCCAGTAGTAACCCATCCACTCCTCGTTGGCAGCATGCAACTATAAAAGTTAGAAGTTGCTGACTCCTTGTACCTTTAGTAGTTGAATGTCATTGGTATAGGCTTACAATCCAAGGCCACACCATTGGATGAGCTTGCTAGCATTCAAATATAAATGTTAAATGAAATATACCCTAGGAAACTACACCTGTGGGCCTGAGGGTCCAAAACAAATGAAGCAATTGTGTCAATCTGGGGTCCCTGCCATTTCACAAAAATGTCATGGGTAGCAAATTGACATAACTCATTCATGACCTTAGTGCTCACTGCATCACAGGAAGTGCTGTCAAATGGGCTTTCACCTTGAGGATATCCTATAAAGCGCAAACCCATATCAATGTAAACCATATAAGATGTAGATAACTGGCAGGAAATTCAGAGTAATGCAATAATTTCTAAATTAAACAATGGGAGGCAGACAAATGTTTGATGATTATATCAAAATGCCTCACTATCCCTACTCTGATGAGGATTTCCCTACGTAACAATTACTAAAGAGAAACACTCTAACACAGAATGTCTGGCCCTCAAACTAAACATCAAACACAAAAGAAAACATAAGGCAATTCAATCAACATCAAGAAGGATATTCACAGTTTCTTGATAACCTTTTAGCAACCTGGGTGAACTCCCTTCTGTAGGATTCAAGGTGTATTCAGTTTCAATGTTCATCAAGTAAATCCACATAAGTAGCAAAGTCTTGATTCAGTTCTTGAAGTCTCAATATCAAGGTAAAGATCTGTCAACCACAGTTCCAACAACAATAAATGTTCTTCTTCTTGGTGAAATAAAGACTTTGCACTTCCTCGGAAAAGCATCAATTTTATTCCCAGCCACAATGCTCTTTCACCATTTTCAGTTCTCCAAGAAGACCTGACACAGTTCAAGGAGAAATGCAACTTCTAGAATGTTAGTGAAACACAAGTCTTGTTTAACAGTAATTATTTGTCTATTCAGATTAGAATTCATAATAGGTATATTTGTCAGGATGACTTCCACGGTGCTGCTGCTTCCACTTCAACAGCTGCACTTGTACTAGTGTTTACCATGAGTACATTCTCGCTTGCCTCATAGCATTCCAGTCATGAATCTAATGACAACCAGATATGCCACCATAGCTTCAGTACTTTGCATTTCAAGACAGGTGTTGACAATATTCACTTTAAGGCACTGCAACTCTGTAAGTGACTTCAATCCAGCAATCCAACTAAGTCAATGCCTAGTCTGGGATGCCCAATGGAAGCCCTTATTCATATATTTTTATGTCAAATTCTTTGAATCTGGATGATAAACCCTTATATAACGCCCCTCTCTTTGAATCCCCCTGACCTCATTGAGCCAAGAAGTAAGTTTGTTTTGCAAATTAAAAGATTTATTTGAGGAATAAAACAATATATATATATATCACACTTTTACGAATAAAATAATATTTGATAGCACACTTATGAATATAATAGTGATCAACAATGGATAATAACACAAAAGCACAATTCTTTAATCACTTAGGAGTTGGTATAGAAAGAATAAGGTAGCAGAGAATACTTTGTATGGTTTCAAGGAAATGCAAGATGGGAAAGAATGCAACACAGAAATAAACTTTATATGAATTCAATCAGAAGAGAATATAATCACTTTTTCCCCTTTGACTACTCACTCCCCCCCTATGCAATATGGAGAGATGGAAAAGAGGGCACACGGGTTTCCAGAATACAATCAAATGCAGTTCAGTTCCAGTTCCCCCCAGCAAGCTTAGAGAAAACCGGTATGATTTTAAACAGGCAAAATACTTTTAAATGTGATTGCAATGAAGTGAAAAATATGCTAAAAATGATTTTTATTCGCTAAAGGAGATTCAGGGTAGATGATAGTTACTTTAGATTGGTACAGGTCAACACTAGCAATGATTCATGAATGATTGTCAGATTGAAAACGAAATTCAGCAGTTGCAAGCAAAAGACAGCAATTTTGACAGTGGTGAAACGGAGCTAATTTTTCAATTCGCTGCACTTTTTCTGCGTGCGTATATCGCGATTACGGAAAAACTATTGTCATGATCCCTGCTTCCAAGGGGTCAGGACTTGCCCCACGACCTTGGAAGCAGGCCCATAACTCTGATCCCAGGAACCAGCCAGTCCCTATTGGGACCTTTTGGACCTTGTCCTGGCGCCAGTGGCGCCAGGCTCATGAAGGTGACTGGTCCCGGCACAGGAAGCGCCGGGCTCATATTAGATAAGAGTGCTTGGTGGACCTACCTGTAGCAGACCATGCTGCTTACTTACCAGCTAGCTGGTCTCCTGATCCTTCTCTGCCTGGGACTACTTTTTCTGCCTGGGTGGAGCAGGAGCCACTCCCTGGAAGCAGAACACAGGAACTCTTCTAGAAATCTGGAACTCTTTTTCTTACCTGGGTGAGGCCGTGGAAGAAGACGCCTAAGCATTACAGAAGGCTATTTAAACCACATCCGATTGGTTTCACGTGCTTCGCGTTATTCTGCATCTGCAGCAGGACGCTCACCGTGTCAGCTCCAGGAAACCTCCAGCTCCAGATCCTGTGAACACGAAATCACCTGCTGGGATCCAACCTTCAGTCTTCTTCAGTCTTCAGCAACACCTGCAAAACAAAGGCACAGGTTAGGCTAAAGCAAAGGCAGCGCATCTACTTACCTAATCCAACGGCAGCATCCAAGGCGCCTTTTTCAGCCTTTCTCTTCCGGCATCCGACATCTGCAAAGAGAAAGAACATCGGTCAGTAATATTTAACTACAAAGTCTGCTTACCTGTGTTACGCCCGTTCCAACTCAGCTTGCGCTGCATTCCGGCACCTGCAAGACAAGATACATCGGTTAGTAACGCTTAGTTACAAGACTGCTTACCTGTGTTACGTTCACTTCCAATCTGTTCGCGCTGCACCTCGGCACCTGCAAAGACAAAAGAGCCATTACGGTGCATTCTACAGCGCTAGTGCAGTCTTTCTACTTACGTGCCATTAGAAGGATAATCTTCACCGCCACAGCATCTGAAAAGGAAAAGACATAGACTTTAAAGACTTATGAAAGAGAAGAGAACAATCTAAAAGGAACTTAAATACTTACAAGGCACGCTTGTGCAATAACGGCGTCTTCGCTCTCAGCTAACCCTCTGCTATCAAGAGGCAGAGCTCGCATCCAGTGAAGCAACTGGACCCAGCGCCCCTGCACAAGACGCAGGATGGAGAGCCCGGCATTTACCTATCTAAGGTAAGCGCAATTATCAACCGAGTTCCACGGGGAAAGAAAGGGCGAGAGGGGCTAGGAACTTTCCCAACCTTCCAATCACTAATACCTTGGTTTACCCTTGCAGACACCTCACTCTTCAGCTTAAACTTTCGGTGAGAAGGTGGCCCTGTCCGGGAGCAAAACAAACCCTGCGCCTAACACTGAAGACGGTATCCCCACCAGATGAAGGCCTGCGCCTCCGAGGGAACCAGGTGAGCGTTACAACTATAAAGAGTTGGAATGTCGTTTTAGGTTTGTTGGAAAGCTGAGGATCTTAGCTTTAAAATGAAAGTTAAATCTCGCTTCGGTTCAAAAGATACAGATGTTTTTGTGGAGGTAGACTTTCAGAAATAAAGTCAAGATTTCAGAATGACAGATGCGCGTTTTACAGATTTGAAATCAACAAAATGGACACACGATTCTATTAATACAGTTCTGGACAGGTTGAAATGGTTTAAATAATATTCTTTTAAACTAAGAGATTGGTTCTGTACATTTCTAGGCTAGATACTCACTCCTAGTTTTGGACTGGAAGGGAAATGGGCCTCGTCACCGATCTGGTCAGGTTTGGACTTCACTCGCCACCGGACGGTCTCAGGCCCTCTAGGTTCTGCTCACAGCATGCTCTCTGGTCTGCTATCGGCACTGCACAGCGGTCTGGTCTGGGTCAGACGGGTTCTGGATACAGCTCTGCTTTCTGGGTCTGGATCTGGTTCTGGCACAGGGTTCAAGCCAGAAGCAAAACAGCTCGCCCGGCTGTTGAATAAAATAGTTTAGTTAGGTTGCTGGATTCTGAGGCCTGATGAGAAGAGTTCAGCTTGTGGATTAGGCCTCTGCTTCTCCAAGGTTCTAGAGTTTGGGTTCTAGAGTTTTGTCTCTGGATCTATCTGGAGTCTCCTGGATTCTTTGTCTGGATCTGGAGTCTTCTGGCAAAGCGCTTCGCAAGAAATCAGTTGAAGTGGAAAAGTGAGTGTGTCCTATCTGGCCTGAGCAGGGGGTGTGGAGGCTGACTTTCTATGCCCAACCCACTAATGATTTGATAGGTTAAATGATCTACTGTCCTCTGACTGGAGAAAGGAGTAGTGAGTCAAAATGAGTCAGAGTGATGCTATGTTTATGGCTTGGCTGAAGTCCCTCCCCTTCGCTTTTACTTAGAAAAACAATTTTTCATAACCAAACATGTTTCCAAGGTACACAAGTTTTTGAGAATACATGTACATATCACAGATTAATTAAGACAGGTCTCTGTTCAACCCTGCTCTTTCTAAGAGCTTGGGTTCAGAAATGATAACTTATTCGCGATTTTAGTGGGATTTGCAATATTGGTTTTGCATCAAATCTTACACAGAGGTACACACCCTCTCTGCGCATATTACTCTAAGTTTTCAATTTTCTAGTATACACACAGTGTCTACAATATTAATAAATATGGGCCTTGGCCTCAGAACATCCCACGGTGTCCAACTTAGTCTTGAACTGTGAGTGAAGATATCATTTTAAGAATCTCGAAATTGTACATTTCTATCAGCTGGTTACAATTAGTTATTAGTATTCTTATAAAACATATATTTGCCTTCACTTCAGTACACCCATTGGTTTGTCCCCGCCCCTAGAAGCTTGGCTTGACTCAGAGGTCACATGTCTTATTTTTCCTAGAGCAGTGTTGACAGTTACACCCAAAATCAGCATATTCTATTCAATTGAAAAATTATGTTGTCTTGTTTTTCCTGCCAGCAGAGCATCAGTCCAGGGTGCCACTCTCCATCTGATTAACAGGACCATGCGATTTCCTGCCTTCTGGTGTAGGGCCTGAGAAGAGTAGGTGTGAAGAGTTCTCATAGAAAAGCAAGCCTTTTGAAGTCTTAGCTAAATCAGATTGCCTTTTAGTCAATTTCAATAGAGTTCCTTGTGAAAAAATATATAACATTATGAACTGAAAATAAGTAACATATCTTTAATCAAGTATTTTTCCACATTAAATCAATGTGTGGCACTCTATATGGCACTTTGATAGACTTCTCTGCTTTGGCTTATTTAGCTTCTGCAAGACAGCTCTCCTGTCAGGATTAGGAATCGCCAGCACCTGTCAGTGGCGAACACCGGTATTGCACCCATTTTTGACAGCTGTCTTTAAATCAAATGTCTTTAAAAATGGAATTTAGCTTGGTAGCATAGGATTCTCGCTGATATTGTACTGATGTGGATTCTTGCAGTAAATTATGCCTTGTGACTCATTCACCCATGCATTCCCTACGCCGGCCACAAGTTCTTTTTCCCCGTTGTTATCAACATGGTAAGAGCATCCATCCACATAAACAGTGGGCATTCCCTCACACTTGTGCTCTTCAAAGACTTTGTAGGGGGAATTGAGGTATATCTCCATGTTGTCCTTGATTTTTAGACTTTCGTCATCGTTTTCTCTGGCACAATCATGCAAGTCAGCCAGACCTTGCGCGAGGGGACTCTTCTTGTTTTGGCCATATCTGACCTCCACAGGAAAGCCTTGCATTGACAGAATCCAGAAAGTAATTTGGGAATTACTCATATTTCCACTATGATGTGTTCCCCTGGATAAACTGGCGGTAATTCTTCAATGCCCACACCATTCCCAGGAGTGTCTTCTCACAATCGTTGAATTTTTCCTCCACAGAGGATAAAGTTTTACTCGCATAGGAGATTACTTTATTGACCGTGTCATGCTTTTGATATAATACTGCAGTCAAGCATGTATTAGAGAACCCTGTCTCCAAGAAAAACTCCTGGTTCTGACAAAGTAAGCTAGGCAGGGTGCTTGTGAGAGGCTTCTTTTGAGTTGTCTTACTGCCTCGGATTGTTCTGGACCCCAGTACCACTTGACTTCTTCAGGGACCAATCTTGTACCAAGCGGAGGGTTCTGGGGACTCATTCACCCATGCATTCCCTACGCCGGCCACAAGTTCTTTTTCCCCGTGGGGGTGACTTAGTGTTGAGGGCAATTTATCCCACGAAATTAAGATTACTAATGGCCAAAGGCAAGGTGGTATTTATGCCCCAACCTTATTCAATCTGTACGTTTCTGACATGGGAAATAGCTTCAAAAACCTTAACGTTTATTCTCCGAAGATTGAAGGCAGCAAAGTAGTATGGACAGCCTATGCAGACGATGTGACCTTGTACGACCTGACCCCCGTTGGCCTGCAGCGTCTGTTATCAGCCTTTAATAAATACATCCTGGCTAATGCCCCAAAAATTAACTACTCCAAGACGGTGATAGTATGTCTAGCCGGTAAGAAACAATTTTAAAACTTTTCCTGGTTCCTAAATCACGAAAAACTTCCTATAAGCACGGCCTTTAGGTACTTAGGATATCCAGTCTTTGGAGATAAAGAAAAGCTAATTTTAGAACCTTCCTGGATGCGAAGGCTGGAACCTTGATTGCCCAAGTACGTAAAATAGACCTGAAATAAGGTAAATTCTCTTTATTATCCTGTCTTCGCCTATATAAAAGCAGAATCGTGTCCCAATTTTGTTATGGATTAGAACTAGCCCCTTCTTGGTGTAAGGGAGAGGTGGCAATATATGAATCCAAGATACTTAGAGCAATGGTTAAATGCCTGCCCAAATGTGTACTGTTAATGGCGATCCGTTAAGAGCTGCTTCTGCACTCGTTGAGGAGTGTCCTTGAATTGCGTAGACTAAGGCTTTATCAGAAATTGTTAACTAGCCATGAATCAACATTATACGATATCATGGGGAAGGGCATTAGGAGCGGTGCTCCTGCATCAAAATACCTGAAGGATATGATACAGGAAGCTAATAATGTACTTGATCAATTAGGGGTACAGAGAGATCTGCTAATCAGTAACCCAATGAAAGTGAAAACATTATTGTTACATGCGGACTGGAACCTTACGATGGCCGAGGTACAGAAGACAAATTTATACCATCAAATTATAAATGACTACAAAAAGATGGGGGAGCCGGCGCCGTATCTAATTAAATTTCCAAACAGGGAATGGAGGCAGGAATTTACTAGATTCCGTTTTAACGTGTTGGGCACGGGCGAAATATTGGATATCCGAAATGGTATGACTAGGGGGTACTCCCTTTGCAGGTTTTGCAAGCAGAAGGAGCACTGTGAGACATTTCAGAACTTATTGACCATATGTGACGGTGTAAGGAATGAGCGCATCAGCTATTTTAGTAACTATGTACCCAATACCGACTGCGTAGACCTAGAGCTTTTGTGGCGGGATATGCTTGATGGTAAAAGAGTAAATCTCTAGATTGCAGTAGTGAGATTTCTTAAAGTATCTTGTGGTCTATGAAACAAGCTTGCTAAGGTACTGGTTGATAGTAAGTTTGGCATTTGCCCCACACATCCTAAATAACATAACACAACAAAAAATTAAAAACCTAATAAAAATGGGGTTATACATTGTAACAGGATTTCTAATGACTCTAGATATACTTGCCGCTGTAACTGTAACCTCTTGGCGGCCCGAGTGAATCTGTGCCATTCACAATCCAGCTTGTACTTGAATTAGTGCACTGTGGAAAAGAAGGGGACCCCTATAATTAATTGTTTTTTAAAATCTGTTCTACGGGATGAGTCTTGAAGTTTGGAATTTGATGCTGCTTTATGCAAATTGGTATACCACTACGATAAATCAGAGTGTTTTATTCTTTTAGTATGTATTATTGCAAGATTTTAATCCTTTAATGTAGCAGATTTCTTGGTTACATTTTAAGTGTTGTTTTAATGCGATTTCTTCTAAAATTGACTGTCTTTTACTCATGATAAACTGAAATTCTTGTTTTTGTAAAAATTACTTTGTAACTATGAATACAAAAAATAAAATAAAAAAAGATTGCCTTCTGAGGCAAGCTGTGTCCCTACAATCCATGTTCTCCTCCGATTCATTGATCGTGTACATGCATCACAGGCTACTATTTTGTTGATTGAACTTATTTTTCATGATGCTCAAGGGGAATCCCCAATGCAATGCACACTCACTGTGCTGTCCGGTGCACTGTGTGTTGCAGGGGACAATCATGCAGCACGCAGTGTTTGTAATGCCAATTTGCTATTGTCCAATGTGCATGGCAACAGGTATTCTGACTTTTGTTGCTTGCACCACTGATGGCATGCATTTGTGCCACAGTTTTCAGGGTGTGAGGTTTTGGTCAGTCTTTTCTTCAGATTCCATGTCAGGTGTAATTGCCTGGTGCCTATTTACATTTCTTGCGTGGTACTTCATGACTATTGTTTCATGTGTTGTGCATATGTTTTGATGTTTTGCCGTTGTATAACATGGTATGGTGTGGCAGACGGGGGTCAAGCAGGTTGGGAGGGTTTGGGCGGCATACCAGTACTTTCATGCCCTGTTTTGCAGGGGGGGTTGGTGGGATATGCACCTTACATGTGTTCCTTTTGGTCACATGGGATTGGTTGAGTTTAAGTAGCTAGGGATGCACACAATGTGGCACTTCTGTGAACACATTTTCAGGGTGGTAAGGTTGTGAGAGTTAACTTTCCTTTCTCATCATCGATTGTCACCTGGTATGTGCCAGGCTTGTGTGCACTCCACAGGGGTTGGAGTTTAGGTGAAAAATGTGGCAACAAGCTGGGTACGGGCTACCTTGCCACATGCCCTTTCCCCTCACATGCGCAGGGGCCGTGCGTGTGGTTGGGGCTGGGGGGCACCACCATGTCCTCTTCTATGCCCTGCCGTGTTGCAACATTGTGCAGGACACATGCTGCCACAATGATCCTGCAACTACTGGGGATGCATATAGTAGCTGTCCGCCAGAGCGGTCAAGGGAGCGGAAGCGTGACTTGCGCACTGCGAATGGGCGCTCCACTATGGTGCTGGTTGCAATATGGGCTACATTGTATCTTACCTGGGGTGGTGTGTTGGGGTTCCGTATTGGCGTCATCATGTAGGTGCTCAGAGGGTAGGCACTGTCCCCTGGTAAGGTGATAATGGTTGTCATTAGTTGGGCTTGTGTATTTGTCTGTGTGTGACATGCATGCATGTGCACAGGCATTGGTACTCACCTATGAGCCATGTGTCGCCATGCTTCCCAGCTTCCAGGGCCCGGCTCAGGGCGGAACTTCTGTATATGAAACTGTCATGGGTGGACCTGCATAGACAGAGGTGATGATTCCCTTGGCATCGCATACAACCTGCACGTTCATTGAATGCCTGTGCTTGCGGTTGCAGTAGATGTTTTCAGTAGTCCAAGGTGGACGAAGGGCCACATGGGTGCAATCTAATGCACCAAGCACTTTGGGGAAGTGTGCCACCCTGTAGAAGTCCAGGACCATGGCCTGCCTTTCTGCGGGTGTTCTGGGCATGTATATGTGCCTGTGGACTGAGGGGCGCGCAGTGATGATTGCCAACACCTGGTGTAGGCAACGTGACTGCGTGGCCTGTGACACGCCCTCCACTATGGCAGTTGTCCGCTGAAATGACCCAGTGGGAAAAAAATGCAGTACATTGAGCACCTTCTCCAAGGGGCTCAATGCTTGGGAGCACAGGGTGGGTGATGTGAGTTCAACCTCCCACTCAGTGACCAGGTCTAGGATGATATGAGGTGGAAACCTATACCTGCCATAGACCTGGTCATCAGGCATCCCAAAAAGGCTGGTCCTGGACAAAAAAATGCAGGGCCTGGCTATTCGCCTCCTCATGCGGTGTCCCACAATCACTGCTGCAAGGAATGGGACATTCATCGTAACTGTATATGCTTGTTTGTTGTTTGCGTGCACTTTTATGCTGCGTGGGGCACTTCAGCCTGCTTTTGTGTGGTGGACGTATTTGTGCATGTGCATGTGCTTTGATGTGCGCAGGTTTTCCCTTTTCGATTACATGAATACGTGTTGCTCACTAGCATGTGGGCATTTCATGTGTTTCCCAGAGGTACTTCCCACGTTACGCCTACATTTTCACACGTTTTTCCCCATTCCCTGTGTTCCGCCCCCTTTTTAGGTGTGTGCGTGAGAAGTTGTGCGCTTTCCCCGTTCCTGTCGCGCATGCGTTTGGAAAGTCACAGTAATGTGTAAGGTAATTGATTGATTGATTGATATTTTATTTCTATCGTGCTCGTACACAAGTGTTTCAGAGTGCGACAAGGCAAGGGAGGGGAACAGGGGAGAACAAAACAGCGATCTTACTAGGCCCAGTTACATTGAGAACGTGCAAGTGCATTGGAGAGGGGGGAGGGGAAAAGTGCATGGAAGGGGGGAGAGGTGGAAAGTGCGAAGCAGAGGAGAAACAGATAAATAACAATAAATAAATAATAAAGGCAACAAACAGTGGTAATGCAGCCAGCAATTTGCAAGTGCTAGGTTTAAGGCAGCAGACAGGGTAGGTCTGATAAGTGCAGGAAGAAAAAGGGGGGGCTGTATGGGTACAGATACAGACCCCAGTGCAAGGGGTGGCCTGGAGGCAATGCGGGAGGGTGGCAGGATGAGCAGGTACTTGGGCGCAAAAGACAGAGGGTGGCAAGGTGCACGGTGCCAAGAGAGAACAGATCAGCAGGAGAGAGGGGGAGCGAAGGCAGAAGAAAAGAGGAAGGTCTTGAGGTGTTTCCGGAACCGGAGATGGTTCTCCTCAAGTTTTAGAGTGGCAGGGAGGCTGTTCCAGAGGGAGGCCCCAGCCGAAAACAGAGATCTACCCCCAGCTCGTTTCTTAGAAAAACGACTGACCCAGAGTGAGTAAGGTAAGCGCATATTTGGCGCATATCCCAGGAAAACACGCACAGGGCCTTCCATGAATCGCACGCGTGCGATTCGCATGCGTGCGCTAGCTTTTTCACGCTTGCACCAGCTTGAGCCACAAATTTTGGTGCACAATTATTCCATGAATTACCCCCATAGTCTTGCTAACGTAGAAAATAGAACACAGGCAAAGCTGCCATTTTGAGAAGATGGAAGTTGGCTACGTATGTTAATAAGCGTTAACCCGTGTGGAGAGAAGCCGGGCTGCAGAAAGCCGACAGGCAACAGAATACAATGCCATGCAAGAAATAGATGAGGCTGTTTGGCTCAAAGTCAAGGGTACCACAGCAAGGATAAGCCCTATGCGTAGAACACATTTCTCTTAGATGAGGTACAAGAGAGAACATTGTGAATGCCAAGTATTGGACAATTAAAGACATGGAAAGGGCTTACAGAATTGAGCAACCAAGTCTCCAGAGGTTGAGAGGGGGAATTACACCTGAAGCAAATTGAACCAAAAAGCATTAAATAGGAGGAAATTTGGACAAAATCATGGTCTCCTCACGCGTGGTCCAGAAGCTGGAAATAGGACCTATTCCAGATGAGACAGCAGTGTGTTTGTTTCACTCACACTGAATGTCCAGGGAAGAGAACATGCTGCAAGATCACCTACGAAGGGGAAACTTTGGCTTAGTGTCTAGGTGATGAGAGATGATAGACTAATTGTCTGAGAAGGCAGTTGTCTGATGTTGGCCTCCTACACCTGGAGTTCGTAGCATACGTGCTGCTAGGGAGCCGATGTTCAGGGTTGGTGCAAGGCATATCCCTTAACCGATCCGTCCCCTGGATAGGTTTTTCATATATTTGCCACATAGGATGGCGTCATAGCTGACATACTTTGGGGTTTAAGACCCTTTGCAAGAATGAAATATGGTGAGAATGTATGAGCTGCTATTTGCTGTTTGACAGATTTTCCTGTTTTATTCAGATTGACAATAAAACAGTATTTTGCCATCTTCTTTGAGTCTGTCCGGTTAATTGGGCCCGTGTTAGACGATCCTCTGCACACCAGTTCGCTACACATCAGAACACTGCTCACATATCTCCACCATCCCCTCCCACGGTTCCAGGCTCAGGTGATTCGGTTAACCCAAAGAACCGGAAACCCCGTACCAGCTTTGGGGTACGGGCTCGATTGCAGCCCTTTCTGCATTGGCAATTGCCTTGGAGAGCGTATGACAGAAGGGGCGGTGTTACGTCACCACGTCGGTCACGTGATCCAGAGTCACGTGTCCTTGTTGGACGTCACATGATCCAGAGACGTCACATGACTCCCAGACTCACAGTATAAAGGTCTGAGAGACAGAACACTCATTGCTTCTCAGCTGGCTTCAGACCCTGTTTGGCGTTACTACTTGCTCCTTGCTATCTTGATCACGGAACTCTACCTCGGACTCCCTCGGACACCCCTTTTGTACCTTTGCTTGGAACTGTTGACCTGTTGCCGGACTTTTGGACTTCACCTCTACTTGCCTTTGGATCATCCCTGGTTACCTTGCTGAACTTCTACGCCCTTTCCCTTCTTGGGATTCAAGTCAAGCCCTCTCTCCTACAGGTGGCTATCCCTTCATCCACGCTAACCTGCGGTTCTACCATTCCAGGGACCGCCGCATCAACTGAGTCTCGAACCTCTCTACTAGGTTACCTGGGTTACCCTTACACCAGATAGGTAAGACATTTTTAGATCCTTTTTGTTTATCTGACTGTGTTGTGATTGCCTGGTACTTAACCCCATTCCTTCTTGACAGCAGCATCGGTGTTCCAGAGGCTCCGTGGATCTGGGAAGACATCTCCCACCTGTGGCCTCAAAGGTCGCACAGCGGGTCTCTATTAAGTTCCCCTGTGCGTCACTTGGGGACAGAGGACTCATCGGTCTACACGACACTCAAGTCAGAACAGACTGAGAAGCCGTATAGTCGTGTTTGACGATGCAGGGATCCACGGAAGAACCCATAGCTGCTTTAGTCCAGGCAATTACAATATTAAGGGCAGATATGGCAGCCGCGAACACAGTGATCCACCAAAGGTTGGATTCCATACAAAGTGTTCAGCATTCCCTTCCTGCAGACCCTGAGTTTGGGGATGCCAGCTCCTTCACTACACCCCCTCCCTTGGCCACTTCTACAGTCCCGACTCCAATGATCCTCCCATCTCCTTCCCCCCTGGCTGCTCCGGAACGCTATCAAGGTGACCCCAAGAATTTCAGAACCTTTGTTAATCAGTGCAAGTTACACTTCTTATGCAGGCCTTTGGCTTTTCCTACTTCCACTACTAAAGCCGCCTTCGCCCTCTCCCATTTAGCCGGAACGGCTGCCGCTTGGGCTAATCCCCTGCTAGAGAATAACAGCCCAGTCCTTTACGACTTTGATTTGTTGGTTCTAGAAATGTCCCGAGTATTCGATACTCGACACAAGGCGCAGTCCAGGGATTTGGAGTTTTTGGAATTGACTCAGGGTAGAAGGACTTTGATAGAATACATCACCCGTTTCAATCAGCTAGTTGCAGAAACGTCATGGCCAGAAAACAAGCGGGCGGTGGTCTTTTATAGGGGGTTGAGTAACACCATGAAAGATGCTTTATCAGTGATCCCTTCTATGCCTACTCAATATCAGGAATTGGTTGATCTCGTCTTGCAGGTAGATGCACGACGATCAGAGCGTAGAGCTGAATTGGGGGTCTCTTCCCATCCTACTCTTGCTAGTACTCCTGCTTCCAGTACAGAAGAACCTATGCAAGTGGGAGGTTTACGTAGTCCTATTACCACATCAGAGAGGGAACGTAGAAGGGTGGACAATGCATGCTTCTATTGTGGCACCACTGGACATATTGTGAAAGAGTGTCCCCGACGTCCCAAGAAGAGCCAGGTTTTTCGGATGGCTCGACCTTAGATCCGGAGAACAGGTCGAGTGTCCCTTCATCATCTCCGGGTACCTCTCTTGCCTTTGCTCGTGTCCAACCCGTCTCTGTAAAGGCTACTCTATGTCCCTCTACAGGCCTTCTTCATGCAGTCAATATCATCATTGATTCAGGTGCCACTGGTAATTACATAGATATCGATTTGGCCCATTCCCTCAACCTACCTTTAGTGGTAAAAACACGACCGGAACATGTCCAAGCCGTAGACGGCTCTGCATTGGTTTCTGGTCCTGTTAGACACCAAACTGCACCCCTCTTGTTGAACATACAAGAAACACACACAGAAACCATATGTTTTGATTTGATTACCACACCCCAATTCGGTATCATACTAGGAATACCATGGTTACGTGAACATAACCCATTGATCAATTGGCAGTCAGGCAATGTACTCTTCGAGTCCGAAGTCTGTCAGAATTACTGTCTCCCGGTCCATCAAGCCTCTGACACGCCTTCTCGGGCCTTAGGAGCATTAGCTCAACTCACTGTTGAAGTTCCAGAGATCGTTCATTCGCATACTGTTGTGGGGTTGGTGTCTGGGATTCCGCCTGAGTACAATGCATTCGAATCGGTTTTCGATCGGGGCTCTTCCGAGGTACTTCCTCCACATAGACCATATGACTGCCCAATCGAAATACTTCCTGATTCCACTATCCCTTCGGGCAGGATCTATTCTTTGTCCCCTTCGGAGGAACAAGCATTGAAAGAGTATGTACAGAACGCCTTACGTTTAGGACACATCCGTCCCTCCACTTCACCAGCAGCAAGTCCCATATTCTTTGTACCCAAGAAGGAGGGGGATTTACGCCCTTGTGTGGATTATCGACGCCTTAACGCTATCACAAAAAAGGATAGATATCCAATCCCGTTAATCACCCCACTTCTGGACCATTTAACTCATGCTTCCGTTTTCACCAAGCTTGACCTACGTGGCGCATACAATTTAGTACGCGTTCGCGAGGGAGACGAGTGGAAAACGGCTTTTTGTACTCGTTACGGCTTGTACGAGTATTTGGTCATGCCTTTTGGCCTATGTAATGCCCCAGCCACGTTCCAACGATTCATGAATGACATATTCAGGGATATTCTGGACGTTTACATGGTTGTGTATTTGGACGACATCTTAATCTTTTCTCGTGATCTTGGTACCCATGTAAAGCATGTTCGGGAAGTACTATCCCGTTTGAGAGAACATTCTTTATTTGCCAAACCTGAGAAATGTCAGTTCCATAAAACGTCTGTTGAGTTTCTGGGTTTCCATATCACCCCGGGGGCGTTGTCCATGAACAAATCCAAGGTCAAAGCAGTATTAGATTGGCCAGTACCTCAAACACTCAAGTCCTTGCAGGCCTTTTTGGGATTCGCCAACTTTTATAGACGTTTCATTTCTTCTTTTTCCACTATTGTTGCGCCGCTCACGGCTCTGACTAGTCCTCAGGTACCCTATCATTGGCACAGGGAACATCAGGAGGCTTTTGAGGCTCTGAAAACTGCTTTCACTACCGCACCGGTACTCCAGCACCCCAATCCTGATCTTCCGTTCATAGTAGAGGCAGACGCCTCTTCTTTTGCTCTTGGTGCGGTATTGTCACAAACGTGCCCCACAACGGGCAAATTACATCCGGTGGCATACCATTCCCGTAAGTTCTCCAGTACTGAGACTCATTACACTGTTACGGAGAAAGAACTCTTGGCTGTCATGGATGCCTTTCGTGTTTGGCGCCATCATCTTCTGGGGGCCAAACATCCCATCACGGTTTACTCAGATCACCGGAATTTACAGGATCTGGCCTCATTGAAGTGCATTAATAGCAGACAGGTCCGATGGCATCTTTTCTTTTCCTCTTTTGATTTTCGTATTATGCATCGTCCTGGCACTGCACATGGAAAAGCAGACGCCTTGTCACGTTCCCCAGGGGGGGTCGAGTTGCCAACCTTTCCTGACACTGTTCTCGGAAAGAGTCATGTTATATGTCTTTGTACACCTTCATTGTCGTTGTTAGACTCGGTCCGATCTTGGACTAGCAATCACTCCGACCAGTTGCGAGAATGGGACCCCGTGTTTTCTGATGGGTTGCCTTTCGTACATGAACGTCTATACCTTCCCACACCTGACACTCGTAATCTGGCCCTGGAGTGGTCTCATGATGCCCCTTTTAATGCCCATCCCGGTCAAGAGCGCACTTTAGATCTTCTCAAGCGCTGGTGTTGGTGGCCCTCTATGAGGCGCGATGTAGACTGCTATGTCAATTCATGTGCAGTGTGTGCTCAGGCTAAGCATCGGAGAGGCCGACCGGTTGGGTTGCTACTTCCGCTTCCAGTTCCTCCCAGGCCTTGGCATACACTGACTATGGATTTCGTTACCGATCTCCCCAAATCACGAGGCTTTGACTCCATCTGGGTAGTGGTGGACACGTTTACAAAAATGGCTCGTTTTGTCCCTTGTAAAGGTATTCCTTCGGCCCCGGTCTTGGCGGACTTGTTTTTTGAACATGTGTTCATGTTATTCGGCCTCCCTTCGGTCATTATATCCGATCGAGGATCACAGTTCACCTCTCGGTTTTGGAGGTCGTTGACTAAATTGTTGGGCATTGATACCAGGTATTCTTCGGCATATCATCCTGAGACCGATGGGCAGACCGAAAGGACGAATCAATCTATGGAGCAGTATCTTCGCTGCCTTATATTGCAACATCAGACCTCCTGGTTGGCCGCTTTGCGGCTTGCTGAGTTCGCGTACAATAACGCGGCTCATTCAGCTACAGGTTATTCTCCTTTCTACGCCCTCTACGGCCAACATCCCAAGGTCTTGCCAGTCCCTGATGCTTCTAGTTCTTCGAATCCTGCGGCCACGACGTGTCTTAGGGATCTGTCTGCTGTACATGCTAGTACTGTGGTGCATCTCACGGAAGCGAAGACTGCCATGAAGGCCCGTGTGGATGGCAAACGTCTGGCTGCTCCCCCTCTGGTGGTGGGTTCTAGGGTCTGGTTGTCTTCACGTCACCTTCGCCTAGTGGGTTGCCGGAAACTGCTACCTCGTTTTGTTGGCCCGTATGTAGTCTCACAGGTAGTGAATCCGGTGGCTTTTCGTCTGGTGCTTCCTAGTTCTTGGCGTATCCATCCTGTCTTCCATGTGTCCCTCCTCAAGCCTTGCCCCGATTCTGTCCGCCTTCGTACCCCTGTTGCACCGGTGTCCCTGTCCTCTCCTGATGTCTTTGAGGTGTCGGCCATTTTAGGGTCCCGATGGTTTAGGGGTAGGCTCCAATATCTGGTGGATTGGAAGGGTTACGGCCCGGAGGAGCGTTCATGGGTTTCTGCCTTGGACCTGAACGCCCCTCGGCTGGTGACCCGCTTCCATAAGGATCATCCATCCAGCCCACGGGGTGGTGGGCCGTTGGGGGGGGGCTATGTTAGACGATCCTCTGCACACCAGTTCGCTACACATCAGAACACTGCTCACATATCTCCACCATCCCCTCCCACGGTTCCAGGCTCAGGTGATTCGGTTAACCCAAAGAACCGGAAACCCCGTACCAGCTTTGGGGTACGGGCTCGATTGCAGCCCTTTCTGCATTGGCAATTGCCTTGGAGAGCATATGGCAGAAGGGGCGGTGTTACGTCACCACGTCGGTCACGTGATCCAGAGTCACGTGTCCTTGTTGGACGTCACATGATCCAGAGACGTCACATGACTCCCAGACTCACAGTATAAAGGTCTGAGAGACAGAACACTCATTGCTTCTCAGCTGGCTTCAGACCCTGTTTGGCGTTACTACTTGCTCCTTGCTATCTTGATCACGGAACTCTACCTCGGACTCCCTCGGACACCCCTTTTGTACCTTTGCTTGGAACTGTTGACCTGTTGCCGGACTTTTGGACTTCACCTCGACTTGCCTTTGGATCATCCCTGGTTACCTTGCTGAACTTCTACGCCCTTTCCCTTCTTGGGATTCAAGTCAAGCCCTCTCTCCTACAGGTGGCTATCCCTTCATCCACGCTAACCTGCGGTTCTACCATTCCAGGGACCGCCGCATCAACTGAGTCTCGAACCTCTCTACTAGGTTACCTGGGTTACCCTTACACCAGATAGGTAAGACATTTTTAGATCCTTTTTGTTTATCTGACTGTGTTGTGATTACCTGGTACTTAACCCCATTCCTTCTTGACAGCAGCATCGGTGTTCCAGAGGCTCCGTGGATCTGGGAAGACATCTCCCACCTGTGGCCTCAAAGGTCGCACAGCGGGTCTCTATTAAATTCCCCTGTGCGTCACTTGGGGACAGAGGACTCATCGGTCTACACGACACTCAAGTCAGAACAGCCCGAGATTATTTGATGGTAATTCCATCCAGCTCACGACACGCTCCAAGTGCTCCTGCACAATTACCTTATACAATACCATCGAGGGTGTTGGCTCACAGATCCTGTCATTGCTTGTCCTGTATGTGGGCTTAGCACTGACAGTACCTGTTACAGCAATTGTGGGTGAGGAGCTTGCCAAGTTTCTTTGTAATCAAGAGGAGCTTCTTAGTGCTCACGCCACATCCCTTTTCATATGTGTGTATTCTTATCATGCTCTATTTGCACATCCTGGGTTTTAGTGTACGTGTGACTTGTTTCCTGAGTGCATGACGTTTGACTCAAAGCTATTCACTGTGTGATCTTGTGCACATATCCCTTGCCATATTCACTGCCTTTGTCCTCTCATGAGAGGCAGCCTCATACAATACGGTTTGACATAACAGCTTTTCTGCAACAGGAAGTTCCTGTACATCAGAAGTCTGCAACCTGTGGCTCTCCCGATGTTTTGTGCTACAATCCCAAGATCTCTGACCACTGACTATTCTGGCTAGGACTGATGGTAGTTGTAGTCCAGAAACATCTAGAAAGTCAAAGGTTACCGACGCCTGCTATACACAGTCTTCGTCATCCCAGTTGTCATGAGCATACTTTATGATTTGTGATACATTTGTTAAGATCTGTCATTTTAAAAGAAGCACAGAAAGAACCAAAATGCGATGGATGGAAAGGTTTGAATCAATCATAATCATTAGAATTCCTGCTGAGCTTTCTGTTCTGTACTTTTTCAGCCTGACTCAGACATTGCAGAAGAGCAGAGCAAACATGCAAAACAGTGTGGCTGTCACCGATAAGGCACAGTTTGAATAGGCAGTGACCCTCAGCACAGCGAGTTCCGGGTTATGTGTTGATTTATGGTAATGTCTACGCATTCACTTAAAGCTACTGGTGGATCACAAGACTTATTCAATGCTTGCTTAAATAAATTACAGTAATGTCAATATGAAATGGAAGAGGACATTTTTTATTTTTTATTTATAGTGAATTAGCCATATAAAAAACAAACAAAGCGAATAAAACAATAAATAGCTTTTAACACTATTAACACGATAAAGAAATAAAGCATTTAAAGACATTTTCAATTGAACCAACACAGAAAAATCTAAAAAAGCAAAAGAAATTAATAGAACAAGGGGAAAGAAATGGAAATGGAAGAGAACATTACATGTACACATTCTGGGACAGATGTAGCATTGTGTACTTCATCTGAGGCCCCACAGTGTATGATAACCTATTACAATTATGGGAAGTCATAACACTTTTTTTTAAAGATGCAATCTGACAGGTGTTGATATGCAGAGATGGCCTTACTTGCAATCTGGATTATATGCCAAATATGAAAACACTTCCTCCACGTTTCCAGTGCATGGGTAATGACATTTTGAAAGTATAGCGTACATTCTTCAAAGTGGTTAATAACCACTGAACAGGTTATCATGCCGTGTTCTTTCGAGAGTGGAGTGCCTGCTACCTTGTTTGCATTCTTTATAATGTACTACAATCTGAAATGATGCCTTTCTTGGAGTAGTGTGCAGATATGGATTTTGAATCGTATAGGTTGTTGTAATGAGCAGTGCTGTCCCACGAAACTGACTGAATTAGAACATGATGGTGAGAGTGATTTTTTGCTAAATTTCACAGCTTTGCCTTAAACCTAAGAATGCAATTGGCTAAAGTCAAATTAAAAAAAATATTTATTTCATAGGGCTCATCTCCATAAAATCAGAAACAACACACCACAATAAGAAACAAATTCAATACATATATTATTATACTAGCATTATTAATAACAGAGAATTTTTTTTTTATTAAAGCATTTTATTAGTTTTAAACATAGGTAGTTGAGGTTACACATTAAACATTACATGGCAACTGCACAAATAGACAAAACAAAGCAAAGCAAGTCCAATCCATCCGTTAATATAGTACAGTTCAACCGCAACATCTTCCGAGTCATCATTCAGTGCGCTTACAAAGGATGAGTCTAGTGTGCATCCACCTATTTCTGCCAGATCTTTTTCACTTTTCCAGGGCACCCTCTAGCTGTGTATATGCCTTGTTCCATCAACATACAGATGTTCACATCTGCTACACATTGTGCAAAAAGCAGAGCAACACCCGATCCCCACAGTTTCGCTATATTGCGCTTAATCAGTCCCGCGGTCGTGGAGAGAAATAGTTTCTCAAATCGTGTTATTTCTCCATCCTCCTCAATGCCTAGTAGCATCATTTTAGGGTCTCTAGGGATGGTGTGGCCCAAGACTGCAGACAGTTTATTACAGCATTGTTGCCAGTACTCTTTGATCCGGGGGCATTCCCACAAGATATGGAAGAAGGTGCCCTCTCCCGGCAGACAACGCAAGCAATTTGGATCTGTGGCACGATTCCACTGATGCAGTGCTACTCGTGGGTAGTATACCCTATGTACATTTTTTAGCTGTATTAGCCGGAGACTAGCAGAGATCACGGTTTCCTGTGGGTACATCAAAGCTGTTAACCAGTTCACGGGTTGTATAAGTCCAACCTCCCCCTCCCATTTGAGTTTAATAACAGAGAATCTCAAGTAAAAACACTGTTGCACAATTTCAAAAAATAAATGTAATTAATAGATAAACTGTCCATTATCTTCCCAGTAATTATCATCACATGCACGAATGTAATCTAATTCTGTCAGCTCCACATGCCTTATTGCTCAGAACATATTATTATTTTTTAAAACTTTTTGTTGGGATTTGTAAAGCGCACTGCAGCCCTCTAGGCAACGAGGTGCTAAAAGTAGACTTAAGGAGTCTTGCTTGTGGGTTACATTAAGCGGCCCAATGTGTGAAGCTTAATGATATGCAGTTATTTATACAGTTGAGTTACTGAGTACAACGTTCTGCAATACAGAGTATGTCGAGTTCAGGTTATAGCAAGAGTAGAGACATTATGCATGAGGAATAGATTCTTTAGACAAAGAGCCTTGTTTTTAGGGCCTTGCGGAAGGTGGCATGAGACTTGATAGATCTAATCTGGTCTGGGAGTATGTTCCATAGAGTGGCGGCCATAGTTGGGAAGGTAGATCCTCCAGCACGCACTCTGCGTGAGTGAGGTACTGTGATGCGGTTGGCATAGGCAGCTCTGGCGGGTCTGGAGGCTGTTTGTCTGGAGATCCTTTGCGTAAGGTAGCTGGGAGCGAGGCCGTGAATACATTTGTGGGTTAGAGCTAGTGTTTTGAAGACGACCCTTTCCTTGATAGGTAGCCAATGTGCCTGTCTTCTGATCGTGGAGATGTGTTCCCTGCGTGAAAGGCCAGTGGCTGCCTTAAGGCATTGTTCTGTGCTATCTGAAGTTTGGCCAAGTTATTTTGGGATGTGCCAATGAAGAGAGAATTGCAGTAATCCAGTCTAGAGCCGATGAGGGCGCTAGCTATGGTGATACAGTTCTGTTGGGTTAGGAATGGTCTGACAGCATTAATCAATTTAGAGTGGTAGGCTGCAGAGGAGGGGATGGCGTTGACCTGTCTGTCCATGGTGAGGCTTGGTTCAAGGTACACGCCTAGTGTTTTAATCATTTGCGATACTGTGAAAGGGATGTTATCAATTGTGAATGTGTTGTATTCTTTGGCAAGTTTATTTAGGGTGAAGGGGGATCCTATCAGCAGGAGTTACATTTTCTCACTGTTTAAACAGAGCCAATTATCTGCCATCCACGATTGTATGGTAGAGTAGATGAGGTTGAGGGTGTTAGAGTCAGCTAGATAGTCTCATCTGCATAATTGGTATATGAGATACCCAGAAAGTCTAAGATTTTGAATAAGGGTCTGGTGAAAAGGTTATACAGCGTAGGGGCTATGCATGAGCCCTGTGGGACTCCACATTTGATAGGACTCGGGGTGGCATTAACTGATTTAGAAAAGACCTTCATTACTCTCTCCTGAAGGAAAGAGTTGATCCAGTCGCAAGCCTTTGGAGAGAAGTTTGCCGTGGAGGTGAGATGGTGAGATGGGTTTTGTGCTCAACGAGGTCAAAGGCAGCGCAGAGGTCTAGTAGCAGGAGGAGAGCAGCCTGCATCTCTGAAGTCATCTATTTGGTTTTTCAAATCTAGTAGTGCTGTTTCTGTGCCATGGCGAGGACGAAAGCCAGACTGGCGAAGTCCAAGAAGGCGATTGTCCTCAATGTATTTTTGAACTTGCAGGTAGGCTGATTTGTCCAGGATTTTTTTGTAAAAACGGAACCGTGGCGATCGGTCTATTGTTCCCTGGTGTCATTGGATCGAGAGAAGGGTTTTTTAGTAGGGGTCTGACCCAGGCTTCTTTAAGGGAAGTTGGTACATGAGCTGTTTGGAAGGACAAGTTGATGAAGGCAGTAACAAATGGCGCGAGGGCTGGTGCACATTCTTTGATGATGTGGGCCGGGCATGCGTACCCCTTGCAGTTGGATGGCTTAATGGATTTTATGAGGGCCGTGACATCTGTTTCGTTCATGGCAGTGAATTCGAAATTAGGTGTCCAGTAGTCTGCATTGCATGTGGGGGGTGCTGGGTGGGAGGCTATAAGGGAGGCGAGGGCTTCTTGATGGGCAAGAATTTTGGTGTGCAGGGTGTCAAGTTTGTTATTGATTGACTTCTAATTTTAATTCCTTGTGTCAAACACTGTCCAAGCACACTCACAGTAAAATGGACCCTCATTAGCATCAGATAAACGAATGCCGGCCCATGCAGGCGGGTCCCAGTATTTCTAAGCCATGGGAAACAATGACAGATTCTTAGTACATCATAGTGTGGGCAGAGCAATGCAATATCCATCAGGGTTCCTCTTCACTTCGACCACACCCACACAAAGAACAGAAAATACACGTCTTTATATATAATTACTTTTATGGGAAAGTTCAAGATTTTCGCTCATATTTTTTTCCCAACAGAGAGTAAATACACACTGTCCAAGCACTGGGCAAAATTACAGTTTCTGGGAGGCAGGTGAATATTTAATACCAATGCTTGTAACAACCATAAAATAAATAATGTTTCAAAATGTGTTGTGTCTTGCAATGTCCCTGATCTGGCCAAACCTTTTTAGTTTTAGCCATTAGGTGACACTCAAAGCACCACCTATAAGCTGAAACTGTTGCTTTGGAGTACAGATAGAAGGGAGATGGCATGTGAGGAAGGACACCCAGTTTGTGGCTGTCGTTGGGTTATTAATCAACCCAGGGTCATGCTAATCCCTAAATCCATTCCCGCCTAATACCTGCCCCTTCCCACTCAAAACACATCCTGCTGAGATCTCTTTGAGCTTGCTTTATCAAGCATTAACATACATGTTTGTGCTGGGTATTGCCTGCTAGTGTTCGTCTGAGCAATTTTCTGAGAGATAATGACTTAATCGAAGTTGTAAATGGCTGCTGGTGTAACAAAAAGCTCTTAAAGAAGTGTGCCCTAGGTCACATGGTTGACAAGTAGTATGTGTGTCCGCGCACTGAATTCCTGTAAAAAATCAAACCAAGCATTGGCAAAGCCAACAGTTTTGGCTTCTGTATAGGCATTCGCAGTACCGGGCAAATGCATCTCTCTCAAATGCCCAGCTACTCTCATGCCATTTTCCAGCTGTTGCCATCTTTTTGCCCGGTAGTACCATTATGGCAGTGCCTGGCAATTGCCTACTTTATTCCTATGCACTAGTCTAAATGTAAAGGAGGGGCGGGAAAGCCAGTGTGGATACACAAGAGGCCGGGCCTGGGGGAATCCTGCACCCAAAAAACGGAAGAGTCCAGAATGGAACAAATTACATAAAAAAACATGGATCGCAATGGACATCGCATGATTTCCACAAGGCTCTCAACCACCAGCTTTTAAGAGAGAATGATGTCACTAAACAGAATATACAATTCAAAACCTAAGGTGGAAAGGGATTGGACAGTGGTGTTGGCTACATATAGGGTCTATTGGGAGTTAGTGCAGGGATTGGCTATATATTATCTGGTGACTCCACCTGAGACCACTTCTAAAATGTTGCACATCATGCTAGTGTGCTGTGAGTGGCTGCTGCAGTAAAGTGTGAGTGATCATTGAAGGTGGGTAGGGATTGGTCGTGGGGCTTTTCGCAGCCTCGGTGTCTTTGAAGGTTAGTAGCACATGAGCAACAATTGAAGGTGGTGAGAACGGCTCCAAGGTGCTACTTGTCCCAAAGAAGTTACCATATCTCCTTACCTAGGCTACATGCCAGGGCAGTTAGCTTTCAGCTTAACATTTCCTTGTATCTCTTATCCCAGAACTCGATGGGAACAAAGGTCCCTACCTGACTCGAATGAATGCGCATTATGCTTTAGTTGTGGGTCACGTGCATAGAGACCACAGTTTGGATTTTCCTTCTCTGTATTCAAGAGGATTTTTAACCCATATTAATGTGGTGAAATACTTTTTCTCCTATGCTAAGTCTGAGTTGGTGGGAACCTGTCATTCTAGCAACATGTGTTTGTTGGCTCAATCTAAGAGAACTGTGTCCCACGCCGGGGACCTGTTATTGTCTGCACCTTGGTGCGCTGATTGAAACTTTTCCCGATAACCCTGGCGGAAAAATGTGTGCACAGGCTGCCTGAGCCTCTTCGCTTGGGCTCTTTTGCTAATTCAGCAAACCAGGGGCTTCACACTGGCTTCCATTCTCCTGAGTGTGGTTGCGTCCTCCATCTTGGTTTACACGGCCACTCATTTTAATTGCATTCTGCATTAAGCAAGCTTTTATATGCATTCTCGTGCATCTTGCGTTTCAGCGTGGAAAAGAGAGTATATGCAAGCATATTCTTCATGTCTAAGTGCAATTTGACCTCTTGTTTGTGTGTCTTCGTGATGGACGGATATGTGCTTTGTGTCTAATGTGCCTACGTGTGTTGGCCTCAGCTGAGGCATAATTTGCTTTCTGCACAATCGTAGCTTCTTTAGTTGCTCTATTGTCTGCAGGTCTACGACTTCTGCGACCTCATCAGGGTAGGGCCTGTAGGGTTGTCTTAGTGAGTATCTCTCTCGCATTGACGGTACAGTGGTGGTGAGGGGGTGGAGGCCAGGAACGATGTGCACCTCTCGATTCTATAAAGTCGAAGTGGGGGGCGGACCGACATGATGATGGACACATTCATCTGCCTCTCTTCTAAAACTGTTGGCTCATCCAATGCCTTTTTGGATTCTAAGCTTTCAAAACACTACTGTAGTTTTCATTTCCTTTGTGAATCTTGACCGAGAGGTGAGGTCCTCTTTTTCCCAATATTGTGGTCCACACATTAGTAACAATCCACCTCACATTTATTTATTGGTACTATCGCTAGTCTGCTAGTGCTCTGTAAACATAAATAGACTATTGAAAATCAGCGACCTGGTGACCTCGAAATAAATCACACTGTGCATGTTACTCATTTTGTCAAACTTGAGGTTAATCCTATTCTCATTAGTGGAACTGAACTGCTATCTCCTAGTTAGGAGATTGCAAGCGGCTATGGTTACATAACCACAGGATTATTGAAATCGATTGGATAATACAGCGCAAACCCAATAGAAAATGGCCTGCAAATATTTGCAGCTCACCGATTCAAAGGTTGGAAGAGATGCAAATAGTCATGGGTCACTTTTGTTGTGACATACTAACCACCCTATCCTACTCATACGCATCTCATTGCTTTATCCCCTTCAACAGCACCCGAAAAAATGGAAATTGAACAAAAGATTAAAATGCCATCAATGCCTTGCTGGTAACTACCGAGCCAGGCCCCAGTTCCGCAGTGAGGCATGCGTTAAGCCCTCCTGCTTACCAGAATCCAAATGCTCCCTGTATGAACTTCAAACTTTTCTAGATTCATATTTTAAAAGGTTCAAGAGATTGCAGGATCTCAAACCACCCGAAACGCAGAAGGTTCCACATATCCCTGAACCGGTTCCCCAAGGCCTAGGATTCGAGAGTAACAAAAGAATCTGTCAAGTTTCCCTCTTTGCACGTGCTGTATTTGGAATGCAGCACTGTATGAACATTTCTTTCCTGGTCTTCGATTGTATGTTTCTCGCCAGATCGCCTTATAGTGCTGTGGGACCTCACTTTGGACTGCCACCTTGGTCTGCCTGCCCCTTGTTTGTGTTCATAATAACCTCTTTTGCTCTCCCCTCGGTCTAGCCTAGCTCTGACTCATTTCTGGACCAGTGAGAACACATGTTTCAGTAATATACAAAGTCCCACTGGAACTCATTCATGTTCTCTTGCAAATGTTGTTTTGTTTTTGCGCCCTTCCGTTCCGAGGCTTATATGCAGCAACGCTGTGACCGTATTTTCCACTCTCCTGGCCCTGTTTTAATAGTGTAGAACCTTTATCGTTCTTCCTTTGTTCGGCTCTGCTTCTCTCTTTCCCTTCTCTTTGATTTTTTCCCCTCTCTTAACTATTCTTTCTTTCTTTCTTTCTTTTTTTTTTTCTTTCTTTCTTTCTTTCTTTCTTTTTCTTTCTTTCTCATGCTTTCTCATGCTACTGTTTTGAATACTTGCATTTTTTTCGTAATGCTTATGTTGTTCAATTATTTTTATGTATTTGTGAAAATTCTTCTTTTGTTACTATAACACAATATAAAAATGAAAAAAATAAAATAAAAAAAGAACCTCCGTTTTCACCCTTTCCCCCCTTCATTGGTCAGGCTGGACCATATGTGTGATCCTGTGTTCTGTTCTGGCTTTGTACTCCCCCCCCCCCCCCTATGGCAGAAATCAGTATCTCAAATGAGTGCATGTCCAAGGAGCTGTCCCAAGTACTTATCATCTTCCCAGTGCCCCAATACTCTTTTGCACACACTCAGAACCTATGCCAGTGAACAAAACCCAATTCTCAAAAACACATGTGCAGTGCAGTGAGATGTGCAACCATGAAAAGATGCACATGGGTGATTGCATATCCCGTCGGATGTCGCCATTCAGAAAGAGCCCTGTATACAATGCACAGAAGGCAACCCTGCTCACATGTTATGTTAATGAGATTTATAGTGTAGCCGCATCCAAAGCTCCTCCCCCATGCTGACTATATGCTGAGAGCAAGAGTGTGAAACACGTGCATTACCACTGAGAATAACTATACCAAAGAGAATCCTGGAAGTAAGATTCCCAATGAGAAAGCCATACATACATAGAGGACAATATGATGGCCATTTAAATGAAATCCTGCAAGGAGTGTGAAGATCGAGGGAACGAGTTGATGTTGGTTGTAAACTCACTGTTTTAGATAATTGATATTAAAACAGATGCACTTTGCCAACTTCCTGAGTCAGTTTTGATTGTTGATGTTTGGGTAATATTCTGGAGCTCCATCTGTCTCTAAGTATTGCTGCCTCGTCTTAAAGGGCTGGGTCGGACACCCCAGTTCAATACTGTGCACCACAGCCATTTTCAAGGTCTCCGGCCCGTCAGATTGATAGGGGAGGGTTAGTTAGTAGGAGGTGAGGTAGAGCGCAAGAGGACTTTTGCTTTGCTCTTGATAGTTTCAGTTCGGAAAACCTGGTCAAACTATGTGTTGGGTTTGCTTCTCGATGGCATGGGTTTAGTTTTCCTTTGGTTTGTTAGTCTGTATAAGATTGTTTTTTGTGTCTGTGGCGTAGTGCTGGAGATTGAGTGTGTTATAACTCAGTGGGATGTCGGAGGAGGTTGCAGATTGCTGGGTGAATTCAAGTTGGTGCTGTGATAGAGGCGTGTGTATGTTATTTTTGGTGGTTGAGCACTGTGTTTGTTGAAGAATGGAGAGTTTTAGTAGAGTTAATGGTGGAAAAGGTACTTTTGCCCTTTGTAGGGACATTGGGCCTCATTAAAAGTTGGCTAGTCAGAATGAATGGTTCTATGTTCTTTCATCGCCGGAAATTTCAACGCCTAGCATTTAAACGTGTACATTCAGTGGTCAAAGTGTACGAAAAGAAGTAGTGGAGCTATGTTCCCTGCTGACCTGCCCCCGCTCCCCACAAACCCAATCGCCACGTCCCCTCGTACACAGAATACATCTCCCCAAACACTTCAACCGCTGTTTAATGGAACGTTCCATGCAGTGCACTGAAAGTACAACTTTCAACTTCTTCCTACACTTTTATTTTAAAACAAAACATTCCAGAACGGTTTCTTTTTTAAATAAAAATATAGGCGCTGTAAAAGGTAATTAAAGAAAGTAAAGGAGCAACGCTCCCGACTGCTCCCGCTCACTTCGACCACTGTGTACATTATAACGAAAATGTTCACAGATTTTTGGGGGGGTTTACCCCACCCAAACCCACCCTCTCCCACCTATTTTTACCTATTTCCTACCACCCAAGCCCCTATCTGCCCTTTCCCACCCCCCCTCCCCAAACAATGTGATGAAGATTTGTGTGATAATGTGCAGGTTTAAATGCCAGGCTTTGAAATGACCGGCTATGAAAGGACGTTGTACCGAATTAATGTGCCGGTATTACCATAAACCAACATGTTTCTGCACCAGACAACTACAAGTTTGCCGCTGAAGTGCTGGAATTACCTCCAGCAAACAGCTGGAGGTAATCCTAGCACCGTACTGTCAAAAATTACTGGTGTTACTGGCACCAGTATTACCGATGCCGGTTATATCGTCAAAATCCCCTGCAGAGTCCAATGGGACTCCATGGGATGGGAATTTACCATTGACACTTGCACTTGTAATCCGATGGTAATACCGCCAGATCGAGTGGCAGTATCAATATTTCAGTTTGCCGGTATCCTGCCGGATTTACCGCCAGGATATTGGCAAACTTGTAAGGAGGCCCATTGTTTTGTTTTGGCTTAATTATTTTATATGCTCATTAGCTAGATTATGATTTCTTTTGCTGGGCCTGCCCAGTTCAGTTTAGCCGGTTATGAGGGTCCCATGGTTTGTGGTGTCTTTATTGTTGAGTGCATCTCTTTGTGTTTAGATTGGTGAGTTAAAGAGACATATATTTAGTAGTTTTCTAAAGGTTAGGCGTTCTTCTGTTGTTCATAGTTGCTTGGGGAGTGAGTTCCAGAAATGTGCTGAGATGCATTAGAAGGCTGATCCACCATACTTCAGTTTTGAATATTGCTTTGGTTATAGGTGTATCTCGTTGCTGAATCTCAGGAGTCGTTTGGGTCTGTGGATGGAGGTGTGTTCTTGTATGAACTTCCCCTCCTTGGCCATGGATTTCTCTGTCTGTTACGCAAAGTGTTTTGAAGTAACTCCTTTATTTGACTGGCCAGTGTAGGGATCTCAGTGTTGGTTTGATGTGTTTTGTCTTAGTGAGTTTGAGGAGTAGTCTTACTGCTGTGCTCTGTATCTGTTGTAGTTGTTTGGTAAGGTAGTCTGGCATTCTGGGGTAGATGCTGTTGGCGTAGTCTATTCTTGACATGATGAGGGCGATGATGGCACGTGTTCTGTGTGAGACTGTGAGGAAGGGAAGCATCTGTTGATTGTGCATAGATGGAAGAACCATACATTTACCACTGCATTGACTTGTGGTTCAAATGTTAGGTCACTGCCCATTAATATTCTGAGATTTGTATCTACTTTGGAAGATTCCAGTCGGTTTCCCATTTCATTAGGCGATGAAATGCGATGTTGGGTCGATGGGTTGTTGAGCGTGATCATGATTTCTGTTTTGCCCGGGTTGAGTTTCACGTTGTTGGACCTCATCCATCCATTTATTTGAGTGAGGCAGTTGGTAAGGATTTGGTCTAGTTCTCTGGTATTATTAAATGTATTCATGATTTGCGTGCCATCATGGATGTCATCCTGGGGTCTCCTGGGGTCACTGTTGCAACCCCTGGCTTTTAATTTGTGAGCCCCACCAATCCCTTGCGACCCCTGTGCTAGGGGCGTGGCAAAAACAACTGTTACGAGCCTATCTTGGGCTCTGTCCTCCATTTTGTCTTATGACTCTGCTTGGCAGCACTTGTGGTGTGCCATGTGTGTCGCGCAGCGAGCTGAGCGAGCCCTGTGCCTCAGGTAAGTCGAGGGGTGAGGAGGGTTGAGGAGGACTGGGGCATCTGCGATGCGAGGCATAAAGTGACACGTCTCAAAATGCGCAGAATAAAAGCAGGAATGAATGAACTGCCGCGGGTATCAAGAAAACATAAATAAATTGGAGCAGAACACTGTATAAAAAATAATAAAGGAGCATATTCCAAATGACATTGGGCACACACAGAAATTATAAGAAGTGCGCGCTTCGTTTAGTAGCGCAAATTGCAGAGCAAGGCTGTACAACAAGACGTGTATTTTTCCCTCCGAACTTCATCAACTCAAGGACGTGCTAAACTTCCTCAGGGAGAGAGTTCCAAAGATTTGCTGCTATGCAATTTGTCCCCACTTTAGCAATATCGTGAGCGATCTCTGTCAAGACCCACAATCGTGGGCGGAGGCAGCGGCAGGACACTTTCCAAAAGCACTCCGCCTCGACAAGCCGTGGCGCTGTGTCTTCCAGGCGTGTCTAGCTCTCCTTCTACACCCGCCAGCTTTACAGAGGAAACATTTCCTTGAGAGGTCATCAAAAAATGCAGTTAAACACCCTTTCGAACCCATCACCGTGAGACATTCGCTTATGTGTAGGTAATTTGCCCCATTCTCATTAGGCCCTGGAACGCTTGTCAGTTGAATGGACATATTATAGGAAGTGAGTTGGGCAATGTATGCGTACTATTTTGATCGTTGTAACATATAAATGCCCCACGGTGCTATGAGCAAATGCTTTCAAAGTATTTATTTTGTACAACTATCCAAAATTTTTCCACAAAAAATAATTTTAAGTTGCCGCAAAGCAAAGTTTACGGGAGATTGGCAAAAGCAACCAAAATAGCGCTTTTTGAAACATGTATTCTATCACTCTGCACACACTTCTATGACGTGTGGGAGGACTGCTTTATTGCTCTTGTACCTGCTCCATTTTGTAAAGCATGGCACGTAAAGAACAGCATGCTATGCTATGAGTCGCTCGAGTCACAAAATAGGAAAAAAAACTCCTCTGCCATAGGTCCCCTAACCGTGCTTTTCCCACCGGAACCGAAATACAGCCTGTGTAGGGCCCTCTGAGACCTGACCCGCTTCAAGTTCTACCGCAGACTTCCATTCATGCTTTTGGGCTCACTGCACAAAAATACCCAGACTCGCTTTAAATTTGAAAAGGTTGCTTTAATGTGACAGGCCACAGCTCACAAAGAAACGCTACCTTGGCTCCCTGGCCTTACAGACTAAGTAATCGTTTTAACAATTGTCAAACAATTAAATAAATAAACAATTTCCATTCCCCCACAATTAAATAATTAAAGCATTTCAAATTCCTGCCTTCCTATCTCTTGCTCCCTTCCGTCTCCTTAAAATACTCTCAACCTTCATTCCCCCTTTCTCCCTGAGGCCATGCCCCTCCTTCAATATCTGTTCCCCCTCTTTGTACCCCTGCGGTAGCCCGTTCGTGTAAACAGCACCATACCCTTCCTTTACTGCGCTAGTACCCCATTGTGCTTCCCCCACCCCTCCTCCAATGGGCCATGTCCCCGGCACCAGAGAAACCCTCCCCTAAGGTGTTCTTTCTACCCCACCTAACCTAACCTTTCCTCTATGTCCCATTTTTATTATGTCCAGCACCGCCAACGTCGCATCCACTAATTAATAACTGTTTCCATATACCGATAACTGCACTCCATCCTCTCGAAAACGAAAATCCTCAAATGTCACTTCCCCGTGATCCAGCACTTGCGCCCCTGCCGCACTACAAACTTCCCTGTCTACCTGTTAAGCTTCTTCCTAGACCCTCCCATTCACTGCCCCTTCATTCACCGCCCCCACTCCAAACCCTCCTCAGCAACCACTTTGTCCAGACCACCTTACCTTGAGCCTCTCCCAACACCCTCCTTGACCCCTCACCTGCCTCCCTTCGCCCCCTGGATGCTCTTCTGGAGATCTCCTTTCTGCTCCTACTGACCCCTTTATCCGAAACCGCCCCTCTACCGGCCGCAGGGCTGCTTGTCACCACTGCCGCGAGGGGACCGTCTGCCACCGCTCTCCGCTGTGTCCTCCCCCCACCGACCCCCTTCTCCACCGTAACCTCACCCACCGCCCCCCTCAAGCTGGGCTTTGGTTGCCCTGCTGATAATATCCAAGGCCTTCCTCAGAGCCTGGGCATCAACCCAACCCATTTACTTTGACCCCTACCCTGGCATCTTGCTGCACCAGCTCAGCTTCACTGTGTGCCACCACCCCTATTTGCTCCCAAAATATACACAGGCCCCCGAGCAAGATGCCTCCCCACTCGACTGCCCTAAAAAGAGTCTGGGGGGTGCACACTTCTAATTGAAACCAAAATATGCCCCCCCCTGTGACTCAATGGAAACCCCTAAAATACCCAAATAGCTCAATATTATATGCTGTATTATTTCCTATTCTGCATATTTTTTTATTTGTTTTGTGCTGCCTGCCACTCAGAGAGTACAATGACTGCTCACGCATCCCTGTACCACTCTCTGAATGTGCTCTGCATGCACTGCAGTGTACCTGAGATCGGACCTGTGCTCTCTAAAGCTACATTCCCTACTGTTAGCGTGCCGGCCCTCTGAAGGCTGCAGCACTGCCCCCTGGCTGCTGCGGCGGGCACCGCACTCTCCCCGCGGAGCTGTGACAGCACAGCAGCCTGTGCGGCCGGTCTAAAGGACGTGCAGGGGAAACCTTTTTCTCTGTGCACTGAAGTGCTCTCAATTCCCTCCCGACCCGCCCACCCCTGCCGGCACCGACTATCCTTGCTCCAGACACAGCCGGATAGGGCTGTGCGGGCGGACCTGCCCCCCACACAACACAAGACCCAGGTACCACAGACGTCCTCCTCACTCCCTCTGACGGCAACACACAAAACCACGGACCCCGCTCCCACCCGCCCAAGCTGTATGCCGCGCCCAGCGGGAGGCGCAAACGGTAAGTGGGGGGTACTTTATTTACAGAACCCCCGGCTAATTAAAATGTACCTTTACCAGTATAAACCTACTGCTACCAACACAATACCTCGCCAATTCACCAACTAACTGCCTCCTTCCGCAACTATCTCTGCCTGACCAGACCCACGCAGGGAAGGCTCGGGAGCCGTGACCTAGGACAAACTCTCGTCTCAACTGTCGCTTGCTCACGAACCATCCCTGCCCCCTATATACTCCCTGAGGCGCTCTGCATGCAGGCGGCCTGTACAGCGCCCAAAATGACCCCACGGGGAAACGCTTTGCATTCACCGGGGCCCCCCCTTTCCTAGCTACGTAGATTTCATGCTTTATGAGAGGAAATGATCTTTGACGTGTTTACGAAATTTGCTCCATTTTTTTTTTACAGCGACCACATGGAATGGCCTACCTAACGAAGCAGGGGGAGGGCACACAGCCACGTGCCATACAGACCTCTGCAGGAAGGGCAGCGAGTTTGGCATGTGACCATTTACCGAAGTTTGGGAGTTTCCTGCGGCAGCCTACTAAAACACGACCTCATGGTAGGAGACGTTTTAACCCAAAGGTAATTTTCTTGTCGCCTGATAATTGTAGATTTTGAAAGGTGAAATGCATATTCCTGAGTGCACTAAGGAGTTTATTTCACACCTCAGAACCGTATTTTCCTGTGCCACGCTGTCCTTCCTCTTTATTAACACGCCCTACCTCTACCCATCCCACCGCCATCTCGCTCTCTCTCCTTCCTTCTCGCTGTCTTTCCCTCTTCTTGCCTCCTCAACTTGCTCTTTGACCTCTCCCATAATTTTCTTATGTATGTCTGCTCAGTCCAACTTGATGTGTCCTTTTTCTAGTTTGCTTGAGGTTTATGGTGTTGGAGAATGCTGGAGAGTTAAATTGCTGGAGGGTGGCACTCTGTAAACATGAAGGTGTTGGAGCAAGGCATTCGACGTGTAAGGTGTTGGAGGGTGAGATTGGGTGCCAGACATTTAAAGCTGTTGACGAAGGGCCCTTGGCGATTCACAGTGGGTGGTGGAGTACCTGTGGTGAAAATGGTTGGGGGATATTCAGCCTCTGGGTGACTGATGGGCTTGGTTTCCTTTGCAAGGGCTCAAAGTGCACTGTTGACAAGAAAATCCCTGTGCATATTGTCCAAGTGTAAAAGTGTGAAGTGGTGCATCCTCTGATTGTCTTCTGGTTGGACTTTATTGGTCAGTTGCTGTTTCCAGTCTATGGCCAGACACTTGGCAGACACTGGATGTCGAGATGAGTCTATTTACAGTTTAGCCGGAGTGATGTACAACAGTCCAGGTTGTTGTGTTGGATGTCTGCTTACATTCACAGTAATGTGGTAATATAGCCCTTTACACACTGATATTAATGCTACATATGGTGATCCATTATTGTATGAAATGTATATAATATTACAGTGATATAACACTATTTTCTTAGTGTATTGAGGGACAATGCTATGTGATAGCCCTTCCTGTGTTGTCAAGGGGTGAAAGGTCGTGTGTCATCACTTCATGTGATATCACTTGGGAGCAGGGTAAAATGATGTCACTTCAGCAGGTATTTTGGTGAAATGTATTTATTCATTTATTTATTGCTTGCTTGTTAGGTGCATATACAATAAGAATATACTGGGGGCCATTACAAGGTGGGCGGTAAGGGATACCGGGCACCAGTAAGGAGACCGTTGCCCGTAATCCCTTACCGCCCTATTCCAAGGTCCCTTGGCGGGGACCGTAAGGAACGTGTGGTCTGACCACAAGTCCCTTACGGGTCCCGCTAAGGGACCAGGGCGCTAATAATGGGCTTGCAAGTTGCGAGCCCGTTATTAGCGCACTCCCCATTCCCATTGAGCCCTATGGGGGCTCAAATGGGAATGGGGAATGGCATGTTCAATCGGGATTTACCGGTCCCACCATGGTCGGACTACACCGGTAAGTCCCCATTGAACTACACCGGTGCCAGACCCATTATTGGTGGGAGACATGGCGCAAATAGCGGCATGACTACCACCAATCTCGGAATGAGGCCCACTGTTTCAAAGCCTCCATGACGTCAATGCGTGCCATATCTGTAGGTGTAGCAAGTGAGTCCATATCTTTTGATAAGTTTGATGAGTCGGGTAATGTAGATGCTGAAGAGTTGAAGAGTAGTGGCAAGAAGGATGTACCTTGAGGTAGAATCCCCCAGGTTGGTGTGTGTTGTGCTGAGCTGAAGGCTGTAGCCAGGTTGTGTCCATTATTTATGTTAGGAAGGACTTTATCCATAGCAAAGTCGTGTTCCTGATCCCTATTTCTTGGAGTCTTTTGTTGAGGGTTTAGTGTTGGACTGTGTTGAAGGATGCTGAAAGGTTCAGTAGAATTATTTTTGAGGTGATGTTGGAGTTGGAGTTAGTTTTTAGGTCGTCCCAGATGAATAGTAGTGCTGATTAAATTCCTCTCATGGCTCTGAAACAGATTTGTGCCCGGTCCAGTGTCAGGATGCTTTCTACATGTTTCAGGATTTGCTCGTATAAGTAGGTTTCTAGGAGTTTCGCCAAGTAAAGGATGTTTGGAATAAGCAGGCAGTTGGTTAAGTCTTCTGTGTTTCCCAAGGCTATTTGAGGAGTGGATTAATGTGTACCGCTTTGAAACTCTGTGGTACGGCTCAAGTTGTCAGCAAATGGTTCATGAGGTTCCGGAAGTATTCTGCAGGTGTCTCTTGGGTGATGTCTGATGGGAAAGGGTCTACTGGCAATCCAGCTTTGTTTGTGTGCTTCTCTACGTTAGGACATTTTTTTTAAATTGGTGTGAAGTCGTTAAGTGTTGAGGATGTTTCTGGAGTTTGTTGGTTGGTTGAGTTGTTGCTTGTGTTTTTGGGCATCTACAAAAACCTTTTCTATACAAAAATAGAAAAGTATTCATTTTATTTTCATCAAATTGCAAATACCATAGTAAAAATACATACATACAACTATAACTACATATTACAATTAACTTGAGTCAATGGTAACAATTACCAAAGATTAGATCAAACATTACAAATATCAAAAAACAAATTGGTGTCTTGTGGTTAGTAGGTGATGTGGTATAACCATATCTAACACATCTGCTTTTTAGAATACATAGAATCTCTTATTAAGGTTCTGTAATGAAAAGGATTGTGTGTATGATATAATGCTGTAGGTTATACAGCCTTGGGAGAGTACTATTGTTGGCAGGTGTGCTGGTGAGGTAGGGGTAACCAGTTGCCTTGTTGCGATATAGCTTTTAGGTTCCATCACCACTCGCAATTGGTCATCCTGACAAAAAAACATTGGGAAGTGCACATTTTGAACACAAGGACATGTGCGATACGTTCTTTTCTTGGTTGATTGTCCTCGTTGTTTGACATCACAGCCAGCAATATTTAAGTAGCATTTTTCTAGACTGTCCAAACTAGCTGTTTGTAATTTGTTGATTAGAGGATAATATCAATGCCACAGGGATCACAGGGCTTAAGGTGTCTCGGGGCTAAAGATGTCACAGGGGAGTAGTGTGGGAGGATGTAATGCAAGGGGGTGCCATATCACAGAGGTGCATTAGGCAGTGGTGCAGTATCGCAGGGATACAATACCTCACGAGTATACCTCAGGGGGAAGAATATTGTAGGGGCAAAGTATTGCAGGGGCAAAATATTTCAGGGTCAGAGTATCGCAGGAGCACAACATTTACTGGGCGTGATTATACCTGGGGATAGTGTTGCTGTGCATAAAATCAGTGGACATAATCTCAGCAACACGATATGGCAGGGGCACAGTAACAACAGCAGGCAAGTCTCACTGGAGTATAGTATCCTCAAGGCAGGGCTGCTCCTGTGATCAACTATGGTGTGGCGTGCCAGACTAAAAGTGACAGACTATATCATTGGTGGTGGATTATAGTGGGAGAGTATTGCATAAGAATATTATCAGCAAACCATCACAGTGGCAAACTCTGACAATGGCAATAACTTCACAGTGGTAAAACCTCACATAGGCAAAATCTCCCAGTGGCAAAATTCCACAGTGGAAAAATGTCTCAGTGGCAGTATCTTGCAGAGGTAAAATCACTCAATAGCATGAACACACAAAGGCAAGGTCTCACTGTGTTAAAATCTCAGTGTGGTAGAAGTCTCACAGTGGTTGGATCTGACAATGGCATGATCGGACAGTGGCAAAGTCTCAAAGTGGCAAAACCTCACAGTGCAAAATCTAACAGAGGAAAAATCCCACAGCTGTAAAATCTAACAATTGTAACATCTAACAATGAAAAATCTCACAGTGAGAAAATCTCAGTGGCAGAATCTCAAAGTGGCAAGACCTGACATGGCAAGACCTGACAGTGGTAAGACCTCAGTTGGTAAACCCTCACAGTGGCAAAACCTCACACAATGGTAAATTCTCACAGTGCTAAAGACTCTCAGTGGTAAGATCTCACAGTGTTAGGATTTCACACTGGTAAAGTCTCACAGTGACCACATTTCTCAATACCAACACTCTCACAGTGGCAAAATCTCACAATGGTAAAATCAAGCAGTGGTAAAATCTCAGAATCTCAGTGTGTTAGAAGTTTCACAATGGTCGAATCTCACAGTGGGAGAATCTCAGTGGCAGAATCCCACAGTAGCAAGACCTCACTGCATTAAAAACTCACAGTGGCAAAGCCTCACAGTGGCAGGACCTTACATTGGCAAAATATTTCAGTGGCAAAGTCTCACAGTGGCAAGATCTCACATTGAAAAGATCTCACACTGGTAAAGTCTCACAGTGGTAAAGTCTCACAGTGGACATATTTCTCAGTAGTAAAACATCTCAGTGGCAATATCTTGCAATGGTAAATTCTTGCAGTGGTAAAATTGTATGGTGGCAAAAACACACTGGCATGAATTCACAATGGCTAGGCCTGATAGTGTTAAAATATCAGTGTTGTACAATTTAAAAATGGCAAAATCTCACAGTGGCAAAATCTCGGACTTGCAACATCTCAAAGTTGCAGAATCTCATATGGGCAACATTTCTCATTTGAAAAAAAAACTCACATTGGCACCATATCACCGCGTCAAAAACCCCACAATGGCAAAATTCCACAGTGCAAGAGTCACAGTGGCAAAGTCTCACAGCAGCAACATCACACAGTCACAAAATTTCACAATGGCAAAAACCCACAGTGGCAGAACCTCACTGTGGCAAACCCCCCAAGTGGCAAATGAGTCACAGTGGCAAAATCTCACAGTGGCAAAATCTAACAGTGCCAAAATCTCACAGTGCCAAAATCTCACAGTGGCAAGACCACACTGTGGCAAGACCACACCGTGGCAAGACCTCACAGTGGCAAAATCTTACAATGGTAAAGTCTCACAGTGACATGATCTCACAGTGGAAATATCTCAAATGCCTTATTACATAAAAAAACTGCCAACATCCAAAACATATAAAAGAAAATATTACTTTTGTACAATGTTTACGACGGAGGCATAACACACCCACAAAAAGGCATATAAAGAAGACACCATTAAAATCGAACACAAAGGTACACATATAGGGTACACATATAGGCTTTAAAGAGCATCAATTCAAGAATACAGACAGAAGAGCAGGCACCAACAATAGGTCATCTTTACTGGAACCCAAAGAGGGAAACTTAAAAGAGAACAACATACCTATGGTGGTAGTTACTACTTATACTACACTCTCTTACACAATTCAAAAACGTATCAAAAGAACTGGCCCATTCTGAACACGAGTAACTCCAATTTTCCTACAAAATGAGCACAAGCATTCGTGATTTAGTAATCAAACATAACAAGACCAATAAAAGACAAGCACAAGAATCATCACCAAGAATTAGAGCTGGGAGCCTAGAAGGAATAAGAGCACATTTCCTGTGTGGAAAATGTGTAACGTGAAATTTTCTTTTTTTTCTTTTTTTTTAATTAAAAAGAAACAGTGTGTTTAGTTTATACAATAAACTTTTACACTACAATAAAATGAAACCAAATGCACATTATCCTGTGACAAACAGAAATATTAGATATATTGCAAACATAGCTCAGTCATATACTAGAGTTATCCATTAAACTGTCATAGGAGTAGATCCATTACCACACAAATTCCGCATTCCTATTCGAGTATAAGCTGTAACATAAGTTAAGACTGTCCTCCTTGTCACTCATAAGTCACACCATCCTAAACCTGTCAGGACCCCGTGGGTGGATTCCTTGACTTCCCAGTTCGCTCTCCAATCTTCTTCTCCCTGCAGCATTTTGTTTTTTAGTTCCACAAATATATGCGTCAGGAAGGTTGTGAGGGCAATTATTAGACTCTCATTCGTAGTCATCATGAGTCTTACCCAAAGGTTACCTGAAAGTACCCGGGAGATCGAGTGGGTAATGTCTCCCAGGAGACGGGTTATTTTGTCTTGAAATGCTGAGCATTCCAAGACCAAATGAAACAGGGATTAAATCGGAGCTAGGCCACAAGCACGGCAGCCTCACATTTCTCTACAAATCTGAAGTTTTGGCCCCACGACTTTCATTGTCAGGAGAATATTAAGACGCAATCTTAGATAAAGATCAATGTGCTTCTTGGAGGTACATTTTTGTATATAAGGTTTGAGTTCATTTGACGGGGTACAAAGGTCTTGATTGTTTTTATATAATTGCAACCTGCCAAGATCCTCATAATCAGACATTCTTTCCCACTGCTTTATTTTGTTTTTTATGACAAAGGGGCTCTCCTGGTTCTCCAGTTGTATCATAGTTGTAAAGGTCTTGCAATGTTTATAAAATTTGATTTTAATGATCAGAGACAGTTTGCATGCTTTATTTTACATAGAAGGCCAGTGACTGTTTTTCACATTCCCTTATTTGGTTAGCAGAGACAGAGATCTTTTAATGTGTTGTGCCCACCATGATGTCCAACCCAGTTCTAATCTAATTACACTGATCCGAGTAGATTTTGGAAGATTCAGCACTGTCTTTCATATTTTGATTTCTAGGCGATCTAGGAAGGACCGATCCGCAGAGTATTAATTCACATCCATTCAATGTTGCTGCCTTTACCTTAAGTTTGTATAGCTTGATTAGAGTATGCACAGAGGTTCCTATTTATTTTCATCAGACTAATCGATCGATTAAGTTTCCTCCTCCATCCTCCCCTTTTGAGTTTTAAGATGTTCCTTTGTAGAGATCAGGAAGCCTAGCTAATTTATACTGGTAACCAATGTTCCCTCTAAGCTGTGCGCATGTGCGCTTGCCCAGCTTCCTTCTGGGTGCCGCTCAGAAGAATTTTAGCAGCGCATGCAGAAAATTCTCACCTATTCAAGAAGATTTAATAAGGCACAAGACACAGCAATTAACTGAAATTTTCTTTCTCTTAAAATAAGCAACTATTCTTGATATTCTGCTAATTTGCATTACACTACTATGCACCTAAAATCCCTAGCAGCAAAATACAACACAAGTAGTAAAAACTAATATGAAAAACTGGTTCCATGAACAGAAGAATCTAACCAGGATATGCCTGCACACATTAACTAAAAACATTCCCTCCCCACCCATGACTCCTAAACCTGACTCTACCACACTTTCACCTTATGCCTCTAACTTCTGCTCGAGAGTACAGTAAGATACTGCCGGACAACCTTGACTCTTCCTCTCTTGGCTCTGTGAAAGGTTTGCAGACGTATACCTACATCCACTTGTTTTGTGTTTGTAGTAACATGAATAACCTTCACGCGCCAGAATTTCTGTTACTCATTGTGCCTAACCAAAAGCATCACCCACACTATATAGTCTAACTTTAATTTTATTGAACCCAATTTAATTGAAATGCTGAAGTTACTAAAAAACATGCACCCTACTAATTGTCCTTGGGAAATGTTCCCCTCTAAATATATATTGAAGCATCGAGAATAGGTTGCGTCGTTTCTTTGTCGGTTTGTCAGTTATTCCTTTCATACCGGCTCCATTCCTCACTCGATTAAAAATGGGGCAGTTACCCCTCTGCAAAAAAAAACGGGATTGGACCCGTTGGATGCGGCTGATTTAAGACCCATCACAAATACTTTATTTTCCCTCAAGCTCATAGACAAGGCATCTACTACACAGCTGCAATCTTATGTACTTGATACTGGTAAATTGCACGCAAAGCAATCAGGCTTCCGGAGTTTCCATGGAACCGAGACAGCATTGTTGGATTCACAAACACACATGCTTGGTCAGCTGAAACACAGCAAGTCAGGGCTGCTGATGCTGTTGGATCTATCGTCAGCCTTTGACTTGCTGGACCATAAAATCTTGCTTGCAAGGATGGCGTCTGTTGGCGGACTCTCCAATAATGCCATCACTTGGCTTAGATCTTTTCTGGAGGGCCGCAAGTCACGTGTCCATTGGGGTGACTGTGCCTCCGAGCCACACACTATAACATGTGGAGTTCCCCAAGGGGCATGTCTCTCTCTCTTGCTGTTCAACATTTACATTCTCCCCTATGTGTTGAGCTGGAATCTCTGGGGATCTTTTTTCTGTAATTACGCAGATGATTTTCAGTTGGTATTGAATATAACTGGGAACCATGATGTTGATCAACAAACTCTAGCTGTAGCCTACTATGTCATAAAACAATGGATGTCAGCAAACTGGCTCTGTTCAAATGCTGCTAAAACCGAGTTGATGCTCTTCGGCTCTCAGCATGCTCAATATGAATTAAGTCAAAAATATGACTATTTTAACATAGAAGGTATTCAAATTAAAATAGTGCAGCAAGTCAAGACCTTAGGCACTTATATGGAGGACAGTCTTGATCGTGAGGCACATGTCACAGCTATCACTACCAACACCAACTACCATTAAAGACAAGTAGCCACGCTAATATCGGTGGAAAACTTGCAAGGGCCGTGAAACTACCATGGGTGGACTATTGTAACGCCTTACTGGGAGGGGCCAATAAAGCTGATATCCAACAGTTGCAGAAGATACAAAATGCAGCTGTGCGGATCATCTTTCAGATGAAAAGCTTTGAACCCACTAGTGCTGCCAGAAAAAACTCCACTGGCTCCCGGTGGCAGCTCGCATCCAATTCAAACTGCTCACTACATGCCACAAATGTATCTTTGGAAATGCTCCTCTATATTTGAAGGAGAAGATTAACATCTATCAACCTAAGAGATGCTTAAGATCCACTGAAGGGTTCCTGTTGGCATTGCCATGGATAAAAAGATCTTGTGGTTTAGGGCGGGCTTTCCATGTTCATGGTGCTCAAGCTTGGAATGCCCTCCTACCACAGCTACGAAGGATAGAGGACCATCTTGCCTTCCGCAAACAGCTGAATACAATTCCTTTTTACTAGGATAATCACTGAGTCTCACGTATTACTCCTGTCTTTCGGCGCCTGGATGCCCGTGGGCTTTGGCGTGTTATAAGTCCAATTAACATAACATAACATAACTACCAGCTCAAATATCGGATACTGACTGTAAGTAAGCAGGCTACTTGGATGTGTAACCAAATCCCATACTTCCTCTTCTTTGTACATATGTCACGCAAGTGCTTTGAAGCGGCCCACTTGTAAGTTACCGCATTATGAAACTCAAATATTAATTTGCCCTCTAAAGAATTTGAAAAGACAAATGTGATGTTCAGCGTCTCCTACTTTAGCATGACTAACATTACCCTATAAGTAGAGAGCAACATTGCAATATCATTTACTTAGCCTACAACGGATAATGGGTATGGACTATGCCTGGGATTACTCGTCCATAGTATCATGGCACCGGATATTCAGAGTGGAGAATGCTTTTCACACAATCTGCATCATTTCCAAGTGTTCAGAGTTCCTTTGGGTATGAACCTTCACATTATATGGTAACTCGCTTCAATAGAAAAATAGTTTCACTGAGCACTTGTGTTAATCCCACACAATGATATAAAGGTGGGGTATGCTGCAAACAATCTTGTATGCACTGCAAAAGAATTGTGTACATGCAGAGTCATGACATTTTTAAAATGCACATCATATGTTGAGGCATTTAAATATACCTTGCTTGCAAAGTATTTTGGGTCTGCAAATATCCCAGTGAGTGTTTACTGCTACAATCCTTCATTTTGTACAGTGCTCTATCAACTAGTATTGGAGGCAAGCACAAGGGCTGGGGAAGGGTATGGGTGAAAGCATCACTCCTTGCAGGTGATGAACAAAGCAGCAAATTTCAAAGACCAGGTCAGACGTTTCGGCAGTACACTGAAGGAAATATGTTGGCTGTTTGCTAAAGGATAGGAAAGTCTAGTACCCATCCGGACAACGGCACCTTCTTTTTCTTTCTATGCTACACTGCTGAGGGCTTTTCAATACAACCATGAGTTCTGTGTGTGCAGTCTCCAGCATCTCCCTGCATCTTATCAAAAGAATTATAGAGGATGGATCCATAGTTGTAGAAGAAGGCACTAAATCATTCGTATCTCTGATGTATTGATGCAATTAACTTAAAAGGAATATATGTGTGGTTTTCTTCAACAGGGCTCCATAATAAACCTCAGTAAGGGTCTTGTTTAATTTTATCTAGGCTGTGGTGCGGAAGGGTGGGCAAAACTGGGGCAAAACTATACACTTTATTATGTGTCATGTCATTTCACTCCCTATGTCAGGGGGACAAGCAGGGCTCTAATCAGATGCTTCTCCCTACTTGGAGTCAAATGATTTTTCAGGGAGTAAAAAAGTCATTAGCTTTGCCAATAGGGATACTTTCTGCTTATTAAAAGATGTTCTTTCCCCATAAAATTCCCTTTGAGATCGGGCATTAATATTATTAAAGTTCCTTCCTTCCTATGCCACTGCTCTGCTGGTCACTAATTTGAAAAAATATCAGTGGATGTTTGTGGGTTGAAGCAATGATATGTTCATTGTTTCTCATTTTTGTTAGGAACATTTTTGTTTTTTAGGGAGTAAAAATGCATGGTGCATATATCTCTTATTTATAAGGCTGGTGTTATCACGGTACGACGTCCTTTCATCGCGGGATGTTTTTTCGCAGGGTTTTTTACTGCAATTCTTTTTCTAAAAAACCCATTACATTTTTTTCTTTTTTTAAAATTTATTCAGGGAACACCTGAATTTTATCAAAGTTTCCATTGCAGTTGGTTAGTCCAAGTCTAAATTTCACAGAGACCTTCCTCCGGATCTACTGATACCTCTAGGGTGATCAGACAATTCCCTCTTCTTCTTCATCCACTGGACAGGTTCCACTTCCTAAGAGGGCGTTGGTGCAGTTGTTACCGCATTGATCTGCCGGAATGTTATTTCAATTAAGTTCACCATAGCCACCGTCCATCTGGTGGTTTCTCCGGCTATTAATCTGTTCCATAGGTCGCCTTTTTGTTTCATCCATGGATTCAATATCAGAGGTAAGAGGTAGGTAGATCTGATTTGTTTGGTATTAGGACAATCTATTACAAGATGTTTCAGGGTTTCTGCCACCTCTGCCTTTTAACATAGACGGCATCCCTTTTTGCCTGTAGCTCCCCGGATGGTTAGGATTTCCTGTGTTAACAGTAGATTCAGTCTAGCTTTCATGAAAAGAATTATTTTTGCTTTTTTCCAGAAATTTAGCACAGTAATTTAGCGTTTTTTTCAATTTGTTAAACGTTGGAGGGAGATGAGTTAGGAGTTTGTTCTCTACTGCTTTCTCAATCGTATGTATCCAATCCATTCTTCCATTTTTTGTTTGATTCTCTCCGGATTTTCTTTAAGCTCTTTTTCTGTGCGTGCTATTTCGGTTAGCTTCTCTTTTCTATTTTCAGCCCAACTGTTAAGGGCTTTTACATTTGCCACTTTCCAGTTCATCCTTGATGATGTTATATGCTGGTAACGTGTCCGCCAGGATTATTTTTCTGTAGAATCTCATGGCACTTTGGTCGACCATAGATAAAAGAGACACTAGGCCCAGTTCTCTTCTAATGGCTGCCATGGATGTTCGAATTTTTTAAAAAATGGGGGGTTGGGCGGATCCCCCTCAAATATAATTTGAACAAAAATTTGATGGTATTTTCACAATTAAAAATCGCTGTAAAAAACCCCACGAAAAACCATCCCATGATGAAATGACATGGGACCGTTATCACTACCCACAGGAGAACGTAATGTGGATAGTAAGCAGAGGCACTTGAATTTTGGATCATCATATTCTAAGGTGCAGTTATTCCGATGCAATTATAATCCATACACAAATTATTAAAAGCATGTTCTCCTGGCCCTTGGATTACTTCATTAAAGTGGCACTTGAACTCCTTTAGCATGTTTTTGACACGTTGCTTTTAATTGCCATTAATCCATCGGCAAATGTATTCTGTGTGAGTTTCTTGACATCCACATTAGTTATGACAAGAGATATTTGAGGGCCACCACAAGGGTCGTTGCTCGCAGCAGTAACATGCTGACAAACCAGCCTATTCAAGGAGTGGAACCCACCTACCCCAACCCCCCACCAAGAGCCAACCTACCTAACGGTCAAGGAACAATAACGCACCAGCCTTGAAAATGATCCCTTGGGTCGAAACACGTGTCGGTTGACCACAAGATTATCGCATCAAGAATAAAATTCCCTTTTTTTGAAAAATCAGAATGCAAAGAAATATTGTTTGTGCGCGATATGTGGGATCACAACTAAGAGATATTTGTATTTTGTAATACAAATTAGTGATTTTCCATTGGCATAAAACATACAGGGCCTCATTAAGTCTTGGGGAGGTATCCCGGTGTAAATCTTCCAGAAAATCGCCCAAACTAATTACTGTCACTGCCACTTGGTCCGGAGGAATTTCCACCAGATTACAACTGGTTGTGGCGGTGTAATTCCCCATTCATATTTAGTCCATATTGAGTCCATTGGAATAAATGTGGCTTTTTGGCGGGATTACCGCACTGGAAATTCTGACGATTTCGGTATTGAGTTTGAGGGTTTACCAACAGGATTTTTCCTGGAGGAAAATCTTCCACTCCAGGCCCGAAATCGTAATTTGGCGTAGTGGTAAAGTTGGCGGCAATGGAGTTGCCGCCAACTTTACCACTTACCGCCAAACTCATAATGAGGCCGATATTTTTCTCTGCGCAGAAGTACATTTGCAAGGTACTGTGGCAGATACTGAAGTCTTGGACTGGTTATTGAGTTTTCTGTATAATCACATATGACACATTTTATTTTAGCCCATGTGTTTGGAAAAAGATTTTTAAAGAATTGCAGTGGCTGGGTAGAGGAAATTCCTTTGCAAACTCTCTTCTGCGATGGTAGCTCACAAACTGGCTTACCTCATTAGTCAGTTGCGCACATGGAAAATAATGTGCGCACAACAGCCAACCGGTTCCGCACATAGAGAAAAATAATTAGAGGGAACATTGCTGGTAACTTGCTTTATTGCAGTTTGATTTACTTGCCATGTATTTCTACTGCCTGAGTGTTTGGTTGTATATGTCATAGCGTAGGATTTCGCTGGGTTGATTTTCAGATGGTTTATCACCAGAAAGGCGTGGACACCATCAAAGACCTTTTAAAGGCTTACCGGGGTGTAATCCATCAGTATTAGATCATCAGCATAAACAATGATATTCACCCGTAGGTCTTTCCATCTAGGCACATACCCACCCCATACCAGGATTTCCTTCCATAGGTCAGCTAAGTACAGATAGAAGATAGTTGGGGCCACTACACATCCCTGTCTCACCACTTTAGTGATAGGGATTAAATTGGGCAGCTCTGCCTGACTATATACTCTGATTTCAATCGAATTGTCCCTGTATAGCTGTTGTATCATTCTTAATAGGCCCTCATCAATACCCCAATGTCTAAGTTTGCTCCGTAGTATTGGATATTAACATTGTCAAAGGTGGCGCTCAATTCCAGCACTGCTACTTACAATGTTTTACTAAAAAGTCCTCCATTGCCTGTAGTACATACCGAGAGGGCTACGGGGCTCATCAGGGCGCCTATGCCTTTCTTGAACCTGGTCTGGAGGGGACTGAGAATTCTCGACTTCTCTATTCACTTACACAGGTCCTTCAGCACCAGTTTGGCAAACATTTTAGCAGCCGAATCTCTGAGAGCAATTGGCCTGCAGTTGGCTGTACTTGATCTCTCGCCGCCTTTAAAGATAGGAATTACAGTTGCTGTTCTTCAGGATTCTGGGCAGTCCATACCCCTGGCAATACACTGAAAAAGTCTGAGTAGGATGTCTGATTAGAGAACCGGATTCTCCTTATAAAACTGGTTCGACACCCCATCCGGACCGCATGCCCTAGAATTCATAATTGTTTAATTGCATGGCCATGTCTGTAGTGTCAAAATCGGACTTCCATGTCTCGGGATTTGTGGTTTGGTCTAGCGCCCGTGGTGGAATTATTCCCTCAGAATTAAATTTATTGTAATAGTACTCACACCACTCGGCCTCTGATACGCAGCACAATTGTTGGCTTGCCTGTTGGTCATGAGTGCCATTCAGGATCCTCCAGATTGCTCCAGTTTCTTTGCAAACCAACTTCTTGAAAATAGTTTGATTTTTCGCACTATACACTTTGAGTCTGTGGGCCTCCTTACAAGGTTCGCGGTACGGGTTAACAGGTGCCGCTAATGGATGCAGACCCGTGAAACCCATACCGCGAAATTACAAGGTCCCCTCGCGGGACCCGGTAAGTAACGCCTGGTCAAACCAGGCGTCCTTACCGGGTCCCACGAGGGGAAGAGGGAGCAAACAACGGGCCGCTCGTAATCGGCCCGTTGTTTGCTCGCTCTCCCATTCCCATTCAGCCTTATGGGGGCTGAAATGGGAAAGGTCCAAGCCCGGGTTACTGGAGAGAGGAATTACCGGCCCGCCAAACTCAGAATGGCCCGGTAATTCCCCATTCTGGTAACCCGGACCCGGACCCGATTTTGGCGACAGCCATGCCTGACTTCATAGGTGACGTATCAAACAGCCTAATAAAAGATTGTAAATCAATGTTTAGCGCCACCAAAGGAATGGAGATGGTGTTGCTATTCTCTGAATCCACTGGGGGATCAGCGGGGGGGTCAAGACAGAGTGTAGTAGCTCCCTATCTCCTCATAGTGCTCCTCTACATCTGCAATACTACTATCCTACAAACTTAACAGGGTTTGAGTTTCAAACATCCAAGGAGATGTGCTTAGTCTCTCGATCTGTTGAGCAGAGTCTATGATTTCTTTCTCCAGGCTTATTCCTCCCTACATTGGAGAAATGCCAGTCTGTGCTCTACGTCTCTGAGGACCAGTCCTGAAATCCTGCCTAATGTGATTTCAACCAGGACGGCCGGAGTGAAGTCAGCCCCTGTGACATCATCCCATGCATTAGTTTGGCTTATTTCAATCAGTGATTTGGCCTTTCATAGGGGAAAGAAGACAGGGATCTTAGATTTATCCGATATAGAGGGCTTTCTTATTAGCGGAGATCCCCTAGGAGTTTTTGCACACACGAGGGAGGAGATTTGCTTGCTCATATGATTATACCACTTCTTGGTGCCTTTCATTGTTGTCAGGATAGTAGATATCGGCTGAAGAGGGATCACCTTATTCAGAGGATAGGGGTGGAGGTGCCTGCAGGTACTATGTCCCGAGTTCAGGGGGATCAGCCCCAGCACTGAAAAACAGAGACTTTTCACCCACCTTTTATTTTCTGCCATTTCCCTGAAACCACGGACTGCAGACTGCTCCACATTTTGCAGTCACGCTTCGCTTCAAAACAGTGTTTTGAAGCTGAAGCAGGAGGAGCCAAAGCACAACACAGGCAGTGAGGACAGACTGCTCCACACTTTGCAGTCACACTTCAGGGGGCCCACGATTCGAGGGAAAAACAGATTACACATTACATTAATGTGTAATCAAAACAAAAGAAATAGAACTACGTCTGAATAAACCCTGGCAACCTCTGGAGTCATCAGAAGTCAAGGGTTGTGTGATGTCACTTCAGCAGGCATTTTGGTGAAATGTATTTATTTATTTATTTATTGCTTGCTTGTTAGGCGCTTATACAATTAGAATATACTGTTTCAAAGCCTCCATGATGTCCATGTGTGCCATATCTGTAGGTGTAGCAAGTGAGTCCATATCTTTTGATATGTTCGATGAGTGGGGTCATGTAGATGTTGAAGAGTAGTGGCAAGAAGGATGTACCTTGTGGTAAAATCCCCCAGGTTGGTGTGTGTTGTGCTGAGCTGAAGGCTGTAGCCAGGTTCTGTCCATTATTTCTGTTAGGAAGGACTTTATCCATAGCAAAAACATGTTCCTGATTCCTATTTCTTGGAGTCTTTTGTTGAGGGTTTAGTGTTGGACTGTGCTGAAGGATGCTGAAAGGTTTAGTAGAATTATTTCTGAGGTGATGTTAGAGTTGGAGTTACTTTTTAGGTCGTCCCAGATGAATAGTAGTGCTGATTAAATTCATCTCATGGATCTGAAACAGACTTGTGCCTGTTCTAGTGTCAGGATGCTTTCCACATATTTCAGGATTTGCTTGTATAAGTAGGTTTCTAGGGGTTTTGCCAAGTAAAGGATGTTTGAAACAGGCCAGCAGTTGGTTAAGTCTTCTGTGTTTCCCGAGGGTATTTGAGGTGTCGATTAATGTGTACCACTTTGAAACTTTGTGGTATGGCTCATTTTGTCAGCGAATGGTTCATGAGGTTCCGAAAGTATGTCTCTTGGGTGATGTCTGATGGGAAAGGGTCTACTGGAAATCCAGCTTTGTTTTTGTGCTTCACTAGGTCAGGACATGTTTCTTTTAAAATTGGTGTGAAGTCGTTAAGTGTTGTGGTTGTTTCTGGATTTGGCTGATTGGTTGATTTGTTGCTTGTGTTTTTGGGCAGCACAAAAGCCTTTTCTATACAAAAATAGAAACGTATTCATTTTATTTTCATCAAATTGCATATACCATAGTAAAAATGCATACATACAACTATAACTACATATTACAATTCATTCGAGTCAATGGTAACAATTACCAAAGATTAGATCAAACATTACAAATATCAAAAAACAAATTGGTGTCTTGGGGTTAGTAGGTGATGTGGTATAACCATATCTAACACATCTGCTTTTTCGAATACATTGAGTCTCTTATTTAGGTTCTGTAAAGAAAAGGTTTTTGTGGATGACATTCTGCTGTAAATTATACAGCCTTGAAAGAGTACTACTGTTAGCAGGTGTGCTGGTGAGGTAGGGGTAACCAGTTGTCTTGTTGCAATATAGCTTTTAGGTTCCATCTCCACTCACAATTGGTTCCCCTGAAACCACAGTGGTAAAACCTCACATAGGCAAAATCTCACAGTGGCAAAATTCCAAAGTTGAAAAATGTCTCAGTGGCAGAATCTCGCAGTGGTAAAATCACTCAATGGCATGAACTCACAAAGGCAAGGTCTCACAGTGTTAGAATCTCATTGTGGTAGAAGTCTCACAGGGATTGGATCTGACAATGGCAAGATCTGACAGTGGGAAAGTCTCAAAGTGGCAAAACCGCACAATGCAAAATCTAACAGTGGGAAAGTCTCCCAGCTGTAAAATGTCAGAATTGTCAAATCTAATAATGGCAAAATCTCACAATGAGAAAATGTTAGTGGCAGAATCTCCACAGTGGCAAGACCTGTCAATGGCAAGACTTGACAGTGGCAAGACCTGACAGTGGTAAAACCTGACAGTGGTAAAACCTCAAGTGGTAAAACCTCACAGTGGCAAAACCTCACACGGGAAAAATTTTACATTGGCAAATTCTCACAGTGCTAAAGACTCCCAGAGGTTAGATCTCACATTGTTAGGACTTCACACTGGTAAAGTCTCACAGTGACCAATTTCTCAATACCAAAACTCTCACAGTGGCAAAATCTTGTAATGGTAAAATCAAGCAGTGGTAAAATCTTCCTGTGGTAAAAAAAACACGATGGCATGCAATCACAATGGCAAAGTCTCAGAATCTCAGTGTGCTAGAAGTTTCACAATGGTAGAATTTCACAGTGGGAGAATCTCACAGTGGCAGAATGCCAAAGTGGCAAGACCTCAAAGCGGTAAAAACTCACAGTGGCAAGCCTCACAGTGGCAAAACCTTACACTGGCAAAATATTGTAGTGCCAAAGTCGCACGGTGGTAAAGTCTCACACTGGCAAGATCTCACATTGGAAAGATCTCACACTGGTAAAGTCTCACAGTGGACATATTTATCAGAAGTAAAACATCTCAGTGGCAGAGAGAGAAAGATTTAAAAACATGGGCATGGTTGCCGGAAGTTCTGGCAAATACTAACCGATCTTAGCAATGAAAAACATTGGCAGGCTCTAAAAACAAACCCCTGAAGAAGCCTATAACAAATTTCTATGATCTTGTTACAATGGGTTCGTGGAATACAGATGGCTTTTCTCATTTAATGAACACTTCAGATGTCAACTTGGGCTCATTTGATCTTCTGTGTCTTCAAGAGACTTGGATCGCAAAGAAACCCTCAATGGATGGCTGTGACATTGCCTTCTCACCGGCAATCCAAGGCCCACTAGGAAGACTTCGAGCAGGATTGCTCACAGCCATTCGTACAGGCAGAAACCTATTTCTGGGAAAAACCTTTATAAATGAGCTGCACATACTGGTCACACTGATCTCCTGGAATCCTTCTCAATCCACCAAGGATTATAGGTTGTCGAAGAACTAGTTGGTGATTAATACCTATTGGAATCCTAAAGAACCAACCACCACCTCCTTTTTGGCCAAAATAGAAAATTTGTTGGACGATACTCTACAAAACTTCTCAGTAGACCACATGATCATATGTGGAGAGCTGAACGTGACAATAGTTTCCATAGAGAAATGTCTGAAAACATCAAACAATCCATTTTGCACCGCCGCAAAAAATCTTGGAAAGTCCGATGGGTGTACGATGGCTCATGGAATACTGTGGGACGGAATCATGGTTGCCAGAGATCATCAAAACTTACATTGCCTGCGTCGACCAAAAGAACTCAAGATTCCTATCTGGGAACAAGGCACCCGTTGGGCTACGCTGGACCATATTTATTTCTCACGTGATCTACCGGCAAGGGCAACTTCTTTTAAGGTCATAGGGAAACTTAACAGCAACCATAACCTCTTAAAGGTAACATGGAACACGAAAAAGTAAATTTCGCACTCAAGCGTCCCCAAATCCAGTCTAACATTGATGTAAACAAAGGGGGAACTCGTCTCTGACTGAAGGCATCTGAAATAATTGTGATTACAAAGCAATATATACACGCAAACAAGAGGGATCTGGAAACAAAGGGATACACCAAAACTGACTATTGCCCACCTCTGGTCCCATATCAGCGACCAATAGTGGTTTTTAAACCACCAAAAAACCTCTACCATGTTAACAATCACATCTTGAAAGCAAAATGACCGGAAAGGTGCAGATCGATAAGGAAAGCCAAAAATGTGCCAACAAAGTTTAATATTGACAAGGCTAACTCATTGACAAAGAAGTATAAGAACTGGTTAAAATCTTACAAAATCCAACTATATCAAGAAAACACTGAAAAGATGTTAAGAGCTCTCAGTGGAGAGCAATCAAAGGACTTTTGGTCACTAATAACATCTGGTGGAAGGGCCACACAAGATACCTTATTGAGTAAAGTCAATGAAAGAGATTGGATCGATCACTTTTGAAACTTGTTTGCTTCGCCACTTCCGATTCTTCAGAAAGTTGGACCAGACACTGACAAATGGGACATTGAACAGGATATATCAACTATTGAGTGGAAAATCAACAAATTAGAAGCCTCCTGAGCTCCAGGTCCGGACGGGCTCTCTAATGCGGAGCTGAAAGCAAATTCAAAAGACTGGGCGACACTAACAGCTGAAATATTCACAACATGTGCCAATTCAAACACCATACCTTGCTCGTGGAGAACAGCAAACGTTGTCCCGATCTACAAGAAAGTTGATAAAGGGGACCCCAATAACTATCGCCCGATCGCCTTCTTGGATTGCATTGGAAAAATATTTGGTTCATTTCTGCTAGACAAATTTGCATCGTGGGCAGTATCCTCAGAAGGATACGACCCATTTCAGGCAGGTTTCACAAAGAACTTGGGTACAACGACAAACATCTTGCTCCTGAGCATTTTAAAGGCTAAAGTTCTGGAAGGCTCTCCTAGTTTATTCTTGGCCTTTATTGATCTCTCCCAAGCTTTTGACAGAGTTAATAGAACAAAACTCTGGTTGAAACTGACTGACTGGAATTGCCCGAAGTCAATCTTGGCGCCCATAAAAGAACTCTACACGGACACCTCAATGAGAGTCCGACTCAGCGGAGCTGGTCTCCTCTCTAAGAACATACAAACATTCAGAGGAGTGAAACAAGGGTGCCCTCTAGCCCCACCTCTGTATCTATATAACGCATATTCTGGGGACTACCAGCATTCAGAAAAGTGGGTCAGAGCTTTTCCACCATTAGTGGGCTATGAAAAAATAAGTGGACAACTCTATGCAGATGATATCATCTTAGTCGATCAAATGGCTATAGGTCTACAAAGAAAGTGGGACAACCTGCAAGAATACCTGCTAGCAAACGATCTAGAAATCAACACCGGTAAAACCAAAGTGCTGATTCTTGAGAAAATAGCAAAGAGAAAAAAATATCATCATGGCACTTAGCGGAAGACAGATTGGAAGTAGTCCCCTTGTTTAGATATCTCAGTGTCACAATTATCAGAAACCCACAGGAAACCCAGATGCAAGAAACTCTCTGGACGAAAACTAAAAGTTTGACCAACCAGATGATGGTGCTAGACAAAAGGTTTGGTTGTTTCTCGCTCAAAGGAACTCTGATCTTCTACAAATCTAAAGTGGTCCCAGTGATCGTCTATGGAGCCGAAGCGATGCCAGCAATCCCACTTGAAATCTGGAAAAAACTCAAAGGCTTCATTTGGTGAACAATGTTGTGCCTGCCGTCATCCACTCCGGTGGCCTCAATCAGGATTGAACTAAGCCTGGTATCTTTAAAAGGCACGGTAGATCTAAATGGCCTAATGTTGTTCCAGAAAATTCAAACTTCAAATTCAAAAATGCATGAGATGATCCGGAAAGAACAAAAAAAGGGATCAAACAAAATGCTAACTCTCTGGTTTCGTAAAAATCTCACTCTGCTTGAGGAAATCGGTAGCTCTGAGGAGGAATTATATAACAATCCAACATAATCGGCAAAGAAATGTAAAGAACTTGACTGGTGTAACACCTTGGAGGAGGCAGCAAGAAATAGGTTAACCAGACCCCAACCAATTAACACCCAAAAACTGATTGAACCAATAAACTATCTGCTGAAGTTCCCCAACAAAAGGATCAGATCAATCTTTCTGAGAGCGGGGCTAAATGTCTTAAAAACCAACGAAATCCTGGCAATCAGAGACAAAGCAAGGGAGAACATGTGTTGTCTCTGTTCTGAGACTAATGTAGCTGAAACTCTAAGTCATCTGATCCTCAAATGCACTGCACTGGCCTGCCATCTAACAGAAAGACGAACGTAAGCCACCTGTTTTCCAAGTTTTGCGAACTGGATGAAGAGTACTGGTGGACGCACTTAATGAATGGGGCCAAGTGGAAACCAGTGTTCGCAGTGGGCAATTTCTTGGAAAGCTTGAACTTGGAAAACTTATAAATAAATAAGGGGAAGATAATGAGAGTCATTTTACTAACTTTTTGAGACACTTACGGAAACACATTGGTTAAAATGCAGTTAAATCAAGAATAAAAAAAAAATATATATCTTACAATGGTAACATCTTGCAGTGGTAAAATTGTATGGTGGCAAAAACACACATGGCTAGGCCTGATAGTGTTAAAATATCAGTGTTGTAGAATTTCAAAATGGCAAAATCTCACAGTGGCGAAATATCAAACAAGCAACATCTCTCATTTGAAAAAAACCTGCGGTGGCACCATATCAGAGTGTCAAAACCCCACAATGGCAATATTCCACAGTGCAAGATTCACAGTGGCAAAGTCTCACAGCAGCAACATCACACAGTCACACAATTTCACAATGGCAAAAACCCACAGTGGCAGAACCTCACTGTGGCAAAACCACACGGTGGCAAATGAGTCACAGTGGCAAAATCTCACAGTGGCAAATTCTAACAGTTGTAAAATCTCACAATGGCAAAATCTAACAGTGGCAAAATCTCACAGTGGCAAGACCACACTGTGGCAAGACCACACCGTGGCAAGACCTCACAGTGGCAAAATCTTACAATGGTAAAGTCTCACAATGGTAAAGTCTCACAGTGACATGATCTCACAGTGGAAATATCTCAAATGCCTTATTGCATAAAAAAACAGCCAACATCCAAAACATATAAAAGAAAATCTTACTTTTGTACAATGTTTACTACTGAGGCATAACACACTCACAAAACGGCACATGAAGAAGACATCCTTAATCTAGAACACAAAAGTACACATATAGGGTACACATATCGCGTACACATATAGGCTTTAATGAGCATCAATTCAAGAATACAGACAGAAAGACAGAAGAGCAGGCAACAACAATAGGTCATCTTTACTGGAACTCAAAGAGGGAAACTTAAAAGAGAACAACATACCTATGGTGGGAGTTACTACTTATACTACACTCTCTTACACAATTCAAAAACGTATCAAAAGAACTGGCACATTCTGAATGTGAGTAACTCCAACTTTCCTACAAAATGAGCACAAGCATTTGTGATCAAACATAAAATAACCAATAAAAGACAAGCACAAGAATCATTACCAAAAATTAGAGCTGGGAGCCTATAAGGAAAAAGAGCACATTTCCTGTGTGGAAAATGTGTAACGTGACATTTTTTATTTTTATTTTTTTTATTAAAAAGAAACAGTGTGCTTAGTTTATATAATAAACTTTTAAACTATCATAAAATGAAACCAAAAGCACATTATCATGCGACAAACAGAAATTAGATATATTGCAAACATAGCTCAGTCATATACTAGAGTTATCCATTAAACTGTCATAGGAGTAGATCCATTACCAAACAAATTCCGCATTCCTATTCGAGTATAAGCCGTAACATAAGTTAAGACTGTCCTCCTTGTCACTCATAAGTCACACCATCCTAAACCTGTCAGGGCCCGTTGGTGGGTTCCTCGACCTCCCAGTTCGCTCTCCAATCTGCTTCTCCCTGCAGCATTTTGTTTTTTAGTTCCACAAATATATGTGTCAGCAAGGTCGTGAGGGCAATTATTAGATTCTCATTCGTAGTCATCATGAGTCTTACCCAAAGGTTATCTGAAAGTACCCGGGAGATCGAGTGGGTAATGTCTCCCAGGAGACGGGTTCTTTTGTCTTGAAATGCTGAGCATTCCAAGACCAAACGAAATAGGGATTCAATCGGAGCTAGGCCACAAGCACGGCAGCCTCACATTTCTCTACAAATCTAAAGTTTTGGCCCCACGACTTCCATCGTCAGGAGAGTATTAAGATGCAATCTTAGATAAAGATCCCTGTGCTTCTTGGAGGTACATTTTTGTATATACGTTTTTAGCTCATTTGACGGGGTACGAAGGTTTTGATTGTTTTTATATAAGTGCAACCTGCCAAGATCCTCATAATCAGACATTCTTTCCCACTGCTTTATTTTGTTTTTTAGGACAAAGGGGCTCTCCTGGTTCTCCAGTTGTATTATAGTTGTAAAGGTCTTGCAATGTTTATAAAATTTGATTTTAATGATCAGAGACAGTTTGCATGCTTTATTTTACATAGAAGGCCAGTGACTGTTTTTCACATTCCCTTATTTGGTTAGCAGAGACAGAGATCTTTTAATGTGTTGTGCCCACCATGATGTCCAACCCAGTTCTAATCTAATTACACTGATCCGAGTAGATTTTGGAAGAATCAGCACTGTCTTTCATATTTTGATTTCTAGGCAATCTAGGAAGGACCGATCCGCAACAGTATTAATTCACATCCATTCAATTTTGTTGCTGTTACCTTAAGTTTGTATAGCTTGATTAGTGGCACTGAAGAGTATGCATAGAGGTTCCTATTTAGTATTTTCATCAGACTAATTGATGCATTAAGATTCCCCCTCCACCCTCCCCTTTTGGGTTTTAAGACATTCCTTTGTAGAGATCGGGAAGCCTAGATCATTTATACTGGTAACTTGCTTTATTGCAGTTTGATTTACTTGCCATGTATTTCTACTGCCTGAGTGTTTGGTTGTAAACGTCATAGCGTAGGATTTCGCTGGGTTGATTTTCAGATGGTTTATCACCAGAACTTGATCTCTCGCCACCTTTAAAGATAGGAATTACAGTTACTGTTCTTCAGGATTCTGGGCAGTCCATACCCCTGGCAATACACTGAAAAAGTCTGAGTAGGATGTCTGAATAGAGAACCGGATTCCCCTCATAAAACTGGTTCAACACCCCGCCCGGACCGCTTGCCCTAGAATTCTTCACTTGTTTAATTGCCATGGTCATGTCTGTAGTGTCAAAATCGGACTTCCATGTCTTGGGATTTGTGGTGTGGTCTAGTGCCTGTGGTGGAATTATGCCCTCAGAATTAAATTTATTGTAATAGTACTCACACCACTCAGCCTCTGATACGCAGCACGATTGTTGGCTTGCCTGTTGGTCATGAGTGCCATTCAGGATCCTCCAGATTGCTCCAGTTTCTTTGCCAACCAACTTCTTGAAAAGAGTTTGATTTTTCACACTATACACTTTGAGTCTGTGGGCCTCATTATAACCCAGGCGGGACGGGGTTAACAGCGCCAGTAAAGATGCCGGCACCGTCAACCCCGTCCCACCTGATTACGAGGTCCCCTCGCGGGACCCGATCTGCACGTCTGGACGTGCAGAGCGGGTCCCGCGAGGTGAGGAGGGAGCAAACAACAGGCCGCTCGTAATCGGCCCGTTGTTTGCTCCCTCGCCCATTCCCATTCAGCCCTATGGGGGCTGAAATGGGAATGGGGAAGGTCTGGGTCCGGGTTCCTCGAAGGAGGAATTACCAGGCCCTCCGAATTGGAAATGGCCCGGTAATTCTTCATTATGGGAACCCGGACCCGGACGCGATTTCGGCGGCATGGCTACCGCTGAGTTCGTAATGAGGCCCTGTGTGTCTTAAGACAAGAGCTGTATTCATTTTTTAGTAGTTCCACTCCTTCAGAAAAATGTTACCCTTTACTCACTTTGGATTTTATTTCTTTCAATTTCAGCCTGACCTCCTTTTTCGCATAAAGTCCTCGGAAAGTGGCCGTGAGACCTGTCCCAAGGAGCCCAGTTTGTAAAGAATATTGGAAATTTGCTAAGTGATAGTCAGATCATTGTGTTGATCGTCAGACAGTTCGGCCCACCAAAGGTCAAGTTTGTGATTGGTTTTGTCGCCCTTACCTATTTTCTAACTCTTTTGCTGGCGATTAACTGATTTTGTTGCGTCATCCCTATTAACTACCCCTGCCGTTACCCCCACTCAATGTGAGGCAGAGACTAGCATGATCGCTCAATGATGCCACCTCAACTTTGAATGCATGTATCATTCCCTGATTAACATTTTTTTAAAATATATGGTCAATTGTGGAGGCAGCACCATGGTTCTGTCATTTTGGTATCTTCACCCCTTTTTCCCCAAAGGGTTGGCTTGAATGAGTGAATCTGCATCTAGATAAAAACTTTGACCACTACCTCCCGCGTGCCCCTCTCTTTCCCCCACTCACTGCGAGACTTAATGTAGTGGATGATTCCTCCTCAAAACCTTCTGCCTCAAACTGGATGAGCACTCACAGTTAAAGTCCCCCCTATTATAATAGGAGTGAGGGGGAACAAAGCACACCATTTCATCAGCAAATTCTCCAATACCTCATGCACCTCCTCAAAGGGGGATGATAACGAAGTAAATCTTAATTATTAGCATTTTAGTGATTGGAGAAGTTAAGCTTTCCATACTCACTGTTGCCAGAAGATCTGCGGTCTTACAAGGCCAGTTCTTAATACAGCAATTTTGGGTAATTTACAGAGCCGTGAGCAGACCGCCCATGGGACGGTCCTACAACCATTTGATGGCATGTTTATGGTTGATCTTCCGGCCATCAATCACAGGGTTCTCCAGCAACCACGTCTCTTGGAAAATAAGGATGCCATAAGATGATAGTTTACTTGCCTGTTCTTCTTGTAGAAAAAATTTGAAACCTTGGGTGTTTTAGCACAATAGCTTCAATCTAAAAGCCAGGTCGGAGGACTGGGTTAGGGAGCAGGGTTCCTGCCAGCCATCTCCACCCTGCGCCTGGATAGGATCGATTAGTGGGCCAACGTCGGTGATAGTCAAAATGACATGTCACCATTAAATTCTGCCGCGGGTTGGTGGAGTGCTTCTGTCCTAAATTGGCATAGTAGCATTCAAAGCCCTGTAACAGGATGTCCTCTTGGTACATGTAGACCAGATCTTCAATCAATTTCGATGAGAAGTTGAGAAGTGCATGGTGCACTTACCTAAGCATGATCGGTCACTCATATGTACAAATTTCAGGTCTTGAGGTGAGAGGTGTGGTATTGAGGACAGCATTGACAGTATTTTTGGCCCATTCAGCTGAGTATATTGTTCCTCCTCAAAGACTGATTCAAATATCAAGGGCTTGGGAAACGGAGCCATAGATTTTGGGTATGCCTGCAGAGACCCACTTGGTGCATATGGCCGAAGATTGTCCACTGCACCTCTTCCACTAGCTTGCAGGCTGGTCGTGTGATTCAGGTTGAAAGCACTAGCTTGAGGACAAGTCACGTGATATGGGTTGGGAACACTCTCCGCCCTTTTTCTCCTCTGACAATTCGGAGTTGGTTTGGTCCCTTGTGTTGGGAGGACCATGTTTGTTAAAGGACTTTCTCTTCTCTTTTTCTTTGCGTTCATCCTCTCCAGTCATCCATAGAGGTCTTGTTGTGCTTGTTTTCGCTCGTATTGCACTTAGTCTTTTGTATGTTCTTATCCATGGTAAGTCCAGTAGGTATGTTTGTGTTTATCTTTGACACACTGGGTTTAGTTCTTTTGGTCTCCAGAGCCCTCAGATTACTAATTGTGTGAAACATATTTCTTAGAAATGTGTGTGAGCCCCTATTTTTCTTCCACTGGGGAACAGATTTAGTGTGAGAGGTCCCTACCCAGCTACCATGTCCTTCACAGAGATTCTTGAGCTCTCCAATGTAGCCCGATGGGAGACAGACTGACAAGAACTAGTGGCAGTGGGAGGTTCTGATATGTTTACTTTGATTGTGCCCTTGTCCAGGCCGCCTGTGCGACAGATGCTGTGTGCAGAAATGTCATCCTCCTTGGATGTGGTCATGTCCAATTTAAGCTTACCCCCCTCCACCTATAGAGTTTGGATTTCCTCCATGATGGTAGTATTTCCCCTGACTTTGTAGATGACGTATCATACAGCCTAATAAAAGATTGTAGATCAATGTTTAGCGCCATTAAAGGAATGTAGGTGGAGTTGCTGTTCTCTGAATCCACTGGGGGATCAGCGGGGGGGTCAAGACAGAGTGGAGTAGCTCTTCTACCTCCTCATAGTGCTCCTCTACATCTGCAATACTACTATCCTACAAACTTAACTTGGTTTGAGTTTCAAACATCCGAGGAGATGTGCTTAATCTCTCGATCTGTTGAGCAGAGTCTATGATTTCTTTCTACAGGCTTATTCTTCGCTACATTGGAGAAATGCCAGTCTGTGCTCTACGTCTCTGAGGACCAGTCCCGAAATCCTGCCTAATGTGATTTCAACCAGGATGGCCGGAGTGAAGTCAGCCCCTGTGACATCATCCCATGGGTTGGTTTCGCTTATTTCAATCAGTGATTTAGTCTTTCATAGGGGAGAGAAGACAGGGATCTTAGATTTATCTGGTATAGAGGGATTTCTTATTAGCGGCGATCCCCTAGGAGTTTCTGCACACACGAGGGAGGAGGTTTGCTTGCTCATATGATTATACCGCTTCTTGGTGCCTTGGAGACAAAGGAGAGCATTTTGGAGTCTAGCTCGGGAGTCTCCGATGCTTTGCCGCTGAGCTCCGGCCTGGGGCACTCGGCTCTAAGTCTAAACCTTGTCTCCTTCTCTAGTGGCTTCCTTATTCATTTGGCCATGTAGGCTGCCACTCTAGGTGACGGGGTACATTCAGTGGATCACAGATGACGGATTGAGTCCGGTTCAAACATATCAGAAATATCGTCTTCTGGGATACCTTCCACTATACTGGCTTGGGTGGTACCTGCTGCTTTGGGATGATCTGGTACCTTATCCATGATTTGAGACTCGTCATCCTCTTCTTCATGATCAAGCTCTTCTGATGACGAAGCAGCATTCCCTATATTTTCTTCCCCTGGGGTAGAGGGGGAGGCTGGGCATAGCTGATCTGGCCATAAAGGCGTCTTTTAGTCTGAGGAACGCATCAGCTGCCTCCAGGGGCTTCTCTCCAGTCACCTTAATTGAACCCGGGGTGGGTGGGGTAGAAGAGTGTTTCCTCTTCCGGGCTACCTTACACCCCCTATTAGAGTCATCCAGAGGCTTAGTGGAGGTCCCCTCATCAGGATCTTGTAAACCAGAATTACTGCCCAAAATATTCTCGAGAGCTGACAATCTCTCCTGAATGGGTTGTACTCCCTGAGCTACTGCTCTGGCAAGGGAGTCCCCTAGGACTTTTTTGAAACTGAGGTATAGATCCCTCTCTTCCTCCTGCAGCTCTTCCTCCTGCTCCTCGTATTCCTCCCAGTATTATTGGCTTCTGTCTGACACCATTCTGTGGTATTCACTCAGGAATGGATGGAAACTCTCCTGACCTCTCAGCTCAGCAGCCGTTTGAAAGGGTCAGTATGTAGCACTTCTATTTGCTACTCAGTCTATCTTAATCCCTCTTCTTTTTAACTTTTTTGAAACATTTTTATGATGCCTCTGGTTGGGAGCGTGAACCTTACGAGGAGAAACCCCAGGTGTTCGTGAGCTGCGTGGCCGTTAATATGTGAGGAAAACCGAAATGGCCTCTGTGCGTGCGGATGCGCATGCGTACGCTTGCGCAGAGCCTGCAATGAATGACGCCGCAGCTGTGTTCGACTGTCGGCTCGCTTCCGGATGATCGCGTATGACGGCTGATGGATGCTGGAGGGGAAACCAGCCCAAACGCTAGAGATGACGCACGTGGGCCGTTTCCCCTCCGTGTATCACGTTAAGTATATGGACTCTGTTCGTGTGGATCTGCGCACGAGAATGCGAGTGTAAAATGACTGGGAGTTTGGAATTACACACGCGCTTTCCTCAGAACGCTGCGCTTGAATAATAAACGGTCGCTTGAAATATTATACCATATACCGCTTAACATGGCTAGAAGTGTCTATTACACGTGCGGCCCACTGAGAATGCTGAGTATGCTAAATGTAGTCTAACGTTTGCCTGACTGGAATGGAAGCAAAATGTCACTTATCTGGGCCCAGCAGCAAAAAAGAAGAGGAAGGCACCTGTATCCAAGAGGAGTTTATACCAGTTGGGGGCACTATCATTGGAGGGCGAGACTGAGGTAGGGACTACAGATAGCAGAGAGCCTCATGGGAGTTGTACTGTAGCCCCAGTTTGAGACTGTTTACTCTCACATGTTCTTTAAAAAAGTTCATTTAAAAAAAAAAAAAGAAAAGTCTATGAAATGAAAAATGGTAATTTGAATTGCTGTGTTTGGCAGTAATAAAGAAGAAAAGCATAATGCTCGCCTCTGGACTTGTCATAGAATTAGAATATACTGTTTCAAAGCCTCCATGACGTCCATGCATGCCATATCTGTAGGTGTAGCAAGTGAGTCCATATCTTTTGATAAGTTTGATGAGTCGGGTCATGTAGATGTTGAAGAGTAGTGGCAAGAAGGATGTACCTTGTGGTAGAATCCCCCAGGTTGGTGTGTGTTGTGCTGAGCTGAAGGCTGTAGCCAGGTTATGTCCATTATTTCTGTTGGGAAGCACTTTATCCATAGCAAAGTCGTGTTCCTGATCCCTATTTCTTGAAGTCTTTTGTTGAGGGTTTAGTGTTGGACTGTGTTGAAGGATGCTGAAAGCTTTAGTAGAATTATTTCTGAGGTGATGTTGGAGTTGGAGTTACTTTTTAGGTCATCCCAGATGAATAGTAGTGCTGATTAAATTCCTCTCATGGGTCTGAAACAGACTTGTGCCTGTTCTAGTGTCAGGATGCTTTCCACATATTTCAGGATTTGCTTGTATAAGTAGGTTTCTAGGAGTTTCGCCAAGAAAAGGATGTTTGAAATAGGCCGGCAGTTGGCTAAGTCTTCAGTGTTTCCCAAGGGTATTTGAGGAGTGGATTAATGTGTACCGCTTTGAAACTTTGTGGTATGGCTCATTTTGTCAGCGAATGGTTAATGAGGTTCCGAAAGTATTCTGCAGGTGTCTCTTGGGTGATGTCTGATGGGAAAGGGTATACTGGCAATCCAGCTTTGTTTTCGTGCTTCACTAGGTTAGGACATTTTTCTTTTAAAATGTGTGTGAATTTGTTAAGTCTTGTGGTTGTTTCTGGAGTTGGCTGGTTGGTTGAGTTGTTGCTTGTGTTTTTGGGCATCCACAAAAACCTTTTCTATACAAAAATAGAAAAGTATTCATTTTATTTTCATCAAATTGCATATACCATAGTAAAAATGTATACATACAACTATAACTAGATACTACAATTTATTCAAATCAATGGTAACAATTACCAAAGATTAGATCAAACATTACAAATATCAAAAAACAAATTGGTGTCTTGGGATAGTTAGGTGATGTGGTACAACCATTTCTAACAAATCTGCTTTTTAGAATACAGTGAGTCTCTTATTTAAGTTCTCTAAAGAAAAGGATTTTGTGTATGATATAATGCTGTAGGTTATTCAGCCATGGGAGAGTACTACTGTTAGCAGGTGTGCTGGTGAGGTAGGGGTAACCAGTCGCCTTGTTGCGATATAGCTTTTAGGTTCCATCCCCACTCGCAATTGGTTCCCCTGAAACAAAACATTGGGAAGTACCCACTTTGAACACAAGGTCATGAGCGGTACTTTCTTTTCTTGGTTGATTGTCCTCGTTGTTTGACATCACAGCCAGTAATATTTATGTAGCATTTTGTTGGGACTGTCCAAACTAGCTGTTTGTATTTTGTTGGATAGAGGATAATATCAATGACACAGGGATCACAGGGCTTAAGGTGTCTCTGGACTAAACATATCACAGGGGAGTAGTGTGGGAGGATGCAATGTAAGGGGGTGCCATATCACAGGGGTGCATTAGTGCAGTGGTGCAGTACCACAGGGATACAATACCTCACGAGTATATCTCAGGGGAAAGAATAGTGTAGGGGCAAAGTATTGCAGGGGCAAAATATTTCAGGGTCACAGTATCACAGGGACACAACATTTACTGGACGTGATTATATCTGGGATAGTGTTGCTGTGCACAAAATCAGTGGACATAGTCTCAGCGACGCGATATGGCAGTGGCACAGTAACAACAGCAGGCAAGTCTCACTGGAGTATAGTATCCTCAAGGCAGGGCTGCTCCTGTGATCAACTATGGTGTGGCGTGCCCGACTAAAAGTGACAGACTATATCATTGGTGGTGGATTATAGTGGGAGAGTATTGAATACGAATATTATCAGCAAAGCATCACAGTGGCAAACTCTGGCGATGGCAAAAACCTCACAGTGGTAAAATTCCAAAGTGGAAAAAGGTCTCCGTAGCAGAATCACGAGGTGGTAAAATCGCTCAATGGCATGAACTCACAAAAGCATGGTCTGACAGTGTTAAAATATCACTGTGGTAGAAGTCTTGGTTGATTGTCCTCGCTGTTTGACATCACAGCCAGTAATATTTAAGTAGGATTGGGGGACTGTACAAACTAGCATTTTGTATTTTGTTGGTTAGAGGATAATATCAATGCCACAGTGTTAAAATCTCACTGTTGTAGAAGTCTCACAGGGGTTGTTTCTGACAATGATATGACCGCAAGTGGTAAAACCTCACAGTGGCAAACTCTTACAATGGTAAATTCTCACAGTGCTAAAGACTCATAGTGGTAAAATCTCACAGTGTTAGGATTTCACACTGGTAAAGTCTCACAGTGAACACATTTCTCAATACCAAAACTCTCACAGTGGCAAAATCTTGCAATGGTAAAATCAAACAGTGGTAAAATCTTCCTGTGGTAAAAACACACAATGGCATGCAGAATCTCAGTGTGCTAGAAGTTTCACAATGGTAGAATCTCACAGTGGGAGAATCTCACAGTGGCAGAATGCCACAGTGGCAAGACCTCACAGCAGTAAAAACTCACAGTGGCAAAGCCTAATAGTGGCAAAACCTTACACTGGCAAAATTTTACAGTCTCACAGTGGCAAGATCTCAAATTGGAAAGATCTCACACTGGTGAAGTCTCACAGTGGACATATTTCTCAGTAGCAAAACATCTCAGTGGCAATATCTTGCAATGATAAAGTTTTGCAGTGGTAACATTGTATGGTGGCAAAAACACACACTGGCATGAATTCACAATGGCTAGGCCTGGTCGTGTTAAAATATCAGTGTTGTAGAATTTCAAAATGGCAAAATCTCACAGTGGTGAAATCTTAGACTGGCAACATCTCAAAGTTGCAGAATCTCATTTTGCTAACATTTCTCATTTGAAAAAACCCCACAGTGGCACCATATCACAGTGTCAAAAACCCCACAATGGCAATATTCCACAGTGCAAGAGTCACAATGGCAAAGTCTCACAGCAGCAACATCACACAGACACAAAACTTTAGAATTGCAAAAACCCACAGTGGCAGAACCTCACTGTGGCAAACCCCCGAATTGGCAAATGTGTCACAGTGGCAAAATCTCACAGTGGCAAATTCTAACTGTTGTAAAATCACACAATGGCAAAATCTTACAATGGTAAAGTCTCACAGTGGTAAAGTCTCACAGTGACATGATCTCACAGTGGAAATATCTCAAATGCCTTATTACATAAAAAAACAGCCACCATCCAAAACATATAAAAGAAAATCTTACTTTTGTACAATGTTTACGACTGAGGCATAATGCACTCCCAAAAATTAATATAAAGAAGATGCCATTAATATAGAGCACAAAGGTACACATATAGGCTATAATGAGCATTAATTCAAGAATATAGCTGGAAGAGAAGGCAACAACAATAGGTCATCTTTACTGGAACCCAAAGAGGGAAACTTAAAAGAGAACAACATACCTATGGTGGGAGTTACTACTTATACTACACTCTCTTACACAATTCAAAAACGTATCAAAAGAACTGGCACATTCTGAACACGAGTAACTCCAATTTTCCGACAAAATGAGCACAAGCCTTCGTGATTTAGTAATCAAACATAAAATGACCAATAAAAGACAAGCACAAGAATCATCACCAAGAATTAGATCTGGGAGCCTAGAAAGAATAAGAGCACATTTCCTGTGCGGAAAATGTGTAACGTGCAATTTCTTTTTTATTATTATTTAAAAAGAAACAGTGTGTTTAGTTTATACAATAAGCTTATACACTACAATAAAATGAAAACAAATGCACATTATCCTGCGACAAACAGAAATTAGATATATTGCAAACATAGCTCAATCATATACTAGAGTTATCCATGAAACTGTCATAGGAATGGATCCATTACCACACAAATTCCGCATTCCTATTCGAGGATAAGCCGTAACATAAATTAAGACTGTCCTCCTTGTCACTCATAAGTCACACCATCCTAAACCCGTCAGGGCCCGTGGGTGGGTTCCTCGACCTCCCAGTTCGCTCTGACAATCTGCATCTCCATGCAGGATTTTGTTTTTTAGTTCCAGAAATATATGTGTCAGCAAGGTCGTGAGGGCAATTATTAGACTCTCATTCGTAGTCATCATGAGTCTTACCCAAAGGTTATCTGAAAGTACCCGGGAGATCGAGTGGGTAATGTCTCCCAGGAGACGGGTTCTTTTGTCTTGAAATGCTGAGCATTCCAAGACCAAATGAAACAGGGATTCAATCGGATCTAGGCCACATGCACGGCAGCCTCACATTTCTCTACAAATCTGACGTTTTGGCCCCACGACTTCCATCATCAGGAGAGAATTCAGATGATATCTTAGATAAAGATCCCTGTGCTTCGGGAGGTGCATTTTTTTATGTGAGGTTTTAGCTCATATGACGGGGTACGAAGGTCTTGATTGTTTTTATATAACTGCAACCTGCCAAGATCCTCATAATCAGACATTCTTTCCGACTGCTTTATTTTGTTTTTTATGACAAAGGGGCTGTCTTTGTTCTCCAGTTGTATCATAATTATAAAGGTCTTGCAATTTTTATAAAATGTTGCCAGAAATTATTTATGACCAGAGACAGTTTGCATACTTTATTTTACATAGAAGGCCAGTGACTGTTCTTCACATTCCCTTATTTGGTTAGTATGGACAATGTGTCGTGCCCACTATGATGTCAAACCCAGTTCTAATCTAATTACACTCATCCGAGTAGATTTTGGAAGATTCAGCACTGTCTTCCATATTTTGCTTTCTAGGTGATCTAGGAAGGACCGATCCACAAAGAGTATTAATTCACATCCATTCAATATTGCTGTTATTATCTTAAGTTTGTATAGCTTGATTAGAGTATGCACAGAGGTTCCCATTTAGTATTTTCATCAGACTAATAGATGCATTAAGTTTCCCCCTCCATCCTCCCCTTTTGGGTTTTAAGACGTTACTTTGTAGAGATCGGGAAGCCTAGATAATTTATACTGGTAACTTGCTTTATTGCTGTTTGATTTACTTGTCATGTATATCTACTGCCTGAGTGTTTGGTTGTAAACGTCACAGCGTAGGATTTCGCTGGGTTGATTTTCAGATGGTTTATCACCAGAAAGGCGTGGACACCATCAAGGACCCTCTAAAGGCCTGTCGGGGTGTAATCCATTAGTATCAGATCATCAACGTAAGCAATGATATTCACCTGTAGGTCTTACCATCTAGGGACATACCCATCCCATACCAGGCTTTCCTTCCATAGGTCAGCTAAGTACAGATAGAAGATAGTTGGGGCCACTACACATCCCTGTCTCACCACTCTATCCACTTACACAGGTCCTTCAGCACCAGTTTTGCAAATATTTTAGCAGCCAAATCTATCAGAGCAATTGGTCTGCAGTTTGCTGAACTTGATCTCTCGCCGCCTTTAAAGATAGGAATTACAGTTGCTGTTCTTCAGTATTCTGTGCAGTCCATACCCTTGGAAATACACTGAAAAAGTCTGAGTGGGATGTCTGAATAGAGAACCGGATTCCCCCTAGAAAATTGATTAGTCACCCTGTCCGGAACCCATGCCCAAGAATTCTTAAGTTGTTTAATTGCCATGCTGATGTATGTAGTGTCAAAATCGGACTTCCATTTCTCGGGATTTGTGGTGTGGTCTAGCGCCCGTGGTGCAATTATGCCCTGAGAATTATAATGTATAGTACTCACACCACTCGGCCTCTGATACACAGCATGATTGTTCGCTTGCCTGTTTGTCATGAGTGCCATTCAGGATCCTCCAGATTGCTTGAGTGTCTTTGTCAACCAACTTCTTGAAAAGAGTTTGATTTTTCGCACTATACAATTTGAGTCTGTGTTTCTTAAGCCAAGAACTCACCAGTCCCAAGGAGCCCAGTTTGGATAGAATATTGGAAAATTGCAAAGGGATAGTCAGATCATTGCGTTTATCTTCAGACAGTTCCGCCCACCAAAGGTCAAGTTTGTGATTGGCTTTGTTGGCCTTCACTATTTTCCGAACTCTTTTGCTGGAGATTAACTGATTTGTTGGCCCATCCCTATTAACTACCCCCATTATTCCCCCACTCAATGTGAGGCAGAGCCTAGCGTGATCGCTCAATGACGCCGCCTCAACTTTGAATTCATGTATCATTCTCTGATTAACATTTTTTAAAAATATGTAGTCAATTGTGGAGGCAGCACCATGGTTCTATCATTTTGGTATCTTAACCCGTTTTTCCCCAAAGGGTTGACTTGAATGAGTGAATCTCCAACTAGATAAAAACTGTGACCACTCCCTTCTGCATGCCCCTCTCTTTCTCCCACTCACTGCGAGACTTAATGTAGTGGACGATTCCTTCTCAAAACCTTCACCCTCCAATGTGACCGAGCACAGTTAAAGTCCCCCCTATTATAATAGGAGTGAGGGGGAACAAAGCACACCATTTCATCAGCAAATTCTCCAATTCCTCAAGCACCTCCTCAAAGGGGGATGATAACGAATTAAAGTAAATCTTAATTATTAGCATCTTAGTGATTGGAGAAGTTAAGCTTTCCGTAATCACTGTTGCCAGAAGATCCACGGTTTTACATGGCCAGTTCCAGAACTGTGAGCAGACCGCCCATGGGACGGTCCCACAACCCTTTTATGGCATGTTTATTGTTGATCTTCCTGCCATCAATCACAGGGTTCTCCAGCAACCACGTATCTTGAAAAATAAGGATGTCATAAAATGATAGCTTACTTCCTTGTTCTTCTTGTAGAAAATAGTTGAAACCTTGTGTATTCTAGCACAATTGGTTCAATCTAGAAGCCAGGTCGGAGGGCTGGGATAGGGAGCAGGGTTCCTGCCAGCCATCTCCACCCTGCGTCTGGATAGGATCCATTAATGGGCCAACGTCGGTCATAGTCAAAATGATACGTCACCGTTAAATTCTGCTGCGGGTGGTTGGAGTGCTTCTGTCCCAAATCGGCGTAGTGGCATTCAAAGCCAATTTGAATGCTCTTTTGTTATGTGTAGACCAGATCTTCAATCAATTTTGATGAGAAGTCCATGGTGCACTTACCTAAGCATAATCGGTCACTCATATGTGCACATTTCAGGTCTTGAGAGGAGAGGCGTGGTATTGAAGACAGCATTGAAAATATTTCACGCCCGTTCAGTGGATTATTTTGTTCCTCTTCAAAGACTGATTCAAATGTCAAGGGCTTGGGAAATGGAGCCATAGATTTTGGGTATGCCTGCGGAGACCCCCTTGGTGCATATGGCTGACGATTGTCCACTGCACCTCTTCCACTAGCTTGCGGGCTGGTCGTGCAATTCAGGTTGGAAGCACTAGCTTGCGGACGCATCACGTGATTAGGGTTGGAAACACTCTTTTCCTTTTTCTTCTCTGACAATTCGGAGTTGATTTGGTCCCTTGTGTTGCGAGAACCATGTTTGTGAAAGGACTTTGCACTTTGGCTTTTGTATGTTCTTATCCATGGTAAGTCCAGTAGGTATGTTTGTGTTTACCTTTGGCACACTGGGTTTAGTTCTTTTGGTCTCCAGAGCCCTCAGATTACTATTTGCGTGAAACATGTTTCTTAGAAATTTGTGTGAGCCCCATTTTTTCTTCTGCTGGGGCATAGATTTAGTGTGAAAGGTCCCTCCCCCCGCTACCATGTCCTTAACAGAGATCCTTGAGCTCTCTACTGTAGCCCGATCGGAGACAGACTGACAAGAACTACTGGTAGTGGGAGGTTCTGATGTGTTTACTTTGAGTGTGCCCTTGTCCAGGCCGTCTGTGCGACCGATGCTGTGTGCAGAAGTTTCATCCTCCTTGGCTGTGGCCATGTCCAATTTAAGCTTTCCACCCTCGTCCAATAGAGTTTGGATTTCCTCCATGACAGGAGTATTTCCCCTGATTTCGTAGATGACGTGTCAAACAGCCAAATAAAAGATTGTAGAACAATGTTTAGCTCCATCAAAGGAATGGAGGTGGAGTTGCTGTTCTCTGATTCCACCAGGGGATCATCCGGGGGGTCAAGACATAGTGGAGCAGCTCCTCTACCTCCTCATAGTCCTCCCCTATGTCTGCAATACTACTATCCTACAAACTTAACTGGGTTTGAGTTTCAAACACCCGAGGAGATGCGCTTAGTCTCTCCATATGTTGAGCGGAGTCTCTGATTTCTTTCTCCCGGTGTATTCCTCCCTACATTAGAGAAAAGCTCAGTCTGTGCTCCAAGTCTCTGAGGACCAGTCCCCAAATCCTGGCTACTGTGATTTCAACCAGGATGGGCGGAGTGAAGTCAGCCCCTGTGACATCATCCCATGCATTAGTTTGGCTTATTTCAATCAGTGATTTAATCTTTCATAGGGGAAAGAAGACAGGGATCTTAGATTTATCCGATATAGAGGGCTATCTCATTAGCGGAGATCCCCTAGGAGTTTCTGCACACACGAGGGAGGAGATTTGCTTGCTCATATGATTATACCACTTCTTGGTGCCTTTCATTGTTTTCAGGACAGTAGATATTGGCTGAAGTGGGATCACCTTAGTCAAAGGATAGGGGGTGGAGTCGCCGACAGGTACTATGTCCCAAGTACAGGGGGATCAGCCTTAGTACTCACAGTCAGAGACTTTTCATCCACCTTTTATTTTCTTTATGGATTGCACTGCTGTCCTCGACCTCATCCATTTCCCTGAAACCGCAGACTGCAGACTAGTCCACACTTTGCAGTCACGCTTTGCTGGAAACATAGTGTTTTGAAGCTGCAGCAGGAAGCAAGAGGAGCCAAAGCACAGCACAGGCAGCGAGGACACTGCTCCACACTTTGCAGTCACACTTCGCGGGGTCCGCGATTCGAGGGAAAAACAGATTACACCTTACATTAATGTGTAATCAAAACAAAAGAAATAGAACTGGGCCTGAATAAACCCTGGCAACTCAAGCACTTTACTAATTGTGATTCCAAAATGGTCATATATTGGATCACATGTTCCTGCGGAATAAAATACATGGGTAAAACAGAGAGAGCAATTAAAGCATGCATGATTGAACAAAATCATACATTATCACACTTATACTGCCAGCATCTATGGTGGAACATTTCCGAGACGCAGAACATAAATGTACTGATTTTAATTGTGTGATTCTGCAACAAGTAAAGGGCAATGTCATGCAAAGAAATAGAATGACATTATCTAAACTGGAACAGACGCTGAAATTCAGACTCAAAGGTGATTGCAATGGGATGAATGATAAGATTGAATGGGGGTCAGTGCTGCAGTAAGCTTTTAGCCATTGTGATCATGTAAGAAATAGCTTTAAGCAGCAGCTAAGTAGAGGAAGGAGATGAACTAAGGGGAAACGTTTCCTAATTGTAGTATGTTATTTTTGTTTTGTTTTTACCAATGCAGGTAAATAACCTGAAAGTAAAGACACAGAACAGGAGTGGATGGTTCTATTCTCAAATTCTACAGGCTGTACCACAAGTCAGGCACAAGGCCTCCCCGAGGATTACAAAATATCTCAGAATAATAGGGATTTTATTAATGAACATAAGTCAAAAATACAATTTGGTAAAATAATGTAGAGCTTAGAGACGAACAACGTATACATTATAGCTAATTTATGTCTCTCTCCTGCCAGACTGATTGAAACTGAAGGATGTAAAGATATTTCTTACAATACACGAGAGGGAATCAAACTCCAATGGGTAGGTGTTAGTTTGATTTTAACCTGCAATTTATTGATGTACAATAATATATTTTCATGCGGTTAAGGTTTTTTTCAGTTATTAATTTGAAAATATGTATATATTTTTTGTATATTGTTATACAGCATCTGTTGAAACTCTATATAAGAAAGGAATACAACTATTCTATGACATTATCCCCTGAAGAAGAAGAAGGCATAATAAAGCGAGAAGGACTGAAACATGTATGGGAACATCATAGCAGCGAGTTGCTCTGTTAAGAAGAATCACATAAGGGACAATATAACAGTGAGTAAGGCTGTTTTGAACTTTTCTACTAAAAAAGGACATTATAGCAATGTATGGAATTGTTTTTTGTATAGATGTAACCACAAGAGTATACACAGATACCCCGTAGGCATTAGGATGCACTTAGGCATTGAGTGCGTTTATTGTAGAGTATGTGTACACATTTGTACTATTAGGTTGTAAAAAAACAGTTGAGAGTAGATTAAGGGGGCAATTTATGGATTACTTGCGCGAAAAAAAATAGGACTTGTGCGCCATTCTGTTCGCAAATCCCAGTTTAACAAATGGGGATTTGCGGGCAGAATGGCGCACAAATCCTGTTTTTTTCGGCGCAAATAATCCATGAATTACCCCCTAAATGTTTAGATGAATGCATGTACTAGTCGGACAATTGTTCAGTATGGAATTTAATTATAATAAATTTGTATTTTTGTGCTTTCTAAAGCATTCTTACATTGATATGTGGTAAAGTGTCACAGTGGTCCTAATGTTTTTAGGGACTCAATGAATCCTTAGTAGCGATGAAGTCTTGTTCCCCCTTGTTTGTTTAACTAGTATTATTAAAAGACCCCACAATGTCAGAAATCCCACCATGGAAAAATGTCACATTGGCAACATCTCACAATGGCAACATTTCTCAGTGGCATCTCTTGCCGTATTGTCTGTGACTATATGGGTCTGGGGGTTGCTGAGCAGTGCTGGGTGCCAGGCAAGTAGGCAAACAGCCTTTGTGTCTGCCCTTTTCTGGCTGCCCGATCAAGGCTGCCCTGGGAGAGGCCTTTCGGAATGTTGGATTCAAGAGGATAACCCTGTAATGCATTCAGTCTTGACTCCAGAGAATTACAGATGTATATCTAGATTCAGACCAATGAAACTTGGTGGGGGTTTAGTTGTTATATTTAGAGATGACCTGGCAGTGTCGGTTCTGACTGGCCCAGAGGATTCAGGGACTGAGTTCTTACCGCTTCAATTTAAAGCCGGTCCTAATGAACTGATTCATGTTATTTTACTTTACAGGCCTTCTGGCCCTAAGCTTAATTTTATTGATGAGCTCTTTGATCGGGTGTTAAACCTCTTTCTCAAAGACACTAAGCAGGTTGTCTTAGTCGATTTTAATTTCTGGACAGAAATGAGCTTTCATGCCTATAATTGCTTTTCTTACACATAAGGTTGGGCACGCGCTCGACCAAATACTTGTATGGACGCGGGATATAGTGTCTGCTCTGCCATTAATGCTATCCTGGACCGATCATTACAATATCCCTTTCCAAATACCACAGCCAAGGCACTTTGAATGCCCCTTTTCCACGAGTCCCCTCCTGAAATTGGAGGAGGGTCACTAAACAATCCGTTTTGGACTTGTTCAACCACCTCCCAGCTCCAAACTCTCTAAATGAGAGTAACAACCGGAACCACTTACTAGGTTCTCTCGAGTCTGAACTCCTAGCCACAATTGATAGCTTAGCCCTTCTGAAATTATGTAGGCCATGCCTAGTCCACCCGTAAAAGCAATAATGGTTCACGTGTGAACTTAACCTCCTACGACGAAAGGTTAGAAGCTTGGAGAGGAAACGGCGATGCTCAGAAAAGAGGAAAGACCTGCACCCTCTTCAGAAAATTCCATCTGTCTGTAAAAAGGAAATAATTAATGCAAAGAAAGCCTCCTATGGCCACAGAATCAACACATCCCCTAACTCCTTAAAGCAGATATTTTAGGTAGTCAAAGAGCTTTGCAAAGATACTAGCGGCACAGCTTTCACCTCTTCACAACTCTTTTTGGAGCAACTAGCCACATATTTCAGGGGCAAGATTGAGAAGATTGGAGTAGAGTTGTCCCGCACAAATTCAGTTAATAAGTCTTTTCAAGAAGGTACTGAAACACCTAAGCACGTACACGACATGATTATGATGGAATTTACAGAATTAAGCCACAGTACTATTACACATCTTCTGGTAACTGCTAAATGTTCCGCTTCACCCCTGAACACTGTCCCCTTGAAAATAACTCAGGAGATAAGCCAATCTTACACGAACCATATGCTCTCTAATTTTAATGCTTCACTGTCCTCTGGGGTTATTTCTCGTGGAAACGGTCAGTGATTATGCATCTGCTAAAGAAACCACTATTGGAGCCCTCTGAGTTGTCAAATTATCATCCGATTTCTCAACTGCCCTTCCTTTACAAACAATTGGAAAGGGTGGTTGTCTCCCAAATACAAAATGCTGTTGAGACAAGCAATCTGCTGGACACAGCTCAGCTCGGTTTCAGGACTTTGTGTAGCACAGAACTAATGACCCTGTCAGTGATGGACTGTTAGGACAGTTTTTCTGACGTCCAACTAAGGGCTAAGTAAAACCATTCAACTGAGACAGTACAAGACTCCACTCTTAGTATAAGGCTGTACCACCTGAGTTCATGGTAGCATAGACAGAGCAGCCAGGCTTATTTTAGGATGGAGAGAGGGCTGTAACATCAGCACAATGACACTGTATTATAGATATGGTCCAAATAAACACTGATACACTATTTATTGTACAAATACAGGGTTTATTTCATATATAAGCAGACCAAGAGATTATTGGGTCAGTAAGTACTATCTTATTATATGTACCATAATTATAAAAACACAACACCATGCTTTAAGGCGCAAATGCCAAAGCATAGGCCTTATTTAGAACACCTAACAGTATTTCTAGGGGACTCAGTTTTTCTTGACACATTTGGTATAGGACACACCTATTCTTGGGGAGTAGACCCAATGGTTACTTTCTGATTACCTTTCGCAATACAAGGTTAGTAGACCCTAACAGTTGTCCCGTGACTCTCAGCAAAAAATCACATATTAAGTCAACTGGAGCATATACTTTTCAGAATAGTGGAACACTTATTCCAGGAACAGTAAAAACCTATAACTACTTTTGTGATAACACACAGTTACACTAGGTGAGTAAAACCTAAGGATGTATACATCTATTACAGGTGCTTTTTAAGATCAGTGATTCACAGATTGAAATAAGTAGTAACTCTTCAAACTTATTTTAGGATGGCACACATTTAACTCAATAGGCCTCATTAGGAGTTTGGAGGTAACCATGGCGCTATTAGCGCCATGGCTGCCTCCAAATCCTTACCGACTCCGCCCTGGTGAATGGAGCTATTACCGCCCCATTCCACGGTTGGCGAGGGCGGTAATTCCTCATTCATCAGGGCCCTTCCCCATTTGAGCCCCCAAGGGGCTCAATGGGAATGGGGAAGGCGCTAATAACGATACCGCAAATTGCGGTACCATATTAGCACCAAAATCCCTTTGCGGGTCCCGTCCTTAACACCTGGTAAAAACCAGGCGTCAAGGGGGGACACGCAAAGGGAACTCGTAATAGGGCGGTAAGGGATTACCGGTACCGGTGCCCTTACCGGTATCGGTAATCCCTTACCGCCCACCTCGTATTGAGGCCCAATGTAAGTAAAACCTATACACTTTTTAAAGGAGCTATCAGCAACTTAAAGGTAGGTGTAAACCTAAGACTGTTTTTGTGTCTGTCTAAAACAGACCAGGGAAAGCAAAACCCAATGTAACACTTTATGAATGACCCAAGGTTATTCTAGGTTGTTAACATCTAGTGTAGCCATGTTCTGGACAGACTAACAGCAAGTCAGGGGAAGCAAAACCCAGTTGGGGACACTAATACATGTATCCTAACAGTCATAGTGAATTGAAACCAACAGCATTACTTTTGGGAAGAGGCACAACCAAATCACAGGTGAGTAATATAACCCTACATCTACTTTCTATAAGAATGGCAAAACAATTTCTAAGGAAATAAAGATGTTGCATATACTTTTCATAATGGCAGAACATTTCTAAGGTAAGTAATAACTTGTGTACCTTTTCTGTCTCAGAGTTACAGTTACCAACCAACTTATTTTACAAGTAACTTTTGAACACTTGTTAGTCTTTTTAAGGCAAAACCCTTTACCTGTCCAGTCCTTCCCTTATTTTATAGCATGAGTTCGCTCAGAGGCCGTAGAGGGACCCTAGTGGTCTAGGTGCCAGCAGTAGGCGGGTGGGATAGGATTCAGTTGCAGGAAAAGTCAGAGCTCCTGAGGAAGACTATTCAAAAAAGTAAGTATCTTTACTTCAAAGTTAGTTGAGGTTCTAAGGACATCAAGAAAGACACCCTAGGAGGGATCTCCCAATCACAGAAAACACCCCAAAGCTTTACAGAAATCACAAAGGATCAAGGTAGGTAAACTGCCCCAGCCAAAACAGTACCTCGGCACAGAAGAAGAGTTGCAGCAGGAAGACTTCAGGATCTGCAGCCGAAAACCCGGTCAGTGGATTTGTTTGTCAGGAGGACGGAAGACAGGACTTTGGAAGAGCTTTTGCAGCAGGGATCAAGGAAGAAGGCTCCAGGAAAGAGTTTCCTCATGGCTGGTTATGGCTCTGTAGTATTGGCACCCTTTCAGGAGCTAGGAGGCAGACTGAACATCATTGATCAGATTCTCGTCATCTGAGGGGACTTTCTGGACTCGATTCATGTATCTGGAGTTCCAGTAGGATACCACCAAAGTTTCAGCTTGATTCGGAATTCAGAAGACTGTGCAATGCACAATGGCTCGACGTCCCAGGGTATTGCAGTATTGCAGACCTGCAAGGATACAGCATAATGTGGGATGGCTCAAAATGGGGGTCTTCTTGAGACTAGTGGATCTCACTAGCCTTTGGGTAGGAGTCTTTGTGTTCGGGACTCACAGATTGATTGGAAGGAAGGGTAACAGTAGGTTACGATTATACAGCAGGCTCTCCAGTCTCTGGAAATTGATACAGCCTTCATGTGTTCATCATCCTCTTCGGTTTTGGTTCTAGTGGTCGACTTGTCTTCAGCTTCCAGGTTCGGAGTATTTAACAGGAACTACACTACAACTTCTGCATTCTCTTCCTGCATTTTACCACAAGGGTTGGCTGTCCATTCAGGACTGCCTGAGATTTGTCCCCATTCAGGTAAGGTGGATGACAAAGGGCGGAGGAGTTGTGGACTCCTCACTCCCTTCCTGCCCTCACAGACACTCTGGTGCCTGGGCGGGGAATCCAAAGGATTCCCGCCGAAGATAAAAATCACACAAAGGAATTTTCCCCCATGGACGTCAGGAGAACGAACAAGAAACACTAAAACTGTAAAAAAAGACGACAGGGTGCCTTTACCACAGCTGTGGAAACAGCCTGCGTTAAAAGTGCACCGAATTAGTAAAAAGGTATCACTGCCACCAGCCATTAAAGGTAAGCTTGCCCCTGTAAATTGTTATAGTTTTAGTGTGAAAGGGGATACATTGTATCTCCCGGCACTCTGCATAAAGTAGGGGGGTGTTGGTTTCACCTAATACAATGTAAAAGGGATCCAAAGATCTTTTCTACCCTTGGGAACTGTAGTTCTCACAAGGTTAGCCAGAGACATTTAAAAGGGGAGCCCAACGGGAAACCCAGCAACAATAGGAAGTTTTGGAAGTTTTGCCAAAAGTTGTCAAAGAGGATATAATTAAAAATACACTATGGAGAGTCTTGACATTGACACCCATAAAAAGAGTAAAAAACTCTCTGAGCGTGGAAAAAGATTCCCACTCACTGAGCTAGGAGGAAAAAAAAACGCCCGAGACCAGCAAAATGTTCTGGGGTTGACACAGGTCAGGAAGATGTATCATTACTATGACAATCTTACCTAACATGGACAATTTTAGGTTCATGGCAGATAAGAAAGAAACAGGGGCCTTGATCCTGCTGGACCTGTCGGCGACCTTCAACACTGTTGATCATCAGATCCTGCTGGAACTGTCAGCGACCTTCAACACTGTCGATCATCAGATCCTGCTGGACCTGTTGGGGCCTTTAACACTGTCGATCATCAGATCCTGCTGGACCTGTCGGTGGCCTACAACACTCTCGATCATCAGATCCTGCTGGACCTGTCAGCGACCTTCAACACTGTCGATCATCAGATCCTGCTGGACCTTTTGGTGGCCTTCAACACTGTCGATCATCAGATCCTGCTGGACCTGTCGGCCTCCTTCAACACTGTCGATCATCAGATCCTGCTGGAACTGTCGGCGGACTTCAACACTGTCGATCATCAGATCCTGCTGGACCTGTCGGCGTCCTTCAACACTGTCGATCATCAGATCCTGCTGGAACTGTCGGCGGACTTCAACACTGTCGATCATCAGATCCTGCTGGACCTGTTGGTGGCCTTCAACACTGTCGATCATCAGATCCTGCTGGACCTGTCAGCGACCTTCAACACTGTCGATCATCAGATCCTGCTGGACCTGTTGGTGGACTTCAACACTGTCGATCATCAGATCCTGCTGGACCTGTCAGCGACCTTCAACACTGTCGATCATCAGATCCTGCTGGACCTTTTGGTGGCATTCAACACTGTCGATCATCAGATCCTGCTGGACCTGTCAGTGGACTTCATCACTGTCGATCATCAGATCCTGCTGGACCTGTCGGCGGACTTCAACACTGTCGATCATCAGATCCTGCTGGACCTGTTGGTGGCCTTCAACAATGCCGACCATCAGATCCTGCTGGAGAGGATCTGTAACTTGGGCATTCATACATGGTATGGGTGTGGATTAAATCTTTCTTACAAAACCGTGCTCAGCAGATCCAGCTGGGTCAGTTCCTTTCTTCCTCTTCTACCATTGACTGTGGAGTGCTTCAGGGATCAGCCGTATCCCCTCTTTTGTTTGATCTGTACCTTCTACCACTAATACATGTCCTCCAACAGGTTGAGGTTACCTTCCTCAATTACGCAGACGATACCCAGGTCCTGGTATATCTGGGAGAGAACAATCACTTATCCAGTAAGACCAAGAATTGCCAGTCTTCGATTAGGGCCTGGATGGACCTGCACTATTTGAAAATTAACCCGCATAAAACATGAGGCCTTAATTATAAACAATAACCCTAGCTTCTGGTCAACAACATGCAGGCCTAACTCCTTTGGGCAATGCCCCAGACCTAGCCCAGTGGTGATGAATCTGGGAGTTATTATCAATGAGAACTTGTCACTGAATGCAGAAGTTGCAGCATGTGACAAAATCGTGTTACTTCGTTATCAGGAAACGAAAGAAAATCTTTCCCTATCTAGCACAAGCGCACCAGCTGTTGCTTTGCAATGTCCTGGTCTCCTCACGGATGGATTTTAACAACACAATTTATCTGGGCCTGCCAGACCATGCCATTAACAGGATGAACAGGGTACACACTATGGCAGCCAGGCTTTTAAGTAAGCATAAGCAATTCCAACACATCTCGCTGGTTTTCCCCGAAACATCGATTCACCTTTAAAAGCGTGTGCATAGTCTTTAAAGGCCTGCAACATCCAGCTGCTGCTCCTCTAGCAAAAAAAGCTTAACACCTTTGCTAAGGTGCACCCGGCTGGCTTAAGGCTGGACAGAAGACTGAACCCACCTTCCTACAGGGACGAGGGAGAGGGTGACTGCTCTTTACAGGCGCAGGCCATCAGATGCTGGAACACCTACTCACGGAAGGAACCAAAGCTTTCAGCATTCAGGAAAAAGTGAAAAACGCATATCTCTGCAATCTATGGTCTGCAGTCTTTCTAACGAACATCTTCTGTAGAATGCTTATATAACGAAAAACATAACAAAAATGTATGTGGGGTGGGGTAAAGGGTTCAAGCTTGTGGGGAAACGGTTGGGGTGGGTTTTTAGGGGTGGGAAACAGGGATTTGGGGGACCCCCCTAAAAAAAAGAAAAAATATATCGTTATGTTTTGTCGTTATAACATTATATGGGCATTCGTTATAAAAATGAGTGGTTATAAATACATGTAAACCAATCTATAATTATTGCTGTACAGGGGTCTTAGTGCATGTGTGTTTCTGGGCTCTCTATTCAACTCGTGGGCTTAATAAAACGTATCCTTAACAGAACAAACATAACGTATAATTTAATTTAAAATATTTTTTAAAAAAATAAAGAACATAACATAACCCTGGAGACAGTGCGACCTCAGCCTTAAATGTTCATATGAATGAGCCTGCCCCATCTCAGGCAATGACCTGGGAAGAGGCGATGGGATAGCATCAGGTTGCAATACAGAGAGTGTTGCCTCCCATGAGGTGCACATAGGGTGGTGAAAGAGGCCGCGTGGAGGCAAGCATGCTTCCACAAGTCTGATGATGCAACAGGCCCAGCCCATAGTGGCTGCTAACATGACCGCAGCCTGCCTGGCGTCATATGTGTATACCCGGATCACTACATCAAGCCACAGCCCAGCCAGAGGAGGGCGCTTATCCATCTTAGAGGGACGCACAGAGTATTCCATACACTGTCAGTAAGATAGCTCAGTGGGTTGAGCGCTCGCTGCTGCCATCTATGTGTGATCTGCAGGTAAAAGGTTTGAATCCCGGCAAGGCCAACTCAGCCTTTCATCCTTCAAGGAAATACTCAGTGATAATGCATCCGGCGGTAATTGCGCCGAAAACAGGGCGCTAAATAGGATTTTCACCTCCAGCAAAAAGTGAGAGGTAAAACAGCCCATTTAGGTTCCAACTCGTGATCGGGCCAGCCCTTGATTGCAGCAGTAATATCATTACCGCCACATTTAAGAGCTACCGCTCAACTCGTGATGAGGCCCAATGTATGTAGGGCATAAGCGCTATATAAGTAACAAATCAAATCATACAAACACCTGAACGAGCCCCATCAGCTAAAAAGGTGCCCAGATGGTGACGAGCCTACTCAGGCGGAGCCAGAGGCATGCCTGCTAGGAACGGTGGTGACTTGCCCGTGTACATATAATAATAACGTGCTTGGGATTGGATGTAATGGTGGGGTTAGGCAGCGCTGCCCATTGTCCAATGTTGTCGATATCCCAAACAGACACTTCACAATACAGGTTAGCGCAAACCCCTTTGACATGTGTGGTCTTCCACTCATGCATGGACTCTCAATGGAACTGGGGGTGTCATGTGTAGCTGTGTGCATGTGCTAGGTTACATGTGGTGCTAACAGAGCTGTGAAACAGCAGAGCGCTGCGTTACAAGGGAATATCGTGGAATGGAAATGTTGGGGAAGAGAATTCAGGATGCACCCGTGTAACTCATGGAAAGTGTTCCTCGTGAAGTGAATGGAGTCAGTATCGTTTTCAGGCACAGACCATCACAGCATCCTGGCTTTCCAAATGCACTTACTGGTCTATGGTATATTATTCTTGTTCTCATAATGCCTGCACAATTTGGACATCATTACGAGTTTGGCGGTGTGGCCAAAAATGGTGGTAATGCCGCGGTAATGGAGTTACCACGGCATTACCTCTGCATCACCACACCACGAACTACAGGTTGGCAGTAAGTCAGAGGATAAACCACGAGCAGAATGCTGGATGTTATTCCTCTGCTTTAAAGCCAAAAAGAGACCAAATCAGCAGATTGATCTGTTGGTGGCATTACCGCTGGCGGTAATTCCCCTGAAATTCCCATGGAGTCTTATGGACTCCAATAAATGGGGACTAGCACTGCCTACCACCACTTGTAATCCGGTGGTAATTCTGCCAGACCAAGTGGTGGTAACGGTAAATCCGTTTGGTAGTATCTCTGCCCACCAAACTTGTAAAGAGACCAGTATTTATCCGAAATACCTTGCCACCAGGTCATCCCTGATGCCCACTGTCTACAGCCCATCAACTAGGACTTAAGAGATGGATTTCGGCGCAATGTTGTGTCGCTCAATACAAGGAAATGGCGTACCGCCAGAAATGGCTGAACCGGATGTCAGAATTCCAAATGCACGCTCAGTGGTGTGCATGTGTGCTGCATTCTATTCCTGCATCCTTGAACCCACTGGGGCACTGAAAAGGATGAGTATGTTGCACCTGTGGGGACACCTACCTTCGCTTGCTAAGGAGAAACTTCACGCCATCTGTTTCCCATTCTGTACCGGGGGTTATGGGGCAGTGGCAATCTGGCTTCCAGTGATCACATTTCTGCATCCTGTTTCCCCTCGAATTGGAGTGCATTTGATGAGTGTCAGTAGACATAGTGTAATATCTTGGAAGCTGATGAACACCCGAGCCAGCAGGTAAGTTATTAAGTAGATTTATTGTCGTTCAAAGCCAGGAACAAAACATTGGCATGTCCTTTCCAAGTCAGCATAACTCCAACTGCCAAGCATAGAACCCCCACACACCAACACTCCTCTCACACTGACATCACTACATTCCATTCAGCAGTGATGTCATCCACTCAGCTTGTAAGACACATTACAACACATAGCTGTTGCACGTGGATTACGTGTAGTTGCCATTCACTTTCTGGATAGCATGGCTGCCATCACATACCTGCTAGACCTGCACAGAATACCAGTGTCTCCTGTTCTGATGGCAGAGGGTGCACTTTATAGTTGCATGTGTATAATCAACATACAATCCATTATTTAGTGGCTCACTTTAGTGGTTGACACTATGGCCCGCCCCTTGCGTGTACATGGGACAGGAGATGGGCTAACTAACTCCTGAGTTCCTTACTATGATCAGGGAGGCCACTAAAGAAACCAGGCCCACCTGCACGCACCTGTGCTGGAACAGTGCCCCCGCCAAGAGTGAATGTCCACCGGGTACTCCGAGTGTTCCCCGACTGCAAAGGGAAGATTAGACAACACTCCAAATACAGGCACAGCTTCATAAGATTGCAGTCAGGCCAACTCAAAAAACAGCTCCTCACATAAGTACCTGGAAAAACCCCTCTCAGAGTGAACGTTCTATAGAATAAATAAATAAATAAATACATGCCACGCTGTGGGGTAGTAACTAAGTAATACATAACAAAGGCAGGAAAAGGACTTCGTCAATTACGCGGTTGTATTGACTAGAAAAGAATTAAAGAAGGAATTCAGTTACTACATTAGAATTGCAGTCCTTTCTCCTCTTTACTTTCACAGATATGTCTCAATGAAGTGGGAGCAAAACAGTGCGCTCACTGCGTTCCAGTACTGTCCCCAAGCTCTTACTTTCTCCAGTTCCTTTTCTCTGCATTGACGTCTCGCCACTGGATCACTGGGCCCAAGCAGGGGTCAAGTCCTAAAAATTAAACTGGGGGGACTCAACAACAAATGCAATGGGATGTAACATCACCAGAAATTAGCATATCAAGTTGAAATATGCACATTTAATTAAATTGGCTTTGCAGAACCACCCAAATTGCACGGCACGAATGGCATTTGCCTTTCATAAAATCAACACACACACAAAACCAGGAGAGGATATTTTCTTCTAATAGTGTTTTTGAAAACGTTAAAAGGTGTGCATGTTTTAAACTCAAGAACCAATACAAATGTTTTCCCTGGGATTTGCAGTGCCGAAATTGGACATTTCACCTTTAGTTCTTTGTAGCTTTCATCATGTTATATAGCGCAGTGGTGCAGTGCCCGTCCTGCAAACCTTACAACTGTGTTTCGATTGTTGAGGTCGGCTTTAATTCATAAATTCAAAGAGGACATTCAATGTTTCTCATTTTAGCTGGGGGGAGGGGACTGAGTCCACCCTGGGAAAAAAGTGGGTGGACTCCCCCCGCGGGTACCCTCGACTTGAGCCCTGGGCCCAAGAGAATGCAGCTCCTGTCCAGTGACCTTTCTGTCCCCGCCCAGCCACCTGTTTTGACCTGAAAAATAACTTGCAAGCTCAAGAGTCCCATCTATATACTGGTAGCTGCACACATCCAAAAAGAGTGACCAAACACAATACCACCACAGAAATAAGCGGCAAGAGCGCAAGCAGCCTTACAAGCCTTCCTGATTCCGGACTGACACGGCATCAGAGTTTGATGCTGAAATAGGCCGGCAGGGCTGGGGCCGCTACTTCCTATGCAGATCCGTGTCTGCAGAGGAAGCTTCCGAAGAAACTTCCTTCTTGGTGATGTTGCTACTCCCGGTGCAGAGCAGGCAGGCGACTGCCTCGTCTTATGAGGACTCTTGAGCTTGCATCAAGAGATGGCTGTCGGTGCTAAGAGAGAACCACAGAGATGGGGTGGCTTTCTACCAAGCTCTATTATGAGGAAGGGGTGTATAACAACCTTGTATGTCCTTACAGCAACCTTTATCTTCTTAGGAAAGTATGAAGCAAACAGCAATAGGCAGCTGCTATTTCACCCTTACCGGCAGTGCAGGCTGTTAAGCAAATACAGGTTTGCTGTGTAAAATGACCCTCAGTGCATGGACCTTTCTGTGTTGTATCCTGTCTGTATTGTATACTGTCTGTGTTGTATACCTATCTGACAAAACAGCTTCCCGGGGGTGTGACAGGCCTCCCAGTCTGCTACTTGCAACCATCCACCTTGTAAGCAGGTTTTTGCAGAAACCCTAAGGGACGTCCAGCAGGTTTTAAGGTTGGTTGAGTGATTGAAGCTGGAATAGTGGAAAGTGACAGCCCTGGCCTGTTGTGAGGTTTATGATATGATATGATAGGTTATCTATAACACGCTTAATACACAGAGGTTACTAAGCGCAGACCTGGGGATCGAACCTGTGTTGCTCCGTGTCGTCTTGCTTCCAAGGCAAGCACGTTGCCGCTGAGCTATCCTCCCGGGACATTCTCCGCTGTTTTGTCCTGTAAGGAGAGTGTGAGGATCCTTAAACAGCTACTTAAAACACTCACCTCACCACCCCTCTCTTCCTGGCCTGCTGCCTTCCAGGGATTGAGTGGTACCTGCTGTGAGAGAGGAGTCCTTGGGGTTGTTGGTCCATGCCCTGATTCCGCCATAACCGCGCCAGCTGAGACGCTCCGACTAGCGTTGTTGTCACCTCTGCACCTAAGTCAGTGGGCTGGAGATTTACCAAGGACGGCTGTGGTAGCAGACTTCACACTGCAGTGTAGGGTTTGCGTCTCCAGTAGGAGTTCATGATCAGTGTACACATGCAGCAGTTACCAATCTCTTAGTCTCTAGTCTCTATTCTATGATTGGTTGTGTTCCAGCACTAGTTGCGTTAACCGACTGTGCTTTCTTTAGCTTCCCACGCAGGTGTGGCGAGATCCCACCCAGAAGAGGGGATCTGGTTGGCTGGCCAAGTATTTCTCTAGATGCGCAGAATTCTCCAAAGAGGCTCGCGCTCAGAGTATGATTTCTCTTTTCTGCCTTGTATCTTCCCTAGCTGGACTCCTGAATAAAAAGGAGGCCTGGAAAAAACGGAACTGGAGACTATCTGGTGGAATGACTGGCACTTACTAGTGATGATGGGGATATGGCCTTAAACACGCTCACAGCCCCTCTTGAATGAAATCCTGTGAAATTGCAAGATCTTGCAGGATTTGGTTCTGGCATAGTGTTGTAGTGCGATGGACTCTGTGAATCTTGCGTAGTTCCCTGACGGCACTCCCTTAATACCTGCACCCCAACGTCCTCTAGCAGCCCCCAGGGGAATTAAGGGTCCTGAGCGGCCCATCTGAGAAGTTCCATGGGCTTTGCCTAGGGCGGTCATGTGGGTCTGTGTGTGAGTGTGCTTGTGTCTTAGTGTGTGTGTGCGTGTGTGTGTGTGTGTGTGTGGTTGGCCCACCACTTGTTTGACTCTGGCAAATAGTAACTTACCCGTGTTTCCCCTTTTGTACAAATCAATGACTGACTCTTTCTGGCTTCTGCATTGAACACTGGCAGCAGAGGGCCCTTATCTTAAGAAGTGATTTTATTTTGCTTGTCATAGATAAATGTCAATAAATGAAATGAGATTACGCATTAGCTGTGGGTTACTAACACATTAAGTGACACACACCTCATCAAACAGTGACATAATTAGATTACAACCTGATGTACGTTCCTTGTGTGTCTTTTTAGAGTATCTACAATAATGAAATTGGCTTAGAAATGAATTTAGAATAATAATACTGAGTCAATATTCTGAATGCTTAGGACTTCCGGTGGTTCGATTGATATCATCATTAGCATTGTGCCTTATTATCTAGAAGTATATTTACTCTTTAATCCAATGATGTATAAATAGTGTGACAATAAGTATTGCAGCCATCATGGAAAGGACGGTACGAGATTAAATTGAGAGCCCAATGTCTCTTCTGTTTAACAGACAAGCACTTCATCCATTGGTTCTACGTTGAAATGGCGGAGCCGACAACACCGCGGCATGATACTGCGAAAGCGTATATCTTTGTTTCAGGAAAAAGCCAACTGCATTCATCTGCCAATTGTCCCCCGCTTTCCATGTGACGGAAGCGGGGAGCACGCACGCAACCCCTGAATCCCATAATGCCGAGTAATGGGAGCGGGGGATAATGCTCCCCTTGTTCGGCATCATGGGATTCAGGTTCTTCGTCCATGCCGACTGCGCACTAAACGCGCATTTGGCGGTTTTTTCAGTTACTTTGGGGGAACACCCATCCAGTAGATGTCTATATCAAATTGTGCAGAAGATTCTTTTTCGGACTGAGAACTTGGATTAACTAAATTTGATTATTTCTAGATAATCCTTCTCAAGATAGAATAAACACAATTGTTGTTTAGAATAGTGAGAGAAATCTGATAAAAAAAATGAAAAGATGGAGTGATCTGAGATCTTCTGTGGTATCATAGGAATTGTTGCAGAGAGATAGATTTTCCAATCTTAGACAAGCCAATATTTTTGACATTACATTGTATGACATGTCCCATTGTGTAGGTTTGAGCACAACCAAGAGAGAAAGCCACAGAGATGGATTTTCTGTCGCCACCCCTGTCCTCCTCATGAAGTTCAGGCATACTGTTAAATAGCTTTGATGTGAACAGTGTTGCGCCTTTGCGCCCAGCCGTTTCCCAATTCTTTCCCTTTGGTCTAAAGACCTGAGTGCAATTGGTATCTTAAATATCTTGTGAAGGTTGGGTTTTGCAATACAATCGAAGTGTGTGGAAACAAATGTATATAGCATTGGTCATGCATTCTTATTCAGGCTTTGCAGTTCTATTTTACATGTCCACCCATTCCACAAATGGATCTGCATTTTTGGAATGTCCACACGAACAGTGGTCTAGAGCAGGGTTTGTCCAACTCCAAGCCTCGAGGACCAGATCCATGTCGGATTTTCAGGATACCCCTCATTAAAATTCATGAGATAGATTTCCATACAATGATTCTAAATCTATCCACATTTTTGCTCATGAATATTAATGAGGAATATCTTGACAACATGTCAAGTTTCCGGCTCTGGAGGCCTGCAGTTGGACAACCCTGACCTGGAGGTGATATTAAAACAGTGCCATCCCCATCAACCCACTTTATTGTGTATTGTGTCATGCTACCTCTTTGCTTCCATTGGTGTGTTCCTATATAGATAGGGTACCCAAGTTCACATATTGTGCCCATGTAAGTAATGAATTGTGTCCATGTATGGGCTGAAATTAGCAGGAAAATTTTAGGAAGACAGGTTGGTAGCGTGCAACATGGGCTGGCACATCCTCCAACACATCGGGCCTCATTACGAGTTTAGAGGTAGCCATGCCCACCCCCAAACCTGGGTCTGGGCTCCCTGAATGGGGAAATACCGGGCCATTCTGACCTTGGAGGGCCCAGTATTTCCCCATTCAGGGAACCCGGACCCGGACCATGCCCATTCCCATTTTAGCCCCCATATGGCTCAATGGGAATAGGGAGCATGCTAACAACGGGCCCGTTAATGACGGGCCCGTTGTTAGCATGCTGGGACGCTCGCAGGACCCGCTAAGGAGGTCTGGTAAAACCAGATGTCCTGAGCGGGTCCTGCGAGCAGACATCGTAATGGGGCGGTAAGGGGTTAACGGCTCCAGCACCTTTACCGGCGCCGTTAACCCCTTACCGCCCTCCTCGTAATGAGGCCCATCGTCTTCTGAGGGTCTTTCTCTGATGCTCCGATTAATCCAAGTACTCCTGGCGACTCCAGAAAATTACTGGTATCTACCTTAGTGCAATTAGAAGGTGTTCTCTTGCCCCCATGGTGCCCTCTGTCTAGTTGTTGTTTTGGTGGTACAGTTGCCCGACAGGTGTTTCTTGCCTGTTGAGCTGTGTTGTTCCATTTTGTAAGTGTATCCCATTGCTTTTCACACTTCGTTCGTAGTTAGAATGCAACTTGGTGGAATGACTCCTCGTATGCGACGTTATTGTGTGAGGGGGTGATACAGCGTATTTGAGTTCTTCGCACATAGGTGCAGCACTAATACTGATGTTCTCGCAGGGGATTGCCAAAATGTTTTAACGAATGCCAGTTGTCCTCGGGAAATGGCTGAGCTCGTGATGAATAAGTGCCCCGGGCATTATCACCTGATGTTTGCCTTTTCTCTGCAGTCACTAAACAGAACCCAGACCTTGGGTAAAGCATGTTTTTCTTACCGACTTTGTATATTTGTTCTCTGTTTGATGCACCGATTGTGTGTGCCCTTGGCTATGTCACGTAACTACAGAACAGCTATCAAGTGTTAACTCAAAGCCGACAAAACCAACACCTACGGGAAATTCGGATGGCAGGAGCATTTCTGGTAAATGTGTAAGTGAGGTTGGGACATTACCAGTGACAGATTAAGAGTGGGGGCCAAGAAAATGAGAGGTCTTTTTAAAAAAAATTCAAAGTGTGAATGGTTTCCCTCTTTGAAAATCTTACACTACATTAATAGGTAACACTTTCTCAATATTACAATTTTACAATTCAAGTTAAAAGAAATGTCACATTTCCTTTCTAAAATGATAGTTACTCTTTCATAATATCACATTTCTACAGTATAATATAAACCATCAGAGATAATGCATACAAACATGTTTTTATTTATTTATTTTTGCATGTATACAGCGCTCACAAAACGTCAGGCATCAGGGCGCCTAAATTACCATGCCGTTAAATGCATCATGGCTAAAAACTGATATTTTGTTTTCCGAATATTCCAGGTGGTTAATGCTTGCAAAAGGTTCCATGGGGTACTCTGAGAGGATAATTCGAGGTCACTAACTTTTCGAGCAAAGCACTCTTTACGAACCACTAACAAACCCTCACACCAGAGAATAATGTGCCTAAGATTATTTTCTTGTTTCTGGCAGTATCGGCACACTGGGTCAGTACAGGTATCCTGTTTCCATAATATACTATTTTCTTTAGCTGATAACAGGCTTCCCCTAAACTTTGACACAGTGTAACCGAACGTCTTTGATGGAAAACTCCCAAGTAGGGGGCACAAACACCCACATGTTTATAGATCGACAAAAGTTCTGGCATTCTTTTGTACTTTCCAAGCTCTCCTCTTGTTCCACACCATTCATACCTCCACAACTGTGTTTTATAAATATCGAGGTTGTGTATAACCAAACATTAATCAAACCCCCAGCATTTTAACTGGTTTCTACACTAATGAATATGACAATTACACTCATACCGTTGTGAGGTACTGTTGTGAGGTACCGTTGTGAGGTATTACATTTTTTAAACAGCGAGCCGCTGGGCAGGCCTTCAAATTTCCAACACAATAATAATCGTCTGCAGAACAGCCTCATGTTTAAGGAGACAAGACCTAACTCCAAACCAATCGCCGCCATTGGGGTGCACATAGGTAGACTTAAGGTGGTTTTCCCAAGAAATCCCTCAATTCCTGTAAAACCAAAGGTTAGCAGGGAGTGTTGAATCTCCACCCCTTACAAAAAAAGCTGGTAACACCTTTGCTTCAGATAATTTGAGAGCAGTTAACAAAGTCATCTTCCTAAACCTATTGTTGAAATGTCGGAGTTGAGACACCCAACCCTCTCACTTTATTTTTCAAATGTTGTACAAGAGCTGTTTTAGATGGGTGGGTAAATATTTGAAAGCCCAAATATTTGAAATAATTTTCCACGTCCACCTTACAATTATTTAACCCAACATTTCGTGGTTTTATTTTTGGATCCTGCCGAGAGTACCAATACCTTGGTTTCACCAGTATTCATTTTTAGTTCATTTTTATCCGAGAATATGTGATTGATCCATTAAAACAATATTGTCTGCATATGATACCCATGCAACCTTATGTCCAAATACTCTTGGTGGAAGAAAAGAGAACCCCTCCAAAACTGCTCCCAAATCTGCCAAGAATATATTGAAAAGAAAAGAAGACATAATGCACGGCTCTCTTAGACCTCTTGAAGTCGGGTATGCTGCAGTGAAATCTCCCTCGTGGCTCATTCGTACTTTCATACTAGAGTCAGAGTGCAAGCACTTTAGCATTGTTTAAAGATTTCCGGGCAGACCCCACTTATCCAGCTTCTCCCATAAGATGCTTCGATTGATTCTATCGCAAACAAGCGACAGGTCTATGGTGACGAAATATATTGGTGAACAGGGCTCTTCCCAACATTGCTTCTGGACCTCATCTATCACTACGGCAGCCAGCATGGTGCCTATTCCGGGCCTAAACCCTATTTGATTACTCTGAAGAATGTTATTCTTTTCCACCCAACTCAAAAAGAGTGAGGCGAAGATCTTCGAGTCAGCATCCAAAAGGGCAATAGGGCTGTTCTTTCCAGGAACATTCCTATCGCCCTTTTTGAAAATTGGAATAATATGCAAAATTCACCACGCAGTATATAGTAGCCTTCAAAGGTTCAAATTATATCCCAGCCCAAAACGGTGGGCAACTTTTAAAAACTAGGTCCCATAAACCATTTGGTCCCGGGCTCTTTATGTAAAATGTACGCTATAACAGGGGACTGTAGTGATTGCAATAAGTGATTAAGAACCTGGGAACACAGGTAAATTGGTGAAAGCATAGAGACCAAAAGATACACGACTGAGGTCATCCTCCCCACAAGTTTCAGATGCCTGCAATGTGAGTAGCCTTTTGGAAGACTAGAAAAGCTGTTCTCATAGTGAGTCCAATCCCACAGCTTGAGTGCCAGAATACACAACTGTGGGGACCTGGCACTCCCCTACTTGTTTATGTAAAACATTTCAACTATGTCATTGGAGTAAACCGAGGCAGAGTGATCGAAGAATTGTTGGCAAAGACTTTAAGGGCCACAAAAGAAGGCCATTGCTGTTAATAAATTAACACTCAAGGTCTTTTCATTAAACCAGCGTAGTGCACAAGATTTTAAACCTGTTTCTTCATTCTCTAAATATGAACACTTTATATATCTATGACTTGAAATAAACTCGCACTTTCCTTTTACACACAGCTTAACAGCAGAGTAAACTTATTTGCAACATATTTCCCGCTTGAAAGGGCCAAGCAATTTTTAAATACAGCCTGAACAATTACAAACCCGAACAGGGCTCGGCACATCGGAAACATCTGTGTAAATAAAAGTGAGGGCCCTCTAGGTGTGGTTAGCGAAACTGCACTGAAACTAAATCACACAATGGGAGTCAATGGGAAAGGCAGTGCAATGCCACCTATTAATGGTAGAGGTTACTGCATCAGAATTAAGCAGCAAAGCACTCATATCAAAGCAGAGGCATCTGTGTGTGAAAAAGAGGAAATGAAAGCTGTCTTCCAGTTCCTGTTCAGCGTCCTTTGTCAACTAGTGTCGGGAGGATAGCTCAGCAGCAACGTGCTCGTCTTGGAAGCAAGACGACAAGGAGCAACACAGGTTCGATCCCCGGGGCCGCGCTTAGAAACCTCTTGATATTAAGTGCGTTATAAATAACCTATCATATCATAGTGGTCCCCGTGTTTTTGTCTCTCACACGTTTTGAACTTTAATTGAATATGTCAGAAGCTAAATTAGAGACTCACAGTATTCTAAAAAGCAGATGTGTTAGATATATTTATACCACATCACCTGTTAACCCCTAGACACCAATTTGTTTTTTTGATATTTGTAATGTTTGATCTACTCGTTGTTAATTGTTACCATTGACTCAAAAGAATTGTAGTATGTATTGTTTTAAGTATGAACTTTGATGATAACAAAATTAATACATTTCTGTATTTGTAAAGAAAAGGTTTTTGTGGATGACATAATGCTGCAGGTTATACAGCCTTGGGAGCGTATTACTGTTAGCAGGTGTGCTGGTCATGTAGGGGTAACCATTTGCCTCGTTGCGATATAGCTTTACTGTCCATCCCCACTCACAATTGGTCCCCCTGAAACAAACAATTTTGAAGTACCCACTTTGAAAACAAGGTCATGAGCGATACATTCTTTTCTTGGTTGATTGTCCTCGTTGGTTGACATCACAGTGGGCAGTAATATTGTAGCATTTTTAGTTGGGACTGTCCAAACTAGCTGCGCGTATTTTGTTGGTTGGAGGATAATAGCAATGCCACGTGGATCACAGGGCTTAAATTGTCTCCGGCGTAGTGTGGGAGGACGCAAAGTTAAGGGGTGCAGTTTCACAGGGGCGCAGTAGTGCAGTGGTGCAGTATCGCAGGGATACAATACCTCATGACTACGATATCGCAGGGGGAAGAATAGTGTAGGGGCAAAGTATTGCAGGGGCAAAATATTTCAGGGTCACAGTATCACAGGGGCACAACGTTTACTGGGCGTGACTATACATGGAGATAGTGTCGCTGTGCACAAAATCAGTGGACATAATCTCAGCGACGCGATATGGCAGGGGCACAGTAACAACAGGAGGCAAGTCTCACTGGAGTATAGTATCCTCAAGGCAGGGCTGCTCCTGTGGCCAACTACGGTGTGGCGTGCCCGACTAAAAGTGACAGACTATATCATTGGTGGTGGATTATAGTGGGAGAGTATTGCATAAGAATATTATCAGCAAAGCATCACAGTGGCAAACTCTGGCGATGGCAAAAACCTCACAGTGGTAAAATTCCAAAGTGGAAAAATGTCTCCGTAGCAGAATCACGAGGTGGTAAAATCGCTCAATGGCATGAACTCACAAAGGCAAGGTCTGACAGTGTTAAAATCTCAGTGTCTTAGAAGTCTTACAGTTGTGGGATCTGACAAAGGCAAGATCTGACAGTGGCAAAGTCTGTTGTGGTTAGCGGTGTTGTACTGAAACTAAATAACACAATGGGAGCCAATAGAAAGTCAGTGCAATGCCACCTATTAATGGTAGAGGTTACTGCATCAGAGTTAAGCAAAGCACTTAAATCAAAGCAGAGGCATCTGTGTGTGAAAAGGAGGATATGCAGCGAGGCACCAGGCACACCACTGAGAGGGGTTGCAAAGGAGCAGAATCTACTCAGGAAGTGAACCAATACTAAGATTTCTGGAAGCTGGCATTAGCTACCACCTGGAAGAGGGTGCTCACATGTAGTCATGTACCATAGCACCTGCAGAGGTCCCAGCAATGTCAGGATGGACAGTGACAAGGCAGCACACAGGACTGCTGTGGGCCTACCAGGGGGACAGACATCCAGAAGGAGGGGGACAGGCCTCAGGCAGGCCTGACAGCAGAACACAGAGGCCCTCAGATTGTGCCCAGTAAGTCCCCATGGAAGGACACACACACGCCAAAGGGTCGGGGCTAAAATACCCAAATGAACAGACCAAACGGGTCTGGTGGTGGGGACAGTACCACCGCCTACAAAGGGGTAGCAACAGCAAATCTATACACGATTCATTGTACATGGAGTGCTTACTGGATAACACACATTAACACAACACTCCTAATATTAAAATGACAATTAACATAATTGCATGATGTTTTCTGCAGAAGGTTTAACAGACATCCTGCAATTAGGAGGGAAGGTGGCCTGGAAACTTCCTCCATGATAAGGATCGGAAGAATGGAAAAACCCCAATGTAACATTTTCCAACTGTCATATTAGAAATGTCAGGTTAACAGGATCTGATGGATGAGCTGAGCAGCAAAGTGGATGCACTGGGAAATTCCAGCCTATTGATATCAGTGCAGTCCATTGAACAGAATGAAGGTCCATAGAAGATAATGACTAGGTTGTGATAGTTGGAACATTGGGTGTTAAGGGAATGGACTGAGTCACAGAGGATATGGCTACCGGTAGAGACGGCGTAGGGGGAGAAACAGAGGAACACTGAAGAGTGATGGATAGAATGTATGGAATGAAACATCAACACAGACTTTGCTATGTGCAACTTTCTAAACAATTGTTTCTCAGCCTGACATTCCAGTAAAGAACTGGGAAAGCCCATATGCAGGCCAAGCTTGATCTCACCACAAGAGTAGTATTCCGCACAAACTGCTAGAACACGTCCCTACTGCATGAGACCACAAGCAATCCCCGACATGTTTCAGCCTCATTGGGCATCATCAGTGAGTTTTAGCACTGGTCTATGAGCACAGCAAGCTTGGAACCTATGTGTGGGCATACCTGTCATACTTCGGATAACAAATGTAATACCCCAAAAGAATGTGTAGCTTGGGTTTCCAGTCTGGGCACATGTGGGTGACTAATGTAGCACCACAGGCGATGGCTGGAAGGTTTGGAATGAATGAAAAACACTGGCAAAGTTATGGGAAACCCTCTAAACAATCATCTGTGCCTGCCAATCAATGTTCAGACTGCCACACAATTACGGAAGGGAAAATACCATGTGTAAACGAGCCATGGTCCCACCCCAAACGAGGCAGTCAAGCCTGAACTGCTGTGTCATATTCTTTCTGCACAAGAACCCAAGTAAACCTCATACATATTTTGAGACTCATGATTGAGGTGTATCTTCGGTCTTTCAGCACAGAAAGTTCTAGACCCCTATCTGGCCATACACCTCCCACTTGTGGTGGCTAATTCAACAATGAAGAGTGATGGCCATAAAGTTTTGAATGAATGGAAAACTACTGGCAAAGCTCTGGGAAAACCTCCCAAAAATTGTTTTTAAGACTGCTATACCATTACAGAAGGTGTGACATGCCTGGTCGCTACCTCAGTGGACTAATGTTCCACTACAGGGATGTTTGATGACATAGTCACAGATTTGAAACCCAGCAGGTCCATTCAGCTCTTCATCCTTCCAAGGTCACTAAAATGAGTAACATTCAGTTGGGTGACAACAAACATCTGTTATCGGTGATAGGATGCCCCACTGGAGTGAACTTGTGCTCTATCTAATGTTATGTTATTTGGAAACCTGATGCGATCCCACCTCAGAGGAGGCAGTCCAGCCTGAACTGCTAGATCGCATGCTTCTGCACAAGACCTCAAACAACCACATGCATGTTTCAGCATTATTGGGCCAAATAAGTCAGGTGTAGTTTGGGTTTCTGGGGATAGCAATCTCTGGACTCACATCTGGGCATACCTGTCAATTTGAGGTGACTAATGCAACAGTGAGTGATGGCTGGATGATTTCCAATGACCACTAGCAAATCTCTGGGCAACCCTCCAGCCTACTGGCTTTCAGTCTGACATACCATTACAAAAGTGTGAGATTAAATGCAAATCAGGTATTGTCCTACCATAAAAGGCAGGGAAGTCATGCCACCAAAATGCCAAAATGCCAAGCGTAACGGACGTGACACCACACAACCCTTGACCTCTGATGACATCACAGGAAGTGATGGCACTTGACCTCACCCCGAAGTGACATCACAGGAAGCGATGGAACATGACCTTTCACCCCTTGACAAAACAGGAAGTGGTATCACATAGCATTGTTCCTAAGTACACTACGAAAAATATGGTTACAATATCACTGTTATGCGATATACATTTCATACAACATCTGATCACCATATGTATTGTTAATATCAGTGCGTATAGGCCATTGTGTATGCAAGCAGACATCCAAGGCCAAATGATAACAATGCGTTATTATATAGCACTTATGCTTAAGGGCTTTATATAGAACAAATATAAATACAATACACCCAACCTGTGTTGGTAGTTATTTATCAACCTCAGAAGGACGAAAGGGTGAGTTGGCCTTGCCATGATTCGAACCTGCAACCTGCAGATCACAAACACATCTCATCAGCGAGCGCTCAACCCACTGAGCTATTTTACCAGCTATCGCTGTCTTACCCGGCTATAGTAAAATTAGCAATTTTGTGTCTGAATGTTGTCAAAGTCAGAAAGCAAATTACTCTTGTAGTGGATACCAGTGTTTCGGGAAGATAGCTCAGGGGCAACCTGCTAGCCTTGGAAGCAAAACGACATGGAGCAACATAGGTTCAACACAGGTTCAAACCCTGGGTCTGCGTTTAGCAACCTTGGGTATTAAGCACGTTATAAATAACTTATCATATCATATCATACCATTACATTGGTAACTGATATTTAACAGCAGGCCAGTTCATCTGGTGAAAAGTTGGCCACATGTCTGCGCGGATCTACTTTTCAGGCTTTAGAGGTTTGCAAATTACAGGGTTCATAACTGTGCATTAAAGAATTTAGAGTAGCGCAGGGAAAGCAGCGCACTCACACGGCATCCCGTACTCTGGGCACTCACTACCTCATACAAGCAAACAAACATCCTGAACAGCATGCCATGGAGATAGGAAAGATAAACACATTACAACAAGGCATTAATTATGGCAGAATGAAAACAAGGGCCACTTTATGTGCTGTGGTCAAACATTTCTACACTGCTTTTAGGCACAAGTATTTTGTCAAGTGAATGAGGACACTGAGATGGAATGTCTTGTGATGATCGTGTCAGAGACAACGGCAGAAAAAAACATGCTATAACTGCAGCTTGCAAAAAGCAAACTACATAGGGCCTCATTACCAGTTCGGCAGAATTTCAGAAGGAAATCCTCCAAAAAAATAGCCCTGAGGAATCACTGTTACTGCCACTTGGTCAGGCGGAATCAGGCCCGAACAAGAAAGCCAGCCACACCAGAAACAAAGAGCTACATTGCGCTGGGCACAGACCAGGTTTCTTTTTTAGGGGTAGCAAGGGAGTCCACAGGGGTAGCAAGGGAGACCTCAGGAGTTGCAGGCACGACCCCTGTCGACCCTGAAATGACGTCCCTGATAAAAGGGCTAGTACAGTACAATGATATGACTGCTATGTCATATCAATTCTGCATGAGACTAGAAGCAAGGCCATACCTGCTTCAGCCACATTGGGCTTCACAACTGAGATGTAGCTTCAGACAGGCAGTGGGGACGCACCCCTGGGCATAAGTACCCCAAATCTATGTATGCCACCTGCACGCCCCTGAATCCCACATTTTTCAAACATCTCTAGTGGAGTCCCCACTTTGGATGATAGTAGTTTCTTTCTCTGTGTTATACTCACAGAACTTTACCCTCACACCTTAAGACACATATTGTTTATACATTTAACCCAAAGTAGGATCTTAATGTTCCATTTTCATCGGCAAACTGGAATGCACATTTACCCTATCAATAAGTTAGAAAGCATCGGCGGGTAACACAGCCATTCTGTACTCCAGTAAACGTCCCACAACTCTTATTACGCAACATCCTATACCTACCTGCATTCAGCCCAACTTTGTAAACTGGCTCTGCTCTGCACCTGACCGATTGGCATTGGTGACTATTTTTGTTTGCACTTAGCCTATTTGTTCATGTTAGCCATGTTTTACATTTTGCCAATTGTATAGATTAGGCATATGCTCCCTGCTGCTCTCTAGAATGGACATATTGTATAACATCTACTGTGTTGGGTTCTGATCCCTAAAATGGATTGTTTGGGGTGGGAAATGTACCACACTAAAATGGATTGTTGGGCATGGGAAATGTACCACACTTAGATGGAGTGCTGGTGATGGGAAATGTACCACCCTTAGATGGATTGTTGGGCCTGGGAAATGTACCACACTTAGATGCAGTGCTTGGGGTGGGAAATCTACCTCACTTAGATTGATTGTTGGGCCTGGGAAATGTACCACACTTAGATGGAATGCTGGGAGTGGGAAATGTACCACACTTGCTGGCAGTAAACACTCCAGTGTTGTGGGTGGGAAATGCACCTCACTTTTATGGATTATTGAGTGTGGAAAATGTATCACACTTATATGGAATTTTGGTGTGGGAAATGTACCACACTTAGATGGATTGTTGGGGGTAGGATATGTACCTCACCTAAATGGATTCTTGGGCCTGGGAAATGTACCACACTTAGATGGAGTGTTGGGGTGGGAAATGTACCACACTTGCTGGCAGTAAACACTCCAGTGTTGTGGGTGATATGATATGATATGATATGGTATTTGTAACGCGCCTATACACGAGTGTTTCAAGGCGCGACGAGGCAGGGAGGGGGGGAAACAAGGGGAAGACAGACAAACGATCCTACTAGGCCAGGTGTCATTCAGATCGCGCAAGTGCAGAGGTAATGGGAAAAGGAGAAGTGCAGGGGGAGGAGGTGGGGGCGAAAGTGCAATACAGGGTAAGTAGCGTAATAAAATAATAAATAATAAATAAAAGGGCCAGCTGGTGGCAAGTGCGAGGTAAGTGCAGAGCAAGTGCTGGGAAGGCGGCTGTAGGGATGCAGTGACAGTCCCGCAGTGCAGGCGGAGCCAGGGAGGCAGTGCAAGTGGAGAGTGGCTGGGCCCTGGGCCGAGGTCACAGAGTGGCCCTGATGCAGGTTAAGTGCAGACTTCGAAGGGGAGTTAAGCAGGTTTAGCAGGGGAGAGGGAGAGAGAAGGCAGAAGCGAAGAGGAAGGTTTTGAGGTGCTTCCGGAACCGGAGATGGTTCTCCTCAAGTTTCAGGGAGGCAGGAAGGCTGTTCCAGAGGGAGGCCCCTGCTGCGGAGAGAGATCTGCCCCCAGCTCGTTGCTTCGAGAAGCGGCTGACCATGAGAGAGTTGGAGACGGATGAGCGAAGGGCTCGTGAAGGCAGATATTTAGGAAGAGAGAGTTGAAGGTATTGTGGCCCCAGGCCCCAGAAGGCCTTGTGGACAATGCAGAGGGTTTTGAACTTAATCCTCGCAGCCACTGGGAGCCAGTGAAGAGATTTCAGTCCTGGAGAGATACGGTCCCTGGGCTTAAGGCCAAGGACAAGTCTCGCAGTTCTGTTCTGGATAAGTTGCAGAGGGCGGAGAGTGGAGGCAGGCAGATTAAGATAGAGGCTATTACAGTAGTCCAGCCTTGAGAGAACCAGGGCTCGGGAGACAGTGAGCTTCTGGGGGAAGGAGAGGAAGGGAAGAATACCTCTGAGGAGGTGAAGCTGGTAATGTGACTTCTTAGAGACGTCGGAAATATGAGGAGAGAAGGAGAGTGTGGAGTCGAAGATGACCCCGAGGTGGGAAATGTACCTCACTTAGATGGACTGTTGAGTGTGGAAAATGTATCACACTTATATGGAATTTTGGGGTGGGAAATGTGCCACACTTAGGTGGATTGTTGGGGGTAGGAAATGTATACACCAATGGGCAGGTAAAGAGCCCCATTGGTAAGAGACGAACCACAGTCAGATCCTTATCAGGACCTTCTCATTGTTCAGTAAAGTAGTCTTGGATAGATGCAGATAATAGTATCCCGAATATTCATCAGGCAGCCGTTGGACATATAGCAGTGTTATGCGGAGATAACAGCTCAGGCCAATTAGTGGCTCAAGAGTTTGAGCAACTCACCACTACCATTCGGCCATATGGAACTAGTACAGTGGTCGTAGCAAAAAGACATGCTCTTAAGAAAGCTGAATGGTATGTGAGGAATGCAGGGAAACAAAGAAGACATTGCTAGCCTGTTTAAAGGGAAACACTTTTATGGATAAGAGTTCCCTGAATATCCTTACAGCAAACTATTGAACCCTCCTTAATCATAAAAAGAAGTGCTTCATTCGCGATAAATAGGATCAAATGTTGCTGGCAATAAAGACGGGAGATTCGTCACCCTTCTGGAACTCAGCATCAGATAACCCAGCCATGAGGGACTTGGCTATACATGGTTGTGTAGGTCCTGTTATGGCATTACCATTTTCAGGAATAATATGGAGACAGGAGTGTTAGATTGTCTGACACCTTGGTATTAGTCCAGGGAACTGCTCTAATGGAATAAGAGCAGAAATTAATTTCACCCTAAAAGAAATGTATGAGGCGTTAACATCACAGAAGGGAAGGAACGCCTCAGGCCCAGATGAGATCCCAATTGACTTGTTTAAGGGAGAACCAGTAATCTGGGCCCCGATAGTACAATATTTTCTCAATGCAATAATCAATCTAAAGAGAGTTCTAGAATCTTGGAGGAGGGCAGAAATTGTGTCTGTTTACAAGAAAGCAACCCGGCAAACTATTGTCCAATATCTTTACTGGATGCAACATGGAAAGGTTTTGCAAAAGCTCTGCCCAAACACTCGCAAGGAATCATCAGTCATCTAGAAGCAGGCTTTCAGGCTTGCAAGAGCACAATAGATCAAGGCTTCAGACACTGCTGAATTCTTCAGAAGTACATTGTCCTGAAGAGAATGAAGATATATGCAGTTTACATTGATTTAAAAACCGCTTTTGATAGAGTCCCTCAAGAACAGCTGTGAGAAGAGCTCAGAGGTAGGGATATCACTGGGCATCTCCTTACATTGGTACAGAAGCTATAGACAAATAGTCAAGCAAGCAGCAGTTAAATGGGGCTTGGTAGATGAATTAGCAAGTCCCTTTGATGTCACCAAGGGCGTCAGGCAGGGATGCGTACTGTCCTGTCACTATTTTGTGTTTATAATAACAAGTTCATCCATGAATGATTAGTGAATAGCCAGGAACCACCTAGACTGAGCAAAGATGGGATCCCTGCCCTCTTCTTTGTTGATGAGGTTGAGCTCCTGACAGCAACTCCAGTGGGGCTTAGGACAACCCTGGACAGTTTAAGTGACACATGTAAAGCCATGGGGTCAGAGATCAACATAGGTAAAACCAAGGTGATCTTCAGCCCCAAGCATACAAAGAGCTATCAGTTGAACATCAGCATTGATTGGAGAAGGAGCAGGTATCAATGTTTGACTACTTGGGCATCAGATTTGCAGAAAACTGTCAATGGTCTGCTCAGACTGCTAAAGCTAGCATCACCCTGGAGAGGGGTAGTGGTACCATGAGGAAGATTGCACAGAGGTACGGGTGGGGGGCTGTAACACCGGCCACCGAGATGTACAAAATCCAAGACAAATCTTCACCATTGCACAGAGATGATATGTGGGAATATTCCAAAGTCCAGCATCTAGTTGTGACCGAAAACACATGCTTGTAAAAGTTGCTTTGGCTTCCCCAAAGCTGCCCTAATGCTTTAATACAAATGGAAACTGACTCAAGGCCTATCTCGGATGAGATCGGAATCAGACCTGTGCTATATTGGAACCAGCTCTGGGCATCTAATGATTTATTTAAATACAAGGAATCCCTTGAACATGTATTGACTTTGGAAGGGGGGCGTTCAGTCCCATGGATACAGCAATTAAGGGTTTAGGATGTCATTTAGGGGTCACCAGGGGTCGCAATCGCGACCCCTGAAGTCTCCCTTGCTACCCCTGTGGTCTCCCTTGCTACCCCTAAAAATTAAAAATGAAACAAAATATGTTTTCATTTATATTTTTAATTGTGGCTCCTGGGCTGTGGCCAGCAGCATGTGGCTCTTTGTTTCTAGAGTGGCTGTTTTTTTGGTAGCTATAGCCCGTAAACTAGCTCAGTGGGTTGAGCGCACACTGCTGCAATGGGTGTGTGTGATCTGCAGGTTCGACTCCCGGCAAGGTCAACTCAGCCTTTCATCCTGCTAAGGTTGATAAATGACTACCAACAAAGGCTGTGGGATATTGTGTGTATATTTGTTCTATATATATACAGGTGAGGAGGGATAGCCCAGGGGCAACATGTTTGTCTTGGAAGCAAGACAACGCTGGGCCACACAGGTTTGAATCCCGATCCTGTGCTTAGAAATCACAACGCTGGTATTAAGCATGTTATAAATGAACAAATAGATAATTAAATAAAAAATAGGAAGCACTTAAGCGTAAGTGCTATGTAATAGAACATCATTATCGTTTGGCCTTGGAAATCTGTTTGCATTCACAGTCGTTTGGTAATATGATTCCATACACACTATTAATGATACATATGGTGATCCATTCTTGTATGCAATGTTATCACTTTACAGTGATACCGTAACCATATGTTTTGTAGTGTACTTAGGAACAATTCTATGTGATGCCACTTCCTGTTTTGTCAAGGGGTAAAATGTTGTTATCCATCGCTTCCCGTGATGTCACTTCGGGTGGGGGAAGATGACATCACTTCCTGTGATGTCATCAGGGTCAAGGGTCATGTGATGTCACTTGCGCTACCCCTGGCATTTTGGTGAAATCACATCCCTGTTTATTGATGTCTCTTGTCCTTGGCTCTTTTTGGGATGACCCTTTGTCTATTAACGCTGATCTTGATAAAGTGTCAAGTCCATAGTGAAACATGCACAGTGATCCTGTCAAGCACAAGGATGGAGGCTGCTTGCTTAAACTTATCAATGGCGCCTTCTTATTTGTCATGCAAACTGGACTTTTTTACTGAAGGGTTTTTGGATACTGTCTCACCATTGTGCACCCATTCGCTTTATTTGAAGTTTAGAATGGAAATTTGGAGTGTGGCCAAGTTTTCGTGTTCTTGGAACCACTTTTTAACAATAGCATTTGCCTTGCATGCGGGAAAGGGAAGGAGACGATGACTCATTTCATGTTCTTTTGTGAGTCATTTAGAGATTTGACGGCTGTGTACCTAAAGCCCTTTCTTAATTTTCATAATGTTGGCAGCCTTGACCATGCCATGATTAGGTACAACTCAATCCAATACCTGAAAGTACTTTATTTTCTGGCTAAATATAGTCACTGAGGCTGGCTGCAGAGACGTTTTTTGACAAAGCATGCATCAGTTATTGGGCCTCATTACCCGGTAGGCGGTAGGGGGTTAACAAGCCCGGTAGAGTAAAACCAGGCGTCCTTAGCGGGTCCTGCAAGCAGACCAGGATGCAAACAACGGGCCCGTCATTAACAGGCCCGTTGTTTGCATCCTCTCCATTCCCATTGAGCCCTATAGGGCTCAATGGGAATGGGGATGTACCAGGTCCGGGTTCCCTGAATGGGGAAATACCGGGCCCTCCAAGGTCAGAATGGCCCGGTATTTCCCCATTCAGGGAACCCTGACCCGGTACCCGGAATAGGGGTAGCCATGCCACAAATAAAGGCATGGCTACATCCATTGTTGTAATGAGGTACCTTGTGTTGCAGAGAGTATTTGTCTTGTATCTATGCAATTGCACTTTTTAATGTGTTATACATTTTTAACAATGTATTGTACCATATTTTAATGATATAACATTTTATGTCGATCTATTTTTCTTTACCTAATGACTTATGTCAAATAAAGGTATTGTTGAGTGACTGATTAAGTGTAAGCTATATTTGTGTACCAACTCAATCTTCCTCTTGACAGTCCCCCTCTAATCATGCCTTGCTATACCTCAGCACAGCCCCCAACTACCCCACCTCACTCTTCCTTGTCACAGTTCCCAAGTACACAACTTCAGTCTTCCTCATCACAGACACCCACTAACCCCACCTCGCTCTTCCTCGTCACAGTACACCATTACTAATTCCATCATATCTAGTGGACACAGAAAACTTGAAATACTCTATAAACCCGATGTTGCATAGCTCAATAATAGATATTGATAACACATGATACGATTTCATATATGTTATCAGGAAACATGACAGAATTCCAGGTGGCGGGAGGTATCGCATAAAAAAAACCTTGACATTCAGTGAAAAAGCTTAGTTTGAAGTGACATTAAGGTGAAACAATCTGATGCAATAGAACCCTTGAAATTCAGTGAAAAAACATTAGTTGAAGTGACGTTAAGGTGGCAATTCAACGCTGTAAAACCCCTCAAATTCGGCAGGTGCTAAAGCTGCTCCACCTTACCTATGTGGCCCCCGACATCACAAATGAAGCTCTGATGATATCACATATGATATCACTTATGGCATCATGAGTGACATCACTGGTGCAGCAAATCACGATCAAGTGTGCAAGAAAGAGAGACGCAACATTTGAAAAGTGTGAATCTGCATATAAGGGTTGATTCAGTTTGGTTGGAGTTTGCATTTAAAAATACTGTCCATGTACAACCATGGTAGTCTTTCGCATCAGAGTTCCTCTGTATTGATTGAGCATTCACCATAATGAGAACATTGCACTGCCGTTATCACTCTGTTCTAAAAGCAGTGCCCTATGCAAAGAAGACATTTGAGTACTCTGATTATGACTTTACACCTGTCTGGCAAAGAATACAAACATGCATAATAAGGGGCAGTTTCTGAAGTTAACATATCAACCTATGGCAGACAACCTACTGTCATAACATATCAGATGGTAGGCCTTGACTATGTAAAATATTGAATGCTAGGGCAGGTAGCCTACAACGGTCAACAATGTTAAAAAACACGTTTTTGTTGTGAGGACAGATAGTAATCAGGACTAGAGTGGCGAATGTACGGTATGGAGAACAGTTGTCATCGTTTTAGTGCCAGGATTTGAACCCAGCATTGCACGTTTTTTGGACTATGAACCCATTCATCCTGACCAGTAGCTATGCTGGGTCGGGCTGGTGGAAGTTATAATGTAAAACCTCTGGAGATCCAAAGCTTGATAAATGTTCTGAGGCCTTCATGAAAGACAGGGTATATTCCATCTGTGCTATACGTTCAAATATAGTCACAAATATTTACCCTTTCCTGGTACTTACCAGTAGGGCCATTGAGGAGGTTGCAGCTAATGTCCTGTGTGGTTTCTCATATGATAGAAAAGATTAAAGATTGTGGATTCGATATATAAGCACTGTGCGCTCGTGACCACTCTTAAATTAAGTATCAAAGAAAGGGAAAACAATATCAGTGTAAACTGGCAGAGATCACTCTTGACCCACCACAGCTGGAAAATAATAGAACTAGAGATTTTTGGTGTGGGAAGGTGAGTCGTGCTCAAGTTGATTTAGACAATTGAAATGTTCAACATCAGAAATACGGTATTCCAAAACCAGTGTATTCAAAGAAGTAAGCTGTTTATTCTAGACCCACCCCAACAATCGTTAGTTTCTCATACGATGTCATCACTGATGGTATCTCATATATCTTAAATGGCTAGAGAGTACAGTTAAGTGGGAGGGATGTACATGTTGCAAGAATTGTAGGTTATGGACACACCGTGGCATAAATTCAGTGCTTGGTTAGAGTCAACGTACATGTAGATATCAGGTTGAATGTGCATGAAAATATGGCCTATAAGTCAAAGCCACATGTTGACAGGCACAGTGCAATTTCAATGCATATGTGCAACCTACTGAGAAATGCAAATGTGCATGCAGCTTTCCCAGATATTTTGCCATATCACAGGCACAGTATATTTACATGCAAACTCCAACCACGAGAATCCACCCTCACATGCAGAAACACACTTTTCAAATGCTGCATCTCTCTTTCTTGCACACGTGATCTGCTGTACCAGTGATGGCACTCATGATGCCATAAGTGGGATCATATGTGATATCATCAGTGATGTCATTAGTGATGTCATCTGTGTGCTTAGGGGCCACGCAATGGGGGCATCATAGTTAAGGTGGTGCAGCTTCAGAACCAGCCAAATTTCAGGGGTCTTGGAACGTTAAATCAGGTCCTTAAGGTCACTTCAACTAATGATTTTTCATTGAATTTCAAGGGTTTTGTTGCACTGAACATATTCACCTTAACTGTCCCTCAGCTAAAGGTTTTTCACTGAATACATAAGTAAATGTGTAAATTACATTTTGAAACAATACACATTTATTCAGCGAAAGGCTATTCTTGCATGTCATTTTGTAAACCGTTTCATCTAAAAAAATCAACTTATTAGGATTCATAGCAAAATCGAGAAGAGCCATTTAATATGAGAGACACATTTCAAAATGTTGAATTAAAAATATTTTTGATGGAAAATGTACAATTATTTCTTTATCAAATACGTTTCTCTTTATATTTTCCTGTTTATTTTTTTCCTTCTTTAATGAAGATTACTACTTCATTCAGTGCTCGTAAAGAAGCTGTCCCAGTGCAGCAAAACATGTTAATTGAATACATATGTGTTTGTTATATAATTGTACACAATCAATAAACAAAAGGGGTGTACCCTGAATCAAAGTGATCTCTTCTTTGAACCAACTGAAAAATATGTGCTAAAAAAGAAACTTTGGCTATGTGTCCTGTGAGAAACCTGAAGGTGCCTCCCTAGCTAGTCCCTGGGGGTCTGCCATCAGGTGGCCACTGGGGGTGGACCAGTGAGGGAGGATATCCGGGATGGGTAGCCCTCAGGGAGCGGGAGTGGGACACTGATGGGTGAGACGTGGTATCCCCCTTCTTTCAACACCTTTTAAACATCCTACCACATAAAACATTCAAAAATACAGCCATTCTGACAAGAAAACTTTCACATGACACACCAGAGAACGGACTAACACCAGAGCCATTTACCTGACATGTCCCAATACAATGGTCAGGCAAAGTCAGGCAATTAATCAGAATCACACACACTTGACGGCCCTTTCCCTTCCCCACAAGGATAAAAGGTGCAGCAAGAGAGCACAGTACGAGCAAGGTAGACTGCATGACGAGACAGCTATCCAGGTCCGGCAGTTCAAAAGTAGGAGAAAGGTGGCAAATATGGAGAGGCTGACAAGGAGAGACACTACCTTGCCCTTTCTGATGCAGACCTGCAAAACCTCCGCAGAGGGAATTGTAGGAACGAGGATAATAGCCCAAGCGTGCTGCAATAGATGTCAATGATACACAGAGCGGTTCGACGCTGATAAGCAGGAGCGAGGGAAACTCCTGCTACTGTTGTACCAGCCTTGACTCCAGTAAAGAAGAAAGCTAAGCGGTTCATCACAGCCGGTGAGTTGAGGGGAGAGTCGATAAGAACCAGGTTGTTGTGAATGAAAGTCGCAAAGGGGCAAAGTGAGAAAGTTCAAAGAATTGTAAAAGTGTAAAGAGTAGACCAGCTGCAGAGGGGGACCAGCACCACATGGGTGCTGCTCCAAGAAACTCTGGTTGAGCCCCATCTCAGAAAAACTACAGAAACCAGAAGGCCGTAGGAGAGCCGCCAAGTTAGGTCAAAGTGGTCATACAGAAGGTCAAGCAAAATCCTCGTACAGTCAAAAGCCTTTGACCTACAAACTTGAGAAAGCAAGGGAAGTGAATCCTGCAAACGATTATGAATGTGAAGTGGCCAATAGTGAACGTGACCGAGGGATGCTGACGAGAAGGGGGCAAGTCTAAAGTCCCAAGAAACAGTGTGTTGACAAACGTGAACTCGGTCGAGGGATGTTCACTATGAACTGTTCAAAAAGACATTGGGAATCATTACGAGTCCGGCGGTAGCTGTGCCAGAAAAACCGGCAGGCTGCCACCGGACCGGTAATTCCATTCCGCCTCCGTAATTACCGGAATCACTGGGGCATTACAACCCCGGTGGCCCGGTAATTCTGGAGGCGGAATTCTGTTAAACCCCATTCCCATGCAGTCTCATAGGACTCCATGGGGATGGGGACCATGGAAACACTGGTTCCGTCTATGACAGAGCCGGTGTTTCCATGTCTGCCTGCAAGCGGGTGGTGTTACTTCCGCCAGGTCAGACCTGGTGGGAGTGACACCTCCCGATTGCAGGACTCGGAATCAGCTGGTCCGGAAACAACGGTGGCAGCGGATTTACCGCCACCGTTGTTTCCGGACCGGCTGACTTGTAATGAGGCCCATTGACATTTGTGAAGGGTCTGAGTCCGAATGAGGGAGATCCAGGGGTGAATACATCACCCGAGAAAAGCAAGAGTGAATCTGGTGGAGGGAGGCTGAAAGTAGAGAAGAGGTCTGCGCCCAAAGAGGGGGACCCAAGGGTGAAGCCATCACCGAGAAATACTTAAACAGAACTTTGTGTTTGTTAGTTTGTTTTTCATATGGTAAACCTATCAGGCCCTCTGGGCCAGGAAACCAACCACCGAAGGCCTTGATATTGAAAGGAACTGTTTTAGGATCTAAGCCCAGAAGAGGGAGATCCAAGGTGCGAAAAGCAATCACCAAACATTACAAGGAACAGGGGTCAGCCCGAAGGAGGGGGACACAGGGTTGAAAAGCCCTCACCCTAAGTAAAACCAGCAAACAAACTTGCATTTGTTGCAGAAACTTTTGTTGTTTATTGTTTGAATACTTCAGGCCCTCAAAGGCAAGAGACTTTCAAGAGAAACGAGACTTGGTCATTGAGGCCACTGATAAACTGGAAGAGAACTGTTGACTCGTGTTGGAGAAGCTCGAGTGTGTGCTGTGCTCCAATATCCCACCTTACCCCGTGCTCAAAATGTGGGGAGGTTAGATCCAGGCTACCACATCCTGACATATTATTTGTGAACACTTTTTTCTTTTCTTGAAAACTATCGCAATCTGATGAGGAAGGTGAGCCCCTCCCTGATTTGCAGCATGATCATGGTACCTCAATGGCAGGAATTAACACTCTTTCCCCTGAAATCCCCACAGCCGTCAAACTACTAGAAGTCACTACTACAGATCCGATACCTGTTCCCTCTGACCCTAAAACTTGACAGATTAATGTGTCCATGTTATCTGATTTGACATAAGCATGCCTGTTGTAATCAAGACTTGTAATTTGCCAGAGAAGATGCAGGGCAGCATCTGGTCTGGGGTTGGCATGGATCTAATAGTAAATGAAAATGTAAACTGTCCCTGGGCTCACCCAGTAGTGTATGTTCGCAAGGCTGGCTTCTCGAGGGGTAAGGCTTTGTGTGGACTACAGAATGTCATGGCATACTGCATTGGAGTTTTCTTGCCCTATTTGGATTTGTGCCATCTAGTTCTTTTAATACATTAGTGGCAGCTTTTCTTACCTCTCTTCTGTTCCTTTTATGTGTGTGTGTGTACTTTGAAAGCCTTTGGGATCCCAGGGAACCTGTCGCAAACAAAGAAGATGTTGAAAAGAGGTTGTCCTACTCTATGGCTGGTGAGACTGGGGTTTTTGTAGCGAGGAGTCCAGTGCCAGGGAAGCCCAGCTTGCTAGGGAGTGTGTGAACAAATCATGTAGCCTAGAGCAGTATGAAGGTCCCTTCATATGGAGACGGGACTATGCAATGCCAGTGATGCTTCTGTTCGGTTTCTGCCCTGGCACACGCTGTCATGAACTTGCCTTTTTTAGCGCAGTTCCTGGTTCCGCAGGGCTGGGTCCTATATTGTCACTGAAAGCATCCCCACCCAATGAAAAGACAAGATGGACACCATGCCAGAAGACACCAGTTGGTGAGTTCCCATCCTGCTTGGCCTCTCACATGGGTTGCCTATTCTGAGGTTCCTCTTCGAAGCTGCGCATGGCCAGGCAATGTTTGCAGCAAAGACAGGGCTCACCCTCAAATCCACCCCGTGTTATGTGGTTCCATAAAGCATCTTAGCTAGGTTATCTGGTGCCTGGGTGGTGCCTGTAAGGTGGTGGAGGTGGGCTTTTCTGTGCTTTATCTACTCCTGAAGATTTTAGAATCCCCCTCTGTCTATTATTGATTTTTGTCCCTGGTTGACAAGAGTTCTTGTTGAAGTTAATTTCTGTGTCACCATCAGCCATGCCAGAATCATTCCTTGAATTACGCTTTTGCTCTGTGAAGGTAGGATTTCCTGGGAGGTAGACCATCCCCTCCCCTGATATTCCATCCCAGTGACAGAGGGCCATTGCTTCATGCTGTGTGTCACGCTGTTCATGTAGCTGTTCATGAGCGTAAACCATCTCACTCCTGTTTTCGACTCAGAGCTCTTAGGTTCTTGAACCCTAGAAGGCAGGGCTCTCGTAAGCCAATCAGGAGGGTTGTTCACTGTCAGAGATCCACTGTTCAGGGTGTTCAGCATTACACAGACAACGCAGCTGTGCTGCCAACGCACCTGTCCAAATTGTTAAACAAGCTGAAAAGCACTTGAACTAAACAGAGGCTACCAATGTTTTGAGCAGTTTTGGATCCAACAGATGATTGCAACACATGTGTGGTATCCTCTGCCCTTCCCAGGTCACTGCCTTTCAAGGGATGGTGAGCCAGGTCCGAGTTTATATGGTAACAAATCAAGATGTCATTCCTGGATGACATTGCAGTGTTTAATGTCACTTGTTGGGACCACCAAATCCATCTTTTGAGAGTGCTTGACTCTCTGAAAGGCATACCTGACTATTAGGGTCATCAGGTGACCTGTATGCTACTAAATGTTTGTTGTTTTCCTGACCACATTCTTATCAAATGCATATTTATCCCACAGTCCCTCCTGTGAAAGACCCACTATGTCACTGAGGGTTTCACGACATACAGACCGAAAGAGCTTCTAATGCTTACATGTTTCTATAGAACATATGCATAGCACCGGGAGGCATTTGTGGCATCAATCACTACGTTAATTCTGAAGACCCAACCCAGTATAATGTGGTGGATTTAGGACAGTTTTTTAATCATGCTGTCTGTGCATCTCCTGTGCTAAGAGGGTCTGAGTTTAATCACATCTGCATTATCCATCTATGTCTCTGGCCATGCATTTGCAGCATTGACACAGTTGTAAAACCCTGGAGGTGACCAATGGACTTCCTTTGATCACACCTTAAATAAAACAATGAGGCACCACATTAGAATTTTTTTTTTTATTGCTTTACAAAGAAGTAGTTTCCAAGTGTACAACATGTGCATGGGAAGCAGGTGAATACTGCATACAAATTCTAGATTCCGCTAAACTTGCCCCACCATTCACCGCATGTTTCCAATCCTGATGCCGTTAAGCCGCTCTGTTCAATTACTGGCCATATTTCATGATGGAAGAGGTAGTGCTCCATCTGAAAGTGTGGACCTGTAAAGAGGAAAGTAGAATACATGGTGTTACTGCTTGGTTGCCAATATCTGGAATCACACTTGACTGTTCATTCAAACTTCACAATGAATACTTTGATTTAACAGGTACTTTCCATCAGCAGAAGAATATGTTAAAGATTTGGAACACTCATACTCATTACCTTCACAATATATGTACTCGGTACCTATGGCACGCGTTGACCAGTGTTGACAGATTATAGTGTATATCGCCCCCATGTGCAGTGTGAACGTGGCTGTTAAGGCCAAGTGACTCATTTGTCGGCCATCTTCTCTGGATTTGTAATCTACTTCATCCACAAGTGAAAGTAGATCTTATTTCATTGACCTTCTTCCTCCCTATTCATATGATGCTGTGTGCTGTGGAGTAATGAGCGGAGATCTGCCCTGCTGATCAGGCCTTTCTTTAATCTGCTTTCATGCGCGTAGTATCTCCTTATGTGTAGACACTTGGTGTGTACTTTGAGTCTCAGATGACATTCAATAGACACGTCTCTCATTTACGCTCCTCATCGTCTTTCGCAATAATCTTCTCAGGCATATTCGTCCTTATCCGTCTATCGAGAATTCAGCTGTCGTTGCTTCGGCTCTGATATCCTGAAAGATAGACTACTGTAACAGCTTATTGGATGGCACCTCGATGCTCAATATGAGCAGGGTCCAAATTATTCAAAATGGAGCAGTCAGGGCTGTTCATGGGCCGAAGAAGCAACAACTGGCTACTGGTCGCACAAAGAATTCCTACTCTCTCACCTTTCAATGTTTAAATGGACTGGCGCTGAGATATCTGACGGAACGTCTGAGTTTAGCCCCCATTTGGAGGGTCCTTTGTTCTAATGAACCTCAACTTCTGACTGCGCCACCATATAATCTTAAGCAACATGGCGGCATTCGTTTTGCTCGTTTGGCGGCTCATACTTGGAATGGGCCATCACTTTCAGTTAGGTCTAATCCATGCCTGGCCCGTTTCAGGAAGACTATCAAGACTCTCTTCTTTGCTGTGGGAGTGGGTTAGATTCTTTGGCCAACGTTGCCGCCTGTCTCCCTTTCTTGACCTCATTGTTGTCTGTGTTGTCCTTTGTTTTATGTGCGCCCTGCGCCCTGAGGCCTTTTGGTGTGTTATTTATTTTTATTTATTTTTTGCATTGCATTTTTAAAGCACTCACACAGCCCGCGGGCACTGAGGCGCTGTTACAAGAATTCTTTGTTGTTTTTTAGTTGCGTAATTGTATATTTTGTCTTCTTGAAATGCAACTCAGCCACCCTTTTCCTGTCTTTGATGCATCTGCGATAAGAGCATGCAATAATAGCACATCTTTAGTGGGGCTCCCACTAGTGAACCACGTGCAAAACGGTGAGTAGAAGAGTGGCTTCTCTATGATCTCATTCAATTTTATGTTATCATCATTCATATATAAGGGGATTTCATACGTTTCATGTGTTCAGGAATGACATCTCAATTAATTTCTTCAGTGTCACCTTGGTGCACCCGCTGCCATGTATTTTGTTATATTATGTTAAGCCATTTATATGGCGCCAAAGCCCAAAGGCGCCAAGCCGTCAAGGCGTCAAGGCGCTGATCTCTAGAACTATGTGACTACTTTCTTTTTTTAATGGATTCGGGTAATTCGTTCCATGCAATTTTGTCAGTACAGATTACAGAAAAGATGAAAGACTGAAAGTTGTATGTCATTTTTCATAAAGATGCCATGGCAAGGCATAGCACATGTGTTTGTCACTATGAAGACCGCAATGTGGTGAATGGACAGCTTTGAATAAATGATAACCACTGTACATTCCCCTGACCTTCTTCAATTATAGAGGTTTCAGTCTGTCTGCCTCATTACAGAAAGGGCCCATCCATTAACAAAAAACACGTATGTTTCTGCTAACAGTGGGGGAAGCCCAGGCGTCTTGCAGGGCACATCTCCCCTGCATTGGGAGACTAGGAACCCCAACTTACTTCTGTGCATCAAGTATGAAGAATGACGACCGGAATTTAGAAAGAGGCCTAAGACTCCCCACTCCGAAGTGGCTTCTCCTGTCACCTGATGGGGTACCCCAGTCTTGTGTGGTGTGGAATGACTGCTGCTTCTCCCACCCTCCCCAGTGGCTCGGGGTGCATTGGCCCGGCACGCTGCCTGCACTCACGGCTTCATGCTGATTCGCCATGGTCATTGCATGAGTGCAGGGATCTTCTTGCCATGAACCTCCCACACATTGTGCTTTCATATTGTTGATCTGATTTGCTGTTGCCCACCTTTGCCAGGTCTGAACCACCCAAAACATCTGAATGTCCTCTTTCTGTTTCGTCCACCTCCCCTTTGTGCTGGGGCACCGGGAAGCTTTCTGGGTAATGCTGTTGCTTCTTATACATCGGAAATCAATATTATTCATAACTAACCATTCCATTTGTATGTTTCCCTTACATTTTTTTGTCTCATGGTTATTGGTTTTCTATTTTTTTATTTATCTATTTATACTGCACCGGCAGCCTACGGGCATAAGGGCCCAAAACAAAAACACAATGGGACAAAACACAAAGAGACATACAGAGGTTATAGATTGTTTGCCTTACTTAAATCATTTCACTTTATGATGGCATTGGAATCTTTATGATTTTATATGATGATACTATATAATTGACCTATGAGTGATTGTAATTTTCATTTATGATTTTGTGTCTGTTTAATTTTGATCACTAATTAGCGCGTGGTTACGAACAACACTTGACCTATTGGAATCATATGAATGAAAATGATTACGGTATTTGGTATGGAACCCTGAAGAAGAGCTATGGATTGAAACACGTGGTGGCTCAAGGAACCAATAATAAATTAGTAGAATTGAAAGCTCACTTTGGTCTGATTGTTCATCTAAATGAAGTATAACCATGAAGTGGAGTGCTGCTTGGAACCTAGGATCTGATCCGTTGTGGCTGACAAATAAATATGTTTTAGCATTTTGGGCCGCATGATTGAGGCGCAGTGTATCTAGAACATGCGTGTTCCGCCACGTACCCTAGTTAACATTGTCATCTGGAATGTATGAACAAATGATGCGTAATCCAAGGTATGCCCGGTTCATATCACTGACGATTCCATGCATATAAAATAATCATAGCATGTCTGGTCGTTACTGAACGTTAATGCCACTAACACCAAGTTGCTCATAGGATGTAGACTGTGACACTTAAAGTGTCAGTGTATAACCAATTATTCTTATTAGATTCAAACAATGAATGAATAATATTGAGAAGCAGCTGCATTCTCAAAGTGTATTAACTTTATGACACCAAAGGAAGAGTTGAGAATATGGTATTGTGGCTTTCCTATGACAGCATGTTGAGAACCACAGAGAGTATCTGATTGGCCCAAAAAGCCAACATAAAGTATTGTTTAGGCATGACTTGTGTTGGTTCTATAAAACATTTTTCTTGTGTATCACTGCATGAGTTTTTTTTTTTCTTCTACTTTTGGTGTTTCATATCGAGTCAAGTACACCAGGTACTTCAGATAACTGAGAAAGAGAATAAAGGCTGGAGGGGAAGTAGGGCTGGGAGTTGGTACTGGAGGGGGAGGGCTGGGAATTGGTACTGGAGGGGAAGCAGGGCTGGGAGTTGGTACTGGAGGGGAAGCAGGTCTGGGAGTTGGTACTGGAGGGGGAGGGCTGGGAATTGGTACTGGAGGGGAAGCATGGCTGGGAGTTGGTGCTGTAGGGGAAGTAGGGCTGGGAGTTGGTACTGGAGGGGGAGGGCAGGGAGCTGATACTGGAGGGGAAGCAGGGCTGGGAGTTGGTGCTGGAGGGGAAGTAGGGCTGGGAGTTGGTACTGGAGATGAAGCAGGGCTGGGAGTTGGTACTGGAGGGGGAGGGCTGGGAATTGGTACTGGAGGGGAAGCAGGGCTGGGAATTGGTACTGAAGGGGAAGCAGGGCTGGGAGTTGGTACTGGAGGGGAAGCAGGGCTGGGAGTTGGTGCTGGAGGGGAAGTAGGGCTGGGAGTTGGCGCTGGAGGGGAAGCAGGGCTGGAAGATGGTACTGGAGGGGAAGCAGGGCTGGGAGTCGGTACTGAAGGGGAAGCAGGGCTGGGAGTTGGTACTGGAGAGGAAGCAGGCCTGGGAGTTGGTACTGGAGGGGGAGGGCTGGGAATTGGTACTGGAGGGGGAGGGCTGGGAATTGGTACTGGAGGGGAAGCATGGCTGGGAGTTGGTGCTGGAGGGGAAGTAGGGCTGGGAGTTGGTACTGGAGGGGGAGGGCAGGGAGCTGATACTGGAGGGGAAGCAGGGCTGGGAGTTGGTGCTGGAGGGGAAGTAGGGCTGGGAGTTGGTACTGGAGATGAAGCAGGGCTGGGAGTTGGTACTGGAGGGGGAGGGCTGGGAATTGGTACTGGAGGGGAAGCAGGGCTGGGAATTGGTACTGAAGGGGAAGCAGGGCTGGGAGTTGGTACTGGAGGGGAAGCAGGGCTGGGAGTTGGTGCTGGAGGGGAAGTAGGGCTGGGAGTTGGCGCTGGAGGGGAAGCAGGGCTGGAAGATGGTACTGGAGGGGAAGCAGGGCTGGGAGTCGGTACTGAAGGGGAAGCAGGGCTGGGAGTTGGTACTGGAGAGGAAGCAGGCCTGGGAGTTGGTACTGGAGGGGGAGGGCTGGGAATTGGTACTGGAGGGGAAGCAGGGCTGGGAATTGGTACTGAAGGGGAAGCAGGGCTGGGAGTTGGTACTGGAGGGGAAGCAGGGCTGGGAGTTGGTACCGGGGGGAAGCAGGGCTGGGAGTTGGTACTGGAGAGGAAGCAGGCCTGGGAGTTGGTACTGGAGATGAAGCAGGGCTTGGAGTTGGTACTGGAGGGGGAGGGCTGGGAATTGGTACTGGAGGGGAAGGAGGGCTGGGAATTGGTACTGAAGGGGAAGCAGGGCTGGGAGTTGGTACTGGAGGGGAAGCAGGGCTGAGAGTTGGTAACGGGGGGAAGCAGGGCTGGGAGTTGGTACTGGAGAGGAAGCAGGCCTGGGAGTTGGTACTGGAGATGAAGCAGGGCTGGGAGTTGGTACTGGAGGGGGAGGGCTGGGAATTGCTACTGGAGGGGAAGCAGGGCTGGGAGTTGCTACTGGAGGGGAAGCAGGGCTGGGAGTTGCTACTGGAGGGGAAGCAGTGTTGGTAGTTGGTACTGGAGGAGAATCAGGGCTGGGATTGGTACTGGAGGGGAAGTAGGGCTGGGAGTTGGTACTGGAGGGGAAGCAGGGCTGGGAGTTGCTACTGGAGGGGAAGCAGGGCTGGGAGTTGCTACTGGAGGGGAAGCAGGGCTGGGAGTTGGTACTGGAGGGGAAGCAGGGCTGGGAGATGGTACTGGAGGGGAAGCAGGGCTGGGAGTTGCTACTGGAGGGGAAGCAGGGCTGGGAGTTGCTACTGGAGGGGAAGCAGGGCTGGGAGTTGGTACTGGAGGGGAAGCAGGGCTGGGAGATGGTACTGGAGGGGAAGCAGGGCTGGGAGTTGCTACTGGAGGGGAAGCAGGGCTGGGAGTTGGTACTGGAGGGGAAGCAGGGCTGGGAGATGGTACTGGAGGGGGAGCAGGGCTGGGAGTTGGTACTGGAGGGGAAGCAGGGCTGGGAGACGGTACTGGAGGGGGAGCAGGGATGGGAGTTGGGACTGGAGGGGAAGCAGGGCTGGGAGTTGGTACTGGAGGGGAAGCAGGGCTGGGAGTTGGTACTGGAGGGGAAGCAGGCCTGGGAGTTGGTACTGGAGGGGAAGCAGGGCTGGGAGTTGGTACTGGGGGGAAGCAGGGCTGGGAGATGGTACTGGAGGGGAAGCAGGGCTGGGAGATGGTACTGGAGGGGAAGCAGGGATGGGAGTTGGGACTGGAGGGGAAGCAGGGCTGGGAGTTGGGACTGGAGGGGAAGGAGGGCTGGGAGTTGGTACTGGAGGGGAAGCAGGGCTTGGAGTTGGTACTGGAGGGGAAGCAGGGCTGGGAGTTGGTACTGGAGGGGAAAAAGGGCTGGGAGATGGTACTGGAGGGGGAGCAGGGATGGGAGTTGGGACTGCAAGGGAAGAAGGGCTGGCAGTTGGTACTGGAGGGGAAGCAGGGCTGGGAGATGGTACTGGAGGGGGAGCAGGGATGGGAGTTGGGACTGGAGGGGAACCAGGGCTGGGAGTTGCTACTGGAGGGGAAGCAGGGCTGGGAGTTGGTACTGGAGGGGAAGCAGGGCTGGGAGATGGTACTGGAGGGGAAGCAGGGCTGGGAGTTGCTACTGGAGGGGAAGCAGGGCTGGGAGTTGGTACTGGAGGGGAAGCAGGGCTGGGAGATGGTACTGGAGGGGGAGCAGGGCTGGGAGTTGGTACTGGAGGGGAAGCAGGGCTGGGAGACGGTACTGGAGGGGGAGCAGGGATGGGAGTTGGGACTGGAGGGGAAGCAGGGCTGGGAGTTGGTACTGGAGGGGAAGCAGGGCTGCGAGTTGGTACTGGAGGGGAAGCAGGGCTGGGAGTTGGTACTGGAGGGGAAGCAGGGCTGGGAGATGGTACTGGAGGGGAAGCAGGGCTGGGAGATGGTACTGGAGGGGAAGCAGGGATGGGAGTTGGGACTGGAGGGGAAGCAGGGCTGGGAGTTGGGACTGGAGGGGAAGCAGGGCTGGGAGTTGGTACTGGAGGGGAAGAGGGCTGGGAGTTGGTACTGGAGGGGAAGCAGGGCTTGGAGTTGGTACTGGAGGGGAAGCAGGGCTGGGAGTTGGTACTGGAGGGGAAGCAGGGCTGGGAGATGGTACTGGAGGGGGAGCAGGGATGGGAGTTGGGACTGCAAGGGAAGAAGGGCTGGCAGTTGGTACTGGAGGGGAAGCAGGGCTGGGAGATGGTACTTGAGGGGGAGCAGGGATGGGAGTTGGGACTGGAGGGGAACCAGGGCTGGGAGTTGGTACTGGAGGGGAAGCAGGGCTGGGAGATGGTACTGGAGGGGGGAGCAGGCATGGGAGTTGGTACTGGAGGGGAAGCAGGGCTGGGAGTTGGTACTGGAGGGGAAGCAGGGCTGGGAGATGGTACTGGAGGGGAAGCAGGGCTGGGAGTTGGTACTGAAGGGGAAGCAGGGCTGGGAGCTGGTACTGGAGGGGAAGCAGGGCTCGGAGTTGCTACTGGATTGGAAGCAGGGCTGGGAGTTGGTACTGGAGGGGAAGCAGTGCTGGGAGATGGTACTGGAGGGGGAGCAGGGATGGGAGTTGGGACTGGAGGGGAAGCAGGGCTGGGAGTTGGTCCTGGGGGGGAAGCAGGGCTGGGAGATGGTACTGGAGGGGAAGCAGGGCTGTTAGTTGCTACTGGAGGGGAAGCAGGGCTGGGAGTTGGTACTGGAGGGGAAGCAGGCTGGGAGATGGTACTGTAGGGGGAGCAGGGATGGGAGTTGGGACTGGAAGGGAAGCAGGGCTGGGGGTTGGTACTGGAGGGGAAGCAGGGCTGGGAGTTGGTACTGGAGGGGAAGCAGGGCTGGGAGTTGGTACTGGAGGGGAAGCAGAGCTGGGAGATGGTACTGGAGGGGAAGCAGGGCTGGGAGTTGGTACTGGAGGGGAAGAAGGGCTGGGAGATGGTACTGGAGGGGAAGCAGGGCTGGGAGTTGCTACTGGAGGGGAAGCAGGGCTGGGAGTTGGTACTGGAGGGCAAGCAGGGCTGGGAGATGGTACTGGAGGGGGAGCAGGGATGGGAGTTGGGACTGGAGGGGAAGGAGGGCTGGGAGTTGGTACTGGAGGGGAAGCAGGGCTGGGAGTTGGTTCTGGAGGGGAAGCAGGGCTGGGGGTTGGTACTGGAGGGGAAGCAGGGCTGGGAGATGGTACTGGAGGGGGAGCAGGGATGGGAGTTGGGACTGGAGGGGAAGCAGGGCTGGCAGTTGGTACTGGAGGGGAAGCAGGGCTGGGAGATGGTACTGGATGGGGAGCAGGGATGGGAGTTGGGACTGGAGGGGAAGCAGGGCTGGGAGTTGGTACTGGAGGGGAAGCAGGGCTGGGAGATGGTACTGGAGGGGGGAGCAGGCATGGGAGTTGGTACTGGAGGGGAAGCAGGGCTGGGAGTTGGTACTGAAGGGGAAGCAGGTTTGGGAGTTAAGGCTGGAGGGGAAGCAGGGCTGGGAGTTGGTACTGGAGGGGAAGCAGGGCTGGGAGTTGGTACTGGAGGGGGAGCAGGGCTGGGAGTTGGTACTGGAGGGGTAGCAGGGCTGGGAGATGGTACTGGAGGGGAAGCAGGTTTGGGAGTTAAGATTGGAGGGGAAGCAAGGCTAGGAGTTGGTACTGGAAGGGAGGCAGGGCTGGGAGTTGGTACTGGAGGGGAAGCAGGGCTGGGAGATGGTACTGGAGGGGAAGCAGGGCTGGGAGTTGGTACTGAAGGGGAAGCAGGGCTGGGAGTTGGTACTGGAGGGGGAGGGCTGGGAATTGGTACTGGAGGGGGAGGGCTGGGAATTGGTACTGGAGGGGAAGCATGGCTGGGAGTTGGTGCTGGAGGGGAAGTAGGGCTGGGAGTTGGTACTGGAGGGGGAGGGCAGGGAGCTGATACTGGAGGGGAAGCAGGGCTGGAAGTTGGTGCTGGAGGGGAAGCAGGGCTGGGAGATGGTACTTGAGGGGGAGCAGGGATGGGAGTTGGGACTGGAGGGGAACCAGGGCTGGGAGTTGGTACTGGAGGGGAAGCAGAGCTGGGAGATGGTACTGGAGGGGGGAGCAGGCATGGGAGTTGGTACTGGAGGGGAAGCAGGGCTGGGAGTTGGTACTGGAGGGGAAGCAGGGCTGGGAGATGGTACTGGAGGGGAAGCAGGGCTGGGAGTTGGTACTGAAGGGGAAGCAGGGCTGGGAGCTGGTACTGGAGGGGAAGCAGGGCTCGGAGTTGCTACTGGATTGGAAGCAGGGCTGGGAGTTGGTACTGGAGGGGAAGCAGTGCTGGGAGATGGTACTGGAGGGGGAGCAGGGATGGGAGTTGGGACTGGAGGGGAAGCAGGGCTGGGAGTTGGTCCTGGGGGGGAAGCAGGGCTGGGAGATGGTACTGGAGGGGAAGCAGGGCTGTTAGTTGCTACTGGAGGGGAAGCAGGGCTGGGAGTTGGTACTGGAGGGGAAGCAGGCTGGGAGATGGTACTGTAGGGGGAGCAGGGATGGGAGTTGGGACTGGAAGGGAAGCAGGGCTGGGGGTTGGTACTGGAGGGGAAGCAGGGCTGGGAGTTGGTACTGGAGGGGAAGCAGGGCTGGGAGTTGGTACTGGAGGGGAAGCAGAGCTGGGAGATGGTACTGGAGGGGAAGCAGGGCTGGGAGTTGGTACTGGAGGGGAAGAAGGGCTGGGAGATGGTACTGGAGGGGAAGCAGGGCTGGGAGTTGCTACTGGAGGGGAAGCAGGGCTGGGAGTTGGTACTGGAGGGCAAGCAGGGCTGGGAGATGGTACTGGAGGGGGAGCAGGGATGGGAGTTGGGACTGGAGGGGAAGGAGGGCTGGGAGTTGGTACTGGAGGGGAAGCAGGGCTGGGAGTTGGTTCTGGAGGGGAAGCAGGGCTGGGGGTTGGTACTGGAGGGGAAGCAGGGCTGGGAGATGGTACTGGAGGGGGAGCAGGGATGGGAGTTGGGACTGGAGGGGAAGCAGGGCTGGCAGTTGGTACTGGAGGGGAAGCAGGGCTGGGAGATGGTACTGGATGGGGAGCAGGGATGGGAGTTGGGACTGGAGGGGAAGCAGGGCTGGGAGTTGGTACTGGAGGGGAAGCAGGGCTGGGAGATGGTACTGGAGGGGGGAGCAGGCATGGGAGTTGGTACTGGAGGGGAAGCAGGGCTGGGAGTTGGTACTGAAGGGGAAGCAGGTTTGGGAGTTAAGGCTGGAGGGGAAGCAGGGCTGGGAGTTGGTACTGGAGGGGAAGCAGGGCTGGGAGTTGGTACTGGAGGGGGAGCAGGGCTGGGAGTTGGTACTGGAGGGGTAGCAGGGCTGGGAGATGGTACTGGAGGGGAAGCAGGTTTGGGAGTTAAGATTGGAGGGGAAGCAAGGCTAGGAGTTGGTACTGGAAGGGAGGCAGGGCTGGGAGTTGGTACTGGAGGGGAAGCAGGGCTGGGAGATGGTACTGGAGGGGAAGCAGGGCTGGGAGTTGGTACTGAAGGGGAAGCAGGGCTGGGAGTTGGTACTGGAGGGGGAGGGCTGGGAATTGGTACTGGAGGGGGAGGGCTGGGAATTGGTACTGGAGGGGAAGCATGGCTGGGAGTTGGTGCTGGAGGGGAAGTAGGGCTGGGAGTTGGTACTGGAGGGGGAGGGCAGGGAGCTGATACTGGAGGGGAAGCAGGGCTGGAAGTTGGTGCTGGAGGGGAAGTAGGGCTGGGAGTTGGTACTGGAGATGAAGCAGGGCTGGGAGTTGGTACTGGAGGGGGAGGGCTGGGAATTGGTACTGGAGGGGAAGCAGGGCTGGGAATTGGTACTGAAGGGGAAGCAGGGTTGGGAGTTGGTACTGGAGGGGAAGCAGGGCTGGGAGTTGGTGCTGGAGGGGAAGTAGGGCTGGGAGTTGGCGCTGGAGGGGAAGCAGGGCTGGAAGATGGTACTGGAGGGGAAGCAGGGCTGGGAGTCGGTACTGAAGGGGAAGCAGGGCTGGGAGTTGGTACTGGAGAGGAAGCAGGCCTGGGAGTTGGTACTGGAGGGGGAGGGCTGGGAATTGGTACTGGAGGGGAAGCAGGGCTGGGAATTGGTACTGAAGGGGAAGCAGGGCTGGGAGTTGGTACTGGAGGGGAAGCAGGGCTGGGAGTTGGTACCGGGGGGAAGCAGGGCTGGGAGTTGGTACTGGAGAGGAAGCAGGCCTGGGAGTTGGTACTGGAGATGAAGCAGGGCTGGGAGTTGGTACTGGAGGGGGAGGGCTGGGAATTGGTACTGGAGGGGAAGCAGGGCTGGGAATTGGTACTGAAGGGGAAGCAGGGCTGGGAGTTGGTACTGGAGGGGAAGCAGGGCTGAGAGTTGGTACCGGGGGGAAGCAGGGCTGGGAGTTGGTACTGGAGAGGAAGCAGGCCTGGGAGTTGGTACTGGAGATGAAGCAGGGCTGGGAGTTGGTACTGGAGGGGGAGGGCTGGGAATTGCTACTGGAGGGGAAGCAGGGCTGGGAGTTGGTACTGGAGGGGGAGGGCTGGGAATTGCTACTGGAGGGGAAGCAGGGCTGGGAGTTGCTACTGGAGGGGAAGCAGGGCTGGGAGTTGCTACTGGAGGGGAAGCAGTGTTGGGAGTTGGTACTGGAGGAGAATCAGGGCTGGGATTGGTACTGGAGGGGAAGTAGGGCTGGGAGTTGGTACTGGAGGGGAAGCAGGGCTGGGAGTTGCTACTGGAGGGGAAGCAGGGCTGGGAGTTGCTACTGGAGGGGAAGCAGGGCTGGGAGTTGGTACTGGAGGGGAAGCAGGGCTGGGAGATGGTACTGGAGGGGAAGCAGGGCTGGGAGTTGCTACTGGAGGGGAAGCAGGGCTGGGAGTTGCTACTGGAGGGGAAGCAGGGCTGGGAGTTGGTACTGGAGGGGAAGCAGGGCTGGGAGATGGTACTGGAGGGGAAGCAGGGCTGGGAGTTGCTACTGGAGGGGAAGCAGGGCTGGGAGTTGGTACTGGAGGGGAAGCAGGGCTGGGAGATGGTACTGGAGGGGGAGCAGGGCTGGGAGTTGGTACTGGAGGGGAAGCAGGGCTGGGAGACGGTACTGGAGGGGGAGCAGGGATGGGAGTTGGGACTGGAGGGGAAGCAGGGCTGGGAGTTGGTACTGGAGGGGAAGCAGGGCTGGGAGTTGGTACTGGAGGGGAAGCAGGCCTGGGAGTTGGTACTGGAGGGGAAGCAGGGCTGGGAGTTGGTACTGGGGGGAAGCAGGGCTGGGAGATGGTACTGGAGGGGAAGCAGGGCTGGGAGATGGTACTGGAGGGGAAGCAGGGATGGGAGTTGGGACTGGAGGGGAAGCAGGGCTGGGAGTTGGGACTGGAGGGGAAGGAGGGCTGGGAGTTGGTACTGGAGGGGAAGCAGGGCTTGGAGTTGGTACTGGAGGGGAAGCAGGGCTGGGAGTTGGTACTGGAGGGGAAGCAGGGCTGGGAGATGGTACTGGAGGGGAAGCAGGGCTGGGAGATGGTACTGGAGGGGGAGCAGGGATGGGAGTTGGGACTGCAAGGGAAGAAAGGCTGGCAGTTGGTACTGGAGGGGAAGCAGGGCTGGGAGATGGTACTGGAGGGGGAGCAGGGATGGGAGTTGGGACTGGAGGGGAACCAGGGCTGGGAGTTGCTACTGGAGGGGAAGCAGGGCTGGGAGTTGGTACTGGAGGGGAAGCACGGCTGGGAGATGGTACTGGAGGGGAAGCAGGGCTGGGAGTTGCTACTGGAGGGGAAGCAGGGCTGGGAGTTGGTACTGGAGGGGAAGCAGGGCTGGGAGATGGTACTGGAGGGGGAGCAGGGCTGGGAGTTGGTACTGGAGGGGAAGCAGGGCTGGGAGACGGTACTGGAGGGGGAGCAGGGATGGGAGTTGGGACTGGAGAGGAAGCAGGGCTGGCAGTTGGTACTGGAGGGGAAGCAGGGCTGGGAGTTGGTACTGGAGGGGAAGCAGGGCTGGGAGTTGGTACTGGGGGAAGCAGGGCTGGGAGATGGTACTGGAGGGGAAGCAGGGCTGGGAGATGGTACTGGAGGGGAAGCAGGGATGGGAGTTGGGACTGGAGGGGAAGCAGGGCTGGGAGTTGGGACTGGAGGGGAAGCAGGGCTGGGAGTTGGTACTGGAGGGGAAGGAGGGCTGGGAGTTGGTACTGGAGGGGAAGCAGGGCTTGGAGTTGGTACTGGAGGGGAAGCAGGGCTGGGAGTTGGTACTGGAGGGGAAGCAGGGCTGGGAGATGGTACTGGAGGGGGAGCAGGGATGGGAGTTGGGACTGCAAGGGAAGAAGGGCTGGCAGTTGGTACTGGAGGGGAAGCAGGGCTGGGAGATGGTACTTGAGGGGGAGCAGGGATGGGAGTTGGGACTGGAGGGGAACCAGGGCTGGGAGTTGGTACTGGAGGGGAAGCAGGGCTGGGAGATGGTACTGGAGGGGGGAGCAGGCATGGGAGTTGGTACTGGAGGGGAAGCAGGGCTGGGAGTTGGTACTGGGGGGAAGCAGGGCTGGGAGTTGGTACTGGAGGGGAAGCAGGGCTGGGAGATGGTACTGGAGGGGAAGCAGGGCTGGGAGTTGGTACTGAAGGGGAAGCAGGGCTGGGAGCTGGTACTGGAGGGGAAGCAGGGCTCGGAGTTGCTACTGGATTGGAAGCAGGGCTGGGAGTTGGTACTGGAGGGGAAGCAGTGCTGGGAGATGGTACTGGAGGGGGAGCAGGGATGGGAGTTGGGACTGGAGGGGAAGCAGGGCTGGGAGTTGGTACTGGGGGGAAGCAGGGCTGGGAGATGGTACTGGAGGGGAAGCAGGGCTGTTAGTTGCTACTGGAGGGGAAGCAGGGCTGGGAGTTGGTACTGGAGGGGAAGCAGGCTGGGAGATGGTACTGTAGGGGGAGCAGGGATGGGAGTTGGGACTGGAGGGGAAGCAGGGCTGGGGGTTGGTACTGGAGGGGAAGCAGGGCTGGGAGTTGGTACTGGAGGGGAAGCAGGGCTGGGAGTTGGTACTGGAGGGGAAGCAGAGCTGGGAGATGGTACTGGAGGGGAAGCAGGGCTGGGAGTTGGTACTGGAGGGGAAGAAGGGCTGGGAGATGGTACTGGAGGGGAAGCAGGGCTGGGAGTTGCTACTGGAGGGGAAGCAGGGCTGGGAGTTGGTACTGGAGGGCAAGCAGGGCTGGGAGATGGTACTGGAGGGGGAGCAGGGATGGGAGTTGGGACTGGAGGGGAAGCAGGGCTGGGAGTTGGTACTGGAGGGGAAGGAGGGCTGGGAGTTGGTACTGGAGGGGAAGCAGGGCTGGGAGTTGGTTCTGGAGGGGAAGCAGGGCTGGGGGTTGGTACTGGAGGGGAAGCAGGGCTGGGAGATGGTACTGGAGGGGGAGCAGGGATGGGAGTTGGGACTGGAGGGGAAGCAGGGCTGGCAGTTGGTACTGGAGGGGAAGCAGGGCTGGGAGATGGTACTGGATGGGGAGCAGGGATGGGAGTTGGGACTGGAGGGGAAGCAGGGCTGGGAGTTGGTACTGGAGGGGAAGCAGGGCTGGGAGATGGTACTGGAGGGGGGAGCAGGCATGGGAGTTGGTACTGGAGGGGAAGCAGGGCTGGGAGTTGGTACTGAAGGGGAAGCAGGTTTGGGAGTTAAGGCTGGAGGGGAAGCAGGGCTGGGAGTTGGTACTGGAGGGGAAGCAGGGCTGGGAGTTGGTACTGGAGGGGGAGCAGGGCTGGGAGTTGGTACTGGAGGGGTAGCAGGGCTGGGAGATGGTACTGGAGGGGAAGCAGGTTTGGGAGTTAAGATTGGAGGGGAAGCAAGGCTAGGAGTTGGTACTGGAAGGGAGGCAGGGCTGGGAGTTGGTACTGGAGGGGAAGCAGGGCTGGGAGATGGTACTGGAGGGGAAGCAGGGCTGGGAGTTGGTACTGAAGGGGAAGCAGGGCTGGGAGTTGGTACGGGAGGGGAAGCAGGGCTGGGAGATGGTACTGGAGGGGAAGCAGGGCTGGGAGATGGTACTGGAGGGGGAGCAGGGATGGGAGTTGGGACTGGAGGGGAAGCAGGGCTGGGAGTTGGTACTGGAGGGGAAGCAGGGCTGGTAGTTGGTACTGGAGGGGAAGCAGTGCTGGGAGTTGGTACTGGAGGGGAAGCAGGGCTGGGAGTTGGTACTGGGGGGAAGCAGGGCTGGGAGATGGTACTGGAGGGGAAGCAGGTCTGGGAGTTGGTACTGGAGGGGAAGCAGGGCTGGGAGATGGTACTGGAGGGGAAGCAGGGCTGGGAGTTGCTACTGGAGGGGAAGCAGGGCTGGGAGTTGGTACTGGAGGGGAAGCAGGGCTGGGAGATGGTACTGGAGGGGAAGCAGGGATGGGAGTTGGGACTGGAGGGGAAGCAGGGCTGGGAGTTGGTACTGGAGGGGAAGCAGGGCTTGGAGTTGGTACTGGAGGGGAAGCAGGGCTGGGAGTTGGTACTGGAGGGGAAGCAGGGTTGGGAGATGGTACTGGAGGGGGAGCAGCGATGGGAGTTGGGACTGCAGGGGAAGCAGGGCTGGCAGTTGGTACTGGAGGGGAAGCAGGGCTGGGAGATGGTACTGGAGGGGGAGCAGGGATGGGAGTTGGGACTGGAGGGGAACCAGGGCTGGGAGTTGGTACTGGAGGGGAAGCAGGGCTGGGAGATGGTACTGGAGTGGGGAGCAGGCATGGGAGTTGCTACTGGAGGGGAAGCAGGGCTGGGAGTTGGTTCTGGGGGGGAAGCAGGGCTGGGAGTTGGTACTGGAGGGGAAGCAGGGCTGGGAGATGGTACTGGAGGGGAAGCAGGGCTGGGAGTTGGTACTGAAGGGGAAGCAGGGCTGGGAGCTGGTACTGGAGGGGAAGCAGGGCTCGGGGTTGCTACTGGAGGGGAAGCAGGGCTGGGAGTTGGTACTGGAGGGGAAGCAGTGCTGGGATATGGTACTGGAGGGGGAGCAGGGATGGGAGTTGGGACTGGAGGGGAAGCAGGGCTGGGAGTTGGTACTGGAGGGGAAGCAGGGCTGGGAGATGGTACTGGAGGGGAAGCAGGGCTGTTAGTTGCTACTGGAGGGGAAGCAGGGCTGGGAGTTGGTACTGGAGGGGAAGCAGGCTGGGAGATGGTACTGTAGGGGGAGCAGGGATGGGAGTTGGGACTGGAGGGGAAGCAGGGCTGGGGGTTGGTACTGGAGGGGAAGCAGGGCTGGGAGTTGGTACTGGAGGGGAAGCAGGGCTGGGAGTTGGTACTGGAGGGGAAGCAGGGCTGGGAGTTGGTACTGGAGGGGAAGCAGGGCTGGGAGATGGTACTGGAGGGGAAGCAGGGCTGGGAGTTGGTACTGGAGGGGAAGAAGGGCTGGGAGATGGTACTGGAGGGGAAGCAGGGCTGGGAGTTACTACTGGAGGGGAAGCAGGGCTGGGAGTTGGTACTGGAGGGCAAGCAGGGCTGGGAGATGGTACTGGAGGGGGAGCAGGGATGGGAGTTGGGACTGGAGGGGAAGCAGGGCTGGGAGTTGGTAATGGAGGGGAAGGGGGGCTGGGAGTTGGTACTGGAGGGGAAGCAGGGCTGGGAGTTGGTACTGGAGGGGAAGCAGGGCTGGGGGTTGGTACTGGAGGGGAAGCAGGGCTGGGAGATGGTACTGAAGGGGGAGCAGGGATGGGAGTTGCGACTGGAGGGGAAGCAGGGCTGGCAGTTGGTACTGGAGGGGAAGCAGGGCTGGGAGATGGTACTGGAGGGGGAGCAGGGATGGGAGTTGCTACTGGAGGGGAAGCAGGGCTGGGAGTTGGTACTGGAGGGGAAGCAGGGCTGGGAGATGGTACTGGAGGGGAAGCAGGGCTGGGAGATGGTACTGGAGGGGAAGCAGGGCTGGGAGTTGCTACTGGAGGGGAAGCAGGGCTGGGAGTTGGTACTGGAGGGGAAGCAGGGCTGGGAGATGGTACTGGAGGGGAAGCAGGGATGGGAGTTGGGACTGGAGGGGAAGCAGGGCTGGGAGTTGGTACTGGAGGGGAAGCAGGGCTTGGAGTTGGTACTGGAGGGGAAGCAGGGCTGGGAGTTGGTACTGGAGGGGAAGCAGGGTTGGGAGATGGTACTGGAGGGGGAGCAGCGATGGGAGTTGGGACTGCAGGGGAAGCAGGGCTGGCAGTTGGTACTGGAGGGGAAGCAGGGCTGGGAGATGGTACTGGAGGGGGAGCAGGGATGGGAGTTGGGACTGGAGGGGAACCAGGGCTGGGAGTTGGTACTGGAGGGGAAGCAGGGCTGGGAGATGGTACTGGAGTGGGGAGCAGGCATGGGAGTTGCTACTGGAGGGGAAGCAGGGCTGGGAGTTGGTACTGGGGGGGAAGCAGGGCTGGGAGTTGGTACTGGAGGGGAAGCAGGGCTGGGAGATGGTACTGGAGGGGAAGCAGGGCTGGGAGTTGGTACTGAAGGGGAAGCAGGGCTGGGAGCTGGTACTGGAGGGGAAGCAGGGCTCGGGGTTGCTACTGGAGGGGAAGCAGGGCTGGGAGTTGGTACTGGAGGGGAAGCAGTGCTGGGATATGGTACTGGAGGGGGAGCAGGGATGGGAGTTGGGACTGGAGGGGAAGCAGGGCTGGGAGTTGGTACTGGAGGGGAAGCAGGGCTGGGAGATGGTACTGGAGGGGAAGCAGGGCTGTTAGTTGCTACTGGAGGGGAAGCAGGGCTGGGAGTTGGTACTGGAGGGGAAGCAGGCTGGGAGATGGTACTGTAGGGGGAGCAGGGATGGGAGTTGGGACTGGAGGGGAAGCAGGGCTGGGGGTTGGTACTGGAGGGGAAGCAGGGCTGGGAGTTGGTACTGGAGGGGAAGCAGGGCTGGGAGTTGGTACTGGAGGGGAAGCAGGGCTGGGAGTTGGTACTGGAGGGGAAGCAGGGCTGGGAGATGGTACTGGAGGGGAAGCAGGGCTGGGAGTTGGTACTGGAGGGGAAGAAGGGCTGGGAGATGGTACTGGAGGGGAAGCAGGGCTGGGAGTTGCTACTGGAGGGGAAGCAGGGCTGGGAGTTGGTACTGGAGGGCAAGCAGGGCTGGGAGATGGTACTGGAGGGGGAGATGGGATGGGAGTTGGGACTGGAGGGGAAGCAGGGCTGGGAGTTGGTAATGGAGGGGAAGGGGGGCTGGGAGTTGGTACTGGAGGGGAAGCAGGGCTGGGAGTTGGTACTGGAGGGGAAGCAGGGCTGGGGGTTGGTACTGGAGGGGAAGCAGGGCTGGGAGATGGTACTGAAGGGGGAGCAGGGATGGGAGTTGCGACTGGAAGGGAAGCAGGGCTGGCAGTTGGTACTGGAGGGGAAGCAGGGCTGGGAGATGGTACTGGAGGGGGAGCAGGGATGGGAGTTGGGACTGGAGGGGAAGCAGGGCTGGGAGTTGGTACTGGAGGGGAAGCAGGGCTGGGAGATGGTACTGGAGGGGGGAGCAGGCATGGGAGTTGGTACTGGAGGGGAAGCAGGGCTGGGAGTTGGTACTGAAGGGGAAGCAGGTTTGGGAGTTAAGACTGGAGGGGAAGCAGGGCTGGGAGATGGTACTGGAGGGGAAGCAGGGCTGGGAGTTGGTACTGGAGGGGTAGCAGGGCTGGGAGTTGCTACTGGAGGGGAAGCAGGGCTGGGAGTTGGTACTGGGGGGGAAGCAGGGCTGGGAGTTGGTACTGGAGGGGAAGCAGGGCTGGGAGATGGTACTGGAGGGGAAGCAGGGCTGGGAGTTGGTACTGAAGGGGAAGCAGGGCTGGGAGCTGGTACTGGAGGGGAAGCAGGGCTCGGAGTTGCTACTGGAGGGGAAGCAGGGCTGGGAGTTGGTACTGGAGGGGAAGCAGTGCTGGGATATGGTACTGGAGGGGGAGCAGGGATGGGAGTTGGGACTGGAGGGGAAGCAGGGCTGGGAGTTGGTACTGGAGGGGAAGCAGGGCTGGGAGATGGTACTGGAGGGGAAGCAGGGCTGTTAGTTGCTACTGGAGGGGAAGCAGGGCTGGGAGTTGGTACTGGAGGGGAAGCAGGCTGGGAGATGGTACTGTAGGGGGAGCAGGGATGGGAGTTGGGACTGGAGGGGAAGCGGGGCGGGGGTTGGTACTGGAGGGGAAGCAGGGCTGGGAGTTGGTACTGGAGGGGAAGCAGGGCTGGGAGTTGGTACTGGAGGGGAAGCAGGGCTGGGAGTTGGTACTGGAGGGGAAGCAGGGCTGGGAGATGGTACTGGAGGGGAAGCAGGGCTGGGAGTTGGTACTGGAGGGGAAGAAGGGCTGGGAGATGGTACTGGAGGGGAAGCAGGGCTGGGAGTTGCTACTGGAGGGGAAGCAGGGCTGGGAGTTGGTACTGGAGGGCAAGCAGGGCTGGGAGATGGTACTGGAGGGGGAGCAGGGATGGGAGTTGGGACTGGAGGGGAAGCAGGGCTGGGAGTTGGTAATGGAGGGGAAGGGGGGCTGGGAGTTGGTACTGGAGGGGAAGCAGGGCTGGGAGTTGGTACTGGAGGGGAAGCAGGGCTGGGGGTTGGTACTGGAGGGGAAGCAGGGCTGGGAGATGGTACTGGAGGGGGAGCAGGGATGGGAGTTGCGACTGGAGGGGAAGCAGGGCTGGCAGTTGGTACTGGAGGGGAAGCAGGGCTGGGAGATGGTACTGGAGGGGGAGCAGGGATGGGAGTTGGGACTGGAGGGGAAGCAGGGCTGGGAGTTGGTACTGGAGGGGAAGCAGGGCTGGGAGATGGTACTGGAGGGGGGAGCAGGCATGGGAGTTGGTACTGGAGGGGAAGCAGGGCTGGGAGTTGGTACTGGAGGGGAAGCAGGGCTGGGAGATGGTACTGGAGGGGGAGCAGGGATGGGAGTTGGGACTGGAGGGGAAGCAGTGCTGGGAGTTGGTACTGGAGGGGAAGCAGTGCTGGGAGTTGGTACTGGAGGGGAAGCAGGGCTGGAAGTTGGTACTGGAGGGGAAGCAGGGCTGGGAGTTGGTACTGGAGGGGAAGCAGGGCTGGGAGATGGTACTGGAGGGGGAGCAGGGATGGGAGTTGGGACTGGAGGGGAAGCAGGGCTGGGAGTTGGTACTGGAGGGGAAGCAGGGCTGGGAGTTGGTACTGAAGGGGAAGCAGGTTTGGGAGTTAAGACTGGAGGGCAAGCAGGGCTGGGAGATGGTACTGGAGGGGAAGCAGGGCTGGGAGTTGGTACTGGAGGGGTAGCAGGGCTGGGAGTTGCTACTGGAGGGGAAGCAGGGCTGGGAGTTGGTACTGGGGGGAAGCAGGGCTGGGAGTTGGTACTGGAGGGGAAGCAGGGCTGGGAGATGGTACTGGAGGGGAAGCAGGGCTGGGAGTTGGTACTGAAGGGGAAGCAGGGCTGGGAGCTGGTACTGGAGGGGAAGCAGGGCTCGGAGTTGCTACTGGAGGGGAAGCAGGGCTGGGAGTTGGTACTGGAGGGGAAGCAGTGCTGGGATATGGTACTGGAGGGGGAGCAGGGATGGGAGTTGGGACTGGAGGGGAAGCAGGGCTGGGAGTTGGTACTGGAGGGGAAGCAGGGCTGGGAGATGGTACTGGAGGGGAAGCAGGGCTGTTAGTTGCTACTGGAGGGGAAGCAGGGCTGGGAGTTGGTACTGGAGGGGAAGCAGGCTGGGAGATGGTACTGTAGGGGGAGCAGGGATGGGAGTTGGGACTGGAGGGGAAGCAGGGCTGGGGGTTGGTACTGGAGGGGAAGCAGGGCTGGGAGTTGGTACTGGAGGGGAAGCAGGGCTGGGAGTTGGTACTGGAGGGGAAGCAGGGCTGGGAGTTGGTACTGGAGGGGAAGCAGGGCTGGGAGATGGTACTGGAGGGGAAGCAGGGCTGGGAGTTGGTACTGGAGGGGAAGAAGGGCTGGGAGATGGTACTGGAGGGGAAGCAGGGCTGGGAGTTGCTACTGGAGGGGAAGCAGGGCTGGGAGTTGGTACTGGAGGGCAAGCAGGGCTGGGAGATGGTACTGGAGGGGGAGCAGGGATGGGAGTTGGGACTGGAGGGGAAGCAGGGCTGGGAGTTGGTAATGGAGGGGAAGGGGGGCTGGGAGTTGGTACTGGAGGGGAAGCAGGGCTGGGAGTTGGTACTGGAGGGGAAGCAGGGCTGGGGGTTGGTACTGGAGGGGAAGCAGGGCTGGGAGATGGTACTGGAGGGGGAGCAGGGATGGGAGTTGCGACTGGAGGGGAAGCAGGGCTGGCAGTTGGTACTGGAGGGGAAGCAGGGCTGGGAGATGGTACTGGAGGGGGAGCAGGGATGGGAGTTGGGACTGGAGGGGAAGCAGGGCTGGGAGTTGGTACTGGAGGGGAAGCAGGGCTGGGAGATGGTACTGGAGGGGGGAGCAGGCATGGGAGTTGGTACTGGAGGGGAAGCAGGGCTGGGAGTTGGTACTGAAGGGGAAGCAGGTTTGGGAGTTAAGACTGGAGGGGAAGCAGGGCTGGGAGATGGTACTGGAGGGGAAGCAGGGCTGGGAGTTGGTACTGGAGGGGTAGCAGGGCTGGGAGATGGTACTGGAGGGGAAGCAGGGCTGGGAGATGGTACTGGAGGGGAAGCAGGTTTGGGAGTTAAGATTGGAGGGGAAGCAAGGCTAGGAGTTGGTACTGGAAGGGAAGCAGGGCGGGGAGTTGGTACTGGAGGGGAAGCAGGGCTGGGAGATGGTACTGGAGGGGAAGCAGGGCTGGGAGTTGGTACTGAAGGGGAAGCAGGGCTGGGAGTTGGTACTGGAGGGGAAGCAGGGCTGGGAGATGGTACTGGAGGGGAAGCAGGGCTGGGAGTTGCTACTGGAGGGGAAGCAGGGCTGGGAGTTGGTACTGGAGGGGAAGCAGGGCTGGGAGATGGTACTGGAGGGGAAGCAGGGCTGGGAGTTGGTACTGGAGGGGAAGCAGGGCTGGGAGTTGGTACTGGAGGGGAAGCAGGGATGGGAGTTGGTACTGGAGGGGAAGCAGGGCTGGGAGATGGTACTGGAGGGGAAGCAGGGCTGGGAGATGGTACTGGAGGGGAAGCAGGGCTGGGAGATGGTACTGGAGGGGAAGCAGGGCTGGGAGTTGTTACTGGAGGGGAAGCAGGGCTGGGAGTTGGTACTGGAGGGGAAGCAGGGCTGGGAGATGGTACTGGAGGGGGAGCAGGGATGGGAGTTGGGACTGGAGGGGAAGCAGTGCTGGGAGTTGGTACTGGAGGGGAAGCAGTGCTGGGAGTTGGTACTGGAGGGGAAGCAGGGCTGGAAGTTGGTACTGGAGGGGAAGCAGGGCTGGGAGTTGGTACTGGAGGGGAAGCAGGGCTGGGAGATGGTACTGGAGGGGGAGCAGGGATGGGAGTTGGGACTGGAGGGGAAGCAGGGCTGGGAGTTGGTACTGGAGGGGAAGCAGGGCTGGGAGATGGTACTGGAGGGGGGAGCAGGCATGAGAGTTGGTACTGGAGGGGAAGCAGGGCTGGGAGTTGGTACTGGAGGGGAAGCAGGTTTGGGAGTTAAGATTGGAGGGAAGCAGGGCTAGGAGTTGGTCCTGGAGGGGAAGCAGGGCTGGGATTTGGTACAAACAATGAATGTCCGCGTATGTGAATTATAATAAAAACATGAAATAAATGTCACAAACCACATACATTGTTCCTTTGAGTGAACTCCTGAACTTCGTTAATATCCATGTACTGATAGCCCACTATAACATCAATTGGTTTATGTACAGTTAGTGAACTGAGGACATTGGGAACACACTGAGATACCTTCCGTTGGTCACATAATACGTACCAAGAGAAGCAATACCAGAGCCAGGACATTTGGCATTGCCTAGTTTCACACAGCACTCATAACTGAGGCACCCTCAATGTAAAAGACTCACAAAGATGGAATAATACATTACCATTTCATGTTCTGTGATGGAAACACCAGGGGATTTCGGGGATACTGGAATCAAAGCAGCAGCCTCTTCTGTGGCATTCCTCTGAGCTGATGGTTGGAAACCCACATTCTTTTCTTTCTCTTGGTTTCATTAAACATTTACGCAGAACTGACAAAAAGCAAAATATGTGTACACATTAAAAAATGTTGCGTTGCATTTGTACGAAGACATATAAAGTGTCAATTACCAGGTTCTAGGGCGGGTTCATCAGTAACTTCCCAGAAGTCCAGACAAAAGTGAGCCTGAGCAAAGCTAGCGCCTTTCAAGGGTGCTAAAGGTGACCTTTGCTAATGTTTCTGAAAAGTTCCCTTTGGTGAATGGGTGCGCACAGCAGTACAAATGCCATACCACGGTACAATATGGAGGGACTGGAACCACCCAAATGCCAGTCTAGCCACAGAATAACACTTAACATGCTTTCATCATAAATAACCAGAACCAAATGACATCCTACAGTAAAAAACGACTAAAGTGGTGGCAACAAAATGCCAGCCTCGCAAAGTAATAACCCTTATCATGCTTGATTTATCATAAATGCCCAGTAATAAATGTTATAACACAGTACAAAATAGCAAGACTGCACCAAATACCACTGTAGCCACCTAATAACACTTATCATGCTTGCTTTATCATAAATGCCATGCAAGAGGAAGGACATGTAACCAGACTGGCAGCAGCAATGCAGTCCAGTCTAGACAATTAACAAAACTTGTCATGCCAACATAGTGACTGTTTTTATATGGCTAGACAGGAGTGAGTTGCTCTCCTCCCTGCCACCCCTACAGCTGCATCCCTCCTCTGTACCCCTCTGTATCCTGCTCACATTATAATGTTTAATTATCTGGACAATTTCTCACGTGTCTTAGAACAGATGTTCGAGAAATGTCCCCTTCCTCCTTATGCAACACTGAATTGGGCACGCTACTGGAGTAGGCATTATCAACATACCATGTGCTATGGAATAGTAGCACCAGATCTCCTCCGGGTGGCTTGAATCATAGCAACAGCCTCGCGATAAGCACTCCTCGGCCGCGATGCCTCGGAACCCGCAGTCCGTTCTTTGTTTCGGTTGCAGGGCACATTGCCTTTTATCTGTTAAAGGAAGGACAGAAGAAGCTTTATCTACGCTTCACGACAACCTTCAACGGTTACTCGTGCATTTAAAAAAGGGACGCGCCAGATTCAACAGATACATAGAAATGTAACATGTGTATTGTAAATCGTCACTGAGATGGGCTGGCTGATTGTCTGACTCTCCTTTCATAATGTCAACCTCTGTGTTTCTATCGGCGCCAACATGCGGGCAACGAAGGAAGATACACGCAGTCATCAATGTTTTCTTCATTCACAAAATGTTGCAATTTTCTTGGATGATATTTCAGGGCAGAGCGGCAAACACTTTGACAGTATAGAGTAGTGTGAAAAACATAAAGAAATATGCCAGTCTCAGTGACCCAACATAACGTTCATGTATTAAGCGACCTGATATTGTTTTTAAATACTTGTGCATGAGGTTGGCCAAATAGCATGTCATGATGATATTTGTTGATAGTACTGCACATTGCAAAAAGCAGGATTTATCTAAGATCTACGCTTGCATTTGATTAGTTTTGTTCCCCAGTGTGCATTTCCAATGGGCCAAGGCCTGCATGCCCATTGCCCTTGCTTACCAAACCCTGCATGCCCATTAGGGAGCAGGCTGGGGAATTCCACCTCTGAATGAGTGTATGGGGCAATCCTGCGCCTCCCTGCACATTCAAGCTGCCTGGGGTAGTGCATCAGAAGCACGCCAGCTTGAACCAACTAAGTGTTCTTTGTATCCTGGTTTCTGTTCATGCTGCGGGAGCCGGATTTCTTTTGGGAGGCACTGTTGGTAAGCAGTATACAGACGGGGCAGAAGGTAAGATTAAGAGGTGTACTTTAATGTATGTGTGTTTGTGTATATGTAAGTAAGCGAGAGTGAATGAGCGAATGAATGCTCTGTGTGAATGACCAGGTATCTGAATGTTGCTTTTTTGCGTGCTTGTGTTTGTACTGGCAGGTGTTTTTTCCCGGTGTTCGTGCAGGGGTGAGGGGGATTGAGAGGGACTTCAACATGGCATTTTTAATGGGCATCTATTAATAAGCAAGCATGCATGTTTTTACAACTGGCATTTTGGTTCAGCCAATCTAGGTATTTCTTACTGCAGCATGGCATTTTTTATTGGGCACCTATAGATAAAGTAAGCCTGATTAGTGTTATTAGCTCACTAAAATGCCCTTTTGGTGCAGCCATTCTTGCTATTATTTCTTACTATGGCATAGCATTTTTTTCTGGGCATCTGCGACATGATATCATGATATTTGTGGATACACTGGAATTTTGGTGCAGCCATTGTATCCATTTCTTACTTTGGCGTGGCATTTTCTTCGCAGCATCTTTGATAAAGCAAGCATGATATGTGTTATTATGTGGCTAAACTGGCATTTTGGTGCAGCCAGTATAACTTTTTCTTTGGCATGGCATGTGTTTTATTCAGCAACTATGATAAAGTAAGAATGAAAGTGTTTGCGTTATAATGGTTATTAAGAAGCTAGACTGGCATTTTGGTGCAGTCAGTCTAACTATTTTATACTTTGACATGACATTTTTTACTGGCTATCTATGATAAAGCAAGCACGCTATGTGTTATTATGTGGCTAGAATGGCATTTTGATGTAGCCAGTGTAGGTATTTCTTACTTTGGAATGCAAGTGTTTGTTGGGCATCTATTATAAAGCAAGCATGATATGTGATATTTCCTGGCTAGGCTGGACTTTTTTTGTCACTGGCATATTTTGGTGCAGCTAGTCCGGCCATAATTTATTACTGTGGCATGCCATTTCTTCTGGGCATCAAGATTACAGCAAACATAAGTGTTATTATGCGACTAAACTGGCCTACCTTGGTGCAGCCAGCATGGACATGTTTTCATATTGTGGCATGGTATTTTTAATGGAAAAGCTAACAGGGATATGTTCTTACATGGGGATACTGCCATATTTTGCCAGAACCAGCATTGAAATGTGTTATTATGATATCATTAACGGCATTATGTACATAGCAATCATGAGTTTGTTCTTACATGGAATACTTGTATATATTGGTGCAGGCAGCATGGAAATGTATTGGCACAGCCAGGGTGAAGATGCTTTCATAGTGGCATGTATTGGGGACAAAGGCATCATGAATATGCTTTGAGAAAGCCTCCTGCGCACTGTTGGTTACTTGCATCGACTTGATTTTTTCATGAGTGACCCTACAATTTCAATTTCAAACTGTCTTTTTATGCCATTTTTATAGAACGTGTGATGTAAAAGGCACAATATTAAACCATTATTTAAAATAAAATCTCGGCGACGGTGGGGCTGGGGTGGTGGGGGTCCCAGTCTGCCATTGGTTGGTTTAGGATCCTTTGCTCTGCTTTGTCACTTTGACATATTGTGGGAAATATTTAAGCCCCTCCAATTTAAATATTCACCAGCCGCCACTGGGTATAACAATCAGTATACACATAAAAAGCGAACTAAAGCCTTTAAGGGTGGCTTTAAGGTAGAATGGCCCGTCTAAAAGAAGATAATAGCCGCACAGACAGGATTAATACAAGTACCCCCCACTCCCAACAGACACAGGGGCCGAAACATATGTCGACCATCTCTGAGGCCTGACTCAAGAGCCTCATTCACCTTGGAGTCCAGACTCTCGGGGTCTCTAACAAAACATTTTCTTAGGACTCTTTGTATGACTTTGTCTTCTAATGTCACTATCTAAAAATAAGAAGTGTCCTGAAGAATAAGGCGTCTGCCTGTTTTTTGCTCTGCATGACCAATTGAAAAACACCATGTGCGTTGTACAAGAATGTAAGCCACGTACTAACCCCACCAGAAATACATGACTCTGATGTACAAAAAGAAGTCAAACAGTACTTTTTTGGTTTATAATCTATAATCAAATAAATCTGTTTTTTACCCACGTTTTGTTTTAAGAATTGAGTAAATACATTTTGAAATAACTGTTGTTATACAGTGATAAATTATAATTATACACAGTATAAAGGTGTTGGCTGATACCAGTAGAGTGGACGAAGGGAGGGGTAACCAATTCACTTCTTTTTTGTACATACTTTATAATCTTCCCACAGTTGTACTGGTCCCCCGATAACATAAATAGGGAAGTACCCAATTAGAGACTGCTAGTACCAAACACATACACACCCTACATTGCAAATCATAGGACCTTTTCCCCGTGTTACTGGGGGCTCTGGTCAAGTCCTAGGCATTAGCTTTAATTTAGTCAACTCTCTTCATTTAAAATGACCCAAAACTACATCTCCCAAAATACATCTGATGGAACGATGAAAGATCAGGACTGGGGCACGGTGCCCCTGATGACATGGAGTGTTCAGGTAAGCTTTCAGATAAACCAAGTCACGACCATATAAAACTCTTTAAGAAACTCCAAATACCTACTTAACAAATATTTTACTAGCCATGTGAGAATGAGGTCAAACATAGTAGCAAAATAATCTGTGCAATACTTTGTAACTCGATCTGCTAAAAGAAAAGTGTCCAGAAGTTGAGAGAATCGCCATCTGGGTTGAACCAATATCATCAAAGACAATTGCCTGAACACCAACCTAGCTAGCCACAACAACTGCAAGCTTAAGGGAGATGTTCCCCTCTAGGAACCAGACCACTGGAAGGCTTGAAAATGAAGCGGCACTCAAAGACTAAACCAGGAAACAGGCCTTCTCTTGCTATGCCCCAGCCTATGGAACACCACCCCTGTCTCAATCAGGGCCACTCCACTGCTCCTGCAGTTCAGAAAGGAACTTAAGAAAGTGCTCTTCAGGCAATGTCTAGGGGGTCACTCAGGACCCTCTACTCCTAGCTGCGTACAGCCCATTGGTGTGGGATATCCAAGATACTATAACATGTAACCTCCCCTTCCATCAACCTCTCTTAACCACACATTACTGGTACCAGGCTATGTTGCTTTGTACTAAATACCCCCAAATACAAATATACATAAGAGCATATATAAAGATAATAATAAAGGTTTCCCAAAGAAACACTTCCCTGTTCTGATACATCTATGAACATCTAACTACAGAAATAAGAATCCCTGGAAAGGTCCACACATCAAATTACTAAACGATTTTACAACCAAAACTAGTAAAAGCCTGACTAGATCCAAAAGCCTTAGAATAATGGATACAATAAAAAAGGAAAAGCTCTGAGCATTTGCTTCAACGTTACTGCAGGAATATATGTGTGTCCGCATTGGTTCTTAAACCATATGGCCACCAGTGTTGCATTTATTTGGAATACACATTTTCGATCTGAAGCAGTCATTGTACAATGAGCACAGTTAGAGGAGTTCCCAAATGCAGTTGTGATGTAATGCAATATCTTGAAGAGCACAGTCTTTGCTAATGTGGTTGCCTCTTTGCACAATGTTCTGTAAGAGATGAGGGAAGTTAGCGAGAGGAGAGGGAGTGGCCAAATGCAAAACCTAATGTGTTGATGAAGGAGGATTGGAAGAACTGGTTTCTCCTGTGCTGATCTGTCTCTAGGTGGGTAGTGATCAAGGCCCTTTGGGTATGCGTATTCGGGATGGGCTCCCAAGCGAGGGCATCTTGTCTGGGTCATTCCTAGTGAGGTCTGCCCTCATAGTGAGGATGGGCTTGGGAATTGCTGGAGGACTGTAGGGGGTAGGTTGGTCGGAGAAGTGTAGCGTTTGGGTGTCGCTGGTCTGAGGCAGGTCAAGGAGAAGTAGCAGGCATCTCGGGATGGGGATAGGGAGCTGATGTGTATAATGTAAGGTGGAAAGTGGAATGGTGAGCGTGTTAGTTAGGGGGAGGGATTGTCAAACGCAGGTCCTATACTCATGGGGGCTTGCTAGGTCAAAGAGTCTTGGCTAGAATAAGGTCTGCTTAGTTGTATTTATAGGAGGGGGAACCCAGGAACCAGTTGTCCCTTGTGCACTCAGTATGTGATGGTATAGAGGTACTGAACTGAGTAGTGTTCAGTCGCTTTGCAATCATAGAATGTGAGGTGTTCTGTTGTTCCAGAATGCAATTCTGGTATGTTTGTCCCTAGCCCATTGACCAGGCACCCCTGACGAATCTGATCGCTATGAGTTCGGTACTTTCTAAAGAAGGTTCCATCAGAGCCTATATACCATGCTCCTTGGAGACGTAGCGCCTATATACCTTGCTGCTTGGAGAAGAAGCACCTATATACCTTGCTCCCTGGAGAAGTAGAGCCTATATACCTTGCTCCTTGGAGAAGTAGCACTTATATACCTTGCTGCTTGGAGAAGAAGCGCCTATATACCTTGCTCCTTGGAGAAGTAGCACCTATATATCTTTCTCCTAGGAGAAGAATCGCCTGTATACCTTGCTCCTTGGAGAAGTAGCGCCTATATATCTTTCTCCTTGGAGAAGAATCGCCTGTATACCTTGCTCCTTGGAGAAGTAGCACCAGATCACCTCCGGGATGCTGGAGTCGAAGCAGCAGCCCTTTGAGTTGCACTCCTTGGCACTGATCCCCTTGTAGCCGCACTCTCGTCGCTGGGTCGGTGTCAGCACACACTGGTTCTTATCTGTTTCAAACAAAGTACATTTGTAAATCTCTGAACAGGGAGGCCTGTGATTTCTGTAGCCATCTGTAAAGCCAGCAAAGGTCTGCTCCTCTCTTCATGCTTCTAACTGTTGCAAAGATGGTCCCCGACAGGCATCATTTAACCAATTGACAAACAAATAGCCTTCACATTGTTACCTTATTTTCAAGTAGCAAATTGCAAATTGCTACTGGGCAAATTGCACCTGGTCCAGAAAAAAAGAGAAACCAGCTATTGTGACTGGTTGCATTGAAATTGCGTGTCCGTAGTTTGCGCTGTAATGATGCGTGGTGCAGTCCCGCAGGCCTGCGACTTTACGGACCTCTGAGGGACTGGAGGAGGGGAAATGGCGACGCGAATGCAAATGACAGACACTCATCACTCACCAACACGCACACACCTGCAAAGGCACGCGGGGATGCGGATTCCATAAGAAATGACACGCATTGGCTCTCGTAGGAATGTGTTCCGGTTCCTTCCTGCAGTAACTCAGATTGGGAACAAAGGCACCCGTTTTTAAAAATGTTTTCCCTGAAAGTGGTTCGTTTCTCCCAAACTTCACAGAAATATTGATAAAATATGCCTTTCCTCTTTTAACTTTCCGTCTTACATTTTTCTAGTAGTTTCCCCCCGTGATTTGTTTTTTTATGAATCAGGCCCACTTGCGCACACACATGTAGTGGGCGTGCATTGTGCATGATGTCGGCGTGATTCTGTGTGAATCGCCATGCACATGCAATTTCTATGAGGATGCAATCACAAATTCTGCCTGTAGCACTTTGCCTGCGCAAATGTGTTCATTTGTGAATTTGCCTGATTAATTCAGCTTTTCGCTTTGGTAAATACATTGGGATGATTCAAAAAGAAATACATGTGCACGCACAGAGTGCGGTAGTTGCAGTTTGCGTTGAGAACCACACGCTCTTCTTCCCTTTTAGATATTATCGGCTTCATTACAGGTTTGGCGGTATTTTGTGGTAAATGCTCCCAAACGAAGTTACCAAAATTACAATTGGTGGTCGGGGGTGAAGTCCCCATCTTTTGGAGTCCATCAGACTCCATAGGGAGTTTGGCTGAATTACCGCTGCGGGTAATTCTGCTGGCAGTAAATCAGCTGATTTTTTAATTTTTGGGCAGAAAGGTGGAGGACTTACCTCCAGCATTGTGCTGGAAGAAAATCCTCCACCTCACCACCAAAGTTGTGGTATAACAGGGTGGTAATGCAGTGGCCCTTACCTCCAGCATCATGCTGGAGGTAAGCCCTTCCCCTTACCACTAAAGTTGTGGTATAACAGGCGGTAATGAAGTGGCCCTTACCTCCAGCATTATGCTGAAAACCCTCCCCCTTACCACCAAAGTTGTGGTATAACGGGGCAGTAATGCATTGGCCCTTACCTCCAGCATTATGCTGGAGGAAAGCCCTCCCCCTTACCACCAAAGTTGTGGTATAACAGGCGGTAATGCAGTGTCCCTTACCTCCAGCATCATACTGCAGGAAAATCCTACCCCCTTACCACCAATGTTGTAGTTTGCCGGTGAGGTAATGCAGCAGTAATACAGTGGCCCTTACCTCCAGCATTATGCTGCATGAAGGTCCTCTACCTCACCACCAAAGTTGTAGTACGGCAGTGCTGTAATGCTTTTTCCTGCACTGCCATACTCATAATGGGGCCCTTACCTCCAGCATTTTGATGGAGGAAAATTCTCCACCATACCACTAAATTTGTAGTACGGTGGTGCGGTAATGCAGCAGTAAGCTAGTGCTAACAGAGTTACAGCTGTCCTTTTTCCGCACCTAGATCTTCTCTGACCAGAACATTATGGAGATGCATTGTCTCCAAAATGGCTGACCCTTTCCTTATTAAGGCCCCCTTCAATGTGTGCTGAGAATGCATTGTATTTTCTTTGCAGGCATGCTACTTGGTACCGTTGAGCAGTCCATGTGGCTGAAATGTGGTGCCCGCCTACCGGGGGGCAGACACCACTGATTTTTGGGGAATTCTGGAACAGTGTATCTTGCGTTCCCCCTCTCCCCTTTCATGATACCCATGTAGGAACCTGTTCAAGATAAAAAGTCAGGCCCTGAAGTGTGGGCAGCACTGCAGGGCACTGGAGATCTGGCAGGAAGGTGGATAGGATTATTTCAGTCAGGTGACCTCTTTCCTGATGAAATCGCTGTTCAGCAGCTTTTTAAGAAAGAGGAGACAAAGGGGGGGGGAGTCAAGTGTAACAGACAGCCGAAAACAATTACATTTACAATGTCTATTCACCTGTGCTGTTAAGCTAAGAGGCAATGTCACTTTTATTAGGCTAAAGAATGTCACGCAGGTCATACACAGCAATTGTTTATGCAGACCAGGGGCCTGATTCACAGAGCGTTTTCCTATGGCATTGCGCCATTGAAAAAAAGCATCTGTGAATCAGGCCCTTAGAGTAATTTCTGTGAATACCTAATGCCTTACGCAGTAGCCCTGGGGGCCACATGTCGCCATCTTGAATGTCGCATGAAAAAGAGCATAGGCCTGCCATCGTGTTCAATCATATGATGCCACTTCCTGTGATGTCATTGACCGGTCAAAGTATCAAATTGTGTCACTTTTACTACTACTATTATGGTAACATGGAACAAATGACCATGTACTGGAAACAATGAAAACAATCATTGCCAATGCCAATAGTTGTAGCTTTTGTGTAGACATTGGAAAGGCATTTGGCAGGCCCTGCCGTGATGGTGCTAACTGGTCATACATGGTAACTGCTAGAAAATGGTGCAAGCACCTGGATATATAATAGCAGTGATGGCAAATCCCAAAATAATGCATATACATAATCCAAAACGGATGGCTTTGCCTATACTTGTTTTTAACAGGACGTCAGTGAATGACACACATAGTGCTTATAAATCCAGTGACAGAGGGCAGACCTGGTGAAGACATGTTTATTACATGAGTAACACCATCACAGCTTCAACTAAGTCATTAACTCTCAGAAGACTGCTTTGAAAAATGCTGTCAGGCACTTCGAGCACAATTCTTGATGGTAAGGCTTAATAAAAAAAAAGGTAGCTCAAAGAGATCCCAGGAGCGTGTGTTTTGGGCGAAGAGGGGAAGGAAATGGCTGGGAATGGCCATATGGATTAGCATGGCAATAGGTAGTCAAAGGTAAATAGCCAAACAACACCTATAAACATTGTTTACCCCCTCACATGCCATCTTCCCCTAGCTGTACTCTATTGCAACAGTTTCGGCCTATAGGTGGTGGTGAAGCACCACCTTATAGCCAAAACTAAAAATGCTGAAATAACCACCTGGGCATGTGCTCCCCTACCTTGTATGCGGGAATAGTAGCACCAGTTCCCTCCAGGACTGCTGGAGTCGAAGCAGCACCCTCTTCTGTTGCACTCTTCAGCACTGATGCCACTGTAGCCACAATCTGTCCTCTGCTTGAGGCTCAGCGCGCACTGTTCAGTATCTGTTTAAAACAAAGCAAATTCCCCAAGCATTGAGCAAGCAAAGTATTCACATAGGCAACATTCCCCTGGAAAGAGTTTAGAGCAAGTTTACCACTCTGGAAAACAAACATACATTCAGAAGCAGCCAGCATTATGAGCCTGCTGAATGTGTTTGATTGTGAATAAGGCTCCTTTGTATGGTATCTAATTTTTCAACATTTCCACCTGTATTTAGCTATATATTTTCTTTTGTCATTTTATCTTTATTTATACACATTTATATTTGCTCTGTTAAAAAAAATTGCAACTAGCGTTTTTCTGCATATATTCAAATAAAAAATGTTGCCCTTTGATGCCTGTTATTGAAAGCTGTGTTTTTGGACATCAAGCCAAGATCCATTGTCACCTTAAAAACAAGGAGCTGCTCCTCATGTGGTTGTGCCCTTTAAACATTTTCAAAGAGCAACAAATAATGTGTTTAGCTTCTCCATTGGCCTGCAAGGAATAACTGCCAACCTGACGAGCTAATCAAGACTCAATCATTCTGCTTTTTTTTATGTTTTTACAAGTAAAATAGAGTATTTTTTGTCTCTATTTATATGTAAAAATCAGTAAAAACAGAAAACTGGGAGCCATATTTATTTATGTTTAATTGATGTCAGAATCTTAGTTTATTAAAACTTTAGACAACTTTTTAAAATGATACAGATATCAATGTTATCCATTACCCTTAATACACAAAAAGAAGGAAAGAAAACTAAACAATTCATTAACATCAAATGAGCTATTCAAATATTGACATATCGAAGTACATGTAGGAAATGCCAAAGCAGAGCAATTTTTGAATTATATGCATTTTCACCTGAAATAGAACGAACAATAATCAAAAAGCGAATAAATGCTAAAATTCATGAAGTTTGGTTTACGTTTAAAATTGTAGCCAAAAACTTTCCCCAAAGACACCTCAGAATAGAAAAATCGCCCAAATAAAGAAGCATGTAATTCATAAGTAGAAGCACAATTAATTAGGAGATGTTTAAGGTTTCTTTTGCAGACTGAAGCTTACACAATCTTCAATGCCTTTCGACTTTAAGGATATTTCGAATCAGACTCCATATCTGTAGAGTGCTGAGTACATTCAATTTAAAACCCATATAAAAGCGAAACCTTGGGTTCAGAAATGTCATGACATATTTAGACAAAAAATCATAGAACTTATGAATCTTTCCAAAATTCCAAACATAGTTTATAGCTCAAAATTGCTGCATTATCCTTGCACCAATCGAATAAACCCATTTTTTAAGAGCATCAGTATTGTCAATTAGGAGATTTCTGTCCAGATTTACATTAGCAAGCACAGTGTCACACGATTTACATTAGCAAGCACTGTGTCACACTCATTAGTGAATTAGTTGAGAGTTGCACATCACAGTGTTCTCATAAGAACATGTCACTCAGAGAACTGAGAACCCAGTGGAGGATCCAAGATTTTCCTGAAAAGTTTCTGGTTTAGCCAGCAAATTTACGATCCCAAAGATTGTAAGCACAATTTGTGCCGGATTAAGACAAAAAGCACAGATAAAGGCAAGCCTAATGTTTTTTTTTTCTTTTCCAGAAGCTGACTTCTACAGTATGTAATGTTACCCAATCAGGTGAATAAAACTCTAAACTATATACAATTGTTAGTAAAACCTTCCCTATGTGAAATCTTAAGGGAATAAGCGAAACGTATGGAATTAAAAGTACATCTTGTGCACTTGAGTGTACAGGGGTGCACGTTTTATCTCAGTTCTTGAACCAAAGTCATTCTTTCCTCTATCTATTTATTTATTTATTTGCCTATTTATGCATTTAAATAGAATTTTTGTTCAGCGATGGCCCTACTCAGAGGGTCTTGTTGCCCTTTACAAGGGCAACATATTTGGGTGGTAGATTGGGATAGACAAGCGGTAGCACAGGAGAGTAATTTAAGCACAATTCTCTTGGGTAAAGGAAGCTAGTGGAGCTGGGAAAGAGCTGTGGTTATGTGTAAATGTTTGGGAAGGTGGAGAATGTGAGCCTTGCTGCTGCGTTTTGTATGGCTTGCAGGGGGCCAGGGTAGTGCTGGGGGAGTCAAGTGAGGAGGCGTTACCATAGTCCAGATTGGACAGAACCAGTGCTTGGACTGCGGTGCAGAAGTTGTCAATGGGAAGGATGTGTCTTCTCTTGTGTAGGAGGTGCAGTTGTAGATTGCATGTTTTGGGGACAGCAGCTATGTGGGGTATGATGGGGCATATAGTGAAGCCAAGGGATTTGACAGGTGTGATGAGGGTTGTCTGTTGTGAGTTCTTTGACCCAGGGGGTGAGGTTGGATTTGTGCCTGGGGCAGATCAGAAGGCTTTTCGTTTTGGGAGGATTGAGCTTGAGGAAGTGGGTGGCCATCCCGGTGGTGATGGTGGAGATGGTGGAGAGACAGGTTTCGAGTATGTGGAGTTGTGAAGGAGATGAGCAGTGGAAGTATATTTGTGTGTCACCTGTGTATTACGGACATTGTGTTTGCTAAGGGTCTGCCCAAGGAATTCTATATATAGGTTGAAGAAGAGAGAGTGGAGACGAGGAGGATCCTTGCCAGACCCCATTCTTGACAGGGGTGAGATTGATGAGGGGGCATGAAGACAACGTGTTTTCTGTCATTGAGAAAGGAGATGAACCAGTCGAGGATGGTGCCTGAGAGTTTCATCCTGTGGGAAAGGATGGTCAGTGGAATCAGAATGGTGTGGTTGATGGTGTACAAGGCTGCTGAGAGGACGAGGAGTAGGAGTAGGGATGTGTGCCCCATGGCTGTGATATTGTGGAAGTGAAGTGTAGAAGTATCTGTGCTGTGTACACGTTGAAGGCCAGATTGGGAGGGGTTGAGGAGGTTGTTTGTGGTGATGTGTTGTGGGAGTTGGGTTGTGATGAAGTGTCCATGATTCTGACGATTTATTGCAGGATAGGATGGTGTGGTAGTTTTTGAGGAGTGTGGGGTCAAGAGACGCTTTTTTAAGGAAGGGGAAGATTTCTCCAGTTTTGAGTGGAGAGTGGATAGCACCATTTGAGAGACAGGATCTGCATTTTCAAGTTAGTGTGCAGCCTTTCTTTGGTAGTAAGGGTCATGGGTGTGTCTCTGTCGATGGAGTAATAGGTGTCCCCTGTGGTGGCATGTGGGGGGTGGATGTGAGAGAACAGAGGCGAGGACTTGTCTGATGTGTATTTTAGAGTTCAAGTAGTCCATGTGGGAGTTGCATACTGAAGTGGATGCGGCTGTGGAAAGTGTGAATGATGATTTGGAGAAGAACTTGATGATGTCGAAAAGTGTATGTGTCCGATTGGTAGTATATTGGAGTTCTTGGAGTTAGTGTGTGGGTTTGGCATGGAATATGGCTGTTTTGTATTTGATGCAGCAGTGTTTGAATGGTGTCCTGGTGGTGGGACACTGGATTTGTATTCATACTTGATAGAGCAGAGGGAACTGTTGAACCATGATTCATGGTGGCAGTTTTCAGGATTTTTGTGATTTGAGGGGTGCAATTTTATCGAGGGCCAGTGTGATGATGGTGCTGTAATTGTTGAGGGGAATGGAGGGATGTTTGCATGGGGAACAGTGGGGGTAGTATGAGCGGTGCAAAGAAGACTGTGGGGGTCATTCTGACCCTGACGGTAAGGGGTTAACGGCGCCGGTAAAGGTGCCAGATCCGTCAACCCCTTACCGCCCTATTACGAGTCTGCTCACGGGAACCCGCTAAGGACGTCTGGTAAAACGAGCCGTCCTTAGCATGGTCCCCCGAGCAGACAAAGATGCTAACAAGATGCTAACAACGGTGCCGGAGCCGTCAACCCCTTAGCGGCCTATTACGAGTCTGCTTGCCAGAACTCGCTAAGGACGCCTGCTAAATCCAGGTGTCCTTAGCGGGTCCCGCGAGCAGACCAAGATGCTGACAACCGGCCCATTATTAATGGGCCCGTTGTTAGCATCCTCCCCATTCGCATTGAGCCCTATGGGGACTCAAATGGGAATAGGGATGGGTTCCTTGAATGAGGAATTACCAGGCCCTCCAAGGTCGGAATGGCCCGCTAATTCCTCATTGAAGGAACCCGGACCCGGCCCGGTAAGGGGGTAGCCATGCCGCTAATAACGGCATGGTTACCTCCTACCTCGTAATGACCCCCTGTGTCTGTAATGTGTTTGGTTTGTCTGGCTGGGGCAATAGGGTTGGGTAATCCTGTGTGGTGAAGAGAGCTTGAATGTGATTGCTAAATGGTCAGACCGTGACACCCATTTTGATTTTCCGCAGATAAATTATTTTGCTTGAAATTAAAAGGCCATGGGTGTTGCCAGCTGAGTGTGTGTGCGTAGATGACACGTTTTGTGAGGTCATAGAGGATGAGTGGAATGATGATAATCTTTAGTGAGGGGTTATTGTTTGGAGGGGATCTAACAGAGTTGAAATCACCAAGGTTGATATTGGTGCCGGGGGAGCTGTGGTTGTTAGCTGCAAAGTCAGTGCAGTCAGTGTGGAAGTTGGGATTGTCTTTTGCAGGGGGCTAAACGAGATGGATAAGGGTGGGGTGTGGATGTAATGGAGGCGAGCAAGTCAGAGGGAGCACTTCAAATGAAATGTATGGGTGTGTGTGTGGGTGGTTGCTAAGTGTGATGGACCCTTTGTAAATCTCGGCGATGCCACCTCCTTGTTTGTGTGGGCTTTCTCTGTGGTGGATGAGATAGCATGGTAGAAGGATGTCATAGATAATAGGAGCTGGGTGGGATTTGAGTCATATTTCTGTTAGAAAGAATATGCCTTGGGAGTGTGTGCTAATAAGCCAGTTGATTTCATGCTTGTGAGCAGGTGCGACGTGTCAGTTGAGTGTACATGATTAGTTGTTTAAGAGGAGTGCTGTGTTGGAGTTTGATTTGAATGTGGTTTGTGTGCTTGATTTTTGTCATGTTTTTGACAAACAGTGGCAAACAGAGGTTAACAGGGGACATAGAATAAAGCAGAAAAAGATAACTGCAGGAGCCCTTAGCTCTGTCTGCCCCTTGTTCTGGACGCCCTAGGGAACGTGCTCAAATTCCCAAAGTAACCCGGAAGTAGTTCAGCAGGAAACAGATATAAGCAGGAGCCAAGAAGTCGGTCCTATTTTGCCAGTAGAAGCAGCAGCGGATTACAGAATGCAGGTAAGGAGATGGAGGAGGAGCTGCAAAGAGCGGTACCACACTACAAAGTGGAACTCTCTAAGACTAGGCTCTTTGTATGACTGGTCTTCTGGCACAACCATAAGCGGCTGCACACATTGTATGCTTCCTTGTAATTTTTAATGTATGTGATCACTATGTAATCGATCACTTTGCACTAAGTACCCTTGTGGGGCCGCATTATTGTAACCCTGAATCATGCCTTCATCCATGTCGTCACAGCGCCTCGATGCCCGAGGGCTGTAGAGCGCTCTATAAATATAAATAAATAAAATGAGGGGGGGTATTAATAGCTACCCCTAGCTGTGGATGAAAGAGAGAATGCAGTCAGATACACTGCAGGAGCGCGTTTTAAAAGGGCTGCTAGCGCAAGCATGTTGGGGGAGGGGGCTTCAGGCTGCAAAATAATATTGAACTATTATTTGTTTTAGTGTCAAGAAGGAAAGGTGAAAAGGAATTTCTCCATGTGAGTCTTTGCTATGAAAATATGTATTTTCATTGTACAGTGGTAGAACACCAGATTTGCCTATCACGTTTCATATATGATACAAGCGCAGCTTATTGTCATTGGATACTATTTTTCATACAATGTACCCTTAACAAGCGATGTCCTTATTCACTGGGTGTCATTGATGCAACAGTGTTTTTTGCAATGGTGCAGTAAATTACTACCAAATCCATATCACTCCCACTTTCACAAATGGGTGACAGGGTGTCACAGACTGTTGTCTTAGCATGTTTTTTTTCATCAAATACTATCCTACCCCTAGAAGAGATGTCCTTATTCTGAGGGTTGAGTAAATGATGATAAAGGTTTGTTTAATGCTAATTGCTTCCAAATCCAAGTTACTTCCACTATCACTTTGCGCCTTGAAACACTTGTGTATAGGCGCGTTATAAATGCCATATCATATAATATCATACAGGTTATAGCAGAGAGGTGTCAAATTAACAGCAATGCTGCTGTGGCAAGTTATGCTGTTAGTCAGAAGGTGTAATAAATATTGCTCATTCCTGCCAAGTCCCCAGTACCTGCGCCCTCCATTAGAGTGCCCTAGAAAGGCCCAAAGCTGGTGGTATTAAAACATAGCTGTCAATCGTGCTTATGAACTTTAGTTGGGTGAAAAGTAAGACAATACATGCGAAAATCCCATGTGTAAAAAGTAGCGATAATGCAGACAACACCAAAATATTGACAGAAATTCTGCAAGTCAGAAAATACTGCTGATGTGTGATCTGCTACCATTTAAGTTGTCTGAAAATGAAACAAGTATTGGCAAAGCCAACATTTTGGGCATTTCTATAATCTGACCCCGTTTCGACTCTTCGTAAATTTTTAACATTATGCATATTACATTTTACAGTTTTGCACACATTATTTGCATAAAAACATAATAATATGTTTCTAGTTGTCTATGTCTTTTTTTATTTTTTACGAAAGAAACACAAAGCAGTCACATTCTCCAACCATTTACTGTAGGTAGCCGGCAGCATGTCACTGGCTAACCACCCACCTGTGCACGGTATTATTTACAGAAGTCAGCATCAATAGATTTAAAGTGTAGGGAAGTGTATATTTCCAATACATTGAAATCATTTTTCTGAACATTTAATTTCAGCAAAGATAGGTCCCTAAGTATGAGCTTAATCAAAGGCAGGTGTATCATTAGGTTAACCTCTTTAAGACACTAGCTTTGCAATCTGCTTTCATACAAATACATCATGGCTAAGAAGTTGTACCAAAAGCAGCTTAATGTCCCAATGAACCCATTAACTTTCTGACAGTCCCTTTCCGAGGCAGAAACCCCAACCTAGAGAGCAGATATTGGGAAATCACACCATAACATGTCCAAGTGATATGTGATGCCAAACTCGTAATCCTAAACCTGGCTGCCTGCCTGAGTCCAGAGCTCCAACCACAATGCCACGGTACTCAAAGGTAGCGGTCTACATTCAATTACATCCATAGATCAGCTTGTGCTAAGAAGGGTAGTGAGTATGAAATGGAGCACATTGTTAGTGACACTACAAGATATGCTGAGGTAGGCCGGTGTCTCAGAAGCTATGCCAGGTGTTGCTTTGTTTCCCCCTAAAATGACATTGCTTTGATAACTTGGGGGCCAATCATCCAATCATCCCCTTTACCTTCCCCTATAATGGTTGGATACAGGGTCAGCGTCTCCTTCTTTGCTACTGCAGCTCTCTCCTGGGTATGGCGGCTATGCCACTAAGCCTGTTGCTTCTCACTGCAGCCACAGGTAGGTGGGTGAAGTTTGGGTCAGCCCTCAGATTTTCTGTTACTGATCCCTCGCAAGTTCTGGTGCAGGCTACTGCGCGGCATCAGGCGCCCCTTCTGTGCTGTCCACCTTCTCTGTGAACTGCTGAAACCATTTTCTCTAGACTAAATAGTTGCCCTGTCATAGAGTCAAGGTTTCTATTTAGAAGGAAGGGCATTTTTATCTCTACAATTCTCTCTTTTATAGGATGGGTGTTAAACCTGAAGAATGTTAATAGTAAAACTCCATGATGCAGATGGAAACATGTTTATTGGAGGATGACAATGAAAATAGAATGACTTCCCCAACACTACCAATGCCACCCATCTCCTCCTCAGCAACAGTTGACTGAGTCATCTGCTTCCAACAACCCCCAGCATTCCAGATCCAACCTCCATGCCATGCACACTCTAAACATGCACAGCGGACTTCCCCCTCAACCCCATTCAAACCCTGTTCAGCAACTCTAACACGCATTCACACTACTCTGCCTGATACACCCTGTTCCTGCTGAGGTCTCATGGGTCTGGTATCCGTCGGCAGGATCTAAAGGTAGATGTTGCTACTCACGCTCGTGTGTGGTCACACATCGCACCCAACCACCAGCTGTTCATGTTGTGGTTTCTACATACAGGTGCTTCCTCACTGAGCACACATGAGTGCCCTTTCAAAGGTTGTAGTCTGTCTGCTGCTTTTCAGAAGGTTGTGATTGGCAGCTGCTGTTGGAAGGGTTCCACATTCTTACTCCTTGAGACCTCCAATGTGTCGGGCACAGCCCTATTATTTGAACCCACCCAAAGTCAAGCCCACGCATCTCATCAACAGCAGCCCAGCACTACAGACCTTGCCGGATGGTCTTCCTTCTATCCTGCGACCTTCCATTACATCTGTCTAACCCAGGGCAGCACATGTGTGCTCAGTGAATGTGTACAGCAATGCAAGTAACTTTGCAAAAGACACCAGCAAAAGGAAGGCTCACATCCCACGTACAGCTGCTCCAGCATCATTTGGGTTTGCTGCCTAAGGGGGAGATATCATGATCTCACAGTTACGTTCTATTACTTCCTACCTTATCGTTCGAGGGTAACCCTCACAGCATTCCCTTACCGGCATTCCCATCTCCTTTCTACCAACAAATTCTCCCCAGCCCACACCCTTGATATGTTCAAGTTTCCAGCACCCCCTTTGTTGTGACTGGTGTTCTCCTCTCATGGCCCTGTAATCTGCTGTTAATGCCCTATTTGCCATTCCTTGTAGTACTTTCCCGGTCAATCTTCGCCTGTTTCAGCTGCCTGCTGCCGAGGTGGCCATTGGGTTTAAGCAGCAGGGGCCTTTGCTGCCCCCACTTTTTCTTCCTTCGGGAGGAGGGGTTCTGCTTTTGTCTGACTGCCGCCTCGACAGACAGGGTAATAGTTAAAGTGGCGCGTTCCTCCACATAAGAATTAGCAAACGCACAACCCCATTTGGTAATGCCACATTATATCGTATCATATCAAGTGGGCAGGAAGAGAACTGGCCAATCATCGGTGGAAGGGAGGTTTGCTGACGCAACATTTCCACATCTGTTGCGACCCGTTGCTTTCCTCAGATTAGTCTCCACATCCACCGTTGAAAGACGGGCTACATTAGAGGGCTGTGTGCAGTAGTGGACTTCTTCTCTTTCTGATCTGGCTTTGGAAAGCTCTGACAAGCTGGCTCTCCCATGGAAATTTGATAAGGAATACTTCCCAGAACTTATGTGCATACACCACTTACTAAATGAGCTTGAAGAAATCAGTATCCCTCAGGCTCTCAAGACTCATCACTTATTGAACACCCTCTAAGAATAAGTATTAGCATCCGGGGTGTGTGTCACAGCCAATCAGGCTGCTCAGCTCGCAGGTTGAATCCCACGATCCATGCCCGCTTTCTGAGAAACGTGGAGGCTGCTCGCACCTGCCCTGCCATTTTCCCTTACCTCCCTCTCCCACCGTCCCTTCGCCCTCACCCCTCCCCACCCCACTTACCTTATTTCTCTGGTGGTGGTATCACTGTCACCGCCACTTCCTAGGCTGCCATGGAAATGGAAAAGGGGCTCCCGCCTTCCATCTCCATGGTAGCCATCTTGTAAGCATTTTGTTTGAATGACCATGACGCAGCAAGCGATCCCATTCCTTCGGACAAAATACATTGCTGCCAGCACCCTGGGTTTTCAGATTGAAAACCAGGGGTACTAAAAGCAATAAAACCTGATCCGACCGGATCAATAATTATTTATTGCAACAATGTTTAATGGAAAACATTCCTAGAATTAGTGTCAATATATTTGTAGAAGAACAGAGGGATTTTTGATCAACAAATATTCATTTCTTTTTTTCCAAGTAGGTAATCGCAACAACAGTCACATATCGAGGGGTGGGGGGTTTGTTAAGAAAACAATCTCAGAAACTTTTAACATCTCATTACCCCACATACTCTTTCATCCTAGGCAGGCGGCCATTGATGGATTGATAATGCCTTTTCTGTGGTGAACAAGTGGACAGCGATGGATTAATAATGCCTTCTCTGATGGATTAATAATGCCTTCTCTGGGGTGAGAAAGTATGAGAGACAGTAATGGCAGCTAGTTTACCTGCCCTGCGGGAGTGGAAGCACCAAATGGTCCCAGCGGCGCTTGCGTCGAAGCAGCAGCTCCTCTTCTTGCACTCCTTGGCGCTGATGCCCGGGTAGCCGCACTCTCTTCTCTCTTTTACCGCCACGGAGCATTCTTGATGATGTAACACTGTAACAGAAAGTGACGATAATAAGAACCTTTCCACTCTTTGATATTATAGGCAAATGAGACATTTTAATGTAAGAAAGTGAAACTTTTGCTTTTCACTTATATGCAAGATCTTTCTTTGGAGGGTCATGCTTAAGAGAAACACTGGGCCTCATTACACGGAAGGCGGTAAACCAAGGTGGTCCATGCCGGTAAATTACCGGCACCGCCTTGGAGGAAGGGGGAATTACCGCCCTATTCTAAGGTTGGCGGGCGGTAATTCCCCCTTCCTCCATTGCCCTTCCCCATTCCCATTTTTGCCCCATAGGGCATAATGGGAATGGGGAAGGTGCTAATTACGGTTGCGCAAATTGCGGTACCGTAATTAGCACCCTGGTCCCTTTGCGGGTTCGTTTTTTAACGCCTCCTAAAAGCAGGCATTAAAGTACCAACCCGCAAAGGGACCTCGTAATAAGGCGGTAAGGGTTAACGGTCACCTGCAATGTTCCCTCTTATTATTTTTTTCTATGTGCGGAACCGGTTGGCTGTTGTGCGCACATTATTTTCCATGTGCGCAACTGACTAATGAGGTAAGCCAGTTTGTGAGCTACCGTCGCAGAAGAGAGTTTGCAAAGGAATTTCCTCTACCCAGCCACTGCAATTCTTTAAAAATCTTTTTCCAAATACATGGGCTAAAATAAAATGTGTCATATGTGATTATACAGAAAACTCATTAACCAGTCCAAGACTTCAGTATCTGCCACAGTACCTTGCAGATGTACTTCTGCGCAGAGAAAAATATCGGCCTCATTATGAGTTTGGCGGTAAGTGGTAAAGTTGGCGGCAACTCCATTGCCGCCAACTTTACCACTACGCCAAATTACGATTTCGGGCCTGGAGTGGAAGATTTTCCTCCAGGAAAAATCCTGGTGGTAAACCCTCAAACTCAATACCGAAATCATCAGAATTTCCAGTGCGGTAATCCCGCCAAAAAGACACATTTATTCCAACGGACTCAATATGGACTCAATATGAATGGGGAATTACACCGCCACCACCAGTTGTAATCTGGTGGAAATTCCTCCGGACCAAGTGGCAGTGACAGTAATTTGTTTGGGCGATATTCTGGCAGATTTACACCAGGATACCGCCCCAAGACTTAATGAGGCCCTGTATGTTTTATGCCAATGGAAAATCACTAATTTGTATTAAAAAATACAAATATCTCTTAGTTGTGTTCCCACATATCACGCACAAACAATATTTATTCTTAAAGAAATGTTTCTTTGCATTCTGATTTTTCAAAAAAAGGGAATTTTATTCTTGATGCGATAATCTTGTGGTCAACCGACACGTGTTTCGACCCAAGGGATCATTTTCAAGGCTGGTGCGTTATTGTTCCTTGACCATTAGGTAGGTTGGCTCTTGGTGGGGGGTTGAGATAGGTGGGTTCCACTCCTTCAATAGGCTGGTTTGTCAGCCTGTTACTGCTGCGAGCAACGACCCTTGTGGTGGCCCTCAAATATCTCTTGTCATAACTAATGTGGATGTCAAGAAACTCACACAGAATACATTTGCCAATGGATTAATGGCAATTAAAAGCAACGTGTCAAAAACATGCTAAAGGAGTTCAAGTGCCACTTTAATGAAGTAATCCAAGGGCCAGGAGAACATGCTTTTAATAATTTGTGTACGGATTATAATTGCATCGGAATAACTGCACCTTAGAATATGATGATCCAAAATTCAAGTGCCTCTGCTTACTATCCACATTACGTTCTCCTATGGGTAGTGATAACGGTCCCATGTCATTTCATCATGGGATGGTTTTTCGTGGGGTTTTTTACAGCGATTTTTAATTGTGAAAATACCATCAAATTTTTGTTCAAATTATATTTGAGGGGGATCCGCCCAACCCCCCATTTTTTTAAAAATTCGAACATCCATGGCAGCCATTAGAAGAGAACTGGGCCTAGTGTCTCTTTTATCTATGGTCGACCAAAGTGCCATGAGATTCTACAGAAAAATAATCCTGGCGGACACCTTACCAGCATATAACATCATCAAGGATGAACTGGAAAGTGGCAAATGTAAAGCCCTTAACAGTTGGGCTGAAAATAGAAAAGAGAAGCTAACCGAAATAGCATGCACAGAAAAAGAGCTTAAAGAAAATCCGGATAGAATCAAACAAAAAATGGAAGAAACAGATTGGATACATACGATTGAGAAAGCAGTAGAGAACAAACTCCTAACTCATCTCCCTCCAACGTTTAACAAATTGAAAAAAACGCTAAATTACTGTGCTAAATTTCTGGAAAAAAGCAAAAATAATTCTTTTCATGAAAGCTAGACTGAATCTACTGTTAACACAGGAAATCCTAACCATCCGGGGAGCTACAGGCAAAAAGGGATGCCGTCTATGTAAAAAGGCGGAGGTGGCGGAAACCCTGAAACATCTTGTAATAGATTGTCCTAATACCAAACAAATCAGATCTACCTACCTCTTACCTCTGATATTGAATCCATGGATGAAACAAGAAGACGACCTATGGAACAGATTAATAGCCGGAGAAACCACCAGATGGACGGTGGCTATGGTGAACGTAATTGAAATAACATTCCGGCAGATCAATGCGGTAACAACTGCACCAACGCCCTCTTAGGAAGTGGAACCTGTCCAGTGGATGAAGAAGAAGAGGGAATTGTCTGATCACCCTAGAGGTATTGGTACATCCGGAGGAAGGTCTCTGTGAAATTTAGACTTGGACTAACCAACTGCAATGGAAACTTTGATAAAATTCAGGTGTTCCATGAATAAATTAAAAAAAAAAAAAAATTTGATGGGGTTTTTAGAAAAAAAATTGCAGTAAAAAACCCTGCAAAAAAACATCCCGCGAGGAAAGGACATCGTACCGTGATAACACCATCCTTAGAAATAAGAAATATATGCACCATGCATTTTTACTCCCTAAAAAAGGGAAATGTTCCTAACAAAAATGAGAAACAATGAACATATCATTGCTTCAACCCACAAAGCTCCACTGATATTTTTTCAAATTAGTGACCAGCAGAGCAGTGGCATAGGAAGGAAGTAACTTTAATAATATTAATGCCCAATCTCAAATGGAATTTTATGGGGAAAGAACATCTTTTAATAAGCAGAAAGTATCCCTATTGGCAAAGCTAATTACTTTTTTACTCCCTGAAAAATCATTTGACTCCAAGTAGGGAGCAACATCTGATTAGAGCCCTGCTTGTCCCCCTGACATAGGGAGTGAAATGACTTGGCACATAATAAAGTGTATAGTTTTGCCCACCCTTCCGCACCACAGCCTAGATAAAATTAAACAAGACCCTTACTGAGGTTTATTATGGAGCCCTGTTGAAGAAAACCACACATACATTCCTTTTAAGTTAATTGCATCAATACATCAGAGATACAAATTATTTAGTGCCTTCTTCTACAACTATGGATCCCTCCTCTGTAATTCTTTGTGATCAGTTAAATAAGATGCAGGGAGATGCTGGAGACTGCACACACAGAACACATGGTTATATTGAAAAGCCCTCAGCAGTGTAGCATAGAACGAAAAAGAAGGTGCTGTTGTCCGGATGGGTACTAGACTTTCCTATCCTTTAGCAAACAGCCAACATATTTCCTTCAGTGTACTGCCGAAACGTCTGACCTGGTCTTTGAAATTTGCTGCTTTGTTCATCACCTGCAAGGAGTGATGCTTTCACCCATACCCTTCCCCAGCCCCTGTGCTTGCCTCCAATACTAGTTGATAGAGCACTGCACAAAATGAAGGATTGTAGCAGTAAACACTCACTGGGATATTTGCAGACCCAAAATACTTTGCAAGCAAGGTATATTTAAATGCCTCAACATATGATGTGCATTTTAAGAATGTCATGACTCTGCATGTACACAATTCTTTTGCAGTGCATACAAGATTGTTTGCAACATACCCCACCTTTATATCATTGTGTGGGATTAACACAAGTGCTCAGTGAAACTGTTTTTCTATAGAAGCGAGTTACCATATAATGTGAAGGTCCATACCCAAAGGAACTCTGAACACTTGGAAATGATGCAGATTGTGTGAAAAGCATTCTCCACTCTGAATATCCGGTGCCATGAATCTATGGACGAGTAATCCCAGGCATAGTCCATACCCATTATACCTTGTAGGCTAAGTAAATGATATTGCAATGTTGCTCTCTACTTATAGGGTAATGTTAGTCATGCTAAAGTAGGAGACGCTGAACATCACATTTGTCTTTTCAAATTCTTTAGAGGGCAAATTAATATTTGAGTTTCATAATGCGGTAACTTACAAGTGGGCCGCTTCAAAGCACTTGCGTGACATATGTACAAAGAAGAGGAAGTATGGGATTTGGTTACACATCCAAGTAGCCTGCTTACTTACAGTCAGTATCCGATATTTGAGCTGGTAGTTATGTTATGTTATGTTAATTGGACTTATAACACGCCAAAGCCCACGGGCATCCAGGCGCCGAAAGACAGAAGTAATACGTGAGACTCGGTGATTATCCTAGTAAAACAGAATTGTATTCAGCTGTTTGCGGAAGGCAAGATGGTCCTCTATCCTTCGTAGCTGTGGTAGGAGGGCATTCCAAGCTTGAGCACCATGAACATGGAAAGCCCGCCCTAAACCACAAGATCTTTTTATCCATGGCAATGCCAACAGGAACACTTCAGTGGATCTTAAGCATCTCTGAGGTTGATAGAGGTTAATCTTCTCCTTCAAATATAGAGAAGCATTTCCAAAGATACATTTGTGGCATGTAGTGAGCAGTTTGAATTGGATGCGAGCTGCCACCGGGAGCCAGTAGAGTTTTTTCTGGCAGCACTAGTGGGTTCAAAGCTTTTCATCTAAAAGATGATCCGCCCAGCTGCATATTGTATCTTCTGCAACTGTTGGATATCAGCTTTATTGGCCCCTCCCAGTAAGGCGTTACAATAGTCCACCCATGGTAGTTTCACGGCCCTTGAAAGTTTTATACCACCAATATTAGCATGGCTACTTGTCTAAGTACCTTTAAGTGGTAGTTGGTGTTGGTAGTGCTAGCTGTGACATGTGCCTCACTATCAAGACTGTCCTCCATATAAGTGCCTAAGGTCGTGACTTGCTGCACTATTTTAATTTGAATACCTTTTATGGTAAAATAGTCATATTTTTGACTTAATTTAGATTGAGCATGCTGAGAGCCGAAGAGCATCAACTCGGTTTTAGCAGCATTTAAGCAGAGCCAGTTTGCTGACATCCATTGTTTTATGACATAGTAGGCTACAGCTAAAGTTTGTTCAACATCATGGTTCCCAGTTATATTCAATACCAACTGAAAATCATCTGCGTAATTACAGAAAAAAGATCCCCAGAGATTCCAGCTCAACACATAGGGGAGAATGTAAATGTTGAACAGCAAGGGAGAGAGACATGCCCCTTGGGGAACTCCACATGTTATAGTATGTGGCTCGGAGGCACAGTCACCCCAATGGACACGTGACTTGCGGCCCTCCAGAAAAGATCTAAGCCAAGTGATGGCATTATTGGAGAGTCCGCCAACAGATGCCATCCTTGCAAGCAAGATTTTATGGTCCAGCAAGTCAAAGGCTGACGATAGATCCAACAGCATCAGCAGCCCTGACTTGCTGTGTTCCAGTTGACCAAGCATGTGTGTTTGTAAATCCAACAATGCTGTCTCGGTTCCATGGAAACTCCAGAAGCCTGATTGCTTTGCGTGCAATTTACCAGTATCAAGTACATAAGATTGCAGCTGTGTAGTAGATGCCTTGTCTATGAGCTTCAGGAAAAATAAAGTATTTGTGATGGGTCTTAAATCAGCCGCATCCAACGGGTCCAATCCTGTTTTTTTTTGCAGAGCGGTAACTGCCACATTTTTAATCGAGTGAGGAATGGATCCGGTATGAAAGGAAGAACTGACAAACCGACAAAGAAACGGCGCAAACTATTCTCGATGCTTCAATATATATTTAGAGGGGAACATTTCCCGAGGACAATTAGTAGGTTGCATGTTTTTTAGTAACTCCAGCATTTCAATTAAATTGGGTTCAATAAAATTAAAGTTAGACTATATAGTGTGGGTGATGCTTTTGGTTAGGCACAATGAGTAACAGAAATTCTGGCGCGTGAACGTTATTCATGTTACTACAAACATAAAACAAGTGGATGTAGGTACACGTCTGCAAACCTTTCACAGAGCCGAGAGAGGAAGAGTCAAGGTTGTCCGGCAGTATCTTACTGTACTCTCGGGCAGAAGTCAGAGGCATAAGGTGAAAGTGTGGTAGAGTCAGGTTTAGGAGTCATGGGTGGGGAGGGAATGTTTTTAGTTAATGTGTGCAGGCATATCTTGGTTAGATTCTTCTGTTCATGGAACCAGTTTTTCATATTAGTTTTTACTACTTGTGTTGTATTTTGCTGCTAGGGATTTTAGGTGCATAGTAGTGTAATGCAAATTAGCAGAATATCAAGAATAGTTGCTTATTTTAAGAGAAAGAACATTTCAGTTAATTGCTGTGTCTTGTGCCTTATTAAATCTTCTTGAATAGGTGAGAATTTTCTGAGTGCGCTGCTAAAATTCTTCTGAGCGGCTTCCAGAAGGAAGCTGGGCAAGTGCAAATGTGCACAGTTTAGAGGGAACATTGGTCACCGGTACCCTTACCGGTGACCGTTAACCCTTAACGCCTACCGTGTAATGAGGCCCACTATCTGGATTGCAGATGTAGCCATGCAATCCCTTAACTATCTTAGCACACACACACACTCAGTTGAGCGTGAAATGCGTTGTGTGCGGGTCGTGCCTCTAGGCGTCCTGCCTCTGTTTTTGCTGCTGCCTTTGAGGCCGTGTTTTTATCTTACTTTTGTATTACCCATTAAATTACACTTATGACCATTCCTACGTTTTGAGCTGCGCTATTTTTTGTTTACTTGGGCACCTTTATTCTGTCCGCGGAGAGTGCGGTTCCCCTTTCCTCTTGGTCTTTTCGATATATATATATATATATATATATATATATATATATATATATATATGTTACAGGGCCCGCGGTAGCAGCCGTGCAGTTATGGTTAAGTTGCTCATCCAGTAGTAAGACCTCTTTTTGGGCTGCTTATAATAACTTCGGTCCCCTGGACGAATCCTCACCAAACTTTGTATAAAAAGTATATGGGCCACTCTGAATTTTCTGCCAAGTTTGGGGAGGTTTTTACATGGGGGGCAAAGTTATAGGGGGGGTCCACTTTTTTTTTCCATAGACTGAATGGGCAAAAACTTTGCACATGCCTACAGGGCAAACGGCTGAACGGATTTAAACCAAATGTGTGGCAGGAGCGGGGGCTTGGTTCTGAAAGCATGCTTTTGCGTGTTTGGTGGAAATCTGACCAGTGCTTGTGTTGCAAAGAACTGAAATGTACGTCCCAAAAAATGTGTGATATCTGGCTCTGCTCCGCAGACCCATTTCCCTGTTCGCTCTGCAGACAGAAGTCTCATTGGCTTGCAGTATGCCGTGATGTCGCCGAAGATTTCACGCGGCCAGTGGTTGGCTGGAGGGAAGCATGCTGTGCATCAACATTTTTTGCAATTGCCGCCTTGGTGTATCAGAGGACAGTGCAGCGCCAGAAGGGTCTGAAAACATAGTTTATGCCATGTGTTGGAGGGAAGAAGGGATGGAAAGGGTGTGGGAGTGGGAAGTGGTTCGTCTGATATATCTAATGAGGTGGAAGAAGACAGTGGTGTGGCTGCAGTGTTCATGCATATTGTGCCAATTGGCGGGTATGTCGATAGGTGGCTACCGTGTGTGGTGAATGCAGGCAGCCTTATGAAGCATTGGTTTTGTGCAGTTACTAGAGTGCTGAGAGGAGGGCCATTGTGGCGAAGATTTTGTGATTCGGTTGCCAGAAACACCATAGTATGTGAATGAAAGTGGGTAGGGGTGGCTGAGACAGTGTTACGTTTGTAGATTGTGGTAACTGTTGTATGTTTTGCTGTATTGCTGCATTACGATGGGCAGGTTGGGTAGGAATGCTGGTGGCTGTGGTGTGTGTGTCGATTGTATTAGTAGGTCACGTGTTGGCATGCATGGTTGCATTACGTTGTGGTGGGTGTGTGGCCTAGAATATTGGGTGCATGGCTGAAGGCCTTCAGCAAAACCACTGCAGCAATGCAGTTTTGACTGTGCATCAGTCAGAGGGTGGTGATCTGTAAAGAATTGTCATGGAGCACATTTTGGACGTGATAGAGTACCAGAAGTGAGCTGAAATGTGTGTATTGTTGGTTCCATGGGTGTGCCCATTGTTAGAATATGCTAAATTTTTTGGTGTATGGGTGGAGATGGTGTAGGGAGAAGTCCTGCAGTGTGGCCACTGGGTGCAGTGTTTGCATACTGTCAGTGTGAAAGAGGGCATGGTTGAAGTTGAGCTTGTATGTGCTTGGATACAATGCTGTGTGCAGATTGGGTGCAGTAGGGCCAATGTTGTGAAGATGTTGTGGTTAGGTTGGCAGTGACACAATAGTTTGTGAATGGAAGCGGGTAGGGGTGTTTGTGGATTGTGGTAACTGTGATATGTTATCATGGATGGCTGTGTTATGGTGTGGGGGTTGGATGGAAGTGTTGCTGGCTATGTCACGTTTATGGATTCTGGTATCTGGCAACATGTTCACATAAATGGATGCATTATATTGTGCTGGGTGTGGGCAATGCCTAGACTGTTGCGTGCATGCCAAAAGTTGTGCTGGCTGCCGCTGTGGATGTTTGTGGATGCTGAAATCGTGGATTTCTTCGCAGAAGTTTTTACTGGCGGTGCTTTGTAATGGTAAGTATGGAGTGCTGTACAGAAATGACATTGTTGAATGCAGAGGTTTTGGATGTCATTGGTGCATGCGTGTGTGGAAATTTTACAGTACCCAATGAGGCAGTGCGGGAAAAATGACAGTGGAAAGGGAAGAAGTACTGTGTGTGTTTTACTTGGCCGTGGTCCTCGCTGTAGCTGGGAAAGCACACGTGTCACATCTTGCCATTCTGAGCATGGTGGCCATGGAAATGGAACTGTGGGGATTGTCCAATCAGGTGTTCAGGGTGTGGTTGCCAGGAGGGGCGGTACCATTTTTCCCCAATACTGTGTCGTGAGGTTGGTAGACTTGGAGGGACACACAGTGCTTATCGTGGGTGATACCTTTGTGCGACATCTGCACAGGTGTTGTGTGGAAAGAGGCGTTGCTGGTTATTTTGGGTTGGAAGGAGTGGACACTTTGTGGGGCAGTCAGTATGATTGCAGTTTCCACGGGATGTGGCCTCTGTCACTACTGTTGATGTTGTAGTGGTGCATTAGGGAAGTCTACATTTGGGTTACATGTCATGTGGACGTTTGCTCTGTCACCTGTGGAAGTTGCTGAATGAAGTGATGAGGATTTCTCCTACTGCTAAGGTCATTTTCTCATGCATAACACCAAGAGGAGTATGGGACCATACCAGTGTAATGTGTCCCCAGCCAGAGGTCTGAAGGTGTATTATAAACAGATGCATTTGTGAATTTATGCGGACTGCTGGGATGTTCTCCACCCACTATGAGATTATGAGGTTGCAAAATATGCAGTGGTTTTGTAGAAATGGCATTTATTTGACCGTCATTGGCAATGCCATTTTCTTTTACTCTGTGCAAAAAGCGTTGACCACAACTTGGTAAAAATGTGAGGAGAAGCAAACAGAAACTCATATAAACATAAAAAACAAAAAAAGGTTGCATAAATCACGTTAAAAAAAACCTTTCAGAGCCACGACGGAAGACCCAATCCCCTACCCTGTTTGAAATTTCTTTCTGCCCCCACCCCTCACTAGCATGAAAATTGTGAGGCTTCCGCTGTACTTTCAGGATTACATGAGGCATATCCTGGGTGGCCATGTGGATGTATGTGGATGCAGAAATCTTGTGTATCGGTACATTTGAACTGTTGAACAGAACTGACAGTGTTAGATGATGACGTCTTGAATGCGATTGGTGGATGCGTGTGTCACTATTTAATTGTAGCCAATGAGGTAGTGGTGGACAGAAAATAGTAGAAAGAGAAGAAGGACTACTCCTGCTTTACTGGTGTGTGGGCCTCGCGGTACTTGGGGAAGCGCACGTGCCACAATCGACATTTCTCACCATGGTGGCCAATGGAAATGGCACTGTATGGAATGTCCAATGAGGTCCTGAGGGTGTGGTACACAGGAAGGACTGGTCACACTGTTTTTCATTCCTCTGCGTAGTGAGGAGGACCGACATGGAGAAACGCATTTAGTTCCTTTTGGGTGATGCCTTTGTGTTAGATCTCCACAAGTATGCCCAGGAAAGACACTTTGATTGCGATTTTGGTTTGGAATGAGTGGACGCATTGTGGTGCGCTGTCAAAGTCTGCACTTTTGGCAATATGATTGCACTTTGCAGACAAGTGGCCAGGTTTGTCCGCATGCATTTCGGTTGCATGTGTTGTTAACGTTTGTTCCATCACCTGAAGAGGTTGATGAATGCTGTGAAGAGGCTTTTTGCCACTGCCCAGGTGATGTCTCAGCCATACCACCAAGAAGAGTATGGGACTATCGTCATGTATGTTGTTCACAGTCAGATGCTGGAAGGGGTCTCATCAACACAAGCATGTCATTGTGTGCCCCCTTGTGGGATGTGCTTCTGCAACAATGACATCATTAATTATCGAAATGCAGATGTTTTCCATCCAAATGGAATTTCTTTGTCCACCATTGCTGATGCCCTTTTATTTGCCCATCTGCAGGAGGCGTTGAAAACTTTACTGTATGAATATGAGGAGGAGAAGAAATCCGAAAGTGAAAATAAAGGTGTTTCTCTAGAAGCACCTAAAAACCCCCACAAAAAATGCTCTTTTGAGAGCCACCACTCATGACGCAATCTCCTACCCTGGTTGCAATTTATTCCCCCATGTCTGCACACAACTCGAAAGCCTCATCTGGGGCTTTTGAGGATGGTGGGCATGGAAATGGGACTGTGCAGGGATTGCGGAATAACGTTTCTAGGTGTGGTGTGTATGCAGAGGAGTGTTGTACCGAGCTGATAAGGTTACATCGAGAGCTTTTCAATCTGATTGGTGGATGTATATGTGACTATTGAACAGTAGCCAATGAGGATGTGCTGCATACAACATAGTGCAAAGAGAAGAAGGACTAATTATGCTGTAGTGGGCTGTGGCCCTCGCAGTACTTGGGGAAGCGCGCGTGCCACATACTTCTGTTTTCAGCATGCTGCCCATGGAAATGGGACAGTGGGGATTTTCGTTTCGGAAGGTGTGGTTCACAGGAACGGACATTGACACTTTTCTCCATTACTGTGCGTAGTAAGGTGGGCAGACATGGTTGCATTTACTTTGAAAGGTAATGTGGCACAGCAGATGTGGTCCGACATCAAATACAGCTCCAAACTAAAGTGGCCAGCTACTCTGTTCTGAAAAGGTACAAACACATTGCGGAAGAACTGTGGGGTGTGGCCTTTTGTAGGGGCACAGTGGAGATCTTCCATCAAGAAAACAGGACTATATTGTTCATCCAAACACATAGATGAGCATTGGCAACAGAAAGTGCAAGTGCTGATCAATTGGTAGGCAGCATAAACATTATGCAAGCCAACTAGATTATGTAAACACATATGATTAAGAGCAATCTAAGACATTTAACTGGAAAATGATATCACAGATGAGGCAATGTGCATTTATATAAGGCTGGCATGACACCCAAATTAGAGCGGGTGAAGTTGAAATAATAATAGTAATCTTAACAAAATCAGATAGCCACAATGGAAAAGGTGTTGTAGAACACCAAAAGTTGGACATGCAGAACAACAGCAAAGAAAATATAGACATGAGAAGTGTCAAATGTGCAATAAGATCACAATAATAATAACAAGAATAACAGCCAGAAAAATACAAGAGTGGGGATGGCCTATTTTATTGGTAAACATCTAAAATTCAAAAAGAAAAAAAGAGAGAATCCCCAGAGAGAAATAGGGGGGAGGAAAAGAACACTGTTAGTAAATATAAGGAGTATAATCAACTAATCATAATAGACGCGGAAATACATCAGTGATATAGAAAACAACAATCTTAAGTAGTTAAATCGCACCCGATGGGGCCTACGTACCTATAAATGTATGAAGCTCCTCGTCAAGATTGTGGCCAATGGGAAACTTAGTGTCGAAATCCAGAATATATCTGGTTTCTAACTGTCTCAGTTTAAGTACACGATTCCCACCTCTGGGGTGAATCGGAATGTGCGCCACTGCAAAGAATTTGAGAAGGGAGTGATCATTATTGTGCTTTTCTTTGAAGTGCTTGGCCATAGGATATGCGGGATCAGAGTTTTTGATGGCCCTAAGATGCTGTAATATTCTAAGCTTGAGCTTGCATGTAGTACTCCCGACATACCATCTCATGCAAGGACATGAGAGCACATAGACCACAAAAGTGGTATCACAATTCATTGAGTATCTAATGGACTGATGACATTGAGTGACCGGATGCAAGAAGGATTTGCATGAAATAGCATGAATGCAGGCCTTGCATTTGCAACATTTAGAAAATCCTATTGGGGATTCCATCAACGATTTCATATAAGGTGGCTTGGTATTAATGGGTGACAAGAAGCTGGAAACCAATTTGTCCCTAAGTGAGGGTACACGTTTATATGTGATGGTAGGGCGTTTAGAGAGAAGAGGACCAAGATCCTTGTCAATGATGAGAATTCGCCAGTGACGTTCTATGATTTTACGAACCTGATTAGATGCATTGTCAAATGTGACAATCAGGCGGGGGTCATCATTGACGGTAGTTTTGACAGGCTTGATACTGTATAGTAGGTAATCCCTAGAAAGTCCACGTGCCTTGGTATAAGCCTGTTCTATAATTCTGCGCTCATAACCTTGCTTGATAAAATCCTTAGCCGCCTGGGCACAATGATAATCAAAAGATACCAGATCTGTGCAGTTCCTGCGATATCTAATGAATTCCCCATACGGAATACTGCGTTTGCATGATGTAGGATGACAACTGGTGGCATGTAAGGGCAGGCCAGTATTAGTAGGTTTTTTGTGTAATGCAGTGCATAAACCGGTTCTCTCAAGGGTCACCACTACATCGAGGTAGACAATTTTGGTCGAACTGTTGCATTCTGTGAAACTCAAATTAGACTTGTTGGTATTTAATAATTTCACAAATGAAAGCCATTCAACCTTAGTGCCCTTCCATATAACGAAAACATCGTCGATATATCTCCACCATGCAACAATATGTGTGGCAAAACTCGATGTAAGTAGATCGCTTAAGAAAGTGGCCTCCCACCATCCCATTGTTAAGTTGGCATAAGACGGGGCAAAAGTGCTACCCATGGCGGTACCTCTTACTTGGCGAAAGAAAGAACCCTCAAATAAGAAAATATTGTTATTGAGGCAGAAAGAGAGCATTTCAAGAATCATGGAACTATGGCTGTAGAAATTCAATGAGCGAGTATCAAGAAAATATTTACAAGCATCCATACCAACTTGATGGTCAATGGAGGTGTAAAGAGAGACAACATCAAGGGTTGCTAACAGTAAGCCCTCCTCCCAGGGTATATTAGAGATGTGTTGTAAAAAATCTTTGGTGTCCCGTAGATACGAGGGTAGAACAGAATAGCACATTGTGAAGTGTTTGTAAGAGTGTACTTTCACAATAACACACTGTACATTGCAGTACACTGCACTTTTCCACTGTCCGAGGGTTCGCCTCCTGTCAGCAAATAAGGGCCCAGGTGCAGCGTGGTTGCGGTCGCATGATGATGTTGCAAATGTTCTCGATGGGCATGGCTGTGTGGAGGATGCATTTTGGCTGAAATAATTTGTGCCAATCTGCATAGATATCGTATGCATACCGTTGCATCTGTGGACTTATTGACAGTGTGACACAAGTGCGCCAACCTTTTGGGAGGAGCTGGGTGTTTATAAGGTGCAGCAGGTGGGATGTTTATGTGTACAGCTACCTGTAGGGCGTGGGTGGGCAGCTTCAAATAATTAAACTTTGTCACAAGTTTCTTCGCATATGCTGGAGAGGGGCAGTATCGCCAGGAAACGTTTGCTCCCACAACTACTTGTAGGTAGTTCACAAGATGTGGACATGTGGGTCGTAGGGGTGTCGTACATATGCATTCATTGTGCTTGCTGATATGCCGGGCAGGCGCGGTGTCCCTAGGACACCTACCTTTTCCTTACATGCAGTCATTCCCACCAGTACTGTGCGCCACTGAGTCATAATGGCATTTTGCAAACAAAGGAGAAGCCACATGTGTAAACTATCACAATTTCAATAGCAACATATGTGTGTACACATTCACACATACTGTTAGGAAAGGGAAGGGGTAGCACAAGTGAATATTTATTGTGGGGAATTGGGGATTTATACAAGTTGGTCGTGAGGGGATGAAGGGATTGAGGTATCATCATAAGGTCTCTGATCACACATATATTCTGGGGATGGCGGGCTGAGAAATGTGGTAGTGCAGTGCTATTTTATTTTCTCCATAATATGTCCTTGTACGTAATCTTTTAAGGCGGCAACATTTATCACCCAGTCTTCCATTTTGGCTTCCAGGATGTCCACTTTGCTACTTACAGAGTTTCTTTTCTTTTCTGTACTACCATGCTGTTGTGGAAGGGGTGTCGCTTTCGCTGCCTTGCTTTCCATTCCAATATGTTCTCTTACCATAACCATAACGTCCCTATAGACCTATTTCCATTGATTTTCATGGGTTTTTACCAGTGTAACTTTACCATAGCATCCCTTTAACAACATGTTTTCACTGATATATCTATACATATATACACATATATATGTATATATATATATATATATATATATATATATGTGTTCTAATGTACATAGGGAAACATTGTGGATCCTGTAGTCAAAGGGTTAAATCAGATGACTACTGTTAAGGCCAATATATGCCTTGAACTGGCCAGTTATAGGATGTTTGCCTGGGGCTGTTATACAATCGATTTGTGGTCTAAGCCTAGCATACTTCAAGGTAAGCTGATGACCTTGAATATGGGGCTAGAGGCCCAAATTCCTTCAAGGAGTATACAGGTCTTATATATCTGCTCCCTGAGTTACACACCCAGCAAATATGGAGGACCAAAAACAAAGGAAATAGCACTGAGCCACTGCTATAACTCATGCAGGGCTATAATGCTATTAGAGGTTTCAACCAATTCAAAGCAGAATGTGGGAGCTATAGGTGGGAGGATAGCTCAGGGGAAACATGTTTGTGTTGGAAGCAAAACGATGCATAGCAACTGAGGTTTGAATCCTGGCTTGCGCTTAGAAACATGTCTCTGGTATAGTGTGTTTGCAGTGATTCCATCAACCATTTAAGGTGTATGCTCTCTGACCCAACACTGTGGTAAATGGATCTGGGTCCTGTTATCCACCAGAGTTATGTTGTGGCCTTCTAGTTCCACTCTTCTATGTTGACTTTGTTAGTGTCTGTGTGTGTGAAAGGGTAGTGTGGGGGTGGGGTGGGAGGGTCAGGTAGCCTTGGGTAAGGGGGGAACCTCCTCATTAGAAAATGACACAATGTCGACATACAAGAGTTGAACTAGAACATGCTTTGTTCCCTGATTTGCCTGCGCTTTTCAATAAGTCGCAAAGGTATCGTTCACCTCTGGCTATTTGAAACCGACTCGGAGGGTCCTTATCAACCCTTCTGTGCATTTCCCTTCCCTCGGGATTGCAGCAGGCTGAGCTGCTTCTCTTGAACATTTTCTCTTACTTCAGGATGGTTTATATGGCCAATGCGTACACAGGCAGCCTATAAAGATATTAATGTGGGGCGGGCGCAGCCCACAGAAAATGCGCAGATATAGTTTGTGAATTGGGCAACCTGAACATTTGAAGAATCATGCATCTGACAATCTGCATCGTTTGTCTTTTCTTCATCTTTTGAAATCCTTGCAAAATGGCTTAGCGGTTACAAAGAAGAACGGTAATGCAAGGATTGGATGGAAATAGTGTAGGAATGAAGCACTGTACTCTCGAGGGGTATAATATTATACAAGGGTCTGTAATGACTTCTGCTCTGACGGAGTATTAGGGTGAGTAGTGGTCAAAGGACCTGCTCAGCACCCCCACACTTCTACACACCAACAGTGACCCTAATCACGCACGGAAAACAGATGTACCTGCTTCACCTCTTGGGGTAGCGCGGGCTGAGGGAATATACTCTCACGAGGGGTGTGAATGTGATCCAGTAACAACCCAAACAACAAAGTATCACAGTCCAAAATAAAGGGAATGTCCAGTCATGTTCTATTAAAATATATAGACTTTACTAAAAACACATCATCAATAACTAAACAGAAAAACACCATTCAACACTCACCCCTGTGGAAAGAGTCGAGAATATGCGAGAGGTAAAAAGATGCCGCTCTCTGGATGAGAAGACAGGGGGGACAGCAAAACCTCTACCACAATGTTCTTCACAAATGATCTGTGGTTCAGTGAAACGGTGCACAGGTGACCTAACCAATCTCTAGGGCCCAAAGATGGACCAGGGGGGAAGTAATGGGTTAATAGTAACTTTTCGCCTGTCTTTCGCAGCTCGACAGCATCGAACCAGGATTCAAGCTGTTGTGCGAACTGATCAAACCAAGTTTGAACCAAGTTGTGTTAGCCCAAGTAGCGAGCTGGCGTCGAGTAGGTTTTAGTGCACTGGTTCAGTTCAATTTGAAGGTGGCGTTTGATGCAGGTTGAAGTGCTCACCAGGACGAGTTCTTAGCTGGTTCGAGACATACGGTAGCAGCTGGTTAGGGTCAGCGTGTGATGCTCCAGAGGTTCCAGTCAAGGTATGGGGATGGTTCAAAGCTGTGATCCTGATGTTCCAGTGTGCGGTTCAACAAAGCAGCTGTTTGATGTGGAACCAGTTCGATTAATTTTGACAACTGCTGGTTATAGTCAGCGAATGACATTCAAGCAGTTTGAGACTAATTACTGCGGAGACAGGTGCTTGTGCCTGCTCTAGCGCTTAGAAGTCTGCTATAAGGATATAGCGTTATAGTAAGTCTAATAATCCATCTTTTTTAAAACAATCCAAGCACTCTAACAAATGGGAAATTTTGTCAGCAAGCAGAATCTTAATGACATGATTTTTGTTTTGTTTATGGCGCATAAGGTGGTGCAAAGCACCATCCCAAGTCCAAAACATTGCTACACAGAAAAGAGGGAAGGGGTTATGTATAGAGGTACATCTCATTGGCATGGCAACCTGCAACACTTGTGGCATGCATTGTGCAAACTAAAGATTGCATTTTCTTTAGTTTGCCCTCCAGTATATTTACCAATGAGTGCTTCTTTAACAAAATATGCACCAATTAGGTGGTGTGTAAGGTGCATGCCAGGTTTTTGTTTCAGGCTGTGTAGGGACACTTAAGCAGCTTTAATGCCAGGACCACTTCCCTCTAATCAATAGAAAACGAAATGCCCCGCATTAGAAACAGAAGACAGCACCAGGTAGGCCACTGTGTCAGGTACCGCTGGGTGTCCCTCGTTGATGTCTTTGCCCTCCCGGAACTTATTGCTGGAACCACTTAGGGAGTCATTCTCAAATGGGTGGAGCAGAAAATGAAAGGACAACAGCAAGGCACCCCCTGACTGCTAGACACCACCTGCCCCCCACTGCATACAGCAGTACCACCCCTCCTCTGTGCACCTCTGTATCCCCTGTTGTATATCCTTTTTGTTGTTATCTCTGAAAAGCGCTCTGTCATGCATCTGTACTGTTGTACACCTCTGTAAAGCGCGCCATTGTGTATCTGTATTGTTGTATATCTCTGTAAAGCCTCCATTGCTTCGCGTAGACAGGTCCATGCTCAATGAATACCATAACAACATAACATAATAAGGAGCATTGCTTTTACACTTCCATGTTTTGGTTGAGCTAATTTTTCTGCCTTTCCAAGGAATAGGAAGGCAGCAAAGTGAAGTTTGCATCTCCCCTTTTCTTTTCGTCTCCGTCTCGGAAGAGCACACAGCTTAACACTGGTACGAAAATGTCACGCCGGCGTAAAACCAATGGATTCCTACGGAATACGCTTTGGTTTAGAACCTGCTAAAGACCGGACTTGTTTTATTGGAACCTATTAAAAAATGCTTCCTGCAAACCGTAATTTGCGCGCAGCGTTGTTTTTTTCTCAAAAAGAGTAAAAGTGACGAGGAAAGGTGGGTTTGCCTTCATTTACTCCTCACGAATGCACTCTGCTTTTTGAGCGATCAAAGTTGCATGTACAAGCAACATGTATGTGCAATTGTTTCTTGTCCCCTGCAAGAAACCAGCATATATTCTTAAATGAACCCCATAATGTACTATTACCCAACCCAAAGGTACCTAACTTTTTTACCCCAGAAATGTTTGAGGCTATGTCTACACCAGAATAGAAAGCAGTGACATTTAGTGGCTCATTGGAAAGTCCTGGGGCCAGATTACAGAAACTTTGCACCGGTGCAAGTTGCACTAGAGCAACGTTTGCCCTATTTTTTAAAACAATTGGACAGATTAGGAAACAATTGCACCATAACAAGGGCAGTTTGGCAGGGTATAAGCACCAGGACAAAAATTGCCCTCTGTCAAAAAAGATTCTTGTTCACTGCACTAATGCAACAGGGCAAAGTTTGATATGCGGGTTGCAAGTTCGAATACCAGCAAGGTTGACAGCCTTTCATCCGTCTGAGGTCATTAAAGTGAGTACCAATTTCGATTGGGTAATAATAATGTATGTAACCATGTGCTATGTAAAGCGCTTTGGATCAAAGTGCTATATAATTATCAAATTATTATTATTATTATAATTGTTAGTTAATGGCAACCTGGAAGCACAATGAGCACACCTTTCTACACACCTCTCTCAATAGGGCACCAATGATGGAAAACCACTTACGTTGGTCATCAGTTTCGTCTGATGCTTTGGACAAGCCAATGACAAGAGCAGCTGCCAGCATCAACAGTGTCTTCTGTGCCATGGTGCTGCCTGGATCTCTGTCACGAGCGAGCAGTGACAGGCTGTGATAGACAGGAGTGCCGGAGGAGCACTGCTTTATACATCTGCCCTGTTTGTTTTAAATATTTGGGGAATTATTAGTCAAGGAGGATATTTGTACGGTTTCTGTAACACCCATAATTAAGGTATGGCTACAAAAGGATCTTGTGCAACCCGGGGATCGTTTCAATCAGTTATCGCGAGAGTTGTCTACGTAGGTCAGGTGCCACTGTTTGCTTAAGAACAGCTTGCACTAATGGCCTGCTCCAGATCGACCAAGGAGCCAGGGACTCATCTGTTATCTGCTTAGGAGGGACTACACTAAAAGATACTTGATTCTATTATATACATATTTGCTAAGGATTAAAACACAAGTTATTGTCACCTCATATCTTAGGCCCATTCATGCAAACAGGGGTGTGCTCTACACATGGGTAGTGCAAGATATCCATGTGACTAGTTGGAACCACAGCTTGTAAGTTTGCCTCTGCCCTCTCCTTCATTTTCACTGAGGACGCAGCACTGATTACAAGGTTAATGGTTATGGTAAAATGTCAGGTATTTCAGAATACTGCAGGTTTTACCTCTGCATATATTGTGTCGTTGTTACCAAAACTGTTTTTTTTCAGTCTGATTATGTGTGGAGGAACTGTACTCCACACACAAGCATTAGTACATGAGGTTTTCACCATGCAATATTACCGTATGTGGTAATAACGCCTATGCCCAATGGAGTCCTATGGGCTTCAAAATGGGGAAAAGTAGAAGGGTTTTGAAACATGGGAACTGGAACCTTCAAGTGACTGCCTGCTTACCACGTGTGGTAACAACAAACTTGTTGGGCAGTATTAACATGGGTAACACTGCCAGAATTGTGTTCGGGCCTTTACACGTGTTACATTGTTGGGCATTTGTATAGCACCTTTCACCATTGATATGGTCACAGTGCGCTGTGGGTTGAACGTCCTTCTGGACCGTAGTCCAGGTCAGTGGAGAAGCTAGGGTGGTAAGTAGAGCCTGTGTGCACTCACTATGTGTGCAGCTAGACCGAATTAGAATGTTTCCTATATTTGTGTTACAAAGAACCAACCCTCTACCTTGGTCGCACCATGCTGAATATGGGCAGGCAAAGCTGCGAATCAAGGGGTCACCTATAAGTGGACAATGGGCCTCATTACAATAGTGGCGCTAAGGCAACAACAGCGCTGTTGTTACCATGCCGCCACATTACGAGTTCTGCTCGCGGGTGTCGCTCCGCATGCCTGGTCACACCAGGCATGCAGAGTGCCACCCGTGAGCAGAACTGGATGGTAGCAATGGTACCGTTATGAACAGTTTCACTGCTACCATCCTCCTCTTTCCCATTGAGCCTTATGGGGGCTCAAATGGGAATGGGGACGTAGCGGCTCCGGGTCCCGTGCAAGGGGAAATACCGGGCGCGCCGAGGTCAGAATGGCCCGGTAATTCCCCTTTTGTGGGACCCGGAGCCGGACCTGAGTTTGGTGATAGCCATGACGGTAGAAACGGCATGGCTACCTCCAACCTCGTAATGAGGCCCAATGTCTGGTGTGATCATTCTACTACTTAGAGGGGTTTACTCGCTCTCCCTGGCAATGCCAGCTATTCTCATTGCGCAGACTAAGAGCTGACCCGTCCTAGTGAAAGTCCTTGAGGGATACAGCTCGACCTTCTGCTTCCCTCCACCTGTAATGCAATGGATTCTTCCATCGACACAGGTCAGGTGATCTGGCCTTTAAACAGGCCCTAGTGGTACCTTTAGTAAAGTAGCCCTCTTAAGATCCTGAGAGCCCAGCAAACTAGTGCTGCATCGCAATATTGCCCTCCTCCCAGGTTTTTTTGAGAATTCCGAGATTTTGCAAAGCTCAGGCTGGGGGGATGCTCTTTCTCAGTTCTGGCCCCTACTTTGTGGAACTCTCTGCCTGTGTCCCTTTGAGACATTGCTGATCACTTGCAGTTTCGTAAGACTCTGAAAGCGTGTAATTTCTTATTTTCGGGCCACCTGGACAGTTCCTGCTCTCCTAGCTGTGTTTTAGTGCCTTGATGCCTTGTGGCCGTAGTTCACACTTACAAGTCCCCATACCATACCATACCTAGCAATTACTGTTAGGGGGAATTCTCCAGAATGGCTAATTTCCCTTACCTACTGAGTCCCTCAGCAGCTTTGCTGGATTTCTAGGATTTATTTGTTTCACCTGGTAAGAGTGTGAGCCTTTATTCCCACTCTTACATGTGTTTTGCTGTTTGTGTTTAACATGTTTGTGTTCATAGACTGTGGAGTTTCACCTACTCCATAGGCATCATCTTTTTACTGTGTGTTACACAGCACCTTTAGAGCAGCGACACAGGGTTGTCTTTTTCAGACTTCCCACTTTTAAACTCCATTTTCTGGGACTGACTACCGTCTCCCAGAACCTGTAAAGTTGCCATTGACTTTATTAGTCTTTTTAAAAGCACAGACCCAGTACAAACTATCTTACATAGAGTACTGGAAAGGGTTAATAGTTATTCCTTTTTGTCTGTCTCTCATGGAACATTTTTTCATTCCCCTTTCTTCCTTAGGTGCCTGAATGTCTGAGGGGGACAGGATGTGAGGGAGGGGTTTGAGACTCCCTTCACAGGGTCTCCTTGGAGACCCATGTTGCACTCTGTATGATTGGCTGTGGTGACTGTCCCGCCAGGACAGCCACCCTGCTGTGTGATTGACAGCCAGGCTGTGTGAATGGGGAAAAACTGCATAAAAAGCAGGTCTCTGGGACTTGGAAGGCAGCGTCGCCACTGGATCGAGAGAGACCACTACCACGACTGAACCTCCCGGTGAAGCCCTGCTACGGGTCTGAATCTCCAAACTTCGACAACAGAGAAGATCTGCAAGGAATCTTCTTCCCTTGAGCTTGTGGGACCAACCAGTTCACCAAACACCAAGCAAGGCCTCCCTCTCCTGGTCGAATTTGCTGTGCACAGCTGCAGTGAACCGGATAGCCAGGAGGACTGGACCATGTTTGGGTTTTAAGGACCACCCCTTTTATTTGTTGCTTTGCTCTGTTGCTGGTTTCTTCCCTGGGCGGTCCGACAGTCACTTCTGGAACCGTGAGACTGCAGGATCTGCCATGAACTACTGCCTCAGCTACAGCCTTCTTCTTCATTTAAGGTACTGTTCTAATCCAGTTGTTTGTTCCATCCGACAGCAGTGAATAACTTTTCCTTCAACCAACTTCATTTCGAACTCTTGGCAAAGACTTAACCACGAACTACTCTGAACTGTGTGATCCTCTGCAAAGACTCCGAACCATTAACATTGGACCAGGCCTATTGATTTGAATCCTCATTGTAGCAAGCCTTTTCTAGATTGCCCTGCCTACTTACTTGTTGGTGCTGTTTAATTTTGTATAACCTTGCCTTTCCCCCCCTTTGAAATTGCTGGAGTCCCATTTTGCTCACACCTCATTTTGAGGATAACTTGTTCAGAATTGATTGAGTGTTGTGTAGCATATTAAGAGTGTGATTTTTCTGCTGCTTTATTTAGTGAACTGTGTTAATAAATGTATATTCTTTTACTCAGAAACTTTGAGTCAGTGTTTGTTTGAACCATAGTAATTGGTGTCCTTTGTGTAAGTATTGATACTGCTCACTTTACTCATGAGATAGGTCTGGCTGCTCAGCCATCACTACCACTTTACTGTGTAGTAGAGGCTTGTACCAAAGGTGAATTTGTACTGTCACTTGTAGTCTTAATTGTGTGTGGTGTTCCCAAAGGGTACTGCATATGATTCTGCCTAACAATTATCAGTTTGATTTTAGTGATAAAAATGGAGCATTTCGCGAATACTCCATATTTAACTGCTCTGCCAAACTGCGGCTCTGACAAAACCTGCTTTTTTTGTGGAGGGGACTTTCTACAAACGAAAGCAGCACTGCATCCGTTATCACTGCATTAGGTCATCCCACATGCAGTAATGTGGCATTTCTGTATGGAGCCCTCGAGGAATCCAAAACGAGTGATAACTGAAGGGTTCACATGGCTCTAAATCATGCAGACCCTGCATGTTACTGCATGATCACCATATACAGTAAGAGTAGTACCGTTTGGAGGTATTAATAGAGGTAATGCAACGTGAATGGTGGTGGTATCTCGTCCTTGATCCAACTGGACGTGACAGTTGCTGTTGGCACTGCTGGTTACCCAGGGCTTGGGCATGCACTGTGGGAGGCTGGCATCCAGGGCACTGCACAAGCCTGGATGAAATCCTTTCGGTCAAATAGATCCACTGATGCCATTTCGGAGTAGCCAGAGGTAGCAGCTGCTAACCCTGACAAAGTCATTGCTACGCCGGGCAGTGCCTCTGCGACCCCTGGTGAAAGAGGCATTGTCAGTAACAGGTACAAATCTTTAGCCCTCATAAGCATCCGATTCAATAAAGAAAAACAGCATGATCTTATTATTATTATTATTTTTTAAATTTGTGATATTGTTCGGTAAAACTTTTCACAAAACAATAAACCACAATTCTTTCACAATGAAACAATTACATTTAAGCACAGAAAAAAGAAAGAAAGTCAGATAACATATACAATAAAAAAGAAACATACATACAATACAACATATAAAGTTTTCCCTGCAAACAAAGAACACATTGGCTGTCCCAACGTCCAACAAAAGATAAAACAGAAGTCAATAATCACCCAATATTTTCAAATTCTTAAGTTCAAACCAGATGTACCAGAGCCAATTCCTTCTCAAACGCCAACCACACATAGGAAAGAGCAATAGCCCTAGACATACTACAACCAGAGATGCCATTCTGCCAAAGTAGGTCACTCTGAATGTCTAGAAAGCCTTCTGCACAATGCCGGTAATATCTCATGTAATACATGTACATTCCTCTGCAGAAGGTTAACGTATGTCTAAGTGTCTCTATCACGCCAAGATCTTTACTAAGATGGCAGGTCTGCTCATCTTTAGGCATTCCCATCCATGCTTCTGTTATCTCCAACACCAGATGTTTGTTTAGTCGTATGTTCAGAAATATCCTTCGAAGCTTAGATGAAGGAAACTGCTAAACGTATTTCTGTGTCGATACATAAAGTATAGACCAACATAGTTGCTCAAGGATGGTAGGCAGCCCGCGTGGTCATGATTATTGGCCCAAATTCATAGTTGTGAATAGGTTCAAAAGGACACCTTGATTCTCTCGCCAGTCTGGAGTCCATTCGATCTGTTAAAAAAATCTCACATTCTTCTTTTCAAACTCTGATAGAGAGGAAAGAATAGAATTCCCCTCTGCACATCTCATTTTTAAATAGATATTAATATGGTGCTTAATAAAGATATGCCGAGCTCAATGTGAATCACTTGTATAGGGGTCGGTTTAGATAACCCCAAATTATTTCACCAAATATACTCCTCTAATCGCACCTCCCAACCAACAGAGTCAATATATGAACATTCCAGGGCGTATCCGATGCTCGATACCAACTTCTGTCGGTATATCGAGATCACAGCAGCTAAGCTGTAGCCCACTTTGTTGGTTACAATTTCTTTACTAGAGAGCATCATGGCGATTGCTCTGGAATGTCGCTTTTTAAACAAACCCTGTTTCTTTTTTTCGTTGGTCACCTCATAGCCAAATACCGATAGCACGGGACAGAATACATAATGTGACCTGGTGTAGTTATGTCTTTGAATTATCCCTTGACTCCCCCAAATCTCACGACCATTAGATTTATCAAAGTTAATGTGAAGATCCTTTGCTTTTGCATAGGCAACTAATGCAGATGCACTCCTGCTAATAGCTGTACAGGTAGAGTCAAAGATTTCCAAATCATCGGCGTAAACCAAATATGGGATTCTTTCCCTCCATTGTTTCGGAGCAAAGTTACGGACGTCCCTCAGGCAATTACCTACGTCAGCCCAGAAAAGGTTGAACAAAACAGGGGTTAGGACACAACCCTGATTTACACCCTTCTGATGTTAATTGGGGCCGATAGCACCTCCGAACTGTCCAACCTCACTCGTGCCATTGTATTTTCATATAACAATTGACATGCATGCAACAGGCGGACAGGCATTCCCACATCTTTTAACTTTGTCCACAGTTTCACACTGTCAAGCATATCAAAAGCTGTGGCGAAATCAATAAAAAGGATGGAGAGGAATTGTACCCAGCTTGCCGAATGAGAGAATTCACTATGAATATGTTATGAGTGCAAGATAAACCCCTCCGAAAAGCAGTCTGAAAGCGGGTTTGGATCTTTCCATTAGAGATCCATTTCTTGATGTTTCTGGGAATAGAGGTGGCAAAGGTTTTACTCAGACCATCCAGTAAGGACAATGGTCGATAATTTCTTGGGTCATCTCGATTGCCGTTTTTAAAGACTGGAATAATATACGAGTGCATCCACGAGGAGAGTATACGTTCTGTATCCACAATACTTTCAAAGAGCGGACTTAAAATATCTGCCCACAGCTCAGGGTTGGCGTGCATAACCATATTGCAAACCCCATCTAGGCCTGGGGTTCTAGATTGTTTTAAATTCTTAATTTAGAAAATGTGTTATTTACTATACGCTGATGACCATGTATTACTATCTCAAACACTCCCGTCGGCTTACAACATATGCTAAAAATCCTCAACACTTACGTTAAGAAGAATAACCTTGTGATAAACACTGACAAGTCGCAAGTCATGGTCTGTAGACCAAACTGTAGAATCAAGGAGCGGTCTTATAAGTGGAAATTGGAGCATGTGGATCTTATAAAGGTTTATCAGTATAAGTATTTGGGTGTCACAATAACAGACTCGATCAAATGTGAGACGAGCAAAATAGAATTGCAAAGTAAACTGGAGACTCTCATTTCCCAAGCCAAAAAACTAACACGGAAATTTGGCAAATTCTCACTCAAACAGATAGTCCTATTTTACCAACAAAAGGTGATCCCATCTCTAACTTATGGGGCTGAAGCTAATATCCCCAAAGGCCAATACTGGTGGGATAAATGTGAATCTCGATTCTGGAAACAAATATGATGTCTTCCTAACTGCACACCTCTCCCATTGATACGTTTTGAAGTTGGGCTGATTTCTCTACATGCACATGTGCTATGGAAAATGGCAGCCTTCCTAAGGAAGTCCCTGTTGAGTCTCAATTCTCTGAATACTCTGGGTGTAGTAGCCCAATATGTATTATCTTTGCAACACATGCTCCCGAAAACATGGCTTAAGTGTACTATAAATGCCTTGGCGGATGCAGCTGTTGGTTTAGATTTGTTATTACAAAATCCTGATCGTGCTAAAATGAAAATGTATCAGCATGATTGGATCATGAATCGAACGTGATGCTTGACATATAAGGATTTTATCTCCGTTTTGTTTGGGCACAAAAAGTTCTGAGTTATGGCTGATTATCTAGCTAAGTGTCCGTCCCCTCAAATACGATCTCAATATCTGCGATTCAGCCTGAAACTTTGACCAACGCAAGATGTTTTGGCGAGAAGAAAACGTATTGTCGTTTCTGCAAAAACCTTACAGTGAAAGAAACACTCCAACATTGCATTGCAAAATGTCCGGCTCTAAAGGTTAAAAGAGAAATGTATTTTAAGAATCTTATTGTGAATCATTGTTATATGGATCCAGATGAAACTTGGTATTGTGTTTGGTATTGTATTTTCACCAGTATGAAATTAGCTGTTCGAGTTGCAATAGCTCAATATCTAGAATCCCTGTTTCAGAAGTTACCAAAGTAGCTTAATCAAGTATAATAAATGGTACTACCGGGGAAGTAATCTAGATATAAATTGTTGTAAATTTCAATGAATTTCTGAAATTATTTGTTGATCTAAATGTATAGTGTAAATATGTGTTTAATAATGTTTTATTTTTATTATTTCTTTGAATTGTATTTGAATTGAATTTATATTTGAAAGGTTGAATCTATCAACCAACCAAATAAAAAATAAAAAATGTCTTAATTATCAGTATTAAGTTGTCTTTACCTACATCGATTTCCACCGTTGCCCTTTTAATAGTCATGGGGGTAGGAGGGACATGCCTTACATTCAAAACAAAAAAAACATTTCCCATTCCTCCGCCGAGATTGTATTGATTAATGCTCTCCAAAAAAATATCCTTATTGTAAAATACTGCCATAGATATTTGCTGTTGTTATTATTTAATGCCTCAGAGAGGGTCTGCCATTAAGAATGAATATTGGACATTTAAGGGTCAATTCATAGAATTCAGGGCAGAAGTAGTGCATGCGCCTGGTGCAGAGAGGGAGCGTGTACCACGCGTGTGCCAGGTGCAGCGCAAAACAGCATTTTGGCGCACCGTGTATTCTTGGATTTCCCAAGCCATTTACAGCCGTGGCGCAGCAAAAATCCAGCAGAGCCAGTAACACCCCCAAGAACTCCCTTGTGCCAGAAAAAGACATATAAATCCCCAATATCGTGCAAAGGGCCGTGTTAACCTTGGACCAGCATACAGCCCCCTACACCGTATTTGTGTGAAAACCAGAGCGTACCCCGCTCGCGGCAGCCAAATCACATGAAAAGGGCCTTGCGAAACCCTGCGAAATTTCGTTCGAGGCTGGCGCAAGCAAAATCACGTGAAAATCTGCTTGTGCACCCCCTTAATTACACGTACCCCACTCGCGCCAGCCAAAACGTGTGAAAACCTACCCATGCATCCCCTTGAATACGCGTACTCAGCTCGCGCCATCCAAATTGCGTGAAAAAGGCCTACCATAACCCCTTCAATAAGAGTACCCCGCTCGCGCCAGTCAAAATGTGTGAAAACTCCACGCGCACCCCCTTTAATACGGGGAACCTGCTCGTGCCAGCCAAAACGGTGAAAACTCCACACGCACCCCGTGAATTCACATAACCCTGCAGGCAGACCACACCCCAAGGGTCCCCCATCACCCATGACCATGGCCGCAGGCAGCCCATACCACAAGGGCCCCACATCACCCGTGACCACGGCCGCAGACAGCCCACACCACAAGGGTCCCCCATCACCCGTAGCCATGGCCGCAGGCAGCCCACACCACAAGTGCCCCCATCACGCTTTACCATGGCCGCAGGCAGCCCACACCACAAGGGTCCCACCATCACCCGTGACCATGGCCGCAAGCAGCCCACACCACAAGGGTCCCCCCATCACCCGTGACCATGTCCGCGTGCAGCCCACACCACAAGGGTCCCCAGATCACCCGTGACCTTGGCCGCAGGCACCCCACACCACAAGGGCCCTCCATCACCCGTGACCACGGTCGCAGGCAGCCCACACCACAAGGGACCCCCCATCACCCGTGACCATGGCCGCAGTCAGCCCACACCACAAGGGCCGCCCCATCACTCGTGACCAAGGCCACAGGCAGCCCACACCACAAGGCGCCCCCATCACCTGTGACCATGGCCGCAGGCAGCCCACACCACACGGAACCCCCCATCATCCGTGACCATGGCCGACGGAAGCCCACACCACTAGAGCCCCCCCATCACCCGTGACCATGGCCGCAGGCAGCCCACACCACAAGTGATCCTCACATCACCTGTGACCATGGCCGCAGGCAGCCCACATGGCTACATACACTGCATGCAGGCCCCGACTCATGTACCCCACCAATGATGGCAACCTGCAAACAGGCCCCAACTCATGTCCCCCCACCAGTGACGGCAACCTGCAAGCAGGCCACGACTCATGTCCCCCCACCAGTGACGGCAACCTGCAAGCAGGCCCCAAATCATGTCCCTCCACCAGTAACAGGAACCTGCAAGGAGGCCCCGACTCATGTCTCCCCACCAGTGATGGCAACCTGCAAGCAGGCCCCGACTCATGTCGCCCCAACAAACACATTGTCACAACTTACAATCATGTAGCAAATGTCCACCCAAATGCCACACCACGCTGACCCCTCCACCCCACAGTGCAATTTCACACCCATCCATTGTCTCCATTTCCCAGTACAGGCCCCATGGCATGTCATTGACAAAAGCACACAAGCATACACCCAAAGACATGCCCAACATGGCCACACAGCAGTGACACATGACTGAGCCAATGACGACTGACACATGCACCAAACAAATGAGAGCAGACAACACTAAAATAGGACAGAATGGAAATGTATTAATAAAAATAAAAATTGACCAAATGAAAATCAAACATGACAATGAACAAGAAATGAATGTAAATCAAAATGAAATGCAAATTCCAAAGGAACATGAAATCCAAAAAGTGAAAATCCTGAAACTGGTCCTTGTCCTTGTCCCAAGTCATATTAGTACATCCAAACGTAAACCAAAAACACCATTACTCCATGTGTAAAAAAAATAATAATAATATACACAATAGTCCAACTATACACAAGGAAAGTTTGATAGGTCCATGATCCCAAAGCAAGAAGAATCCTCCCAAAAAGCCTTATAAAAAACAAACTATGTACAAAAAGTGGAGCAATGTCCATGGACTCCAAAGAAAAAGAAAGGAAACCTAACACTAAAGAACTATTTACAATGGCGGCGGGCTAGTCCTACGGCTCACCGATGTTACCAAGAGTTTTGGCCAGGGCGTCATCGAACTCCGTGTCTATAGCCGGAGGCGGCACCGTGCTCTATCCTCGAGGGCTCGCAGGGACTTTGCCATGCTCTCCACCAACTCTGCACCTATTTGCCGGCCCATCCGCTGCCACACGGAAGACACACTTTGTCCTGGGTCCTCCTGCCCTTTGGCTGATGCCTGCCCCAGTGATGTAGTTGTCCCCGAGTCCTGATGCCTCCTACGTCGAGCCTGCTGCTGCCTTGATGCCATCCACCTGTGGCCCCCCGACTGCCTCCGGGAAGGAGGCAACCGCAGAGGCCGTCGTGCACGTGCCCTACCCCACGGTGCCCTCCATTGCCAGGGGTCCTGTTGCTGGGGTGACCACTTCTGCTGATTATGGAGCCATTATGATCAGCCATTTTGATCTTCAGAAGCTTCCCATTGAATCCAAGACTTGCAAGTTTAGCTACAGTTCACTCTAATGATCAGGTCAAAGAATTGTGAAAAATGAAAACAAAGTTGCTAAGGGCATATTTTTCGTGGTTTTATGTGGTTGTGAATAAATAAATTACTTTGTGGTAATTTACTACGATTTATTTTCATTGTTTACTTTTAAAGGGTGGGAGCATTAACCTCCTCCTCCTCCACTAGCATCTTAGAATGTTCTTCATATTGCACTTGTCCATCTTCATTTACTGATGTTCACCCTCCTGCACTCATGTTTCTTTGCGATTTTGATAGATTGGACCTTCACAATGTATTTGATGGATTTTGCTCATGAAATTGCTCTTGCAGCATTAGGTGAAGGGGCTGTACCCTTGCAGAATTAATAATCCTATGTGTATAATCCTCTAATGATGTCTGGTATTGGGGACTCAACATGAACACAGACCCCCTCAAACATACTGCCTTAACCTGAGGCCCATCGCCTGCTCTTCTAAAATTCTGCAAGCCGTCAAAACCCAGAGAGGCTCCTCTTATTTGGGAGAGAAAACATTACCTTCTGAAATACAAAAAACACTTTAACATTAGCGTGAGCATTGTATAAAAAGATGTGAGTACAAGCCCATTGTGCATATCGTACTTTGTGATTTGGTCATGCAACTCTTTTATCACAGACATGTTTATCAAATACAAAGATATATGGTTGTTCCTATGTTTCTAAAATGCTGTTTGATTGTATGCAAAGCAGTCATGAACCCACATTGGTGCTGCTTCCACTTTTTCTATTTATCATAATTGTATAAAGATTGGGCGTGTGACAGGTTGTACATCTTGAATTGATAACCGTCCATCAGAAAATAATGTTTGTGCTTGTTATAGGTTTGGATAATGTGCTTTACTCAGTAAGTCAAGTGTAACACTCCTATTATGACTACAACATACGATTGAAGTGATCATTAAAAATGAAGATTCTAAAATGTTAAAAAAGAGACAGTTTACAATGTTAGTGCATTTAAATAATTTCGAACCCGCAGATATTACCTGTGTCCTCTTCTACTCCCCAATCATGGACAATACGTCCTCAGTGCGATGCTGACATTCCTTCGGGATATGGGTGATGCCAATGTATATCTCCAAATATGAAGTTAGTCCCTACTTAAGGGGATGTCTTTGTGGCAGATGCTCTCATTCTGTCCTTCAAGATGTGCTTCTTTATTCTCTACTCCCACTACCGTCAGCAGCATCTGTAGTGATTCTTCCAAATGGCACCTGGCAACGCTCGGAGAGAGAGAGAAGGACTGAAAACTAGGAATCATGTTCCATTACCTGGCAGTCTCAGGGAGGTCAGTAAGCATGCTAGGGGGCCCAATGAGGTATTTTCTCCTGTCCTCTATTGAAGGACCCTTGGTGGCTTACATACAAATTCCTGAAAAAGTATGAAACCTCAAGGCGTCTCGAAACACTCCACTTCAGATGGTTCGAGTTTACCTCAAACTGGTTCATGCATGATTTTTGATGGGGATATGTTAATGTTAATGAATGCCTTTTACATGGATGGAATACCTCTTTCTCTCTTCCCTTCATGGTGCACTAGGGTGATCATTAGGTTAGAAGGCACAGCTTCATGACCTACCGGCATGTGGATGCCTGCAAGCCAGATCTTGGTTTTGAAGAATAGGTCATGCATGTTCAGATTGAACATGCTTTGATGAACACATAGCTAGTCCTCTTCTCTTTTTCGTTTCCTGTGTAGTGTCTTGTAGGGTGTCTTGTTGCAGAGCTTGCAAGGTTGATCCATTTCGCTTGCCTGCTCAGGCAAGCAGTGTCACCAATAATGTTTTGCCTTTGGTGTGTTCCTTTTAGATTCTGTTACATTCGTTTATGGGAGTTTTCTCACCTGGATTTCAGACTTGGGGTGTTGGCATTAGGGTTAGAGAAGTTGTGCCCTTCTTTTTATGGCTGGTCGATCAGCCTCTTTTGGGGGGTGGAATTCTAATATTGTTGAGGTTGACCAATGTCTGCACGTCTGCATGTTGATGATAGTGGAGTTCATCAGTTATGGTGAAAGACATACAAGACACATTTGGATTCAGCATATAGTTTAGGAGACTTACATGAAGTTGATATGGTTCACTACCATCGTCTGCTACCAAGACCCACTTTAACCTCTAAAGAACATGGTTTACCTAATCTTACATGGATATGGAGAATTGTTTGTGGTAGAGTTTATTTTCCTGTTTCTTATTTGGGCTTCAGAAAAGATGTGGGTGCATAACTCCATTGAGGTATCTTTGTGTTTCAGCAGATTAAATAGCAAATTATTTATTTTATAGTGGCGTTTCTCATCTTCTAAGCAACAATGTGTAGTAACACGCTTCCAACATTCAGTTAAAAAATATTTATTTCATACACACATCTTATAATTATCACATATAAAAAAAATAGAAATCATTTCTGTTACAGCGTTTCACCATACACTCACGCATGCACACGTCATGGGGTTGAGCGGAGCCCTATTACTTCAAAAAGAAATGGTTTCCATTAAGGACCGAACCATAATGGAAATAATTTCTTTATGAAAGTAGAGTGACTACAAAAAGAAACTATTTCTTTTTGAAGTAGGTGTGCTCCCCCACCACATCACATGGAATCCTCAAGGATGGAGGCCTCCATGTCATAGGGTGGGGGAACTCTATGGGCCTCATTACGAGCTTCACGGTAATGGAAAAACAATGCCGGTAAGGGAATACCAGCACCGCTTACCGCTCTGGCCTATTACGAGTAGACATCCCAGTATCAGCCCCACCGCTGAGACCATGCCCCTCTGTACCGGCATGTGTGCGGGCACGCGACCCTTCAGGCCGGCAATACTGGGATGCCGCTAACAGGAGGACATTACAAGTCATGCGGACATGCACCTACCAGCATCTAGAAGGTGGAAATTAGGGATACCGCGATGCCAGCATCATCGGCACCGCAGAGCACACATTAAAAGCAAACTGCTGTGTTCCCAACTGCCACAGGTGCACACAATCAGCACAGGTGGAGGCAATGGAGCCTGGCCCAGCACAAAAGGAGCACACCCACACACCACACCCCTTCCTACACCAAAATGTTCACACTTGCTGGTGCAAATTCGTAGCTGGAGGACATGCCTGCATTGCCACTCCATGACCAACAACTACAACCGGCACATCAGAGGAGACGCAGGAGGAGAAGGAGGGTGAGACAGGCCCAGCAAGTTCCACCAGAGTAGCCACTGGTTCCATGTAGGCATCCACCAATTCCCCGCATCAGGGCCAGTCCTTACAACCTAACCCCTTTGCAGATCCGCAGCCAGTACTGCCAGGACCGGGACACCATCACCTCTATTGTGGACATGATACACAACGACATAGTCAGCCTGATTGAAATCCACACCGCCATCCCCCCTCTACTGAAGGTAGTAATTATGCTCCATTTCCTGGCCACAGGCACCTACCAGCACACAGTCTGGCAGCTGCATGGCATATCACAACCCTGTATAACACGCATGCTGAACCAAGTGCTGGATGCACTCCTGAAGCACGCATGGGACTACATATCCCTAGCACGCACTGGCCAGGAGGTGACTGACAAAAAATGGGCTTCCCCGCCACATGGAGCAACAGGCTGCACGAAGTGTCTGGCTGCTGGGTGAGTCTGCACACAGGCCCATGGCAGTGTTGTGGGGGGGGGTGAGATGCATGCTCCACCTGGGTGTAAATGGGATGGTGATACCCATACTGCAAAACACTCTCCCCTAAACATCCCAACCTAAACATGACACTGAAAATGTCAACCCACTCACCCTGGCGGCACAACAATGCCAATATCTCAGACTTGCAAGAAGCCCACACCCCTCAACATGTCCACTGCACATCATCAGACTGTACCCCATGCAACACAATGCAGCAACATGCATTGAGTAAGCTTAATGTCCATTACCGCATCAAAGCACCACACCTGTAATGCATCCATGAGTGCACATGAATACATTCCAACCAGGAAATCCACTGATTGTCACTGTCCCTCCTCCACAGTAGCGCTGCATGCCAACATGGCAAAGTGAACTGGCGCATGCAAAATGAAATACAAACTTGTGCCACCACTGCACGTAAACACAACTACATAGTAGTCAATATCACCCATATGAGTGCAATTGCAGTGGTAGCCATCAACAGTACATGAGTACCAGCATGCAAGTGAACACACTGCATCATCAAGGGAATGCTACCTACACCTGTGGAGCATTACACCAAACACATAGTGGCACAACAAAATGTGTGCATATGTCACGGGACATGTGCATGGCGCCATCAAAGGGCTGCAAGCATGAGAGTGCAAAGTACATGTGACATGGCACACATCATCCTAAAGCTACAAACATATGACCTCAATATTGTGACATCACCTGCCACACAACCCCCACATGTGACCACGTCATGGTCCCTCTCACTCCATCTCTGTGTGTGTGGTAAGTCCGATATCAAGGCCCCTCAGTCCTGTATGTCACACTTGCCCTACACCATGTCGTTGCCACGTAGTGAACAGGCCAGATAGTTGCGCAAATGTGTAGCCAGTGACTAACAACAGTGATATCCTGCATACCAACATTGACAATGTACAGCCTTAGTACAGATGTCATGGAGGAGATACCCCCACTCATACACTATTGTTCTGCCATGCAGGTGATGCTGGCTATCCCCTGAATCCGTGGCTCCTCACCCCTGTCAGGAATCCACAGGACAGGCACCAAGAGGACTAGAATCGGGGTCATTCCCGTACCCGTGTTGTGATCGAGCAGACCGTTGGCCTGTTGAAGGCACGGCTCCGCTGCCTCAGCAGGCCTGTTGGCGCACTCCTCTATGGGCCTGAGAAGCTGGATGAGATCATCATAGTCTGTGCCATGCTGCACAACATGTGCATCCGGCGGAACGTACCTCTGTCACCTGACATTGACCAGCAAGCACCCGGTGTGGATGAGGATGAGGAGGGAGTAGATGTTGCATGACAGCCAGGGCGCCATGCACCATATGGACGTGCGGTGCGCCAATCAATGCTTGACAATTTCTCATGAGAGACAGGGATGCAGAGGGTGGATTGGTGGCTGTACTCTGGGCACAGGGATCGTGTACATATGGACACAGGGTGTGGTGGTAGATGGACACTGTACACTGTAATACATTGAATGAACACATGCCAAATAACCAATGTCCACTTGTGATACCTTTTTTAAACACAACGGTTGTATTGAACAGTATATTTATGCATAGTGAATTGGCCATCCACCTCCCCCCTCCCCCACAACTCCACAACTCCCCCACACACCCCCTCCCCTTCCCGCTCCCCCAAAACACCCCGCATACCCCCTTCCCCTCCCCCACAACACCCCATGCATCTCCTCACCCCTCCCCCACAACACCCAACACACCCCCTCCTCCCTCCCCCTCCCCCCACAACACTCCACACATGATGTGCAATGCAAGTCATTCTATGCGATATGAGTCAGCACATGCAGGCTGCCCCTGCTACTGGCAGCCTCTCTCGGCCTCCGGGGGCTGCATTTAAGAGCGCTGCGTGGTGCGTGTAGATCTAGCCGTGCTTGCATGTTCCACTGTTGGTGCAGGAAGCTGCACCTCCAAGGTCTGTGCGATCTGGCCAGGTCCTGAGTCACTGCTGATATCCCCTCACTTATCAGCTTGGTATTCGTCTCCATGGCGCCTGTCATGGCCGCAGTGTTGTCACGTGCATCCTGCCTTGTCAAGGCACCATCAGCAACATATTGCTTGACAAACTCTGTGAGCTCCTGCTGCCGCCCCTCCATTCGGGCCATGCACCACTCTACGTCCCGGATGGCTGTGGAGGTGGACGGGACAACTGCCGAGGAGCCCAATGCAGGTCTGTCCTCTGGGGGACTCCAGGCCTCATGGATCGACTGTCCTTCTGACTGGTGCAGAGGGGTGCTATCTGGTGTGCTGGGGGTTTGCTGGGGGCTTGGTGTGTGTGCACCATCCCTGGACAGGTTGCCATCCTCACGTAAGCATTCCTCAACCTGGCCCACTCCCTCATCTCCACTCTGGGGCATTGAGGCAGCTGCCTCCCCTATGGAGCTGTTTAAGGCTGACTGGGTCCCGTCTGCCACTGCCTCCAGAACAGTGGATATGTCCTGTGTTCCTTCTTGTGGTTTTCCGCCAGTTGTTTGCAGCCCCTGGGCGTTGGCATGTTCTATTGGTGTTGGATTGGGTGGCAGTTGTTGCTTGGTAGTGGCCTTTGATGTCGATGGCCTGGTGCCTTCATCCCTGGCCCTGGCCTTTTTTGCTGGTTTACTGGCCTGTGTTGCAGTATCCTCACCATCGCTGTTGGCATCTGTGCCTGTGGGGGACCGAGAGAGGCACGGCATCAATGATGGCTGTACGTACATCATGCATACATTGGTATTGGTGCAGTTGCACCCATGTGATGCATTGCTATCTTGGAGTTGTGGCATACAGGTTGCTTGCTATATGGGGGGGGTTATTCAGGCATAAATCAGGTTCTCACATGTGTGAGGTGGTGTATGCTGTTTGACATGCCTTTGTGTTGTGGACTGCATGCAGTGTGATACATGCTGTTTTGCTGTTTGTGGGTGTGTTTCAGGTATGGCATTGGCATGCAGCATGTATTTTGATGTGACAGTGCTGGGGACAGCATCTGGACAGGGATGTGTCCATGTGTATGTGATGGCCCATGCATTGCCTTATGTCACTATCACATTCGTAGGCCATAATCATGCTTTGGTTTCCTATGGTTTGTGTGGACATTCACCTCCATCTGCCGATGATGGTACTCCACACTCCACATCTCCGACTCCCTCGATGCCCTCCATGCTGATGGGTACTGGTGCATGTCTCCTCCCATCTGGTGAGCTTAATGGGGAAGTGGGCCCCGCCGCATGTTGCTAGACCCTGGCTCCGATTGGCGCACAGTATATTCCTCACAAGGAGGTGTAGGTCATCCCACCGTTTCTTGATGTCTTTAACCATGCGGGCGGTGGTACCGACCGCACTGACATTTCTGGCCTCTTCCTCCAATATCTTCTTTTTCCTGATTTGTGTGGCTTGCCTGAGGTCAGGAGCAAAAACCACTTCAGCATTCCCGACCAATGTGTCGGCCAACATGTTCAATTCTTCTTCAGAAAAGTGCACCTTGCGCTGACAGGAGGCACCTTTCTTGATAGCTTTTGGCATTCTGGTAGAGATGTATGTGGTGGTTTGGGGGTCCAGATCCTGTGTTTGGAGGATTGCAATGGATTGTGTTTTTCAAGATGACCGCCGTTGCATTTCCCGTTCCGGCGCGATGACGTTACGTCCGGTTCCGTTATTGCCGGACCCGGTATTGCCGGTACCGGTATTGCCGGTGCCCATTATTTGGGGGTGGACGAAGGCAGAGGAGGCGTCAGCGCATTACATGATGCCACTAACGGGGGTTTGAGGGTCATTAACGGCATGCCGGTACGCACGTTAGGTGGCTGCCTGTGTGAGTGTATGGTGTAGGGGTGCACACTTAAATGTATAGGTGGCTGCTTCTGTGAGTGTATGGTGAAAGGGTGCACAATTAAATGTGTGGGTGTCTGACTGGGTGTGCCTTTATGGTGAAAGGGTGCACACTTAAATGTATGAGTGGATGCCTGTGTATGCCTGTATGGTGGAAGGGTACACACTTAAATGTATGGGTGGCTGGATGTGCATGTGTGTGTATGTTGAATGGTGTGTGTGCTTGTTTTCAGATGCACAACGAAACCTAAATTGTGGGGGTGGGAGGTGCTAACCATTCAAATGTTGGTATAGGTGCTAACTTCACAGGCGGCGGGGGAGGGGCAAACTTATTTGTGTGGGGCATCTAGCTTCTTTATCCATTCTAATGAGACTATTCTAGTGCAGCTTCAATGTTACAAGCAGTTAAATCTCTCATTCAAGTCTGAAAGCACCCACGTATGGACTGATGTGAGAATAAGCGGGTTCCTGTCCCCTCTTTACCCTTCCAATCACTTCCCTGGCATGCAAGTACTAAACCCACATCAAGATTTCAATTGCCTGAATAATAATACATTTGAATGCAGGTACTAACAGTGAAATGCTTTGCTTTAGTAATTTCTGGGCCTCTTTTAACAGTGGAACCCATGGTCAATTTAACATCTGTGTCCTGTTCTGTCCAGCAACGGCTCTGTAGGTCAGCCAGGTCGAGTCAATATAGCCCAAAATGTGAAGGCGGGGAGGAAGGGGTGTTTGGGGGCAGGGGTTGAAGCCCAGCCAGTTCAATGGTGTTGAGCCACAACCTGTGTTTAATCCCTTGGTTACTTAATGGTAATCCTCATTACTTATATCCCTATTCTTCCTCGTCCCAGTACTTCTGTATGAGGCATTTTGACTCATACACAATTACTGGATGAGGTAGAGGGACATGGAGGTAATGGCTGGCTTAGGTACCTGTAATCTTCATTACTCCTAGTCCTATTCTTCTTCATCCCAGTATGTATGAGGCAATGAGCCTCATACGTAATCACTGGGACAAGAAAAAGTGATGTGGAGATAATTCTGGGCCGAGAAGCTTATTATGGTGGTTTGGGTGGGGGGGGCAGAGGGGATGGTGTGTGGGGAGTGGGGGGGCAAAGGGGATGGTGTGTGGAAAGCGGGGTGGGGGTTGAATTGGCGATCGTGCCATAAACCACAATGGTAATCCATGTCCATGCTAAGCAGGCTTGCTATGTGTTATTAGTGGCTAGAGAGACATTTTGGTGCAGCCAGTCTAGTAATTTCTTAGTTTGGATTGACTTTTTAACTGGGAATCTCTGATAAAGCACTCCTGATAAGTGTAATTGCCTAGCTAGATGCTGCCAGTCTAGCTGTCTCTTACTGCAGAATTGTATTTTTTTCTGGGCATCTGTGATAAAACAACCATGATAAGTGTTGACTGGCATTTTGGTGCAACCAGTCTTGGTATGTCTAAATGTGGTCTGGCATGCTTTACTCTAATATGTTATTGCATGTCTAGACAGGTCTATATTGTGCAGTTAGTTGGACATGTTTTCATTGTAGCATGCCATTTTTAATAGCAAAGCATTATATTCATTAAAGCATGGATGTTCCTGTGCACTGTTGGTGAGTTGCATGTATTACATTTTTAGATTTGTGTTACCCTACAAAACAATTGCAAACACTCTGGCCGTTTAGCCAATTTTTCTCATATTGTATGCTGTATAATGCATTAAAACATATATTTATATCTTTCTCCTAGTGCAGTGTGTGGCGTACCCCTGCAGCAGCACGTCCGTGTGGTAATCCAAGCCAGCCCAGAGTGTGGCGCGACCCGTGATTTGTTGCCAAGTTGGCAGAGTTCCCTCAGCATGGCTCGCAGGGAGGTCCCCATATTTTGTGTAATGCCACTGCTCCATTCAGCACACTATGTTCACTTAAGAAAGAATATCTTTCTATGTGCCTGGACCAGCTGTTACATTAGGTAGGCTTCAGGTCCCCAAGAGGTCATTCTCTATAGGTTTAGTTATAAATAGCCTACTGGCTCTTCCTGTCAAATAGGAACATATTTGACACCAATATATGAATGAATCCTTTAAGTTAAGGTTAAGCCTCCTGTGACTTTAGAAAGAACAGATGTATATAAGCACATCTAAAAAAGTTGCATTGTACATTGAAATGGTGAAGCATGTGTGGCACTCAATTTGTGTAGGTCTTGAACAACTTGGACATTCTTAAGCTAGACTTGAGTACTTTAGTATCCAGTGCTTTCATGTAGCAATATCAATTAATACGTGTCACTTAAAACAATACTTTTCAATAGATGTCAATGAAAAGAACCATTACCATATTTGTGCACTGTGTATCTAATTAATGCAACTACACACAATAACATGGGGTGTATATACCCAATCTAAATATGGTAATCATAATAAGAATGTTACGGTTCTCTTACTGAGCAACGCATATTATCAGAACCTAGACTGAACCATATACATTGTTTTCTGTTAAAGATTTATTGTTCCAGGATGGATAGCCTGATACACTCCTATTGTATTATTTGGAAATATACTTGTGTGAAGTGGAGCATTACATAAAGCACAAATTAGGATTTCTGGCTGCTTTGCATAAAATCAAAGCGATTTTTGGGAACCTAAGAATGGCCATGGGCCTCATTACACGGTAGGCGGTAACCATGGCGCTATTAGCGCCATGGTTGCTGCCGGTACCGTACCGAGTCCGCCCTGGTGGATGGCGGAATTACTGCCCTACTCCAAGGTGAGCGGGGGTGGCAATTCCCCATTCACCAAGGCCCTTCCCCATTCCCATTTTTGCCCCCATAGGGCATAATGGGAATGGGGAAGGTGCTAATTATGGTACCGCAAATTGCGGTACCGTAATTAGCTCCGAGGTCCCTTTGGGGGTCCCGTCCTTAACGCCTGGAAAAACCAGGCGTTAAGAGAGGACCCGCAAAGGGACCTCGTAGTAAGGCGGTAAGGGTTTACCGGTACCGATGCCCTTACCGGTACCGGTAAACCCTTACCGCCTACCGTGTAATGAGGCCCCATGTCTCTTTATAGTTGACAAATAGGTCTTTGATAAAAGGTTTGGATGCTTGAATCACTATCACTATGCAAATTAACAAGGAGAGGAGAGGAGAATTGCCTCGCATTTCGGTGCTGGACTGCCCCAGGGCAGAACAAAGACTGATATGTTTGGGATATTTCTTCTCTGTGAAAGATAGTGAGCTAAAGACTCTGGGTAAGTCCCTCGTAACCAGGACTAATGTCTGGCAGAGGGACTCCCAGGACCCCCCCTTGTTAAATCTGCATATTTAAGTAACTTTGGGTCTGACCCTAAGTTACTAGGGGAATCCAGACGTGGACCCCTTGCTCACTATTCTTAGAGAGGCACAGATCCACCCTACTGATGAGGTCCAACCAGACCGAAACACGTGTCTGGGGTTTCTGTTGGTACTCTTGTTCAGAGGAGAATTGCCTCGCATTTCGGTGCTGGACTGCCCCAGGGCAGAACAAAGACTGATATGTTTGGGATATTTCTTCTCTGTGAAAGATAGTGAGCTAAAGACTCTGGGTAAGTCCCTCGTAACCAGGACTAATGTCTGGCAGAGGGACTCCCAGGACCCCCCCTTGTTAAATCTGCATATTTAAGTAACTTTGGGTCTGACCCTAAGTTACTAGGGGAATCCAGACGTGGACCCCTTGCTCACTATTCTTAGAGAGGCACAGATCCACCCTACTGATGAGGTCCAACCAGACCGAAACACGTGTCTGGGGTTTCTGTTGGTACTCTTGTTCAGAGGAGAATTGCCTCGCATTTCGGTGCTGGACTGCCCCAGGGCAGAACAAAGACTGATATGTTTGGGATATTTCTTCTCTGTGAAAGATAGTGAGCTAAAGACTCTGGGTAAGTCCCTCGTAACCAGGACTAATGTCTGGCAGAGGGACTCCCAGGACCCCCCCTTGTTAAATCTGCTTGAATCACTAAACACATAATTCACACTGGGCTTGGTGCTCATTTCATTTTGCACAACAATCCTCCTAACATTAAACTGTTTGCACCCTAGCAAAAAAATAAACTCACTTGAACCGACTCATGGTGGGTGGAGAAATGCCTGTGTCATTGTTTATTTCCGTTGTGGTCTGATCTTTTAATATATAAAAGGGAATCGTCTCTCTTCCCATTGGCGCCAGCGACCTCTCAATCATCTTTTCGCTAAAAGGCTAAAGTTTCAGAAATTCTTCCTTTCAAAGTTTAGCAAAAAAATGGCATTCAAACCATACCGATATGTATCAGGCGTGCGAATCTGGATTCATAGTCCTGATACAAGTAACGGACCTCACCTTAATTATGAAAATGATACATATCTTTGTAACTTAGAAAACCAAGTTTAAATAGTAAAATATATGTATCCAGTCATGCTAACGCACATACCACATTTTCTTATTTGCCATGCATTATCCTGTAAAAAAAACTTTCAAACCACAAAGCAACATTTTGTATTTTTTTTCTTTTTTGATCGCTTTCAGTAAAATTCTAATGCAATTTTTCAATCCTTGAACCTGTATTTTTCCAATAATGTAGCATGTTTGCCAGCACTTCCTTTGGTTGCAGATTTCCAAATAAAGTCCCTCACACCGCGTTAGATATAACTTGAAATTTGAGATGTAGGCTGGGCACCCTTCCACTTGGCCTAATTGGCATTCAAATGCCAACGGTGTATGCCTGCAGCGCAATGACACAGTACTACTTTGTGTTCTTGTGTTCTCTCTATAAAGATCTTTTTTGCTTACCTGAGCCCATTAATGACATTATTTGGGGTCAGGTGTCTATAGGACTCTCTGATACTATATAAATCAGCCCATGACCATAAGAGCTTTTTAGCAGTAGCCAGCTACATTCATATAGAGTTTGGCTTTGTAGGTCCAGAAGATCTGTCCTGTTAGCAGATAATGTCCTAACTCCTTAGATCATCATGGAAATAGTATGTTTCTGATGGTTCGTGTGTTTTAAACAATAAGGTGCCGCCAGGCACCTGAAAGGTTGCTATGTTTTTTTGTTGTTGCACTTTGTACTGTGTGATCCTATCTATGTATTGTGGGCTGTTGCACAGATTATGAACTAGTCTTCTTTGCTTCCAACATCTATAGCAATAGACATCTTTTAAAAGGAACAACAATTTTGAGACATACATGTTTTCATTATGTTTACATTCGTTGTGTTGTTTGTAGTGAATTTGTACTTGTCTTATGGTTGTTTTATGTCTTGTGTTAATGGCATGTGTCGAATAAAGCTTAGTTTAGAAATAAAAGATAACTTGAAATTGGGATGTACATTGTTCAAGGAAGTACAAAAAGCAAGCATGTGGCTTAGTGATTTGAAAGGTTTTTAGATAAAAGGGCATAGGCATTAAGTAAATGTGAATGAATACACATGTTGGACTATTTTTTAACTTGATTTTCTATGTCACATTGATAGGTGCCCTTACAATATTGAGCCCCTAAATCTGTATCAGGTGCGTGAATGTGGTATGGGTTATGCACCAATTTGCGGCCAAAATTTGAAAGAATTATTTATGAAACTATGGCCTTTCAGTGAACAGATGAAGAGTACCTTGTAGGGTCTTGGAGCCTTACAGAATTTGACAAGAGGAGGAGCCGAGTCTCAGGGTATGGCTGTCGGTGTGAGTAGGGCTGTGAGCATGCCCAGGATCCAATACACAGAGAGGACATGCTGACTTCCTGCAGGAACATGAGCCTGGAGAGCTCTTGTGCAATGTGGGTACAGTGCACCGACATTATTGATGAATCTGCGGTGCCATAGTGTAGGTTACACATTCTGCATTGGGCTGTTGTCCTACATAATTGAAAATCATACATGGCAAGAGTGCTAACAGCTATATCTATAACCGGTAAGATAGCTCAGTGGGTTAAGTGCTTGCTGCTGCAATCTGTGTGTGAACGCACGTTTGAATCTCCGGCAAGGCAAACTCAGCCTCTCATCCATCCAAGTTCAATAAATGAGTGGCACCTTCGGCTGGGTGATATTATATGGGTATATGTTCTCTGTAAAGTGCTGCATTGCTAGCACATCATTATTATCATTATCTGTACTACCTGGAAAGAATACATGTGTCAAAATCAAACATAAGTGAACTTGCTTTCCTAAATGCTCTGCGTGTGAAGTCATCTTTACTGGCCCTTGCATAGCAGTGTGTACTTGCATGGCTCTTGCCTTTTACAGCTTTGAGGCAGGGAAAGTGGCAACTGAGTAAACTGCAACACCTCTCTGCTGTATGCTAGTGGTCCATTATATTATCCTCAAATGCAAACGTTATATATCTTTATGGACTCAAAATAGATACCACAAGTTCAATCGTATCATATGTACACTAGCTGCTGTAAAAAACGTATACAGTACACATGAAAGGCATATTAACTATGACTTAAATAAAAGCATGATGTAACCAGCGACTTGGGAACACATGCATTGGCTAAACACAATGGCCCTTATTACGAGTTACCCAGAAAACTGCTGCTAATTCCGTCATGCCAGTAGTAGCGTTTACGGCAAACTGACCACCGGAATAACTGGCAAATATCTGCCTGTTGTGCTGCCATGTCCATGTTCATAATGTGCCGGTAATACCGTTGTGCCAGAAAGAACGGAGGTGGTAAATCCGACATAACCGTTCTTTCCGGACCGGCTGATTAAGAGTCCTGCAGGCGGGAGGTGTCACTACCGCCAGGTCTGAACTGGCGGGTTTGGTTTAACACCACCCACCTGCAGGCGGACATGGAAACACCGGCTCTGTCATAGACGGACCCGGTGTTTCCATGATCCCCATGCCCATGGAGTCCTGTTGGACTCCATGGGAATGGGGATTTACCGATTTCCATTTCCGGAATTACCGGGTCACCAGGGTTGTAATGCCCCGGTGATTCCGGCAATCATGGAAGCGGAATGGTAATACGAGTCCGGCGGTAACCTGGCAGAATTTCCGGCACGGTTACCGCTGGACTTGTAATGAGGCCCATGGCATGTGTACGGCAATGGCAGTATTTGCATTGCCTGTGTTACCGGCGCCAGTAATTCAGTGAGTGTTGTTACCGGCACCATTGATTCTGGCAAATGGGTTCTGTGATGCTCATACTGTGCCAGTCCTGTAAAACTGCGGGTATACAGTATAACCAACACTCTTAAAGGATACCGGCAAACTTGTAATGAGCCCACAGTGTTTGCTTTTGCATAGTGAAAATGTTTCTTTGTTTCCCTTTGTCATCACTGTGAAAATTGCCCTATTGCAAAAAACATTTTCTTTTAAACTTTTCGAGCATTTTTACAGGGGAATGTTTGCACTAGTGCCTAGTCCTAGCACTAGGTGGAAATCTGAGTTGGTGCAACTATGCATTGAGGGCAATGTTCACCTTAGTGCTAACTGCACTTCTACAGATGCAAAGATTCTGTAAAAAGGACCCATGCAACCTGTTACTCATGTCATTTGCCAGGTGTTGGCATCTTCTGCTGCAATTCTCACTCCATTTCTCAGCTATTGTCATTGCTAGGGAGATTGCTATCTTGTTGCTGCTTTGCCATTATTGATTTCAATGGGACCCCCCAGCATGGGTCTCATTACGAGTATGGAGGCAGCCATTGTGCTATTTATTTTAAAATATTTTTATTGCCATTTTGAAATTAGCATTACACCAGTGTCAATCTCCCCCTCTCACTGATTTCTTGCGCCATTTTACAATTTCAAAACGTATTCGATTGGTTCCTGAAAAGTAACAACAAACTAAACAAAACAACAACATTTGACAAACGTGGACTGTCTTCATGCTGAACGATTGTAGTGGCTACGTTATCTTGAATCCACTTGGTGGCCTGTCCATGTCTTTTCGATGGGGGGCGGGTGGGGTTGAATTTCTTCCCCTTCGTGTCGCGTCTCCCTCTTTTCTTCATTATGAGCCTCGCGCTTCCTGTGGCTGTGCGCTACTTGTCCCACCAATTGGTTCACGGGGGCATGTCATCGGAGGGTAGGAACATGTCTCTCACCACAGCCTTCCATGCATCAAATTTAGCGTTAGTATCGCCCTCATCCCCGGCGATCCCTATACCCCATGCTTCTGTTTCTGCGGCCGCCCATCGCTCCATTTCCCTCTTCCATCTCATGTATTGTGGGCCTTTTTTTGATTTCCACGACATCGCTATCTCCCTTTTTGCCAGTATGCATGCCATGTCCATCACCCATACAATGTGTTTTATTTTGCTTAACCTGGGATACATGCCCAGCAGACATTCCTAAATTGTCCACTCGTATCTGCTTGATGTTGGCCCAAAGGGTGCCTACTTTTGCACACCCCCAGAACATGTGTATTAGACCTGCTTCGTCATTAGTGCACCATGGGCAGTGCGCCTCCGCTTGCCGTTTGAAGCTTGCTACCCTTTTTAAGGTCATATATGTTCTATATAGGATGTTTATTTGGATTAGCCTGAACCTGGCATTTCTGGACACTGCCTTTGGGTATTGCAGTGCTCTCCCCCAATCATTGTCTGAGATCTCCTCGCCAGTGTCCGTTTCCCATTTGGCCCTTAGTGTGGCACCGCGGGGGTTGGGCCTATCGTTTAGCTGCACGTAGATTCTCGACACTGGCCTCCACCCGTCGCTCAGGTTATACATCTCTGTCACTAGGGGGGTTATTGTTGGTTCCTCTGGCCAGTCATTCCATCTCACCCTAGCATCGTGTTTAAGTTTCTGGTACCATAAAAATTGCCCCATAGGTAGGCCCTCTATCTCATGCAGTGATTCCAACTCCCTGAATTCCCCATCCTCGTACATGTCCCCCCAGGCGTATATACCCAGACCCTCCCATTGCCTAAGTGTATTAACCTCAGCCGGTGTCATTCTCATGTCTGCCATCAATGGAATTTCCGGGGAGTAAGGGTTTCTCGAGTGTGTGATGGTTTAAACTCTTTCCCATACTTGTCTACCCAGTTTGGCTAGTATAGGGGCTCTGTCGGCTCGATCCCGAGGCGGCCATATTATTTCCTTGAGGTATATGGGTTTGACGAGATCACTCAGTAGGCCGGTTTCGTTGGTGACCTCATCCGACAGCCATTTGGTAACGTGACTAAGTTGGGCTGCCAGATAGTACCTTTCAAAGTCCGGGAGCTGTATGCCCCCTGCATCATATGGAAGGGTCAGAATATTCAGTGCCAGTCTGTGACATGCCTTTCCCCATATGAAGTCTCTAATCTGGGCTTCTAATTTTCGGAAAAAAGGTGGTCTGATGTAGTGACAAATGGTCTGGAAGAAGTATAGGTATCGTGGCAGTATGATCATTTTTGTTATTGCTGCCCTGCCCATCATTGAGAGTGGTAGCCTAGACCAGAATTTCATCGAGTTGTGGAGCCCTTGAGTAACCGACAGTGTGTTCTGTTCGTGCGTGAGTTCAGGTGTATGTCTGATCCTGACCCCCAAGTATTTGAACATATCCGGCTGCCACTTCACCCCAACCTGCGGTAGGTCGTCTACTCCTACGCCCCTCAGGCCCGCTAGAGGAAACATGCAGGATTTTTGTCTGCTGAAGTGTATCCCCGAGTAACGAGCAAAGTTGTTTAGCACTTCCAAGATTGTAGGGGCATTGTTTTTTGGGTCTGTCAGGTAGATCAGGACATCATCTGCATATAGTGAGATAACGTGGTGCCCCCTTCCCACTCGTATTCCAGCGTCCCAGAATTGCTTCCTTATATAAATTGCGATTGGCTCCAGCCCCAAAATATAGAGCATGGGCGAAAGGGGACAGCCCTGTCTAGTGCCTCTTTGTATGTTCCAGTCTCTTGATACCCATTTGCCCGTCTTTACTCTGGCTGTTGGATCATTGTACAGTATCTTGATTCAGCGCACAAATCCCAGCCATGGTGCTATAAGCGCCATGGCTGCCTCCATACTGGGCTCCAATACCGGGTTCTTTCAATGGGGAATAACCGGGTCATTCCAACATTGGAGGACCCAGTAATTCCTCCTTGAAGGAACCATTCCTCATTCCCATTTGAGCCCCAATAGGGCTCAATGGGAATAGGGACGGAGCTAATAATGGGCACGTTAATAACGGCCCGTTATTAGCTCCCTGGTCCCCTCGCGGGACCCGCTAAGGACGCCTGGTTTTACCAGACGTCTGTTCCAGGTCCCGCAAAGGGAACCTCGTAATAGGTGCTCCCGTAATGAAGGGTGCCGGTCCCGTACCGGCACCCTTCATTACGGGACCGCCAGGGTCGTAATGAGGCTCTATGTCTTGGAATCCAGGTGAGTAAAGACTACTAAGCTTCACTCACCAGCGCAACTCATTTATTTTGGGGGCACTGTCCCATCCCAAATGCTGCCAGTGCAGGGAGACTGTTTCTCCCTTTTATATTTTCCTCTCTTTTCATTTTCATCATTTCATCAACCACACTTTCTATGGCCATCATTACGACTTTGGCGGTAGCCATGCCGCTATTGGCGGCATGGCTGCCGCCAAAATTGGGTCCGGGTTCACAGAATGGGGAATTAACGGCCCATTCCGAGTTCGGAGTGCCCGGTAATTCCTCCCTTCAGGAACCCGGGCCCGGACCTTCCCCATTCCCATTTCAGCCCCAATAGGGCTGAATGGGAATGGAAGAGTGAGCAAACAACGGGCCGATTACGAGCGGCCCGTTGTTTGCTCCCTCTTCCCCTCGCGGGACCCGCTCTGTACATCTGGTAAAACCAGACGTGCAGAGCAGGTCCCGCGAGGGGACCTCGTAATCAGGCGGTACAGGGTTGACAGCGCTGTTAACCCCTTACCGCCTGACTTATAATGAGGCCCTATATCTTTTTCCCTTTGACAGTCAACATTTTGAATACATTTTGTCATATGCCTAGGACAGGTTGATGGCCATGGACCATGTTTTACAACTTGTTTTGATGGAATACTGTGCACCATCTTTTTTATGTGGCAGCTTCATGTGATTGAAGACCTGTCTCTTGGCCACCTTGATTTTTGGCCATGTTCCTACTGGTGCTAAAAACTCTGAAAGAAGAGCGTGCACTTTCACCGGGTCCAGCCACTGCTTTGTTTCACTGAAACTGGCTGTAACTTGGATTGGGTCTGTCCAGTACCAATAGACATTGCAGCCAGAGTATGGCCTCATTACGAGTATGGAGGTAGCCATGGTGCTATTAGCGCCATGGCTGCATCCATACCGGGCCCCAATACCGGTATGGTATTGAAGGAACCATTCCCCATTCCCATTTGAGCCCCCATAGGGCTCAATGGGAATGGGGAGGGAGATAATAACGGCCACGTAAATAACGGCTCATTATTAGCTCCCTGTTCCCCTTGCAGGAACCGGAAAGGACGTCTGGTTTTACCAGACGTCTGTTCCGAGTCCCGCAAAGGGAACCTCGTAATAGGTGCTCCCGTAATGAAGGGTGCCGGTCCCGTACGGGCACCCTTCATTACGGGAGCGTCAGGGTCCTAATGAGGCCCTATGTCTGCTGTGTGCAGACGTGGAGAAGGTGTTCCCGGTTTAAATGCTGCAGATACTTCCGATTGGTCAGCTGCAGATCCTTCTGATTGGTCTGCTGCGGTAGCGCTCAACCGACATTTTGGATACGAAGAGAGGGTCTTAAGACTTACTTTCTAAAAAAGGTGTGCTTTTGAACTGTATTTTATCTACCTGTTGGCAGAAACCAAAACGTGTGCAGAGGACGTTTGATAGTTCCTACCCCGCTTCCAGGTTTTTACTATCAAATTGAACTCTTCAGGAATCTGGAAAAACTTACCTGTAATGGGGGAACTGCTCAAGGAATTACGGCCCAAAAAATGTATCAAATTGTTTAGGGGGATGCAGGTAAGGGGGTAAAAGGGCTTGAGAGGGGTTTACAGTGGGTGTAGTAGTATAGGGAAAGAGGGGGGCTTGCGGGTAACACCCCCCAAATAGAAAAAAAGAAATTGAATGGGTTTTTTTAGGCAAAATTCCTTCAAAGTAAATTACTTTGGAGGAATGCCTATTCTTAAAATAACATGAAACTGTGCTGTAGTATATAGTATCCTTAAATAACCTTCAGGTGTTTTTAAGGCATAATAAATAGTATATATGGATACTTCAGTGTGGCCCTCTACTATTTGGCTGTCTCTATGGGTTGTGAACTGTGCCTGACTACCAAACCCCTGTCCTCCTAAGTGTGCCTTACTGCTCAACCTACATTACCTTGAGAGATTTTAGTAAGACCAAGTGTGAAAAGCGTTCATCACCGAGGTTGGCCTCTCAGAGCCCTCCCACAGTGTTGCTTCTGTAAATTCATTCTAACAGTTGGTGGCTTTGGGATACAGGTTTGTTGGAAGCATAGCAGTGTATTCAATGTATGGGTCACACACTGTACTAGTTCACTAAGGTATTATATATTACACAACCCTATAATCATGGGGAAATGAACACAACTGAATCCTTGAACAAGAAGACAGTGGATCAGTTGAACACACTTTTTGGAGTTTAGTGGTGTGGTAAAAATGTGGCAGTATTTCTGATAATTTATTTATTTTTTGGCAGTAATGGATCACCACAGTTTTTACTGCACCGCTGAATTCCAAGTTTGATCTTGAAGTAGAGGATTTACTTCCAGCATGATTCTGGAGTTAAATCCTCCATTTTAAGGTACAAAATTATCTGATTTTTTTTTCCCATGCAGAATTACTGCTGTTGATAAATCCACCAAAATGGAGATTTACACTGCCATATGTAATTCTGTGGTAAGTTCATGGAACAGAGTAGTGGCAACGGTAAATGATTTTGTCAGTCAACTGGCAAATTTACTGCTGATTAACCACCAAACCTGCAATGAGGCCCAAATTGTGCTGAAAAGGAATTAGGCACGTTTGATGACCAAAGTGGCTTAGTTCAGAGGCTGATGGATCATCACACAGCCAGAAGACTCCCTACTGAGAGTAAGGGTGATGCTGGTGCAGGGTCCAATGATAGTTGACCTGTGACACCCCCTCATTGTCTATCTCTTCTGCCAGTGTTTCCATCCCCACCTCTGGAACTGAAGGTCTCTTGAGCCCGAAGTAGCGCAATCCGAGAGTCATGGAGCTTCATCTTATGCACGGGTTCACCCAATTTGAGCTGAGCATTATGGGAAGGATTAAGACAGAGACCAGCTGAGTGCCTTAAGGTCAAAGATCTTGAGGATAAGTAGAGGGAGAGACGATACCAGCAAGAGAAGTGGAGACTGCAAGCTGATATATGGAAGGTCACGGGAACTAGGAACTCCAGTGGAGGCTTTTGTCATGGCTGGGGAGTCTCTTCACATCCAAGGCTCCCTAAGAGTCTGTTTCGGATGAATGATGAGAAATGTGACAGAATGACCACTGGCATTGGAGTGAAAGCCCTAGCTTTTTTGATTTGTTTCATATAAAACAATGCATTTAATTGTGTTTCTGAAAAGGAGGCCTGATAAACAAACCCTCCTTTCATCAAAGCTCATAGCAAAATGCATAGGGAATCCATGTGCCTTTGCTGCATAGGTCTCCTGACATCTGCAGATCCAACCCTTCAGTGGCACAGGGGAGTTTAAAAGGTTATCGAACTCACCTTTGCGAGTGCCAACTCGGACCAGCAGAAGCCATTGTCTCATCGCAGAGTCGACCGCTACTCAAAGCGTTTGAAGACTCACTGACTAGAATGCCGAATTGACCCTGCAGGAGCATGCACCATCTAATGGACTCAAGGCCGCCCACCAGTGGGATTGCATCGACTCAAACTGTCTCGCCATTGGCTTGACTTAAGCTAAAGTCAAGAACCTGAGTCGACACTGTCGATCCTCCAAAAGACAAGAACAAGGTATGTTAAGAGGCCTTGTCCTCCGCCCACTTTCTGAGCCCCAAGTGACTTTTAAGTCCTCTTTATCTGTCTGTCCGCCAAAGCACATCTTGTACAGTGACATTGATGAAATGTTTTGCCTGAACACCACATCTTAAGTACCCAGAGTTCCATACAATCAGCATCTTCTGTGTTCTCTTACAGGGGTGGGTGTTGCTTCTGTTTTTATTTAGTTGTTTGCATTTCTATTGCATCATTAAAAGTGTACATTTTTCAAGACACGTGATTTGTTTTATTTTGGAGTCGTTGTAGTATTGCTGTTTGGCATGCTACTGTTATCATCCGCCCCCTCCCTCCCCACCCCTCTCCTGAGAGTACAGCCTGTGCTTGGCCCATGCTAACACAAAAAGCTATGGCGGTATACCCATCGGGCAATGTATGTTTTACATTTTTGATTTTGATCACTACTAGATTAGCTATGGTGTGTGGCTCAGCAGGTGCCTTAGTCACTACTCATCCCTGTACTCCTGCAGAGCAGTGGTAATTTTGAAACAAGAAGAATGACATTGCTGATTGATTCTGGTCAAGTTGCCTGGTTAATCAGTCCGCTCCCTCAGAGCGAATGTGGTGCTTTTATTGACGTGAGTACTGCAGATAGAAAGGATTATGATAGAGTCAGTAAGGCTCTCCTCCTGGAATCTGAACTCCTTCCCAAAACATGAAGAAGTTCAGAGACCATAAGGAGAGGTAGCAGGCAACATGGATTTCATTAGTGAATGATACCCTTAAGTACTGGGTAGGTTGATGTTCATAAAATAACTACTTTTGAAGGCATGTTCACTTTATTCTGCTGGAACATATTTGTGACTCTTGTACCCCCATAGTTGAAGCATCATGTGGCTGATGGCAACACCCCAAGGTGTTTGCAAAAGCTGCTGACTTGTGGGTATCCCGTAGGGTATCCCACAGGAAAATGGGACTTCTGATAAAAATGAGGAGGGGAAAAAAGCAAAAAGATTAGGTGGGCGGTTCCAATGACAAACTTCAGTCCCATAAACCTGGGAAAAAACAGGGGTTAAATCGCACACTGCCCATGGTACGGGTAGTGTGTCCTTTGCTCTCATATGGGATTCTGATTAGTGCAAGACTCCATTTGCTTGTCCAAGTCTTTTTTCACTTGACTTTGTAAAGGGGACTCAAGATATAAGGACAAGAGCTTGTGGCTTCACTGTGGGACTGTGGCCTTCTCTGAGGAAGATGGAAACATTCTCATAAGGGCATAGATTTCTTCAGATTCTGTTCCCAGGGGTGCAGTGCTGAAGATGTTCTAGTGTCCCTTGGGGTCCCTGGAGTAACAGACAGCTGAAACATCGGCCCCCATCACTGATAACACTATGTCGTAGTATAAGGGCAGTGTTCTCATTGATGGCCATGAGCCACTTGACTCAGGGGCATTGGGGGCAGCAGAATATTGGTAGATTCTACCTTGGTGCTCATTGAGCAGCGCGCCAAAGCCTCTCTGTGACCTACTAAACTGGCAGTTGACCTCAAATGTTCCAATTATACCTGTTGTCCTCTCAGTAAATGGGTGACTTAGAAAATTATTATTTTAAGTTTTTTTTTTTAGCTTTGGGAAACAACAGAGCACTTTACAATCATAGGGGGGAGAACACAGTGAGGGAAGCAGAGGAAAAAGGAGCAGGGAGCTATAAGGAGAGGATAAGGGCAGCTGATTGGCCGCAAGGGATCTATAAGCAACCAGGGGGGAAGACAGGGTGGATTAGATCACTGAACCTCATTTCGGGTGGGGACAGCACAGTGTGTGGCCTAGGCATTAAGGAGGGGCCATTGCTTGAAGAGGAAGCTTTTGACCTCTTTCCTGAACTGTAGAAGTGATGGGGCAAGTTTGATGTTGAGTGGGGTGGGAGGTTCCAGAGTCTTGGAGCGTAGACAGGGAAGGCGTGTCTTTTGGTTCTTTCCTTCCTGCACCATCTTAATTCAAGTCTGCACATGTCCATACTTCTGGTAGATCGCAAGCCTGCAGTGATGCTGAGTTTCTTAGTGAGGTAACTTCGGGACTTCAGGGTGACATCCTTGTAAATGATGCAACAGGATTTGAAGATGATACAGGCTTGCAGTGGGAGCCATTGCCATTTGATGAGGGTTGGATTATGTGGTCAAATTTGCAGAGCTAACAGGGGAGGGTAAGGGTGTCTGTTTCGCCGCAAGGGATCTATAAGCAACCAGGGGGTGGGGGACAGTGGGGAGCAGATCACTGAGTCTCATTTCTGGTGGGGACAGCACAGTGTGTGGGCCTAGGCATTAAGGAGGGGCCATTCCTTGAACAGGAAGTTTTGACCTCTTTCCTGAACTGTAGAAGTGATGGGGCAAGTCTGATGTTGAGTGGGGTGGGAGGTTCCAGAGTCTTGGAGCGTATACAGGGAAGGTGTGTCTTTTGGTTCTTTCCTTCCTGCACCATCTTAATTCAAGTCTGCACATGTCCATACTTCTGGTAGATCGCAAGCCTGCAGAGATGCTGAGATTCTTAGTGAGGTAACTTCGGGACTTCAGGGTGACATCCTTGTAGATGATGCAACAGGATTTGAAGATGATACAGGCTTGCAGTGGGAGCCATTGCCATTTGATGAGGGTTGGATTATGTGGTCAAATTTGCAGAGCTAACAGGGGAGGGTAAGGGTGTCTGTTTCGCCGCAAGGGATCTATAAGCAACCAGGGGGGGGGACAGTGGGGAGCAGATCACTGAGTCTCATTTCTGGTGGGGACAGCACAGTGTGGGCCTAGGCATTAAGGAGGGGCCATTCCTTGAACAGGAAGTTTTGACCTCTTTCCTGAACTGTAGAAGTGATGGGGCAAGTCTGATGTTGAGTGGGGTGGGAGGTTCCAGAGTCTTGGAGCGTAGACAGGGAAGGCGTGTCTTTTGGTTCTTTCCTTCCTGCACCATCTTAAGTCAAGTCTGCAAATGTCCTTACTTCTGGTAGATTGCAGGCCTGCAGAGATGCTGAGTTTCTTAGTGAGGTAACTTCGGGACTTCAGGGTGACATCCGTGTAGATGATGCAACAGGATTTGAAGATGATACAGGCTTGCAGTGGGAGCCATTGCCATTTGATGAGGGTTGGGTGATGTAGTCAAATTTGCAGAGACCTTTATTGAGTCTTGCTCCAGCATTCTGGACATATTTCAGGTGGGCCAGGGTAGTGGCTGGAAGGCCTTCCAAAAGGGCATTGCCACCATCCAGGTGGGAGAGGACCAAAGCTTGGACAGCAACTCTGAAGTTGTTGTCTGGGATAAAGCGATTGCTTTTACGGCAGTAGAGAAAGCTGTTAGCAGGCCGTTTGGGTGTCCAGAGGGAAGTCCATGGGATGGTTCTGGTAGGTAATGACCCTGAATGACTTAGGTTTGTTGGTTGAAACTGCAGACCCTCCCCCCTTGGAATATGGAATCAGATAAGGAAGGCGTATATGTGTATAGATTGGGTGAGTTTGCTTCCATGGGACAAGGCTTTGCTATTATATTTATACTTGAGGACTAGGGCACTCTTTTCTGGGTGGCCTGCCAAAGCAACCATGGAATAGGGTAGCCGGTTAAATTTTTGAAATCATATTTTCGAAATGCCATTTTGTTGAAAAAAAAATTCCGAAAAAAAAAAATTCAAATTTATTATTTTTTATTTTATGTGTTTTATTTTTGTTTCGTTAGTTAAAAAAAGGATCAATAAAAAAAACGGGGGGTTGGAGGGGAACCCCCCATTTAAAAAATAAAATTTAAAAAAAAACATTCGACATTTTTTTTCCGCCAATTTTGTGTCGACAAAATGGCATTTGGAAAATATGGCGTTTTAAAAAGTCACTATAAACCATGGAATAGAGCGGTGCACCACAACGTAGACAACCACATGCTCCCATAAATCCCCTTCAAAACTCCCAATCTTAGTCTTTGAGTGGTTCAACTCCTCATTGTTTTTCTGTTCCTTTATACCCCATCAATTCTTCAAAATGTAGGGCACCCAAAAATGGGATTCATACTGTCATATTTTCCTTTTGCAAAGTGTTTTAGTCCAAAACACATTTTCCGCTATCCTCATGGGATCTCGCTGGTTTACGTGTAATCTGATTTCTTGCATTCAAATACATATCAGACATTGAATGCTCCTACCTTTTGCTCCTTGGCTGTTTTGCTCATTGCCTTGCTGCTTATTGCCTTGTTTCTGTTGCCAGTAAGCCAGACGGGTGTTATATCTGCCTTGCGTCCGGCTACGCGGTGATGCAAGGCGCTCAATAAAGGCCTCTCCCCCGCCCTGCGGAGGCAGTTCCGGGGCAAGGCAGCAATACGAAGGTGTCCGTGTCTTTCATGCTCCAGCCGGAGCTGCACAGCGAGGGCCACCCACGCGGGCCCACCTCTCCCTGATTCCCGCCAACGCCTCGGCCGGGACCAGGGACACAACAACGGGAGTCTGTTTACACTGCTCATTGCCTTGCTGTTCTTACTACGAAGAGGAGAGTTTTCTCAACAAATCCTCATAACACCGCAGAGCACAGCGGTGTGCCGTTGACCTCGGGAACTTGGGAAGGATGACTGCGTTCAGTTTGCAAGTCTCAAATTTGCTCCTGCCTGTGTTGTTTCACATGGTTGTTCTCGTCCTTCCCATAAAAGCTTCTGCTATAGACGAGTGCCGCCGGGCAAGCGTCGGCAGTGGCCTGCAAAAGGGGGGTGTTTCTCAATTTTTCAAAGACACCACCTGGAACTACAAGGTAAGGCAAAACGGCCTTAATATATATAACAGCACACCCTTTTCTGACCAAAAAAGTACCCTGCAGATACAGTCATGCCAGGTAAAGCTACATGCAGATCACAAAAAAACAACATACAAAACCAGAAGCCTTATGGTAAAACAAATGGATATAGAAGGGCCAGCAGGAGTGGCGGTGGGGCTAAAAATGTATCAGATGGAGTATGTGAGCATGAGATTGCTCATGCTCACATCAGCACCAGCCGCTGCTTCCCGTATGCAAAATGCAGATGCAGGCCAGATAACTGTGATGTAGGCCTGCCGGCACGGCAGGAGGGACAGATGTGGAGCGAGGACCTCGCGCGGGGTTACGCTGGTGTCGCGGTGCGCGGGGGCGGCGCAGCAATCAAACACACAACCACGTTCGTAAGTGCCTAAACCCGGACTGGCGTTAAGACGCCAGTTCCGGTGATACCTTTATTTTTACATCCGGCTGTAGTGTGTCACGTGACCCTGCTTCTCGGGACACGTGACACCACATTCCTCCCCAAGTTGGAGGCAAAATTCCCACATGTTAACATGACATTTTACATTGAGTCTTACTTCTGAATATGTGAATGTCTCTGTCTCTGCTGCCGTCTTCTTTGGCATATTTCGTCTACCACATACCCTTGAAGGCGGGAAGACGGTCTGGGCTTCTCTCTCAGACTGTATCGGGTGCTTCTTTCTCGTGGCGCGTCTTCCGTGGCGGCCTCCACTTCACCATTTTCCTCTTCCGGCACTTCTGTGGTCTGCTGTGGCGCGGGTGTTTGGGGTGAGTGTACTACTTCACTCCTCTGGGGTGACCGTTGCTCTTCCCACATTTCTTGAGGCACTTTCCTGAAGTGGGAGACGTTTCTGGTTACCGTCTCTTTTCCGCGGGTTGCCGTAATCATGCTGTGGTTGGTGGTCGTGACAGTCCACGGGCGTGCTTCGTAATTGAGGGACATTTTCTTCGGTGTTGCCCGGTTCCTGACGAGGACCGTGTCCCCCGGGTTTATTTCTCTGTGGTGTGCTCGTCGAGCAATGCTTTCTCGCTCGTTGTGTCTTTCCCGTCTTGCCTCCATCTCGATGATGTCCGGGTCTGGCGCTGTCCAGTCTGGGTGTATCGGTAGCTCTGCCTGGATGGGAATTCCAAACATGAGGGCCGCCGGACTGATCCCTGTGGCTGAGTGTGGGGTCTGTCGGTGTGTCCTCAGAAACTGATATACAGCCTTTAACCAGGGGTGTCCTTGTTCCTTGGCGATCCTGATGATCTTGTTCAGTGATCCCATGAAACGCTCTGCGTCACCGTTTGCCTGAGGCCATCTTGGGGTGATGCGTTGGTGTTTAGCGTTGACCTCTTTGAAAAATTCCTTTAGTTCTTGACTGGCAAACGATGGGCCATTGTCACTTTTAATTTTCTTGGGAATGCCATGAATTGCGAATATTTTCTCCAATGTGAGGATGGTGGTTTCTGTGTTTGTCGAGGCCACATGCTCTACTTCCGGGTACCTGCTAAATTCATCTATTACTACTAGCAGGTATCCTTCTCCAGCGATGGTGCAGTGGTCCATACTGACGGCCTCCCATCGTTTTGTGCTTCGGGGGGCGCAGCTGAGTGGTTCGGGGTTTGCTGGTCTCTGTGATGCTTGGCATGCTGTGCAGGATTCTACGAGTTCCGTAATTCTCTGGTGCATGTTTGGCATCCACATTCGGGACTTTAGGTAGGCGGTCGACTTGACAATCCCTTGGTGTCCACTGTGGGCCAGCTTGAGCGCCCTGGCCTCGAGGGATTCTGGTAATATGATCCTGTGTCCTTTCAGTATTACTCCTTCAGGGGCTACAGATAGTTCATGTCTGATGCCGAACAGGGCCCTGAGTTTGGCTTGGGCAGTGGTTGTTCGGTGAGACATTGACATGAGGTAGGTTTTCCAGTTGCCTGACTGAATGGCTGCGGCTGTATGTTTCAGGACTGTGTCTTCTGCTGTTTCTTGTACCACTTCCTGCAGTGTCAGTGCTCGTGGTCGGGCGCATGCTATCACGTGACAGACGTGTTCATCCGTTTCTGTTGCGTGGTGCTGTTCTTTGTCAGTGGCTGGCCGCGGATGGCGGGACAGGTAGTCCGCCGGATTATTCGATCCTGGACGGTATTTTACTTCAATGTTGTAGGGTTGCAGCTGCAACATCCACTTTTCAATGCGGGCGGGAGGGTGTGGGGCGGAGCCTCGGAATATCGGGACCAGGGGCTTGTGGTCGGTGAAAACTTTCGCCTGTTTCCCTAACAGGTAGACTTTAAAGTGGCGACATCCCCACAGAATGGCCAGGGCTTCTTTTTCGATATGTGCGTAGTTTAGTTCAGGTTTGGTGAGGGCTCTGCTGGCAAACGCGATTGGAAATATCGTGCCATCTTTATCTGTTTGGGTCAGCACGGCCCCTAGGCCAACTGGGCTGGCGTCGACAAGAAGTTCGGTCTGTCGGTCTACGTTGAAGAACGCCATGGTGGTGGAGGCGGACAGGGAGTCTTTTATCTGTTGAAAGGCCTGTTGGTGAACCTCCGTCCACTCCCACTTTCGATCTTTCTTGGTTAGATCCCTGAGTGGGTTGGCGATGCTTGCAAGATCAGGGATGAACCGTGCACAGTAGGTGGCCATTCCCATAAAGCTTCTCACTTCTGAGGCTGATTTTGGTGGTTCAAATTCTTTTATGTCTTGTACTTTTGATGGGTCTAGGGACACTCCTGCTGCACTGAAAATGTATCCGAAGAAACAGAGTTCCTTTTTGTTGAATTCGCATTTGTCTGCGTTGAGGGTCAGTCCGGCATCCTCGAGTCTCTTTAGGACTGCTGCTAAGCGTTGGTGGTGGTCGTCTTTGTTCGATGCATATACAAGGATGTCGTCACTGATGTTAGTGGTTCCCTCAAGGCCCGTGATGACTTTCCGGATCTCATGCTGGAATACTTCCGCCGCCGATGATATCCCGAAGTTGAGTCTCTTGTATCGCATCAGGCCAAGATGGGACGAAAATGTTGTGATGTATTCTTTCGATAGTTTTAGCTGATGATAGCCGGACCGGAGGTCGAGCTTGCTGAAGATCGTCGCTCCCGTGAGATCTACAATGAGCTTGTCAATGGTGGGAGTGACATGGCGCTCAAGGCCGATAGCTATGTTGGGGAGCCGCATATCGATGCATATCCTTACTGCGCCTGGTTGTTTTGGCTTCTGGGCTACTACCATCGGTGAAACCCACGGGGTTGGTCCAGACGTCTTCTCGATGATCCCTGCGTTTTCGAGCTTGAGTCGCTCCTTTTCTACGGCCTCTCTCAGGTGGAATGGGATTCGCCTGTGCCGTACTGCTTTGGGTTCGATGGTGGGGTCTATGTGTAGCTTGACCGTTCTCCCTTTTAGGCGCCCGATGCCTTGGAACAGGTTTTTGTGTCGCCCCAAGAGGTCGTGGAGTTCATCGTGTTGCGCACTGAATGCGAAGTGTATCAGCTCCAACTTTTCGGCTGTTTTGCAGCTTAGGAGGGTTTCACACCCGGCGTCTACCACGTATATTCGGGCTCGGCAGCTGGCGTTACTGTGAGCGAAGTTGGATTTGAACGATCCTCGCACAGGCAGGGGTTTCTTTGATCCATAGGCTTATAGCCTGACTTTCCTCTTGAGGAGCTCTGGTCTGGGGTTGAGACTGTTGAATGCTGTCACTGGCATGACATTTACTGTGGCACCGGTGTCAATGATAACTTTCAGTGGGTCTCCATTGGAGAGGATGGTGCATGTTGGTCTCCTCTTCTGTCGTAATTTCCGTGGGTCCACTGCTGATATTAGGTGCACTTGGTGTGTTCGCCTTTTTCCTTTCTTTCTCCTTTCTTTGCCTTGCCTTTCGGGGGATGAGTCGCTGTCACTTTCGTCGCTTTCGCTCGTGGTTTGGGATCTTTGTGATTCGTCTACTGCCCTAGCTTTCCCTCTCCGCGTTGGTTGGCGGGTTTCCTTGGGCGCGAATCTCCTACGTGGTTCTTGTGATGGCCGCGGGTCTGCGTCACGGTCGTTCTTGTTCGGAGGATTAAGGCAGACTGCGGCGTAGTGATTCAGGCGGTTGCATTTTCTGCATGTTGACCCCCACGCTGGGCAGGAATCCCCTTTATGCCATGGGCCTCCGCACCACTTGCACGATTGGTCACGCCTTTGTGGTGGTTGCATTCTCGGGTTCTGTTTCGGGCGGGTGTCCTGGTGTCGGGAGATGGCTGCTACGTCTTCTGTTGGTCTCGGGTTGTCTAGCGGAAGCCTCTGAATGGCTGCTTCCATTACTGCTACTTGGTCCTCTGTTTGCTCGCGGAGTCTTGCCATCTCGAGGATGCGTGATAGCCGTACATTCTTCTCTGATAGTATCGCCCTCCTCAGCTTCTCGGATGAGATACCGTTGATGATTTGGAGGCGGATGGCGAATTCCTCGTCTGGGAATTCGCAGCCCACGGCCATTTCGCGAAGGCGAGCGTGAAACTTGTCCACTGTCTCTTTTTCTCGTTGTCTCGCCAGGCAGAAATGGAACCGCTCGTAGTCGGGGTTGAGGTCTGGTTTGAACATGTTGGAAAGGGCGGCTTTTGCTGCAGCGTAGTTGGCATCACTACCTCTGTTTGGCGTGGCGTTGAATAGGCGCAGGGCGTCAGATCCTATGTTGAGGAGGAGAAAGGTGCGCATTTTTTTGGGCATAGTGATGTCTCTCGCGTCGAGGTGCATCTCGAACTGTTGTATCCATATTTCCCATCTGATGGCCGCTCCGTTGGTGAACGGGTCGAAAGGCGGCATGAACGTGGTTAGCGAGGGGTCTGTGCATTCCTCGGTGAGGCTCCTCCTCGACGTGGACCTGGCGCTGGTCTCTGATGGGCTGGACGTCGGGTCGGACATGTTGTGTTGTGCGGCGTTACGGCGCTGAGTTGCAGTTTACCGTGTGGTGGTGGTTGGGCCTGGTGAGCGTGCAGTGCGTGGTCCCACGTGCGGCGTCTTGGCAGGGTAGGCCTGCGTGGATTGCTTCTCCCTTGTCGTGGGGTGGTGATTTGCTGCTGGATGCAGCTGCCAGGGCTGAGGAGGCTGCTACCTGGGCTGTTGTTGGATGTGATTTTTTTTTTCTTGTTGGGGCCCTGGGGTGCTGGGGCCACTCTTCGCCGCTGCTGGAGGTTGACTCCGATGGTGGGCGGGGCCGGCGTCGGTATCCTGCCGGCTCCGCGATTGTGTAAGCGCGGGTCCGTGGGTGCGAAGACCTCCGTTGTTGTCGGGGCTCGCAACCCACTTACCGCCTCGTCGCCAGTGTGATGTAGGCCTGCCGGCACGGCAGGAGGGACAGATGTGGAGCGAGGCCCTTGCGCGGGGTTACGCTGGTGTCGCGGTGCACGGGGGCGGCGCAGCAATCAAACACACAACCACGTTCGTAAGTGCCTAAACCCGGACTGGCGTTAAGACGCCAGTTCCGGTGATACCTTTATTTTTACATCCGGCTGTAGTGTGTCACGTGACCCTGCTTCTCGGGACACGTGACACCACAATAACGTCCTATTTCAAGTCGAACAAGCCTAACAAATGCGATAAGGAGCCTGCAGTCCCCGGTGGAAAGTGATATTAAACACAGCATCAGAAGAAGGCAGGTTATTTATTACCTTTGCCTGCCTTCGCGGCCTGGGAAGGGCAGGAGCCCCCACCATCGCTGACAACACCATCCACGAGGCCGTGTCTGAGAAGCCTTGCCCAGCTACACCGACGCTGCTCCGCTATCTGCAATGGTAACAAATCAGCCCTGCTGTGCATACCCTGCCTTAAGGGTCTGATACCCTCTGCTATTATTGCTAAGCTTCCTGCATTTCATCCGACAAGACCATAAACCCTGATGTCCTCCACGGTCCCCACGAACATCCACGAGAGTCGTGGCACTAAAATGGCCGCTCTCCGTGCATGTTTATATGGTTGCCTAGCAACCAGGAAAGAAAGAGCAGTCCACTCTGATTGTGCCTGTGTGCCTTTTTATCCAATAGGCTGCCCCCGGATAGCGTCAGCCGGCCTTCCACAATAAGGCCTGCAGGAACAAGGCCGACTCCTGTCTTTGCCTGCCTTCGCCTAACGAGCCGTTGGGCCGGAAAACCTATCCGCACTACCCTCCACTCACCACCAGTAAAACACTGTAACCACCACGTCTCCTATTACTTACGTGTTTGTTCATGCGTCTCCCGACTGCCCGTAGCATATCCCGCTGTCTATCTGCCTGTACCCGTATGACTACTGCTAAAACCTCAGGAAACAAACTTCGCATTCCAATACTATTACGGTCTGCACACTGCAAATTTAGCATATGGGCCACAGTAACCGCCCGCTCAACGTACATCACCTTGCCACTAATTCCGGATCAACATGCGGACAACGCTACTCCCGCACGCATTGCCCCTGACATTACTGTTGAACCCTTTATTATTATTGCCAATTGTGACCCGGGACACAAAGAACGCAAACCTAACCACCTCGGGTCTCAATCGACCACTAGGCCTCCCTAAGGCTGCATCCCTTACCGTGATTTAGTGAAGTAACCGGCGAGTTAACTTAACTACCGTGTGCACCTCATGGAACGCACACTACCCTTTGTGCTATTCTGTTTCTCTAGCCTATGGTGCTTGTAACTGTAGTAAACCGCTCTAGCCTTGTACTGCACTGAATCAAAAAAGCCCACTGTACCTCAGTGAATGGCCATGTGATTTACAATGAATTGAACTGCCCATGTGATTTGTACTGTACTGAACTGTACCAAGCTGCTCTTGGCTGAGCAATAGTAAGTCAATATAGTCCATTGTGCCTTAGTGAAGGTCAAACTATTGTGCCTTAGTGAACTGCCTAATGCCTTGAATTGCACTGAGTTAAATCAGCCTATTGTGCTTTAGTGCATTGCCTTGTGACTTGAACTGTGTTGAACTGTACTAAGCTGCTCTAGCCTGAACTACAGTATATCAACCTAGCCCACTGTACCTTAGTGAAAGTCAACCCAGCCTACTGTGCTTTAGAGACCGGCCTACTGTATCGAATTGCATTGAATTAATCTAGTTTACTGTGCTTTAGTGATTTACCAATGGCCTGATTTGCATTGAACTGTATTAAGCTTTTCTAGCCTTGAACAACAGTCAAACCAGCCTATGGTACATTAGTGAGTTGCCTACTACCTACGACCTGTGCCTAAGTGACCAATGTTAGGGAAAATTCTCCAGAATGGCTAATTTCCCTTACCTACTGAGTCCCTCAGCAGCTTTGCTGGATTTCTAGGATTTATTTTTTTCACCAGGTAAGAGTGTGAGCCTTTTTTTCCACTCTTACATGTGTTTTGCTGTGTGTTTTACATTTTTGTGTCCATACACTGTGGAGTTTCACCTACTCCATAGGCATCATCTTTTTACTGTGTGTCACACAGCACCTTTACTGCAGTGACACAGGGTTGTCTTTTTCGGACTTCCCACTTTAAACTCAATTTTCTGGGACTGTTTACTGTCTCCCAAAACATGTAAAGTTGCCATTGACTTTATTAGTCTTTTTAAATTCACAGACCCAGTACAAACTATCTTCCATAAAGTACTGGAAAGGGTTAATAGTTATCCCTTTTTGTCTATTTCTCATGAAACATTATTTCGTTCCCCTTTCACTAAGATTTGCCTGGTAGCAGTGGCATCTACCATTTTTTCCCTACCACAGACTATGAAAATAGCCTTGATACTGTTTTAGGCTATGTTAGTAGCCTCGAACTTTAATCAGCTGGACCCCTTTTAATTTTATTTGGTTCCAGCTGGGTTTATTCACCATTTCCTTTTGTAAAGGTCTTTCGCGTGTTTTACTCTGCGTGCCAAACCAGGTTTGGTTCCTTTGTTCGCCGTCCTTTGGCGGGCTTCTGCACAGAAGCCCTCCTTAGGCACCTGAGAGTCTGGGTGGACAGGATGTGAGGGAGGGGTTTTAGGCCCCCTGCACAGGGTCTCCTTGGAGACCCAACTCGCACTCTTGTTTCATTGGCTAGGTGACTGTCCTGCCAGGACAGCCACCCTGCTGTGTGATTGACATCTTCTTCCCTTGAGCTGGTGGGACCAACCAGTTCGCCAAACGTCAAGCAAGGCCTTCCTCCCCTGGTCAAATTTGCTGTGCACCGCTGCAGTGAACCGGATAGCCAGGAGGACTGGACCCTGTTTGGGTTTTAAGGAGCGCACCTTTTATTCATATCTTTGCTCTGCTCCTGGTTTCTTCCCTGGGCAGTGCAGGACCCTCCAGTCTTCCTCCTTCTTGTCAGTCCGACAGTCGCTTCAGGAACCGTGAGCCTGCAGGACCGGCCAGTAAATTCTGTCTCAGCTACAGCATTCTTCTTCTACTAAGGTACTGTTCAAATCTGGTCGTTCATTCTGTCTGACCGGGGTGAAAGTGTTTTAAATCCTTTGCTAATCCGAGGGCTTGTCCGTCTCTACTCTTTTAAGTAACTTTTCTGCCGACCAACTTGTTTTCAAACTCTTGGCAAAGACTTAACCGCGAACTACTCTGAACTGTGTGATCCTCTGCAAAGACTCTGAACCATTAACATTGGCCCAGGCCTATTGATTTGAATCCTACTTGTAGTAAGCCTTTTCTAGATTTCCCTGCCTACATACTTGTTGGTGCTGCTTGATTTTAAATAACCTTGTCTTTCCCTCCCTTTTTAAATTACTGGAGTGCCATTTTGCTCACACTTCATTTTGAGCTTAACTTGTCCAGAATTCATTAAGTGTTGTGTAGTATATTAAGATTGTGATTTTCTGCTGCTTCACATCAGTGATTTTTTTTATAATTGATAGTGTAAAAAAATGTATATTCTTTTACTCAGAAATCTTGAGTCAGTGTTTGTTTGAACCATAGCAATTGCTGTCCTTTGTGTAACTTCTGATACTGCTCACTTTACTCTTGAGATAAGTCTGGCTGGTCAGCCATCGCTACCACTTTACTGTGTTGTACAGGCTTGTACCAAAGGTGAATTTGTACATACAGTTGTAGTCTTAATTGTGTGTGGTGTTCCCAAAGGGTACTGCATATGATTCTGCCTAACACCGGTGTACAGTGGTGAGGATAAAGTATAGTGATTACACTTAGAGTGCTGCTATTACCTTGGACCAACTAACCACAAGGCAAAAAACCACTAAAAAGCAAATTTTAATCATGTCTGATATGGAAAGCTACAATCAGGAGACCCTCCTTAGTTACACTGTTGATTATCTGAAAAATCTGTGTAGACAAATCAATCTCTCTGTTAAAGGCAAAAAGTCTGAATCAATTGAAAGGTTGTTAGAGAAACAAAGTCTGGAGAGTGGGTCTGAAATACCTAACCCTCCAGCAAATGTGGAAAATAATGAGGATGATAATGTGTCAATTATTATGGATGAGTTAGATGAGGCAGATGTGTCTCACAAGGTAGGCCTTACTGCTCCTGTACCTTCTCAACAACCTCAACCTTTGTCCACTGGGACCCCTACAGGTCCTACACTCAGTCCTGAATTCATTGCTCTAGAAAAGATGAGGCTTGAATTCGAATTCAAACGTATTAATGCTCAAACTGAACAAAAGCATCAAGAACTTAAGTTCAGAGAAATGGAGATGAACCATGTCTTAGAAATGAAAAAGTTGTCTATTGACAATGCTTCTCTCGCAGAGTCTTCTAGGTCTTCCAGTCCTAAGAGACCTCATATGCTAAAGAAATTGTTGGTATGTATGAGGCCAAGCTTGATATTTTGGATTGGTTGGGAATGTTTGAGTATAACCATGGGATTCAAGGTCTCACAGGAAATCAGTTGCTTCCCTGGCTCTTCTCTAGGCTACCCACTGTTGCATCTGATGTTGTGATGGAGTTGGGGGAGGTGGATAGGATGGATTATGAGTATGTGAAGCTAGCTTTAATTGCTAGATTTGGGAAGACCCCTTCCCAGTACCTTAAGAGGTTTAGGACCCTCATAAAGCATGATGGTACCCCTTGGGCTACCTGGGTATGTGAATGTTTGAAAATCTTAGATGGTTGGGTTAAGGGTTACTGAGTAAACACTTATGAAGGTATGAGAAATCTTGTAATGTTGGAGTCAATTTATGATGCCTGCTGTCCTGAGCTCAGACAGCACTTGGCTGATTCTAAGGAGATAGATCCAAAGATGTTAGCTAAGGCTGCTGACTTGTGTGTTGTCAACAGGGCTACTCACAAGGATTATGGGGCAACTCAGAAGAAAGATGAGGGAAAGCAGCCAAAGAAAGGTAACAAGGAGAATTCTAATACCTCCCATCCAAATGAGGGCCCCAAACAAAACAATAAGGGTAAGCCACAAGGGAAACCAAATCAGGCTAGTACACCATCTGGACCCAAATCAGATAGAGGTCAGAACAAGCCCCCATTCATCAAAACATTTGGGAAATGTTATGTTTGTGTGTCAACTGACCATGTGAAAGGGGATCCCAGATGTAAGGGTAAACCTTCAGGGGTTCACACTGTCTCCTTAGCCTTCTCCCCAGAGAAAGAAGTACCTATGGCAAGTGGAAACTTTCACCTACTGGCTGATGAACCCGTGAGAGTCTCAGCTAGTGTTTCTTTTGTGTCCCTGGGTTTGTGGGAACAACACAATTTAGATATCTATAATTCCATCCCAGATAATACTAAAGAGTATTATATAGATAGTGTTCTTGTGAATGGCCAGGAAACCCCTGCCATCAGAGACACTGGAGCCAGCATAACTGTGGTTGATTAATCATTTTTCAAGGTAGAGGATGCTGCTAAGGCACCGAAACACCTAACCAAGTTAGCTGGAGGCCCTGTGCAAATGCTTCCCCAGTTAGCAGCTCTCATCCAGTGCAATAACATGAATGTCAAGATACCTGTTAGTTTGCAGAGTGAAGTGCCTGGGAGAGTCCTGTTGGGTAATGACCTGAAACCTCTTGGAGTTGTGTCTAGTACCCCCAGGCCTCCAGTAAAGAAGATAGGAGCTCACTAGGCCTGCAAGGGAGGGGCCCTTGAGGGGCTCTCTAGAGGAATTGATAGAGAAAACTATCACCCCCAGTCCACAGGAATTGCTCGCTGCTATTTCAGGAAAGAAAGAAGCAAAAGTGAAACCTAAGACCTACAAGAAGAAAGCAGATAGCACCCTTGTGCTACCAACAAGGACATCCCGAGATTGTCCAAAGTCATACCTGTGACCCCTCCACCTGCTGAGGCTGAGTGTGAGGTACAACCCTGTGTGGTTGAGCCAGCTTCTGAAGAATCAGATCTGGAAGAAGACATTACTATAGTTGGAGATCTGCATCCTGTTGACCATCCTGAGCTGCACTCTTTACAGGCAGAAGGTGGACCCAAAAGGGCAGACTTCAGCAGAGGACAAAGAGAGTGTCCTGCTCTTGAAGGTCTTCGACAACAGGCAGCTTCTCAGCTTGATGGCCCAGAAGCTGGGAAGCATAGGTTGCATTGGGAAGATGAGCTCTTCTACAGTGAACCGACTGAGTCTATCCCTGGGGACTGCAAAAGACTTGTAGTACTCCTAGAAAACAGACTCCAGTCCCTACAGTTGGCCCATGAGATACCTTTGGCTGGTCAATTGAGTTTCAAAAAGATCAAGGAAAGGCTCTCTTTATACTTCTACTGGCCTAAGATGGATTCAGAAGTTGACAAAGTCTGTAGGAGCTGTCACACTTGCCAGACCTCTGGCACGAGTGGAGCCAAGAATGTGGCACCATTCGTGCCTCTCCCAGTGGTGGGAGTTCGTTTTGAGACGGTGGGCATCAACATTGTTGGTCCCCTTGACCCTCCCAAATCTTCAAGAAACAGGCTTATCCTGGTTGTAGTAGACCATGCTACTAGATATCCTGAGCCAATACCTATGAGGACTGTTACACCTCAGGCTGTGGCTAAGGCTCTATTTGGTATTTTTACCAGAGTAGTGTTTCCTAAGGAAGTGATATCCGACAGAGGACCCAATGTTATGTCCCACTACATGCAAGCCATGTGGAAAAACTGTGGTGCCACTTACAAATTCTCTACAGCCTACCATCCACAGACACATGGACTGGTAGAGAGGTTCAATCATACTATGAAGAGCATGATAGATGCTTTAGAAGAACCCCTTAAAAGAAAGTGGGACCTTCTACTGCCATGCCTTCTCTTTTTGCTTATAGAGAAGTCCCTCAGGAGGGAGTTGGATACAGTCCCTTTGAACTTGTTTATGTCCATCCAGTCAGAAGTCCGTTGGCCCTGATTAAGAAGGAGTTGGAGAGTGTTCCTTCCCCCAAGCCAGTCAGAGTGACTGACTATGTGATAGGTCTCCGGAGGATTGCAGAAGGTAGTGATAACTTGAAGGTAGTGATAACTTGAAAGCAGGTCAGGCTCTGGTCAAACATTGGCATGAACAGAAGGCCAACATGTTTGAGTTTACTCAAGACCAGCTTGTACTAGTTATGGTGCCAACAAGGCAGAGGGCCTTGCAGGACAAATGGATAGGACCCTTTAAGGTTGTGGCCAAACTTAGAGATGTGAACTATCTGGTGGACTTAGGCAGACCTAAGGAGGCTCCCAGAGTCTTCCACACCAACCGTTTGAAGGCATATGTCTCGAGACCAGAAGTGGGAGCTTTGCTTCTAGCTTCAGCTCAAGAGGAGGAGGAGAGTGAACCTCTACCTGACCTGCTCAGAGGCCAACCTTTAGATGAGAAAATAGAAGAAGTTAATCTCTCTTCTAATCTGACATCTGAACAACAGGATGAGTGCAAGTTTCTGTTAAATCAGTTTGCCTCCCTGTTTTCACTATCACCAGGCTTGACCCCTTTGGGCCAGCATGAAATTCTAACTGGTGGCTGTTTACCTGTGAAAAGCAGAGGTTACAGAATGTCAGACCATTTAAGAACCCACATAAAGGAAGAGGTCAATAAGATGCTCGATCTCAGGGTTATAGAGCTATCTACAAGAGCATGGTCTAGTCCAGATATTCTAGTACCAAAGGCAGGATCCAAGGAGTTGAGATTCTGTGTGGACTATAGAGCTCTGAATGCAGTCACAAAGACTGATGCCTATCCTTTACCAACGAGAGATGAACTGTGATAAACTTGGTGTAGCCAAGTACCTCAGTACATTTGATCTAACGTCGGGCTATTAGCAAATAGCCCTGACAGGCCATTCCAATGAGAAAACTGCATTTTCAACCCCAGCAGGCCTCTATCAGTTTAAGGGTATGCCTCTTGGATTAAAGAATGCAACTGCTACATTCCAAAGGATGGTCAATCAAGTTCTGAATGGTATGGAAGACTTCTGGATGGCATACTTGGAGGAAATTGCAGTGTTCAGCCCTACTTGGAAAGAACATGTTGATCACTTAGGATATGTTTTACAGGCTCTTGAGCAGGCCCGCCTGACCATAAAGGCAAGCAAATGTCAAATTGTTCAGAGCAAAGTAGTCTACCTTGGTCATTAGGTAGGAGAAGGTGAAATAAGGCCATTGCCTACCAAAGTACAAGCTGTACAAAACTGGGCCACCCCTACTACTCAAACCCAAGTGAGAGCCTTCCTAGGTCTCACTGGGTACTATGAATTTCATAGAGAACTATGGGTCCATAGCTTCTCTCCTGAATGTGATTTCCTTTCCAAAATTCCTAAAGAAGGTTAGATGGAATGAGGAGTGCACTCAAGCCTTTGAAAACCTGAAGAAAGCCCTTTGTCAAGCTCCAGTCCTAAGAGCTCCTGGTCATCACCAACCCTTCATTGTGCAGAGAGATGCATTCAATACAGGTATAGGTGCAGTCCTTAGTCAACTGGATGAAAAAGATAGGGAGCACCCCATTTGCTTCATCAGCAGGAAGCTGAAGGAACCAGAAACCAGGTGAGCAACCAAAGAGCGTGAATGCTTTGCTATTGTGTGGTCTCTGAAGAAATTTAGACCATACTTGTATGGATCTACTTTTGTCATTCAGACAGACCAACATCCCTTGAGATGGCTAATGCAAATGAAAGGGGAGAACCCAAAACTCCTAAGATGGTCAATCTGCCTGCAAGGGTTTGATTTCACCATTGAGCACAGGTAAGGATGTCACCACAACATGCTGATGGTCTCTCTAGGATGTTTATAACCGACTAGAGTGTAGAGCTTCATCCAGGAGTGGATTAAATCCTCCTGTCCCTTAGTCTGAGGGGACGAGTGTTAGGGAGAATTCTCCAGAATGGCTAATTTCCCTTATCTACTGAGTCCCTCAGCAGCTTTGCTGGATTTCTAGGATTTATTTTTTTCACCTGGTAAGTGTGTGAGCCTTTTTTCCCACTCTTACATGTGTTTTGCTGTGTGTTTTGCATTTTTGTGTTCATAGACTGTGGAGTCTCACCTACTCCATAGACATCATCTTTTTACTGTGTGTCACACAGCACCTTTAGTGCAGTGACACAGGGTTGTCTTTTTCAGACTTCCCACTTTAAAGTCAATTTTCTGGGACTGACTACTGTCTCCCAGAATATGTAAAGTTGCCATTGACTTTATTAGTTTTTTTAAATTCACAGACTTAGTACAAACGATCTTCCATAGAGTACTGGAAAGGGTTAATAGTTATCCCTTTTTGTCTGTTTATCATGGAACATTATTTTGTTTCCCTTTCACTGAGATTTGGCTGGTGGCAGTGGTATCTATATAAAACTGCATAAAAAGGAGGTCTCTAGGACTTGGAAAGCAGAGTCACCACGGGATCGAGAGAACCGAAGAGAATCTGAAGGAGGAGGACTACTGCAACTACTGAACCTCCCGGGGAAGCCCTGCTGCGGGTCGAATCTCCTAAACTTCGACGACAGAGAAGATCTGCAAGAAATCTTCTTCTCTTGAGCTGGTGGGACCAACCAGTTTGCCAAATGCCAAGCAAGGCCTCCCTCCCGTGGTCGAATTTGCTGTGCACCGCTGCAGTGAACCGGATAGCCAGGAGAACTGGATCCTATTTGGGTTTTAAGGAGAGCACCTTTTATTTGTTGCTTTGCTCTGCTGCTGTTTTTTTCCCTGGGCAGTGCAGGACCCTCCAGTCTTCCTCCTTCTTGTCTGTCCGACAGTCGCTTCAGGAACCGTGAGCCTGCAGGACCTGCCAGGAACTTCTGCCTCAGCTACAGCATTCTTCTTCTACTAAGGTACTGTTCAAATCCGGTCGGTCGTTCCGTCCGACCGCGGTGAAAGTGTTTTAAATCTTTAGCTAATCCGAGGGCTTGTCCTTCTCTATTCTTTTAAGTAACTTTTCTGCCGACCAACTTCGTTTCAAACTCTTGGCAAAGACTTAACCGCGAAATACTCTGAACTGTGTGATCCTCTGCAAAGACTCTGAACCATTAACATTGGCTCAGGCCTATTGATTTGAATCCTAGTTGTAGTAAGCCTTTTCTTGATTGCCCTGCCTACTTACTTGTTGGTGCTGCTTGATTTTGAATAACCTTGTCTTTCCTTCCCTTTTTAAATTACTGGAGTGCCATTTTGCCCACACTTCATTTTGAGCTTAACTTGACCAGAATTCATGGGCTGTTGTGTAATATATTAAGACTGTGATTTTCTGCTGCTTCACATTAGTGAATTGTTTTATAATTGATGGTGTAAATAAATGTATATTCTTTTACTCAGAAACCTTGCGCCAGTGTTTGTTTGAACCATAGCAATTGCTGGTCTTTGTGTAACTTCTGATACTGCTCACTTTACTCTTGAGATAAGTCTGGCTGCTCAGCCATCGCTACCACTTTATTGTGTTGTACAGGTTTGTACCACAGGTGAATTTGTACTTACACTTGTAGTCTTAATTGTGTGTGGTGTTCCCAAAGGGTACTGCATATGATTCTGCCTAACAACTAAGTGATCTCCTCAAAGTGCAGGCAAAAGACTGCTCCTACCCTATCACTCAGTGTGTCCATGGCAGCCTTATACAGAACCTCTCTAACCTTAGCATCACTTCTACCATTACTTAGCATTTGCACTCCTTCCATATTCAATCTGGCATGACTAACCTGCCGCTTAGCCCCCTCGATTGGATTCAACGTTTTGCCCTAACACCCACACCGTGGTACCCATGTTTGGTGAAAGACAGAAACTTGAGACTTGGATCTTGACTTAACCTTCACAAGGCACAAAAAAGAAAAATCCCTTATCAGCCATCCTCTTCACCTAGCCACCCACCAATATGCCCAAAACCTTATTCAGTCAAAACTCTAAAGGCACCAGTAAACTCAACTGAACGCCCAACGATTAGAGGTGCCCTTATCAATGCTCGGTCACTGGTCTCCCATGCGGTCGACATCGCAGACTGTATCTCAGCCAACGATCTTCACTTCTTGGCTATCACCGAAACCTGGCTGCACCAAGCCACAGGCCCAGCTCTCTCTATTGCCATCCCGGACGGATGTTCAATATTAAGAAAAGGTAGGGATACTGGCAAAGAAGGTGGAATAGCCTTCATCACTAAAAAAACCGTTGGTCTCAGAGCCACATCCACGGTCAGCATTCAGTCTGTTGAACTCCTGACAGTAAAAATCCCTCTCTCAGCCTCACAAATAATCCTCATGCACCTTATCTATAGGTCTCCCGGACACATCTCCTCATTTGAGGAAGATTATCTAGGACCGCCTAACTAATAATACCAAACTAGGTTTGCAAATTTTCTTGCTTGGGGATCTTAACCTTGGCCTTGGTGATCCTAACGACACAAATGCCATATCTCTAAAAAACACAATTGCCCAACTTGGCCTTAAACATAGGATCTCAGCCCCAACGCACAATAAAGGCAGAAACCTGGACTGGTTTGTTGACTATAACTGTGATACCACAATCCTCATAAATGAACCAACTGCCTGGTCCGACCACCATGTCATTTCCTTCTCCATCCAAGGTAATACACACTCTATCTCTATTCCAGCTACTGCACCACAAACCCTCTCCAGAAACAACGGCAACATAACAATGCAAAACTTGCACCCACTTATCCATAACACCCTCAATTCAGCAATCTATGCCAACTTAGATGCAAACAAACTAGTCAACCTTTATAACAAGACCCTTGAAGAAGCTGTTGACAACATAGCACCAATCAAGCTCACCAGAGCTAAACCAATAGCCCACCTCAACAAATGGTTCACACCCGAACTGAAACTCCTGTGGAATGCCAAACGAGCGGCCAAATCCGCCTGGAGAAAAATGCCCAACTCATCCAGTAAAGCTCTTTTCACTGCAGCGGCTGCCTCTTATAAAACAGCTATCCTCACTGCCAAGAAAGAGACTTATGACAATAGAATAGCCAATGCCAACTCAAAGACACAAAAACTCTTCAATATCCTTAGGGAACTTGAGTCACCACCTACTTCTGCAGAATCTTGCGTGCGTGAAAGGTGAAGACTGGTGTGAAAAAATCCAAAAAGCGCTTGCAGACAAAATTGCCCTGCTCCAATCTAGAATTGAACATAAAAAAAACATGCCTAGCTAAAAACTCAGCTTCTCCCCCACCTCCCTCCTATAAGACCTCTACCTGCCCCCCTTCTTCTTCATTTCAGTCTCGGCCAAAGAAGTAGAGAACATCATCAAAGGCCTTAAACCATCCAGATGCCAAGGGGGCTTAAACTCCTCCTTCAAAACTAACTCAGTCTCTAACAGCCTTAAAGAGGCGTGGGTTATGCCCCTACTAAAAAAAAAAAAAACATTAACCCTACCAATTACATGCATATCACCAGTGACACCTATATTCTAAAAATCATAGATAGAGTGGCCTATGTTGAAATCCAGAAACATCTTGAAGATAACAACCTTCTGGGCCTCAGACAATCGGGCTTTAGACCTAGGCACGGAACGGAAACTGTCCTCCTGGATCTTAAAATCCAGATGGATGAGGCAAAAGACAACGGCAAACTAGCCATGCTCCTGCTACCTGACCTCTTGGCAGCCTTCGACCTCGTCGACCACCATATCCTAACGGAACATCTGGCCTCAGCATCCACCTTCTCCAGTGAGGCGTCCGCCTGGGTACAATCCTTCCTCTCCAACCGGACCACTAGGGTTTTTTCACCATCAGCTTCAGCGCACCCCATCCCCATCCACCGTGGCATCTCGCAAGGCTCGTGCACATCACCTACCTTGTACAACATCTTTACTAAACTCCTGTTCGAACACCTTGACAAACTGGGGGTTACATACACTAATTACGCGGATGACACCCAGGTTCTCATCACGCTGTCAGGATGCTATGAAAAAGGACTCCAAACTGATCGATGACCTGGAGATCCAGGCATGGATGGCATGGATGGCTGAACACGGCTTATGCCTCAACAACAAGAAAACCGAGCTTCTTCTCGTCGGATCCCAAGCACGCCTAAACAAGCTCGACCCTTGTTACACATCTATCAACATAGATGGTAACCTGATCAAAGTGGCCAAGAATATCAAAACCTTAGGGGTCTACCTGGACTCCACTCTTTCACTCAAAAAGCAAGTAAATTCCCTAGTCTCCTCCACAGCCTACACTAATAAGCTCATCAATGCTTGCAAAGCTTTCCTTTCGCCTACTAGCTGCATCACCCTGGCCAGAGCGCTAATGCTCTCAAAAATCGACTACTGCAACACCCTTTTCTTGGGCACCTCGGAGCATAATTTGAACAAACTCCACGTTCTGCAGAATAATGCTCTTAGAGCAGCACTGAGTATCCTGCAGCACGCTCACATCTCTACCTTCAGACAAAATGCACACTGGCTCTCAGTACGAGACAGAATCGCCCTTAGATCACTGGTCATCATTCATAAATGCCCCTCAATTGATGCTCCCATGTATTTGGCAGACAGATTTAACAAACGGTCATTGGTCAGACCAACCAGAACAAGATACTCACACTGCCTCAACATTCCCAAATTTACTTTAAAAAAAGCAGGAGGGTCAAGCTTCCTAGTTCTAGCAGCTAAACAATGGAATGCTATACTGCTCAACCTTAGAAATTAACCTTCGTTCTGGACCTTCGGATGAAAAACAAAATCTTGGCTCGCCAACAATAAATGCGCTACTGTTTGATTTTTCATCCTACTGTGCTTGTTATGCTCCCCATCTGGTCCCACTATTACGACCACTATGTAACCTGGTCAACTGCACTTATTTCTACTGTCTTGTATAATTCTGAAATGCATGTAACCTGTTGAAACTCGCTTTAGGTCTCTGGTGCCCAGTTACCTCACGGTTCAGCGCTCGGTATAAATAAAGAAACTAAACTAAACTAATTATCTGAAACATTTGGTGATATTGATGACAACTCCTTACTGAACTTGTGTTACTCTATGTGTAACCCTGACAGGACCATTACAGCCACCATAGACTTCAACGGAAGTGCTTACAATCTGGAGGGGGTAGCAGGGTCGTATTGCAGGGTCCCACAGTGCCACAATTTCACCAGTGGCCCGAGAAGTTCACGTCAGTGTTGTGAATGAAGGGGATGTGTCCGTGCATGAGGACGAGCTGACAAAAGAGTCGACAGAGCACTCTAAATGTTCCTCTGATGTGAGAGTAGCCCCATTGCCTAGTGTATTACATTCTGCAATTAAAATCTTACGGAAGTTGTGTAGCCGTATAAACACAGATATTCAGAAGCACAGTGAGCAGCTTGAACTTCCGTGTCCCCACCCTCATTTTAAAATAGCACCACACAAGGGAGTTGGTGGGCCAAAAGGCAGCCTGGTAGAATCAAGTGATGTAAAGCCCATCATAATTGCGTCCCGGAAAGCAGCGAATGCTGCTTGTGAGATAGAGGCACTTACCTCCTCCCCTCTTACGTACCCTACCCAAAAGGAGCTTTCGACAGAGAAGGAAGCAACGACAAACTAAAGCACCTGAAACAGTACCATCCCCCACTTCCTTAAATGGCCATGAAGACCAGTCGATGAACTCCACAATTGTGTCGGTAGTCTCACAGTGCCAAAAATCAAAGCGTGCAAAGAAAAAAAAAAGAAAAAAAGTATCTTGCTGCAGGAAGCGTACTCAGCTGGAGTCCGGGAAGCTAACTAGTTGGTTGTTGCAGGATAAGCAGTGTGTCGTAGCAAATGAGGCTGATAAACCTGATCCGCATCTACTAGCGGGAGAAGTGGAGGCCACATCCTTACAGTCGGTGGCGCCGCAGGAAGACTTAGCCCCCACAACATTAGGTGCAGTTAATGCTGGTCCCACAATTGGGAGTAAAGTGCAGCCTTCTTTGGAGGCTAGGATTCTTTCAATTTGTGAGAAGCCGGATGCCCAGACCAAGAGACATATAAATCGTTCGGAAATCCTTGGGTTGTTTGCAAGAATCCCTGCATTGTGCATCTTGACATCTTGTGACTTCGAGTTTATCGAACCCCTGAAACTGGGCTTTGGAGGAATGTCACGCATACATTACACATTACCAGCAACTGCTTCTCTGATAGGAGTGCTACAGGATTCACTGAGTTATCAGGGCTATGTACTAGATAGAACTGGAGTCATTGCTATGACCGCAACGGTTGACTGTGTTCACTGCAGCAAATGTAAAAATGGAGGTAGTATGACGAGTGGTTAATCCCCAAAGGCCTGTGAAACATCCAAGCTTTGTGACAATGCAAATGGATTGCATTGGCTTCCGAGCCTACAGCCAGGCATTCAAAATAAGCAAAAGTGAGATTTTGTATTGGCCTCTTGGAACACTAGAGGCCATTCTCACTTTACAACTGAAGGGCTCTCCCAAAATGCATTGTCTGAATGTGTTGTGTTTATGTTACAGGAAACATGTTTATGCTCAAATTTCTACATGGATGAGTATGTATTGTAACAATCACTGGCAAAAAAAGGTGCAAAAAGTTGCCCATATGGCGGTTTAATAACAGGGATTTGAAACAATTTGTGTTCCTCCCTAATGCTTCCCCTTGAACAAAGCGGAAATGTGCGTGCTGTAGAATTAAGTGTTACTATATTATCCAAAGTCCACCACATGATGATGATAAACGTATATGGATGACATCTTAAACTATGTGGACTCTATTGTAACAACATGGGCCGGTAAGAATGGAAATTATACTTTACTAGTGGGGGTGGGGGGGTTTAAACACTTGATGCGAGGAGTCAATATCCAGAGGCAGCTATAAGCCATCCCTGCAAAAAGCACTTTTGGGATTAAAAAAAAGGTGAATAACAGGGGTAGACAATGGACCAGGTTCCCTAGAGGAGTGGGATATGTCAACAATAAATGGGAGAACCCTGAGACGTTCCCCGGGGAGACCCACCTGGAGATCCGGGATAAGTCAAACCACTCTAGATTACCTCTGTGGAAATCGGCCATTGTCAGAAATGGTTAAAGATTTAAAAGTGCACAATACAGTTTCTAGTGACCACTCTTTATTAAAGTTAAAACTTTGCTTCCTTGGTATGAGACCGGGTGTGATTGGTCCAGGTACACTGACCTCAAGCCAGGTGGGAAACCATATCCAGTGGTCGGCGGCCAATATATGCAGGGCCTGCAGGGAAATGTGCCTCAAGGTGGATGAAGCGGTAGAGGCCATGCGGTTTTTGACGGCCGATAAACTGGTGACATGGTTGGCCAAACTGACATGGAGGCCAGGAACTGCCAAGGGCAGCCTTTTGATAACTGTGGATAAAAAGTCTGCCTATAAGTATGACCCAGTTAATTTGAAAGGCAAAGGGGAAAATGCACAGGGAGCTGTCGTATATTGGTAAAAACAGTGACTCTATGGCTGTAAAAGTAGATGAGGCAAATAAAATAAAAAAAGAAATACTGCAACTGGGTAAAAAGAAGGAATGGGCAATGGGGAGGATGTTAAAGTTGGCCAGGGGTGAATCAGCCATGAGGGTGCTAAATCCAGTCACAGAGAAAGGCTGGGTGATACACATCGGTTCTAGAATGTTTACATCATGTGCAGAGCAGCCTGCCATAACCAAGGGCATAACACCATGGCCTTTGGAATTTAATACAGAGAGTGTGTGATCCCTGATTATGAAATTGAAGAACTCCAGGGCGCCTGGGCCAAACGGGTTGGCTTCTGCCTTACTATAGTAGGAACCAATCTTGTGCTCCAGAGTGCTAGTAACCCTGTTTAGCAAAGTATGTGATGCAGGGCAGGTGCCGGAAACCTGGAGTCTGTCAATTCTGGTGCCGGTACATAGAACTGGTGACAGACTGTCTCCCGAGAACGATTGTTTACTGTCACTTTTAGATACCACGGGAAAGGTCTTTGCCTCGTGTGTTCTGGAACATTTGAAAGCCTGTGTAACCCACAATAACATTCTCTGTCTTTTTCAAACAGGGTTTTGCCCGGGATCCAGTACCACGCACAATATAAAAGTATTGGATATGTTCATTGCACGCGCAAGGTCCAGCCAAGTTTCGCCACGATACATCACTTAGGTCGATTTCAGGGCAGCCTTCGACGTGGACCGTAACACTCTGTGATCGAAACTCAGGAAGATAGGCTGCGCAGAGTGGCTGGTACAGATAGTCATTGCAATGCACTCAGGCATGACTGCTAGGATCTGCCTAAATGATGTAGTGACACTCTCAAAATCAACACAAATAAACAGAAGTGTAAAGCAAGGATGCATGCTTGCACCCCTGTTGTTCAATTTGCACATTGCAGACTTGCTGGTGCATTTGGCTGAGAAGTCTAAATGCCCCCCAAAGCTTGCCCCGACAGTGGTGTCATCAATGCTTTACGCCAATGACTTGGTTCTCTTTTATCAATCATACACTAGGATAAAAGCAATGCTAGATGAATTGGGTACAGGCCAATGATAAAAATCTCCTGGGGTACGATTGAGTACACGGATGGGTGTCTACAAATGAGTTGGGATATGAAATCATAAAAGAAATAAGAAAGGCTAATCAGATCTCCTTGTTGGTTCGGAAGTTGGCAAAGCAATATGCAGGTTTTTCTTTTGGCAGTATACTAGCTCTGTAGCGACAGTGGTTCTGCCCATCAGTGTTGTACGGTTTGGAAGCACTTGGCCCAAAGGATACAACATTGATCAAATTCAATAAGGGGTTCTTTTGGCGCATGGGATCTGGGGTTGCCCAATACTACATTGATAGAGTAAATCCGCATGTAGCTGGGCCGTATCTCTCTGAAGGCGCAGTTGCTAAAACAAAGAGGCACATTTTTTATAAAAGCGATAACATCCCACAAATGTCCACTTCTGGAGATGAAAGGTGCCGACTTTATTCAGGCAACCTGTTGTGATGTGCTTGGAGGGTATGCAAAGGTATGATGAGCTGAGAGAATGTTGGTGTGCTGTGACAGAATGTTTGGGGTGTGAATGGTGTGTGAAGGTTCTAGGATTGAGAGTTGGGGGAAGCTAGCCTCGGTGAAGTGCATGAAGTGTGACTGAAATGGCGTGTGTGGAGAGCCTGAGTATGTGGGCCAGAATCTTGAGGAGTTGCAGGTTTAGAAGTGACGCTCTTCAGCATGGACTTTTAGCATTTAACCCATGCTAATGGTTATGAAAGGTAAAGGAGGTTTAAAATAGAAGCATGTCGATGCTAGACATTTTAAGTTGCCTGAAGTGAAGTTGCCATGAATGAGTGGATAGTGGTGATGGCTCATAATGTTCGAGGGTCGCACCTTCCATGAAAGAAGTGAGGATGACTATGTGGGAATGGTGTCTCACAAAGTTGGAGGGTCGCGCCTTCCGCACAAGAGTGTGTGTGGGTAATAGTGTCTCACAAAGTTGGAGGGTTGCGCCTTCCGTGAGTGAGGATGAGTATGTGGGAATGTTGTCTCACATAGTTGGAGGGTCACGCCTTCTGACAGGAATGTGGATGTATATGGTGTTCCACGAGGTGGAGGGTTGTGCCTTCCGTGATAGAAGTGACGTTGAGCAGAGTGAATCCGTACCAGTTGTGAGTGTTTCCTAATTGTTTGAAGAGTGCTGCAGAAGCAAGCCAGTGTAGAAAGGGGGGACACCCTCTGTGTATGGATAAAGAGTATGCTGGGGGGAGACGCCTTTCCGGAGTTGCATCTCTCCGATTAAAAGATGGCATGTTAGTGTTGCCCCTGTGTGTTTCCTCTTGTGGTTTTGTATGTGTGAGAGTAAGGAGGGAGATGTGTTGTGATGTGCTTGGAGTGTATGCAGAGGTCTGATGAGCTGAGAAAATGATGGTGTGCTGTGACAGAATGTTTGGGGTGTGAATGGTGTGTGAAGGTTCTGGGATTAAGAGTTGGGGGAAGCTAGCCTCGGTGATGGGACCCAGTGGTTCTCTGTAACATCTTGTAAAGTAACTACAATAAAGCTTACCTGAAGAACCTTACCAGAGTGTTAAGGAAACAGCTTTTCTACACAACCTCATGCAAAGAGGGTGACCCTCATAATAAATTGTGGGATATGATAAAATGGTCCCCTGATATCAAGCGATGTAACCACTACCCACTCTAAGGAGGGCCTTCAGAAAAAGGGTCATCAAATGGGAGTGGTGTGAAAATTAAGAACAGCTGGCTAATCTGCACAATTATTCTCAGATAGCTCAAGTGGTGTGCAGTCATTTTTTTTAAAAAACAATGTCGAAAAACAATAATGTCGAAAAATAAATGTCGAAAAAAAAGTTGAATTCCTTTTTTTAAATTATATATTTATTTTGGGGTCCGGGAATAAAAAAAAGGGGGTAAAATAATTTTTTTTTTCTTTATTACTTTGTCTTTAATTACATTAGCAATTTTTACACAACTCTTGTTGCTCATCTCTAAAGAGCCACATAATAGAAAATACCGGAGCAACAGGCGTTGTTTTCACACAGTAATCGGCGAGAGAACGCCAGGGGAGCTGTATCACTGCCAGTCTCTTGTTAAAAATAAAAAGGGGGGGCTTGGGGGATACCCCCCTTTTCGAATAAAAAACGTCATAAAAACAAATTCGACTTTTTAAAAAAAATGACTATGAACCAGCTCAAGTATCGTACAGGTATATAATCCTCCAGCATTACTTACTGAAGTACCCAGATCCAGGTGTGCACAAGCTTCCCCTTTTACTTCGTTCCAATCAATTACCAGTCCGGGCAACCCATGGGACGAAATGGAAGTTGTCCCCCGAAGACTGCAATTGCAGCATATGTAAGATACCATAAAGCATCTTTTAACAGGATGTCCGAGGCTGGGTTCTGTGTACATGACACTGCTAGGAAAAATGATGCACAACTATGAATACATAAAATCATCTGGGTTTATTGCATGAACACGGATTTAAATTCAATACACAGAGCACTTTATAGGTAGTTCTATAGTGATAGTTTTTAATGTTTCGTGTTTTATGCGTTCTACATTTCATGTTTTAGGATTTTAGAGGTTTTATAAGCTTTTAGAATTGATGAATTATTGAACTACTGAAAATGTAATGAATTTTAATGAATGTTTGAGTTCTTTTGATACAATGTATGCTATGAACTGCTGTTCTGATATGAGTTGTCGGTTATTAATGAAATGTAGTAGTGTGTTTTGTTCTTTGCATTGTAAAAATGTCATTGAAACTAAATACAATGAAATAGATTAATTAATTGGCTATTTTTTTAGAAGGTCACCTGGGTGGGAGGCAATGCCATGTTTCCTTAGTCTGCCTGACCTGGAATGAGTTGCATGTTGTTTGCACTTTTCTCTGGGATGATATATTTGCCATACACCAGACACCAGTACAATTAAATGGCTTCATATTTTTGCAGCGTCAATGTATTTATTAGAAACTCAATATTTTGACATTAGAAAATGAGGTTGATATTAATGTAAAATGTAATTTGGTCCACGATTTTATGCCATGTGACCGCTCCCTCCTCTATGCGAATTGCAAATAGAATATGGTTTATTGCATAACTAGATATAACAGGATTCGTTCATTGTTGTACATGTTTTCCCAGAGCATCAGATCTAGGGCTTTTCCCATATGTGTGTATCCTGGCATAGTGGCAAAGCGGACATTCCCTTACAATGATGTGTCTTACACATAAAAGTTGTGATGTGCATTGCTTAGAAGTTTGGGGTTCAGGTGCCCGACAGGGCGCCTACATACTATTAATGACTGAGTGGCCCAGTTGGATGTGTCCCAGAGAAAGGGAGTCTCTCCCTTCTGGCACTTCCTGTGATTAGTCAAGCATCCCTCTTTCCGGACGACAACAGGAACCAGCCAAGAAAAGGATGTTTGTGTTAGGGTTGTAAAGAAAGCCACGCGTAATCAGAAAGGGCTCCGAGCAAACAGCCCATCATAAAGGTGCATGCAATCAGCAATTGCAAAAGGGCATATCCGGAAGGACAGGTACGGAACGCTCGCCGGGATGCACTTCTAGATCTGATCAGGCCACTCCCATCTTCTGCAGCCACCTGTTTCATAGGGAATGAACGGCAGGTTCGTTGATTGGCTGCTGCATTCTGGAAGTAAAATGAGTAGGAGTGGAAATTCCACGTGCTTTTTGGGATTCTCAAACCACAGCTGGGACACATGTTTCTAACAAGCCCGTGCAGTAGTGTATAAGACAATGGTGGTCCATTTTCAAATCACCGGAGTGGTAAAACTAGATTAAAAATCAGGCGTAAACTGTGCATACTTCTTTTAACAGCTGATTGACCACTAAGGGTGTTCCCTGGCTTCGGCAGGTGGGGTGGAGGCACGATACTGTGTCCGCCTGCCATTTCGGCTTTGCCTCTCAAAACTGATTGGTTTTCTGCCATCATGAAACACCATTGGATTCCTATATAATCCGCCTGTTTTAGCACATGCCACTAAAAGCGTGCAGATTCCATAAGATTCCATTGTAAATTCCTCCCGCAAGCGTACTTTGCTGAAGTCACTTACACATCTTTGCACTACAAAGGGCAAGAATGCTGTGTTAATCTGGAACCACAATGTTTAACATACATCGTTTACATGTCATAGTGCAAACAATTGAAACTGCACGGGTGCGGTACACATTGGTGGGCCCGCCACGCCATTTGCAAAAAATGGCAAATGCCCCCTATGTGTTTTCTTTAATCAAGCCTTGTTTTTTAGGCAGGGTCAAGCAAAATGCAGCAACATTTGTCTCGGTTGAACCTCTATTGCTTGCACCTAAAAATATGGCTGGACCAGACAAGGTGAGATGAAAGGGAACATGAGAATTCTAAACATGCCTAGATAATCCTTCTGAAATCATCAACATCTGATTAAGAAAAGAAAGTCTGCATAATACTCCCTGACGAAAGTGAGGGTTTCTGGTTTGGGTAATGAGGGGGCTGGATAGGTCCTTTTGCAAAGATCTGTATTGTTTCAGTAATGTTTGTGGGGTGTAAAAAAAAATCAACCACCCAGGATTCTGCAAGAAGCAAGTTGGGGAACTGCAAAAAAGAATGTAACACCAGATCAGGTGGCCATTTGGTGGCTTTGGATTCAGCAGGGCCACACTTTGCCGGGGAGATGATTGCACTAAGGAGGTCATTGTCATGGTGATTTAGGGAGTGCCAAGTGCATTTCAATCATCCCTAAAAGGACCTTCGCGTGAAATGAATGCGTCATGCTGTTCTGATAGATTTGTGATCTAGTCTGGATAATAATGTATGCTTCTTCCACCGCCACTTGCTTTGCCTAACAAATGTCACAGCATCTCCACCCGCATCTTATGTCGATGTTCGACTCAGTATGGAAATCTACCAGTTTTTTTCACCTGCAAAATCCAGGGTGTTTCTATAGGGAATCATGTACATGATTTCTGCAATGCCCAGATCTCGGGAAGATAGCTCAGCGGCAACATGCTCGTCTTGGAAGCAAGACGACACAGAGCAGCACAGGTTAGATCCCCAGGTTCGTGCTTAGAAACCTCTAAATAACCAATCAATCAATCAATGCACAGACATTGCAAATTCCCATAAACTTGAAGCCCATCAGAGAATTATTTCTTCCATGGGGGGCTCAATCCTCGCAGATCTATATGGGCCAAACCTGAACCCCAAAGAGCACCGATCTGCCTGCACAATCAGCAACAATATATGAATCTACACTGTGTGTTTCAAAACGTCTTGACTGGCAATTAGGTTGTGACCTGACCATTTCAGTGGTGCAGGATGTTTACCTACATGCAGAATTGTAGTAACCTTGGTGAATAGAAACTAATTGTGAACGATTCCTTTTGGTGTCCCTTTATCCTTATTAAAGCCTTTAGTGCCAAAACAATGCACTCAACAGATGCATTCTTATCTGGAATAGGACACCACTCTGAGCAACTAGTGTGGAATTTTCTAAGAAAATGAATCATGTCTTCCCCTTCTCCCTCCTCAGGGACCCCACAGATTTGGATGTTGTTTCTCTTGCTCCTATTTTCCAAGTTGTCAATGGCCTTGGAGAGATTGCATACCTACTTGTATAGATTAGCAGTCAGCATTCCATCTTCTTCAGAGATGCCCACTCTTATCTCCAGTATACACATGCATAGCTCGAATTTGGAGAGGACTTCCCTTTAGGTCATTATCATCCCAATCTCAGGCATCCATTTCACCAGCAAGGATTCCTAAGGGGTTTTGTTGGCGAGCACAGTTCAGATTTCCTCTTTGCTCAAGTTACCGGCATCGTGGACATATACTTTCTGGCATGCCTTTTATGTGTGAGACCCGCTCCTTTCCCTGTGTCTCTTCAGACAGTTTTGCATGTCAGCTTCGAGATATTTGTTTATTGCAGATATAGAAGTAAGCGTAAGTTTGCTTTTTGCTTACCACTTGGAGTAGACTCAAAGTAACTTGATCCATGGAACAAAGCTGTGTCTTCAACTGGCGTGCACACTCACACCATACCATGTGCAGCCACTCCTAGAAGAGCCAGATGTTAGGACATCGAAAATGAGGTGGCCCTACCACAGGCGGAGGCTATGGGGTCACAGATTTTAGCCCATATCACTGCTGAATTGTCATGGAGAGAAGCCAGCCCGTGGGATGAAATTCAGTTTGAAGACGATCAAGCAAAATGTGTAATTACTATTCAGTCTGACTGTAGATAAAGGGGGATGGACTCACATTCAAGTGGCTATTTCTTCTTGCTGTAATGGAAGTACTCACTGTGAGACTCTCAGGGTGAGTGGTGTGCTTAATTACATTTCAGCTCACGTTGAATCAGATTCATGGTTGATGAGGTCCATGCTTCAATTAGCGCTTTTCTTGTTGTACTATGGGCACACGGTCTCAGTCCCACAAACCAGCTGCATAAATGGAGTGCATAGTCGCATCTAAGGTGTCCAGCACTATGCTACTTCCTTGATAGGTTATGGTATACAACCCCAAATACAAATACATGGTGGCTGCGTGTTCCAGCTGAAAGTGACTGTGTGGTTCATGAATTCTATGGCCTATTTTATAGGCTCTTGATCAATCAAACTCTGCTGACTTTGCAATAACGTGTGCACCTACCAGGGGCATCTGCAGGTGAAGAGCAAAGTTGAAGGTCAACGATGGTCAAGCCAACTGGAGGTGCAATACCTTCATGGCTCCTCCACTGCAACCATGTCTGTTTCGTCAAGCAGGAAGCTGCTTTCTTCAAAGAGGTAGATGCCACCAGTTTATCACAATGTATAGGGTGACATTGCTTTCTCTGTTTTTTCCAGCAGCCGATTCAAGGTCTTGCCGGTGCGGGTAGGCTGGATGACTGGTATTGGTTTTGGTAAAATATAACAACAAGGGAATTACTCCACCTGGTTACTACTGGCAAACATCACAAATTTAAGATACAACAAAAACCAGTGGACAAACTAAACTGATAAGAGATTCAATGTCATCCAAGTCATAGTCCTATTGCTCATATTGTATACTATGTACCTCCACTTTAACTTGAATTCTTCACTGTACAAAAATAGACAAGATTAATTTCTAACTATTAAGCTTTGAGGGTAGGTTTTACTCCTCAGATACTCCAACATTATAGCCCCCAAATAGCCCTGTCCGTATAATTCTCTTTCTCAATTGTACCATTGCATCCCAGTTAGTTGGGTTACCCTCTATTCCTGTACCTTCCACATCCGACAGGATGGAAGTTGTCTTTAAGAGAGGTGTTTAAGGGAGGCATGTTGCTTCCCTTAGTATCTCATTCCTTTACACACATCTGTATGTGGAGATGTTTTATCTAGGTTAGTTCACTATTATGAAGGTATTTATGAAATATATTTGTAGATTGGTATGTGTATGCATTATCCTGTTTTGTAATGCATATTTCTAAATTGATGAATTGAATGCATGCTGTAATGCCTACATGCTTCTTTGAATGATAACACGACATTGTTCAGTGTGAGCAATAGGATGATGACTTGATTGACATTGTTTTGGTAAAAACCATGCGATGGAAGAGAGCCTCAGGTAAAGACATATCACCGCTCGCACTATATAGTTTTCCATTGATGTGTCATTAGAATACAAAAGAAATGCAATTTTTTTCTTGCTAAACGTAGTTATGTATGAAATCCCCAAACACTTCAGGCATAGACACTAGGGTCAATCACAGGTCACACATGAAAGCAACTTTCTAAGTGAATGTGAATGGTCTTACAGACACTCTCAATGGGAGGGACCAGCAGACCTCACGGAAGGGTCTATTGGTTCTTTGTTGCCAACCTCCAAAATGTGCACAGGTCAGCGCCATAATTTTATTACATGGTATCTTTTTTCCAGACTCAGTTTATATATACATCCTGAAAATCTGATTTACAGAGCAATGCTGGCATGCATTGTGGACTCAGTCAGCATGATTTTGAGCTTTAATTTGGCCATTCTGGCATATATTGTGGACACCAGAAGTTTATTACAGTGGTATTGCTGGCAGGTGGCAGAGCACTAGACACATCCTCCTCATATCATCCTTGCATTTTGTGGCACCTTTATTGGCATGACTGCTCAATTCCCTGGTTGTCCTGGTTACATTTCACTTAGTTCCATCTTTATTAGATGACATTGAAATCTGCCAGGGGCACCCGCTACTCATCAACCCAGCTTTTTCCTGACATCTGGAGTATGTATGTCTGCTGGGGCCATCCTTTCAAAGCTATCAACCCCATTCACATGTATCTGGCACATTTCAGCGACTTGTTATCCTTAAGGCTTGCTCAAAGCAACAGCAGGCACAGTTATCACTGGAGCACAGTTCATTACTATTTATTCCCAAAGCTCTCCCCACCCGTGCGGCTGGATCACATGTATTAGTAGGAGTGTTAGGCAAAGTTTGTATGCAGTACCCTCTGGGACCAATACACACAACTAGGCCTACAGGTGTAAGCAAAGCCAACCTTTGGTATAAGTATGTACCACACAGTTTTTGGTAGCGAGCTGAGCAGCCAGGCTTATCTCAAGAGGGAATGTGAGCTTGTGATGAGGTTACACAGAGGTCTGCAGTTACGAGTATTGAAATAGACTCTTATACTCAAGGTTTTGTGGTAAAACACTTATTAACTTATTACACAGTCAGTTAGAAAACTTTCACTAAAAGGAGGCAATCAATATCACACTAAAACATTCTACAGTACTTCACACTATCAGGTTCTGAGGCATTTAAACTACTTTGAAGGAGGAGCAAAATGGCATTCAGAGCATTTAAAGTAGGAGCAAAAAGGCATAAGTTAATAAAACAAATAATAGAGTTACTCTTAAACAGTGCACATAGTTTGAGTTGGTTCCAATGCAATAGATAGGCCAAAGTCAATGGGCTATAGTCTTGTATAAGAAACACGGGTTCTGGTAGTTTAAAGAAGTGGTTTATAGAAGAAAGGTTTGTATGTCCAGTCACAAGCTGACTAGGCCTGTAAGTTGCCAAAGTTTTAAGCACTTTCGCAGTGAGAGTAAGGTCTCTCGGTCGTGTTTTCACAGTACCTTATATTTAAGAAAAAGATGCAGCTGAAGACTTCTGTTCCTGGCAGTTCCTGCAGAACTCGCTGTTCCTGAGCCTCAGTCGTGGGGACAAGAGGGAGGACGTTGGGGGACTCCTGCACTGCACGGAGACTGGTCGCAAAGCTGTAAAACTGGCAAATCTTCGATTCCGGTAGCTGTCGTCAAGCACACAAACTGGTGTCCTTCTCCCTGGCTATTCGGTTTCCTGCAGCACGCTGAGGAAAATGCAACCAGCTGTGAGAATGATGTCCAGGTGGCTTTTGAGTTGATTGGTACCTCCAACTCAAAAGGAGAAGTCGTCCTTGAAGGGCTTCTCTGTCGCGATGAACTTGGCGATTCGGACTTGCAGCAGGGCTTCACCGGGCAAACCAATGGTCCAGGAGTTGCAGCAGCCGGCCTTTTCAGCTCGTCTTCAGTTCTTTCGTTCCAGTGGTCGACTCTGCCTTTCAATCCAAGAGACTCACCTTTTAAACAGTTTTCTGCCATTCATTCCAACCTAGCTGCCACTCACCCAGCAGGGTGGCTGTTCTCGCTGGACAGTCAGCCAGCCAATCACGCCAGAGTGCATTTGGGTCTCCTAGGAAACTAAGCACAGAGTGTTTCGGGCACCTCCCTCACTTCCTGCCCATCCCAGACACTCATGCGCCAGAGGCAGTCTTCAGTCCTGAAGCCCGCCAAAGGCGTAGGAACAAAGGGACCAAACCTGGTTTGGTGCGCAGAGACAAACTCTAGAAGACCTTTCCACAAAGAAATGGCAAAAAAAGAAGACCGGGACCTGTTTACAAAACAGGGCTCAGACGCCATCTTGAAAAACATGGCTCCCGTGATTTTTAGCTACCAGTGTTCGCCGTAGGAAAAATCATGGTAGTTCGTTGTAAAACTAACCAGTCATTTCGCTAGGAAAGGGTAGCATTTGACTGCTGCATGAGTTTCTAGACATAGGAGATACTAGGTAAAACCCTCCAGCACTCTATTGGAAGATAGTGTGTGCTGGGTCTATGAATTTAAAAAGACTAGTAAATTCAATTTAACTTTACATTATCTGGGAAACAGTAGTTTATCCCAGAGAAAGTGTTTAAACCATGGGACAGCCTAAAAGGCTTCCTTGTGTCACTGCACTGAGGGTGCTGTGTGACACACATGAAAAGATGATGCCTATGGAGTTGTCTAAAACTCCATAATCAAAGAACACAAGAGTAAAACACAGAGCAAAATACACGAGAGAGTGGGAAAAACGGCTCACGCTCTCTCCAGGTAAAAAAATCAAGTCCTCAATATCCAGCAAAGTTGCTGGGGGTCTCTAAGGTGCAGGGAATTAGCACATTTATGAGAATTCTCCCTAACAAAAAGGAACAATGATTCCACTCGTTTAGACAAGAAGATATCATTTTCTAAGTTAGAAAAGAAAATTATTTGTCATAACTTTCATCATGAAGCCAGGGAATTGGGCTATTCACACCAAACTCTCCTCCTTCTCCCATGTATACCTTGGGACCAGGCATTGGGCTTCAGATGCCCCTTTCACTCCCTGTGACCCTTTTATTATCCTCACCTTTACCCAAAGGTCTTTCTTATGTCAATAACACAACAAGCCATCCTTGCCTTCATCCTGTTTGCTTCCCATTCCCCTTACCTATCTTTTATTATTTACAATTTTACCCCATCTCCTGGCACTGGGCTCCAGATGCTTCTCTTTCCTCACCCCACTTACACCAAAGGCCCACCCATATTGCATCATGTTACACCCTGTTTACTTCCCAGATCCAATCCTACACCTTAACACCTTTGCAACCAGGTGTGATGGACCTGGTGAGAAGGCTTTGTGTATTTCACCTTCTTCTCTCTTACATTACAGGACCCTCCCTCTACATCCTATACATTCCTATTACATTTGCCTACTACTCAGCACCTCGACCATCAGGTGAGATGGACCAGTGGGTAATGCTTTGAGGCTAGCACCATTCCCCCCTAACAGTCTTCCCTATGTTTCTATTACCATAAAGAGAAGGTCTTTCCTGGCGGTGAACTATCTATTAAGTGCTGGCCTTGGTCTTGTGAAACACATTATTATTATTATTATTATTATTATTATTATTATTATTATTATTATTATTATTATTATTATTATTATGTGCTGACCTAATTTCAGGAAGCAATGTAGCACTTTACAATCATAGAGGGAAGAACACAGTGAGGAAAACAGAGAAAAAGGGAGCAGAGAGCTAATAGGAGGGTGAGCATGTGAAATTGGCAGCAGGGGATCTAGAAGCAACCAGGGGAGGAGACAGTGGGAGCCGATCCCTGAGCCTCAGATCGGGTGGAGAATGGAGGGTGTGTGGACCAAGGTGTTGGAGAGAAGCCATTCCTTAAAAACGAATGTCTTGAGCTCTTTCCTGTACTGTAGAAGCAATGGGGTAGGTCTAATGATGACATGGAGGAGGTTCCGGAGTCGTGGAGGGTAGACAGAGAAGGCCTGTCCTTTGGTTCTTTCCTCCCTGCACTGTCAGAGTTACAGTCTGCACATTTACTTTGTTCGTTGTATCGCAGACCAGAAATGCTGAGTTTCTCAGTGCGGTAGCTTGGGGACTTCAGGGTGACAGACTTGTAGATGATGAAAAAGAAATTGAAGACCATACGGGCTTGCAGCAGGAACCAGTGCAGTTTGATGAAGGTTGCTGTGGTAAATTTTGCGCAGTCCTTTGGTGTGTTATGCTCCAGGATGCAGGGCACATCTCAGGGGTGCCAGGTTAGTCACCAGAAGGCCTTTCAAAAGGTCATTGCCACCATCCAGATAGGAGAGGACCAAGGCTTGGACAGCAGATCTGAAGTTGTTTTCTGCGATGGAGGGCTTGATTTTCCCAAGCCGAGAAGTTCGTACAAAGCCGTTTGTGTCTTCTTTGCTATGTGCTGTTTGATTGTGAGGTGTCTGCCGATGTCAAACGCCAGGGACTTGGCACAGGAGGCCATCTAGGGTGCAAAGCCCTCAAGGTTCATAGCAGAGAGCAAGGTCTGGATGTCAGGGGCTTTGACTGTTGTTGGTTAGCAGTAGGAATTCAGTCTTGGAGAGGTTGAGCTTCAGGTAAACAATGGACATCCAGGACTGGATCAATTTGAGGCAGGCCTTGAGTCAGTGGATGTCTTCAATAAAGGATATCTTGAGGTAGAGCTGCGTGTCATCTGCATATTGATGAATGTGGATATTGTGTGGAGTGAAGAGGGTTCTAAACGGTTCCATGAAAAGATTGAAGATCACAGGGGATAGAGATTGTAGGTATGGCCATGGGCTGTTAACCCTCTCTATAAAGAGCCAACACACTCTCCAACCTCTATCATCTCTATGAAGTGGCGAATCATTTTAACAACAGCCAGACTCACTTTCAGGGACTGGTATTGGTATTTAGGAATTCTGAGGTGTGAGTATGAAGCTTACTAATGGACATACGTCTCAGAGATCCCACTGGCAAACACAAGTTATTCCAGAGGGATCCATTCCTGATATCACTCTATTGGAGAGTTTTTGAAACTAGAAACAATATTCAGCTGAAGCTCGTACCAAAAGAAAAATGGTGGGGAGGAGGGAGGCACTGGAATTCACAAGTAGGTTGGCTGTGCTTGGACCAGGCAAACATACAGTGGTGTGACCAATCAGTGTTCTGTAGTGGAGCTGTGCATGAAAACAGGTGGAGCTGAGACTGAGTCCTTGTGAAATAGTTGTTGCAAATCCTTTGTGACAGGGCTGTGGTTTCAGCCCTTTAAGGGGAGGGATGGAGCCCGAACCTCAACAGTGCCGACATAGAGCACGGACCTCCTTCCATCCCCTCCTTACCTGGATTGATGGTGAAAGAGGCTCCACAGCAAGATGTTGGAGGAAAGCACGTGAGACGTCAGCAGGAGACCAACAGCGGCAGCGCTGCAGCAGCAAACTGCCAGGGAGGCTCTCGAAGGGCAGTGAAGCCGGCACAGCAGAAGAACGGCAGACAAGGAAACATCAGAGAAGGCACCAGTCAACAAATGTACCCGGAGAAAAAGAGGTGGCGGAGCCAGTGCCTGGACAGCCGCTACAGTGCAACAGTGACAGACATACAGCAGAATGGAGCAACGCGGAGCTCCTGCAAAAAGTGTCTGCTGGAGCCAACGCTTCGAGAGCAGTACCACTGGACTACCGGGGCAATATTGTAAGTAAAGAAGGCGTCCAGGAGGGCCGTGCAGTGCCAATAAACCACTAGGGATGTTTTCTAAGAAAAGTCCTCCCCAAAGCCATTCTTAAGGAAGAGCCACTAAACCACCAGGGACTCTGTATTTTGAGAAAAGGCCTCTATGTGAACCATAGTGATATAAACCCCATTAGCCCACTAGGGATTCAAATGGTTAAAACAAGCCTACCAGGAGGTCTGAAGAAACAACTGGTCCCTGGGGACCACTGCAGGCCCTGGGCACGGAACGCAGCAAACAACATGGTGCAGGAAGGGGCCTGGGATTACAAACCCTTATAAGTCCTCCCCAAGCTCTTCCCCTGTCACACGCCCCTGGGGACAGGTAAATGATTGATGAGATAGGGTGGCCAATCCTGGAAGGGGTGGGGTATTTAAGAAGACGTTTGGAAATTGTTCAGGATGGGTTGTTTTTGGATGAGGACAGGATCTCGAGGAGCACAAAGAGGAGAGCATGGAAGGAGTGTGGAGATTACTGGAGAGAAGGATCTGTGGAGTGTGTGTGCGTGGGAGTGAGTGCAGGAGGAGGAGTAGGAGTAAGAGGAGGTAGTAGTTGTAGCAGAAGGAAGTGGTAGTTACGGAGTGGGGTAGTAGCAGTAAAAGGTGGTAGTGGTGGTAGAGAGGTGTAAGTGGTGGGAAGTGGTTGTAGAGCAGGAGAAGTGGTAATAGCAGTAGAAGGGAGCAATAGTAGTAAGAAGTAGTGGTGGTGGTAGAGAGACAGTAGAGGTGGGAAAAAGCAGTGGAGTAGAAGAAGTGGTAGTATGGTAGAGGTTGAGCAGTCATAGTAAGAGGTGTTAGTGATAAGGAGATGCAGAAGTAGGGAGGTGGAAGGAGGAAATAACAGCAAAGGGAATAGAAGGATGGTATTTGGAGGTGGTATTTGCCATGAGATAAGGAGTAAGATGAGGAGTAATGTTAAAGGGTGGAGATATGAACACAGAGTGTAACATCAGAGTGACAGTAAAACCGTGGGGAAGCGAACATCTTGGGATCGATTGTAGGAGAGCAAGGCATAAAATAAGTAGTGTCGGCTAGCAATTTGCTATGCAATTCTGTAGGTTTGCTAATCAAATGGACACTTGTGTAGCAAAGGTAGCTAATTAAGTTGCCCTCTTCAATGAAAGTGCAGCTCGCCCTGCATTCCTCTCTTACCCTCGGTGCTCTCTTCACCCTCTTTTCTCTGTTCACTTCAAGTGCTAATGGAGAGAAAGTGCAGCAGTAATCGTCTCCTCCGCTCTTGAGTGCCAAAGTCATGTGTGGGAGTGATAGGCAGGAATTTATTTTTATTTTTCAAATAATTGCAATCCAGAAGTAATTGAGATGATACTTTTATTAAGCTTTCTATATCCTGTCTGGCAACAAGATGTATGAGTCAACTTTATATATTTTTTTAAAATAGTCATGCAATTCCATTCCGAAAATGAAAGTTGTTACATAATACATAATTACATTATTGGTACTGTAAAACACTGCATCGTCTCCATGCTTTACAGTAATGTTTAAGTTAGTGTATCTAAATGTTATAGTGTCAACTATATTTCATTTTGTTGGGAAAGATCATATTGACGAGCGAACACTTTTGAAAATGCACATGATCAAATGCTTTTGATGACAAACCTTGTTCTGTAAGCACACCTTGCAACTGGTGCTCAACCCATGAGCGAATCCATACTCCTTGACATTCTATATTATCACCCTGTTGCTTTATACCAGGTACCCTGAAAGTGAGATGACCACAAACTTCAATATTCCACCTAGTTTGCCCAGTTTCTGCCTGCTAAGCAATCCACTCTCCTTAGTCTTTCTTGCCTCTTACATAATGAATACACAAAACGAACTAGATGCTTATGCAAAGCAGTGATCAGTAGTTCCATCCAGTCTGTACATCTACAGATCTACTGCAATACCAAACACTGTAGTTCGCCTCCAGAGCACGCTTTGCTTTATGCTTATGATTGTATTATGTGTTACCACCTGTAGGAGACAACTGGCCAAATTGTTTTTCAGAGCCTTTTTAAATCACATCTATGTATCTGTGTCCATTCATGCAGCTAACCTTTCACATTTTGCAGACTCATCTATGGCTCCCAAAGTCTTTTTGCCCACTCGCATATTCGAGTAGATTTTATGAAGGGAGAGTAGCATTTACAAGAGAAGTTTGAAACTTTTATTTAACTTTTACTTTGTTTGCAGTAAATATCAAATAAAGGTTGCAGGGCTGGCCTCTGGGGGCAGCAGTGTGCCAAACATAAAGAGGGTTTGTAGTAAAAAGCAAAATTTGATAGGAATCGCATTTTAAATGTGTTGTCCTCCATTCCTATGGGTCGAGTGCATTGCTCTTAGGCTGAATAGGTAAACTAAGTTACCCGACCTGCAGGTCTAGCTGAAATTTAGAATTGGCAAGGCCTGACTCCTCTCACTAATGTCTTATTTCAGCGATACGCATAACTGCTGCATCATGTCTCGGGTACAAATAACATCTTGTGATATTAACAATATTAGTACAATATTAGCACAAAATTGCTAATCAAATGGTTCTGTTTGCTAATCAAAAAACATTTAATTAGCAAACTCTGCTGATTAATGTTTGAAAACTAATTTATGCCTTGGGAGAGGGTCAGGTGAGAGTGTGCATACATGTAGAGCGAGAGACACTGGGTGAAAGAAGGCACCATCCCTGACTCCCCTAGAGCACTAAGCATGGATATGAGAGGGACAGCTAGATGGCCCCTAAGGATTCATTCAGCCAGCGCCTTAGGGAATCCAGCAATAGACCAAGTCAGAGAAAAGACAGATAGGTGTCACCTTTCAGTAATACTAACACCCGCTATGGATGCTTGGTCTAGAGGGGAGGGAAAGGCTGGGGAAATCGAGAGAGAGAGAGGGACAGCCCTAGTGCTAAAAGTTCTGTGGTTTGTCCTATAATCTGGTGATATCCACCAAGCACACAATTTTTGTAAAATACCAAATACACACTGTTGGACTGACAAACGTCATCAGAGTGGTTATTTGTGGCAGAAGCCCCGGCCCACACCAGAGGATGAACACAAGACAGAAGCCCACAGGAGATGAAACTTGCAAAAATCTTTTTGCCTTTCAGGAGACAACAGGTGATCATCCAACCAAACATTGCTATACCTTGTGTCCTCATTTGCCAGAGTCAACTAGAATGAACATAGAGAACATATCATACATTATTCTGAACCACACTGGAAAACAGAAGAGCCAACTTTGTTGACAGGCTCATTTACGCTACCTTTGCTATTTGCTGGGGGTTGAGATCATCAGACAAGGGAAGACCTGCCAACTCTTGCTGCATTCATCAGAGTTGTAGGAAGTGAGAAAATATACAGCAGAAATCTGCATAACAAGTAAAGTCTAACAGAGTTTGGTGGTCATGCATCATTTATTGTAAAGGGGCAGATTACTGGAGTAGTGGGGGACCCCACTGCCCCTATAGTAGGGAAAGCCCTGTTTCTCGAGGGGGTCACTAATAAGGAAGCTGCCATGTGCTGCATGTCACACTGGGAATCTGTGGCATTGTAGTTGCTAGGTAATCAAGAGCCCATCCAGGTGCACTGTCTGAGTTTTACCAGAGCAGCACTGTCACTATAATTGCCCAGCAAGGACCACAAGAAGAAAACCAAAGCAGCAGTATGTGAACTTTAAGGTAAGATAAAAAAAAAAATATTTGTGTGTGTGTGTTTGTGTGCGGTGTACATGTGCATATTTGTGTGTGTCTGTGGTGTGTGCAGCTCTGTGATCAATGTGCTGGCAGCATGGGGGCTGCATGCTTGTGTTTGGCCGTGAGAAGGCTGCAGGTGGGCAACTGGGAAGGCTGCACGTGGGCAACTTGCATCATGAAATTCATCTAACAATGCATGCTTATTTTGTGTGTGCAATATCATTCAAGTAATATATTGGGAATTTGTGCCTGAACTGTGGTTGCACCTTCAGATACGTGATTTACAAGCACAATTACTGGCACAGAGAGAGGCTGCAGCTTCATGAAAGTGATTTATAGTGACCATACTCTCATAGATCCTGCTGCAGATTCATATGGGCCTCATTACAACTGATATCCCGATGCCACTGGGACATTACAAGTCCTGACGGCCCGCAATATCAGGTGGCAGAAGGTGTAAGGCCCCATTACCGTGGAGTCGCATAAGACTCCACAGGAATGGGGACACGGGAGCACCTGCACCATTGCTAACAGTGCTGGTGCTTCTGTGGAAACCATGCCTGCAGGGGCCAGTGATCCAAGCAGGTCAGACATGCCGGGAGCACCGTCCTCTGCAGGCATGCTCATAGTCTGGTGGTCCAGACAAATGGTGCCGCTACGTTGCTACCGGCACCCTTATTTCCGGACCACCAGAATTGGAATGAGGCCTATAGTTTTGATTCTTAGTCAGCATTCTGGCATATATAGATTGAGGCTGCAGATTCATGAAAGTGAGTTGCACTGACCACACTGGCATAGCTAGATTGTCCGATTTACTATGACACTGCTAGCATATACATATTGCAAAATGATCCTGTGTACTGTTGGTAACATGGCATCTGCCTGACTTCTTTATCTGTTACCCTAACTAATCAATTGCAAACTGCAATGCTTCTTTCCCCATTTTCTCAAAAATTGTGGTTGAAGATGCACCATTTAAAAACATTATTTAAAAACAAATTCTCTTTGGCAGATGCCATGTGAACTCCCTGTGAACCAACTACATTACTTTGAGCTCCTTTGCTTGCACTAATTCATAGGAGATTTTAATGCTGTTCGAGCAAAAAGACCCACAGGTCGCTACTGACCTTGAATTCTTTACAATGTGGAGCCGATGGCACCAAAAGCTGTCTTTCACCAAAGAACCGTTGTTGCCAACACTTCAATTCTAGTGCACTCCTAGTTGGGAATATACCCCATCAATCTCATTTCTTGTTTCACAATCGCTCATATTACTATGATCAAAATATATATTCTTTGATGTCAGTTCTCCAAAAACATATTTATTTCTCCATTTCACATCAATGGCTCTTAATTTCATAAAACACATTGTTTTGATACATAAGCAGAATCAAAATAGCACACAGCATGTATTTAACTTAACATTTCTTTACCCATCTGCCATATTTTTCGAGGATCACGGTCCTCTATAATTCGACCATGTCCACATCAATTTTACACATAAAAAATATAAAATCTAAATCTGTATATTTCTTTTTTTTGCCTTTCTGCGCCACTGCAAAAGGGGTCCAGCCATGTGCAAATCAGTCAGACAGATAATGCCACCAATTTGCATTGGTGGCAGGACCTAACTGATTTGCAGCCCGGTATCTTTCCAGAGTGGCAAACATTTTGAAAAATGTAATTCAATATATGGGCCCAGTGATTCGGGTTTGCTTTCAGTACTGCATTTGATACACCATCTGGCCAAGGGGCATGGGATGAGATCAGTCTCAGGATTTGCATGAGAAAATCATGATGGTCAAGTAGGAGAGATTTAAAATTTGTGGTCAAAATACATATTTTGTCAATGTCTTTGGGCAGGGTTGCGAATAGAGCTATGAAATGTATTGTCCATGTGTCTGCACTAATTGCATTCAATAGTGAAGACGAGGAAGCGTCCTTTGATCCTTCCCTTAAATAATCGTCATATTTCAGAAGTAGATTTGGACACTATGGCTGACAGCATATTCCCTCCGTCTAATTGGATTTTCCTTTCTCTATGCTGACATAAACGACTTCTATATATTGTATGAATTTTCGCAATGTTTCTCATCATGTTAGGGGAGTTCAATTGTTTAATTTTCTTTATTGCTCACCTCTTGATGGTTTTCATTGCTTGTATAATTGGGTCAAATGTATATTTATGGACTGAGTGATGTGAAAATCTGCTTTTACCAACATGTTACTTAGTGCTAAACATTTTTGTTAGCAAACACCAGATGTTCCGGGAACAGTTTCTCTAATGTATTTTCCAACTTCATAATTTGCCAATTCTTTTTGATAATTCCCTTAATCTTCGAACTCTGTAATGAATAGGTTGTGACATACACCAGTGATGGATTTTCTTTGTTTGCTTTAGATTTAAGTAAATCCTCGCTTGGCACCCGTTCCACCTTGCTTGATACAGATTCTATTAATTCTGGATCGTATTTCCTCTCAGCAAATGTTCTCTTCAATTCCATTGCTTGGATTTTGTATTCTTCTGTTGAGGTAATGTTTCTTCTATACCTCGTGAATTGACTAATTGGAACTCTCTCTAGTGTGCATTTCGGGTGGAAACTAGTAGCCAAGAGAGAACTGTTCCTGTCAACATTTTTTGTGAATTAGTGTTCAGCTTTTTGTTTTCTGCGTATACTTCCACACCTAGAAAATGAACCTTGTTCAGACAATGCTCAGTCGTGAATTTTATCGATGGGTGCATATTGTTCATCTATTCATAAATGTTTTCCAACTCCTTCTCTGGGCCTTTCCGGATCCCGAATATATCATCTATGTATCTTGTGTAAAGCACCAAATTATTTTGCCATCTTTCTGATTTCAAGACAAATTCTGTCTCCAGATACAACATGTATGTATTTGCATAGCTGGGGGCCATCGCTTCCCCATACTCGTCCCAGATATTTGTACAAAGTATCAATCATTGAACCTGAAAAAGTTGTTGTAAGTACCAATTTTAGTAGCGCCAAGACAAACACCTTATCTGCCTTACAGGAATCACTCGAGGGTAGTAATCACTCCATTGCTTATAATCCTGCTTCATGAATAATATTGGTGTACAACAACGAGACATCCATGGTAAAAAGTATGTGCCGTCCTTGAATAAAATGAACCTCTTTTCGTTTTAGCAGGACATTGCTTGTGTCTTGAAGGTAAGTAGGACTACTTTGTATTAGTGGCTGTATAGCTTTATGTTAATGTTAATGTTAAAGGACACTTGTACCGCGCACTATCACCACTGAAGTGGTCCCCTGGCGCTCTGGCGGCTCTGAAAATCAAGGAACTGCGCTAGAGGTTCCAGCACACTGCCCATTACTGCAATTATTGGTCTTCCCGGTGGGTCAGTTAGGCTTTTATGAATCTTTGGTAATATGTATAGTACTGTGATTGGGTTATCCACCGTCAGAAATGTTCTCTGTGTTCTCCGTTATCACATTGCGTAACTCTGCCTCTACTACCACTTCTCTAATTAAAGATTTTACATGTTCTTAGGTTTCTTTATCATCCAGTTGTCCGTTTATTTCTTTCAACTAAGCTTTTTTGTTCATGAGTACTATCGCACCACCCTTATCAGCCGGATTGAAGATAATCTCTTGGTTATCGAAAAGTGGCTTAAGTGCCTGCCTTTCTCTGTTGGTGAAATTCATATGTTTGTTCTGTCTGAACTTAATCTTATTTAGTTCTTCAATTACACGTTTCTCAAATGTTGTTAGAATTGGATTTTGCACTTCAGGGTAAAAATAACTCTTGGGTTTCCTCTTTAAAATTCCAGTGGCTCTGGTTAATCTATATCTTCAGGGTTTTCAAAGAAAAGACTACATTTTAATTTCCTAATTAATTTGAAGTACTCTATTTTTTCTTGTATCGGGGTACTTGTGTGTTTCGGAATGAAAGATAAGCCCTTCTGTAATACCGCTTTTTTGGAATGTGGTGAGCTGAATGCTCGAAATATTGATGACTAATTCTTCTTTTGAGTTGGTTTCCGTTTGGGGTTTCTTCTTCTTCCCTCTTCTAGTGGATTTCTTTCTAAAAAAGATACTTGTCTGTTAGATGTGGAGGTTAATACCACCCTTCCTTCTTCTGATTGTCCGTCAGACCCTCTCCTTTGAATTGGTTGTCCCTCTGTTGTTTACTCTTGTGACTTTCCTTGTTCTGATTCGTAAATTGAGATGTTTGATGACGCAGTCCCTGAACCACTTACCCTTCTTTTTCTTGGAACCTGCGTATTGGGATTTGCTTGTTGTCTGTAATACTCCTGCCAGGTGTATACAATATCCAATTTATAATCCACTGTATCCCTCCTGAATTTCCTAATTTTCTTTGATTCCAATTCTTGTTTGTAATGATCTAATTATTGGTTTGTGTCATCCAATATCTTTTTTATTTCTTCTTGTGAGAACACATTCTTTACAATACCAGTCCCCTCTCTGGAGCTGATGGCACCAAAAGCTGTCTTTGCCACTGGTATGGGCATGTTCATGTTACTGCCCATGCACAGTGGTAACTGGCATGTTTCGGTACCAGAAACTAGGAACCTTCTCTCCCCGTTTTTTCTACACTAGGTAAAAGCTGCATGGTTTGTTTAAAACATGTGCATGTTTCACCAAGTGCAGTGCGCTACACAGTACTGAAGGTGCACGGTCATCCTTCACATTGCACAAACTTGGTGGCCCCCCTGCTGGTCTGCGTGTCTGTGGCACCACCTACACTTCTTTGAAGAGCCTGAGGGGCTCACATAGCAAGGCTTGCGGGGACCAGGATATTTTGTGTTATGACAATGGAACAGTATTACAAATACGTTGCTACATCCACTAGACACTGTCATCTCTTTGCTCTTTGCTAATTTAGAAGTGCATTTGAAATTAAAAACAACTATAGGAACATTGTCATTACTAGATTATTGCTCTCCAATGTGATATGTTCACTTCAGCTTGCAGACTAAAACCATTTAAAATGCCAAGGATAATTCTTGGAACCACACTTATCTCTTTGCTGTGCATTTGGGAACATTCTTCGCCTAACAAACAACCCGGGGATTCTTTTCTCACTGCTCTTCTAAAAAAATTTAAAAAAACATGAACAAGTTACATATCAATTTTTTTCCTAGAATTATTATATTACTCTACTTATTTAAAATGTTTATTATAGTATCTGGCTTTCTTTTGTAAATCATGTGTTCAATGTTAAACATTTTCATGATATCTTCCTGTTATTTTGTTAGGTAACTGTTCATCTGGATTTGTGTCCAATTTTTATTCTCTGCAAAAAAAACTCATAATGTATTTATTTATTTGTTTTACTATAAGCACAACCAATCGGCTTTGTATATACATTAGACATATTACATAATAAAACACAGAAACATGTAACAACAAAAACACATACTTAGTATGTTAAAATATCGACATTACAACCAATAATTCATTAAAACCTCAGAATGCAGTATTTAAAATAATATTTAAACTTACGAGCATAAAACTAGAAGCTTATTAGTCTATGAGTCCATATGAAAATTCATCTAAAACATCTCTACACTTCAGATAACATTTTACCATAAAAAATATAACATTTATGTCATCAACTTGCATAAATCTAGACCAGATAAAAGACATATCTGCACAATCAATTGTGATATTATATGATTTTAGATATTTGTTTCTTATTAGATTTAAACTCATACAATCTACTTGATCCCCATTCCTCCCATTTGAAAAACTGAGAATACTGCATAGTATTTCGCTCAACTTCTCTTTATCAAGCCATTGAATTTTCTCTTTTAAACTCCTGCAGAGCTTGATTCTTTTGCAAACCACTTCTGTCTGTCCTGACATGTTTGAGAATGTTTCACTCTTAGCTTGTGGGTATCTATCCCGCTGGTGAGTTGGACATTTTCTTTTGGGTGAGATGAACAATACCTTTCCGTCCATGGGTAATTGGAAAGTTTATCTGTTGCACCTACTATGTTGCTAATCGGTCCACTCTGTATCCTACCTATTTGGGTGACACTTTTCCCTCTTGTGAAATGTTTTCTGGAAATTGTTCATTAAAAAAACCTCAGGTGACAGCATTTGGTAGGCTCACTCTCTGGTAGCATTCCGAATAGCTCGAATAGCTCACCTTTCACCTAAGTAAGGCTGAGAGTGCCTTTTTGTTATAGGTTAGAACTGTCCAACTTTGAAATAGGCATAATTCCATAGGGTACTAGGATCCTTTGATGCATGGCAATGGCCACTATGTTCCATGCTCCCTAATCTTTCCAATGACAGTAGGGTGTTGCTTTTCCTGAAATATCTGGGGAAGATCACTCATTACCTTGGGCCTAATTTCTCTGGATTAAAAATCCACACAGGGACAAACTCTTCATACTCTTGAGCAACCATCTTTCAAGTTGATTGCCCAAGGTGGCCGATCCATCATAATCGGGCCAAATTTCTATGGTGGGAATCTCCTCTGAATCTGAAGAGTCACCCATATTTCATCAACATCTCCAAAGATCTAATTTATTCTCCTGCAAACAACTTTTCAAAGACTCCCTTTGGACTATGAATGTGCTAGGTGTGTAGAAACAGATTCCGAGGCAGCCAATCAAGAGGAGTTTTAGTCAGAACACACTCCCACAAGGATGCAAAAATGTCTATTTCACTACATTTAAGATTCCACTCTTTCAAGATGTTTTCCCCCTTAACCCTCCAGTTTCGCTACAAAATCCTCTTCCTTGATCCATATTTCCACCTTCTCTCCCACCCCATCTGTCTCAGAGTTTCCGTCTTCACACCACCCTTTTCCTCCCTTGACCCTCCTTTGCCAGCTCCTGTTGTGACAGAATGACCTCTGCGTGGGTAGACAATCACACACTTTTTTATTTTCATAACACAAAATGATACTGTTAACTCTGTCTCAGAACGTGAGCTTTTCCAATCAGACCTCACTGTGTAAATACTTGATGCTGAAAAGGTATAGTGCACGCGTTCTATTGACTAGGGCATGTCTTCTGTCAAACCAGCAACGCCCATGTACTTTGACAGCTTGGTAGCCACTAAGTAACATAGTATATTCCTGACAAACACACTGTTGGAATCTAAATTCCAGTCATAGACCCCTTAGCAATGATGCAAATTGTATATAAACTGTGTACACACAAGGCCTGGTGGCAGACTGGTAAAACATGAACATTTTTTGGATATGGTGGCCTCTGAGAAGATGCAATTATAATTGCCAAGCTCCCATATGATGGCATTTTTTTTTAAACCAGTTTCTAATGACTCATACCAGAGCTGTCAGCTGTCAACGTTTTTTGAATAACTGTCTGGTCTGAGCTCACACACAACACACTGTGGGTCCATCCCTAGAATATCCCTGTGTTGTCTGCCGGGAAGGCTTGACACCTTCCAAGGAGGACATGATATACCCCCACAGCTAACTAGGGGACCAATGCTTTCAATGAAACCCTGCCAGCACAATGGGGAAGTCACGCCAGGGAAATAATTAACTGGTGTCTTCTTGATGTAAGACAGCTATGGAAAGAAGGAAGTAAAGTGCAGTTTAGGAGCGATTCTGATCCCAGAGGAAGAGTCAAACCTTCTTCAAAGTGAGTTTGTCACAAAAACTTCCTGTGCCCCTGCGATTAGTCCCTTACACACGGCTTGAAATTTACCAATCTCCTGTGTCAGAATGACTATGTAAGCCAGTGAGTCGCCCACACCCTGCAGGGAATCACCTTTGGACTTCAGAAGAAGAAGGATTTTGCTGGAGCTTTATTGCCCATAGTTCTCAGCCACTAAGGGAAAGAAGAAGCTTGCCACGGAGGCAGTCAGGCCCTCGCCTCAACCACTTCAGAGCAACATTGGAAGAAATGTCCTGTTAGACAAGACTTTACTGCTACCTGCAAGTGCTGTCTGGAAACCTTCCTTGTTGGGAATGGGAGAAGAAGGATTCACCTTATAGTCTCAGACCCTCGACATGGCCCCACAGCAACCAAAGATCGAAGACACAGCATTGGGCTCTGATTCCCACTTCAAATCATTTTTCAGCCAATTTAACCGTGTTCAAGTTATTTTTGACAACAGAGCTGCCTTTGACCTTTTACGCATTTTGAACTACTAAGATCTATTTTCAAGCTGTCTCTGTGCCAGATCGACCCATTAGGAAGCACCACATCCTTGAATTTGAACATTGATGTAAAAGACAATTGCCTTCAGACACCTGTCTCCATACACAGCGTGCCCCCTTTCATCTAGTCTGCATATTCTGTGTATTTCTTTAGAGGGTTGGGTTGTTAGCATGTTTAATAGTTTGTTAACAATTGTAGTTGCATTAATGATTCTTACATTTATGGAACCTTGATTTGGGCATTTATGTTTTCGGTACCACAATACTATTGTTGTTTGGAAGCTTCTCTGCTAGCTCATCCTCTTCTTGCCCAGGCTACATTAAAGAGGTGAAGGATGTGTACCATTCATGCTGTGCCTGTTTCACCTTTATGATTGCAATCACTGCTAATTCAGTAGTGGTGTGTGGCTGCGTAGGAGTCTAGAAACCACTATTCATCCCTGTACCACTGCAGAGCATTCCACCAGGAGATTTGCTGTTCACATCTCAACTACCCCTGCCTCCCCTGATCTCTCGCTCCCTACCACTATCTTTCTTGCTTCACTGCCCTGTGACACCTGTTACTCTCACCATCGTTTTCCTTGCTCTTCTCCTCATCTTATTTCTTCCAATTCCTCCATGCATTTCACACATCATTGCCTCCTCCCGTCATATCTACGTCTATATATTCAAGAATAACCCATCCATTGCTCCCTCTGTTGGCAGGTTTCAAAACTCCCTTCATACTAAAGATGACCACCTCCCTAAACACAAACATTGTCCCCGGGGCAACACAGCTGAGGCCGGCCTTCCCACCAGCACTCCTCGACAAAGGACCTTGTGAAAGGGGCGCATTTAAAGTCAACCACCACCAGACAAAATCTCATATACTGCATTGGTTCTTAGAGTAAAGAAATTCCAAATAACAGAAAACTCAGTCACAAATGTACAAAGTACTATAAGAAAGAAGCAATGTTAGAATACCTTTTAGTACATAAGAGGTTAACATTTAGAAATTTGAATGCCTTAATATTGCTAGTACTCAGACTCCTAAATTTGACTAATCCCCAAAAAGAGCTGTTCAAAATAATAGCAGAATTCCGAAACCAATGTGCTTGAGACATCAACATAATCCTTTCCCTACTCATGTTCAACTCCCTAATTACCCATGTTTACCTTAAACAAATGACTGTTCCCTCTCACATTAAAAGCTAAACTGAACTATATGAGAGCTAGGGAATGCCAAAACGATGTGTCTTAAATTTCAGGTAATCAATTAAGAAAAGGGGTTTATTTGTTTGCTTTCAAAACAACAAACAGCATCCCAGCTGCTAAGCCATTGCCCACTAAGTAACCTACCCCACCTCCTGAAGGGCATGCAGTAAGGGTTTTATAAATGTAGAGTAATCGAAAACCCATGCCCTAAAGTAATTACATAACCCCAGGAACTTTTGAATCTCTTTTACTGTGCATAGAGATGCAGTCAGGTAAATTGCTGCAAACCTCTCCTGTGTTATCTTCCGTCCTTCAATAGATATTATTTGCCACAAGTACACAACCTTCTCCTGGCAGTATTGCAGTTTTTCCTTATTCACCTTATACCATTTGTCTGCTAGTAGTGTGAAGAGGTGCACCGAATTGGCCCTACACTATTCCGCAGTCTCGCTGCATACCCATAAAACGGCAACATATATTATCACTGTGCTCAACATTTGTAAGTTGCTTAGGTCCATCTGTATCACTCTGTTTGTATCCCTCTGTTAAACATGCTGGGTGATTCGCAGTACCACTGGATCAGCCTAGTGTGTTTGAATCAGGTTTCCCGGTAAGCAAAGGCTGTAAGATATCTTGAGTCTGGGTGTAGTGGGATGGAGAGGAAGGCATTGTTTAGGCTGATGACCGTAAAGTACTTCACCTTTGCTGAAATGTTGCACAATATTGCAGCAGAGTTTGGTACCAGGGGAAACTCTGCTTCAACTATGTCGTTAAGAGGGCATAAATCTTGCATGAATCTCCACAACTCACCCTTTGATTTCTTTATCGGGTATATAGCCATGTTGCATGGCGATGGGGATGCCTGTATTATGCCCTGCTGCCACAGTGCGTGTAGGGTCGAGTACATCCCCTCATCTGCTTCTATGGACAATGGGTATTGTTTTGCTCAGGTAGCAGTGCCCCTTTTTAACTTTATCATTACTGCCCCTTCTCCCTTGAATACTCCTACATCATGGGGCCCTTTGGCCCATAGTCTCTCTGGAACCCTTTTAAGAAGCTCATCTGTGTGTCTGCTCCCGCTCTTCACCAGTTGTGTGAGCATCAGCACCAGCTATTCTACTACTTTTACTGGGCAGGGTATTTGTAGCTGGAATGTCATCTCTCCCTCCTCCTCCCCTTAAGGGAACAGTTGTTCATCCGTTACTCTGGTTACTGTCAGTGTTAGGTCGATGCATAACACTGTATGTTATTCCATGTTGTCATTGTCTGTCACGCACATAATTGCCATGTCTTTGTATATCACTACCTGCTCAGGCTGTAGCACTACCTTGGTGCCTTTTGTGTCTTCCTTCTTTCACTGTGGTCGGAATAAGAATTCTGACACAAATCGGAACACCTTCCCTCTTATCCCCAGAACCCATCCCAGTAATATCTCCACCCCACACATAAACGTGCTAGGGTAAATGAGTTGGCCTTGTAGTGTGCTCTGTGCATGTGCTGCTTGGTTGGAGTGCAGCCACTCATGTGTATTAGATGCCTGGCATTGAGCACACCATCCCCTTTTCCGTGAATGATATTGTGACCTTCAGTTTGCTGAGCAAGTCTCTCCCTAGTATATTGATAGTGGTGTCTTTGGAATACAATAGTGGTGCTACAATGTGCTGCAACCCTATTGTTCGTAGTAAGTCTTTTGTTCCTGAAACCGCCCTACTGACCTAGAGAAGCCCTGCGCATCCATCACTTTGTTTGAGAGTGGGATCCCCTTTCCTTTATGCAAGATTTGGTTGCTCCTGTATCTATGAGGAATGCAAACTCTCTTGGTCCTATTTTCACTGCTACCTCGGGTTCCTCTTCAGGGCCATCAGTTACTGCTAGGACTGGACACACTCGAGCTTTGTTCTGGCCCCCCTATTGTGGTGGGTTGTTCTGTGGGAAAGGGAAAGGATTTCCTCCAACAACACTGACCCCTGGTTAGTGTGGTACCACATGTTGTCCTAACAGCAATGTACTTCCCACAGCTGATGCTGGCATTTGCAGCATACTTGGAGGTGCGATTCCACCATGCTGAAACCCCCTTGGGCCTGCTGTATCCCCAGCGGCAGGGGCAGCTGCCCCTGCTGTAGTTGGGTTGGGTGGGGCTGCATCTGCTGCCACTACTGGTGTGCTGTGACAAACCCTTGCTGTTGCGCCATTTGGATCATTTGTGTCTGAGCTTGTTGCCCAAAAGGACATATGTGCAAAATGCCCCATGTTCCCACATATGGGACATGGTCCAAAACCCCTGTATCCTGCACCCCGTTATCATCCTCCTATCCCTTGTTGCAAGTACCCTCTCCCCATCGGAAAGTATCCCCTCAGCATGTAATTCCCCTGCTGTGGAGCTCACCACTGTGGCACATACTGTTGGGTGGTTGCCATGGCAGCAGCATCAGGTACGAGCATTATCCCTTCCATAGTATAACATGCCAATTTCTTTTGTATCAGTTAATTTTCTGTCTTTGCAGCATTTTCTGCCGCCTGTGTCTTGCTCTCTTGCTTCCTTTTACAGTAGTGTACTACTGTTGCCTGTATCACCGGCCATCCCTTCACTTCTATTCCTACAATTTTCTCTAGCAATGTCTGGACGTCTGTTGGCAATCCCCTGACCAGTATGTGGTAAAATAAGGGTATGCATTCGTCCCAGCTCCTTTGTGTTTCATGCGTCCAGAGATTCTGCCAGGTCCTCGTCATTTTTCACCTTACGTGCCATTACTGGCCCTTAGTCGTAACTATCTGGGTACATGCTTCTCAAGACCTCCCATACATGTGCTCAGCAGTTGTTCAACAGAGCCCCATCTTGTGCGTTAGTACTGAGGTTCATTCCCTTGTGCCCTGCCTGCTCCCATATTTTGTCCCCTCACTCCACTATTATGGTCACAAATAAACTTTCATGTCCCTGATTTCCAGCGTCACCCCTGCTGTCTATTTCTCGAGTGCCTTTATCCATTTGCTGGCCCCTGCACAAGTGAGGCAAGCTGCATATTAGGCTGTCTCTGTTTATTGTCTGCCGGTGTACGTAACGTGCGTCTCCTCTCCCCTTTTGTAATAGCTGCATCTACTTTGCCCAAGGTCCTGTCCTCACCTCCCCATTTTATTGCCTGGGCCAGTCCTATTTTCACCTTTGCCTTCCGAACAGGAGGTGTCACCAGTCCCTCCCATGCTCCTCACATTCCTTTTGTCTCCTTTGCTTTCCTCCCCTTCTCCTCTCTTTGACAGGGGTCCATTTGTCACCCTCTCCATCACAGAGATCTTCCCCTACTTCTTCCTCATCTGAGGCTATACTACCATTACCCCCTCCTTCTGCCTCTTCTCCTTACTGTTCTTCCTCCTGCTCGTCTAGTCTGAATTTTATCCTCCCCGACAACCATTCCTTTCCGTCCTCTTTGTCCCCTTTCTCCTTAGTCATTCTCGTACCTCCTGTTCGATCACCCTCCCTGCTTCATTATTTAATTCATCCACTTGTTGTGTTTTCTCCTTGATGTCTGCTAAGTATTTCCTCTCCCCTTTCTGTATGCCTCATCCCGTCGTGTGTCTTAATCCTGCTTCTTCCCTGTCATCCCTCTTTCCTCCTCCTGCCTTTCCTGCTGCAGGTGTGTATACCCCACTGTGGGCCATAATGTCAGTAGAAACCATAGGGCGGGGTGGAGAACTCGGTCCGTCCTCTGTCCCCTCTCCCTCTTTCTTCATGGGCTCCTGGACCCACTGAAAGTTATCCTTGGGTATATTATTACGATATTGGGGCAACTTATTACACATATGGTCGAGGGGGCTAACTTGATAGTCCAATATCTCCCGTCTTTTGGCTGCCCCTCCTCTAAACACTAATTACCCTAGGTACCCGCTCCCGCCTCTCCTTTTCTTCCCCTTTTATACCTCTCTCTGTGTCTTCAACACCCACACTCACCCTCAGTCACTGGTCCCCCCATTATTTCTTCTTTAGCTCTGGCCATCTCCACAGGCCCACCAATGCACTCTCATCCAACTCACCGGCCTTCTCCTCAGGCATGTTTACTCACTCCGGGTTAGTAAGTAAACGGCCCTCTCCACAGGCTCACCTTCCCCTATGTTAGTAAAGGGAGGCGCCAAGTCACCTCCACTCCTCCTGCTCACACCCACTGCTACAATGTCAAGTGGACTAGTATACACTATTGGCACTTGTTGGTGATGACCCTTCTAACTGGGCCAACACCACAAAAACAATATGACCAACACTTACTATCACGCATGCGTCCCTCTCTGGTACTTCAAATTACTTTTTCAACAAACACACAATATAATAACACCCATCTCCCCTAAATGGCAGGGCTATACAATTGTCGGTGCTAGGCACAACTTCCCTCTACCTGGGTCCGCCTCTCACTAATCACCCCTCCTGCTCTAGTCCTTCCCTCCTCTGTGAGCATGCAACCACGTGATAGCACTTTCTTGCACGGTTACACTCACGTGTAACTAGGACACGTGTCCTAGAGGTCCTCGAGTGCCTTGGGCACCAAGCCTCCCATGTTGGCTCACTCCTCCCCCTGAGCATGGGCGGTGCTCGGGACGAGGCATACCTTCGTGAACTCGGGGTCTGCAGAGCTTCCTCAGTGTTCCGCGAAGAACAGGTCTGCAGTCGTCAGACCCGCGCCCCTAAGGAGGGCGGCCGGAACACCTTCAATTAACCAAGACAACTAAGGATCTCGCCAGGGCCTCCAAAATGTATTAGGGGTCCACTAGGGCTCCTAATAGATACGTTACCAGTATAAGTCCAAAAAGGAGCGCACATCAGGCAAGAGGTAATACTGTTTATTACAGCTAGGTAAGCACAAATCAAACCGTGCAGTGGAACGGAACTGATTGATGAGAGCTGACAAACTGGTTCATAGCAGACAACACTTTCATATTGCTAATAAATTGTGTATCCAGTTAGAAACAGTTGCATTTCAAACTCCACGTCTTCTCAGTACACATGAAGCTGACTGGTTAGAATTCATCATACCCCTATAGTTAGGCATACGTTAGTTAGATATGATTGGAGTAAATGCACTTGCCCCTTTCCGGCTCATCTCATCCCAGTGTGGCACCACATTGCTTTGCGCTCCACCACGCAACAGTTTGCAGTTAGTAATGACATCATTGTGCTGACAGCTGGATCTTTATTCATCTGCCATTGGCCAGCACCAGAGAGGAAGGCATCCTGATCTTGTGGGAAAGGAGATTTTCACATACCTGCCTGATGATAACCTTTGCAAACAATATTGTGGACACCCTGTGAGCTGGTTATGTTCCAGGGAACGTATTACCTGTTCATATAAACAAAATAGGAAATAAGAGCCATTAGGGCATTTCTGTTAGCAGGGCAATAAGATTGTTAGATCATGCACCCTGAATATGGGTAGGTTTCCATCTAGCCACCATATACATATATATATATATATATTAATAACAAGACAGTATGAAATAAATAATGGATGCAGGAATAGGTCTTAGCCCTACTACAGTATAGCCGTGATAACATCAAGCACCATATAATAAGTGACAGGTGTCCTTCTTGAGACTCACTTAACAGGGACGGTATAAGACTGCTCAACAGACCTGACTGATGTATGTATGTCTTTTTCTCTCTCTTGCTATTTTTCTTTCTCTCTTTCTCTAATTGTAGAGTTGGTGTTGTCTATTAAGAAGACTTGATACCAAACAGATTCCTGTGCCCAAAGGGAAATAATTCATACCTTTGCTGACACAGTAAGCCTATTGTGAGGAAAATAACATGCTCCATGGGTAGCAGGCAGTATTGAACTTAGAACCAATATTAACTGCCTTTTTCTTGTTTTTCTCCTCTACTTTCCTTTTTTCTTCTGGTCGATCATTTCTGCTTGTCCCCTCTGAAGCTCTTACGCTTGGACTCCAAATCGCCACACTTCACACTGTGTGAAGAACAAGATTAATAGCCTACTCTGGAAAAGGCTAAAGCTAGTGTTTGAGGCTGTTTTTTGGTTTTTACACAGTTTTTTGTTGTTGGTTCTCCCTGAGGAAGTCTACAGACAATTGAAATAATTTGTTTTTGTGAGATAGACGAAACATGTTGGGTTACACACACTGAAAAACAAACAGTGTTGAGAATTGTCATTAGATTGAGATTGATGTCCCCTACAGGCAGATCAAGGGAGACTATAAATAACAGATTTTTCTGGTAAGGTGTAGGGATTTGGTATTATCCTGCATCCTAATGGAACCTTTAGTCAGTGTCTTGATTGACATTGGAGTGTTAAGGGTTAGAATGTTTATGTGTGACTGGGGTTCTATGTGAGTCAGTTGGGAGATGTAAGCCTACCTGGGAGGATGCAGGTGTATGTTGCCCTGAACCCAGATGTACATGACATTATATGACCATCATAATGTACTGGAACTAAATAAAGAAGTTACTGGAACTTCACCTGAGGTCATGGTCATCTGTGGGAAACAAGGAGTTCTACATTGGCGACGAGGATGCTGGCTGTGCTGGGGGGACAGCGTTGAAGATGGCACATACACCTCCCCCCAACCCAAGAAGAAGACCTCCCAGGTAGGGCGAGCGCTTAAAACTGTAGGCGCAGAAGGGCCCAGCGCTTGGAGCTCAGGCGCAGAAAGTAAGGGGCAGCGCCAGAGCCAGGGGCCAGCTGGCCTGTCACTAGCAGGACAGGTCAGGCAATGAGGAAAGCAAGAGACTGAGGAGGGGCTGAGGGCCCAGAGACTGATGGCTTAAGTGGTCTGGGACCACTGGCTGCAGCATGGAGGGCTTGGTGCCCATGGCAGTAGCAATTTGAAGAGGCCTGGGGTCTAGTTACGCCTGGAAATTTTGAGGAAGCCATGCTGGGCAGCTGAGGAATATAGCCAAGGCAGTAGCAACAGGAGAGGCTTGGAGCCTAAGCTGCGCCTGGAATTAAGCAATGAGGAGGCATGCTGTGCAACTGAGGACTATAAGCCCAAGGCAGTAGCAATAGGAGAGGCTTGGAGCCTAAGCTGCGCCTGGAAAAGAAACAAGGAGGAGTGATGTTGTACAGCTTGAGGCCTGGAGTTGGGGCAGCAGCATCAGAAGAGGTTGTGGACCTAAGTTGCGCCAGAAGTGGAAAGATTTTGGGAAGGAGTTTGTGGCTGAGGTCCAAAACGCCTGGAGCAGAGGAGGGTCCTGGGGGCCATTCAAATGCTTGGAGGGGCTTGGAGTCCGTGACTGCACTTTGGGGGCTTAGAGCCCATGGCCCTGTTGGAGGGGTTTGGTGCCCAATAACTGCAATTGGGAATAGTTTGATCCCCAAGATGTATTGTGAGGGACATAAGGATTTGCAAAATTTGGCTGGGGTGCTAAACAGAGATGCACTGTAGCAGGTGGCATTGTCTTACCTGTGGGAAACTGGGAGCTCAGCAGGAGGTGGATGTTTTAACCCCAACTGGAGTACGCGGTCCGGAGCCCGTGTGGAGCTGAGTAACGCTGGTGGAAGCGAGAGGCATGCAGAGGACCGGAGATAAGGCTCGGTGGTCCTATGGAGACCTGTGTTGGCGGCAGCTCCATGGTGTGCGCTGCGCCTGTCAGTATAGTATTGGAGGCTGCAGCTATAAATGGGGCATGGAGAGGCTCTGCGGCCCGAAGGAAGGCAGCCAATAGAGAGGTAGCTGGTAAAAGTAGCAGTGTTGTAGGTGGAATGGCGGGGGATGCCACAATGTTCGGAGCGACGACGGTTGGGAAGCGGAGATCTGCTCTCTTCAATGTCTTGCTTGGACTGGTGACGTCAGGCAAGTGGACTGGGGAGTCGGCGATCCAATGGAACACTGAGTTGGAGTGTTCGGCGATTCACTGTCATGTTGGCACTGCAGGATTCTGTAGGCAGGATAAAGGAAAGGACCTTGCAACGTGGTCCGACGTCAAGGGAAAGGAACATTTCCTGGTTTAGATCAAAAGAAGATGAGCGTATCGGGAGATGTTATGCGAAGAGGGAAGTGCGGCGGGTGAATGGAAATCTATTTCATGATGCGACCGGCGGCAAACGGCAGCAACATTGGGGACATTTCTGTGAGGCTGACAGCGACGAACTACGGCATTATGGGGATACTATTTGTGATGTGGACAGCGGCAAAAGAGCAGGAGCCGTAACCGAGAATAATACACCCCAGAAATGTTAAGCCCGAAGGTACTTTTGGTTTAAAGAGGAGGAGGGGCCGTGTCCCCAAAGGTACTGTGATTTAGAGACGTGGACAGGTGGAGCAAGGAACACAGTGATTAGTTTTTTCCTGCATTTGATGATTAGTTTACATACTGTATTTAGTCAACAAAAGTATTAAGTGATTCAAATGTGAGGTTTTAATAAGTACGTTCAAAGTTGCATATCATTAGGAAGAGATTGAGATATGCGTAGTAATAGTGTTTTCTGAAATGCTATTTGGTATTTATGTCGTAGGTGCATTGGTATGAGAGGTATCTTGCAAGTGGTAGTTAGCATGTCTGATAGGTGTGCACGGATGGTGTGTAAAAGTTGTGGCTTCTGTTACTTCTGTCAACAAATACTTGGTAATGTTATGATGCAAAGAAAACATTTTTTGTGGTACAGTCATGTTTAACTAACCCGCTTTTCCTTCCACAGATGGACATTTAATGGAAAATAGGTTGCATTTACAACATTGCTAGAGTTTGGTATGTGGAATCTGAAGTATAGTTATGTGCTCTAATGTTTTATTTCCACAGGTGGGGCTTTTGTAACGCAGATGTATTAAGATCTTGTGTATTGCTAAAGTTTAGAGTGCTAAGTGTCAAACAAAGTTTTTGTTTGGTTGTTTTGTTTAGAAACCATGCAGAGTTTCATGATGATACAGCAAAGACTATAGTAAAGTTATTGATGTTGGTATGATGCTGGTGTGAATGAAGTGTAGTTTTCCCTAATAGGAGCTGTATTGTATTTAGGAATACTTTCAACATGGGCAATTTAGGGGTAATGGTGTCACAAGAAGTGAAGTAGTTACCCGGGTATCTGGGATACTCAGTCTAGTTGGAGGTGGTGTGTGTTTAGGTACATACCGGTTTGCATTGTTGGGTGTGAGGGAGATGTGTGTGTGTTCTTTGGGGGGATGATTAAGTCAAGTTTAGGAAGAGAGGTATGGGTGCCTCTATTTGAAAAAGTTTTAGTAAGGATGTTTGAGCAGTTGGGTGCCTTTTCCTAACTTGGTAGAAAGAGGAAGGGGCATTGATTGTAATTGTGTCCCACGGCTGTGAGGACTATTTTGGAATATGTAATGAGACTAGCAGAATGTTCTCAGTTAGGAGTGATGATGCAAGTGCATTGGACGTGGGGTTGTTTGGGTGCGTGTTGTTTTAGCCGTTATGGTTAAGTTATCTACTTGTGTTTTTTATGTCCCTAAGGAAGGGAGATATGTAGGGATTTGGTATTATCCTGCATCCTAATGGAACCTTTAGTCAGTGTCTTGATTGACATTGGAGTGTTAAGGGTTAGAATCTTTATGTGTGACTGGGGTTCTATGTGAGTCAGTTGGGAGATGTAAGCCTACCTGGGAGGATGCAGGTGTATGTTGCCATGAACCCAGATGTACATGACATTATATGACCATCATAATGTACTGGAACTAAATAAAGAAGTTACTGGAACTTCACCTGAGGTCATGGTCATCTGTGGGAAACAAGGAGTTCTACATAAGGCATCCTCAAATGAGAGGAGGTGTCTGATGCTGCCCAACCAACATTGAATTGCACTTTATTAGCTAATTTGCACATCATTATTGCACTGTGAAATTAATTGTTGATAACACTACACTATTGGTTTTAGTTTTGTATAGGAAGGGTATGGTTTTATGAACATTTTATGTATGTTTTTTTTATTTCGAATCATTTTTAGGATGCATTTTAGAATATGCAATATGCTAATATTGTAGAATTGTGCCTCGTGGAGTGGTATGTTTGTAATATTTGTATACATCAATTTTCGCAATATATGTATGTCCTCTTTGACAAAATAAAGGAAACATGATTTAAAGAAAGTTAACGACTCAGGACCTATTTGGTACATGGCCCTAGTCAGGTATAATATGGACTGAACAGTAAGCGTGAGTAAGACTGTGTGGTTCTTTAGTTTTCGATTGTCCCTAGGCAGACAAAGGGCTGAACCTAGCGGTCTATAAATTAGCTCGATCCAGTCTCTTTATTGTTTAATGTATGTTCCAATGTTTTAATGTATGTTCCAGGGACACCAAAATGTACCGTCTGATTGGCTCTTCTTAGACCGCCCCTTCATTCTATATCCTTGTTCCCATAACCTCTGACCAAGGGGCGATTTGAAACCACTTTTGGTACCATGCGACCGCATCTCTGGATCATGTCCATTTCCCCAGCTTCCATGATTGTATTGCTGGTGATGTTCCCAGGGACTGCAGTCTGCTGGAGACAAGCAGCTTGAATTCAGCTCCCCCCCTACCTCAGTGTTAGGACTCACCGCCAAAGCTGTAAACAGCGTGGAGGGAGCGCTGACCAAAGGAATCCAGGGTAGTCACTGAAGCCTTCTTCCCACAATTATAACCCTCTGCTGTGTAAGGTTTACAGGCAAAAGGATCTAGTAGTTGGACGGGGAGACACACACCCACAACATGCCGGCTGTAGGAAGAAGAAAAGAAGAATCAATACCACTGGATTGTACTGGGATCACTCTCCCTCTAATACATAAGGGGAAACAACCTCAAAATAGGTAGGAAGCCAGTCAGGCCGGTTACAAGTAGATGAGTGATTAGAGGGTACTATGTCCCCAGAGAATCCCAATGTGGCAGACACCCGAAAGAACAAATAACAACAACACACCCTGATGGAAACTGAAATTGAGGTAATGCTTGAAATCAGGAGAAGAGAAAGGGTCTTACCGGGATATGTTTTGTTGTCAAAACTGAAGTCCATATTTCATGTAGTTCCAGAATCCTGTCCCAACAGCATGAAGACGCTTGGAGGTATTCCTTGGGTTCACAGAAGGCAATAAATCCAGAGAAACCTACCCTGATACCACGAGGAAGCCTAGATTGAATAATCACAAGCAGCAAGTGTCTCTAGTCTTTGTGTGTTCTCACACGTGTTGTTCCGGGATGGGAGGCAGGAAGTATGGAGTCCATAATCCAGGCAGAGACAGCAATATACGGGCATCAACGGGAATTAGAACGTAAGGCGGAGGCAGTCCTTTGTTCAGATCGAGTTGGCAATGTGCGGGCAGCAACAGGAATTAGACTGTAAGGCAGAGGCAGTCCGTTATCCACGTGCAGTCAAGTCAAAAGACAGCAGGGCAAGAACATAGAACAAAAGGGCTAAATCGAGGCAGTCCGGGGAACGTAGCAAGAGTCAAGAGCTCATAAAAATAGCATGGGAAACAGAGCGCAGAAGTCCGGAATCACTTCAGTCAGAAACACCGGGCTGTCACTGAGGGCAGGTCTATATCCTCCTGGTGTCACGTGACTGTATCACGTGTGCAGGAGACAGGAGTGTTCTTCTTGCATGATGACGTGTAGGGAGTAGCTTCCACTGTTCCCATGGTAACCGGTAGCGTACTAGAAATGGTGCTCTCTGCTGAACTGAAGGGAATGGTGACAACCCGGATACACAAAAGGGATTTTTGGAGGGTTTATGCGAGTCCAGCACCTGAGAGGCTGTTCCTGCAGGCCCCTTGGCCAAACCCTGTGGATGGGTGAGTTGATTCCTAACACTGAGCCATAGTGTACAGACTGTGTGTTCCGAGTTGGCCTACGGGGTGAGGCCCACCTGTGGTGCCCAAATAGAGTGTGCCTACCTGTGGTTTTGCATCCCTCACATGTGTGTGCCAGGTTCCCTTGTGTCTATTTTTTGTTAATCACATAGTGTCACCTCCCCCTTATTCCCCTCCATGCTATGTACCTGGAGCTGGCTACAGCTTCCAGGGACTATGTTGTTTCCCCACTTGGGGGTGGCCCAGCCCACCCCCTTTATTCCTGCAATTGGTAGCTGCGTCCACCTGTCTGGCGCTGAATCACATCTTCATTGCACCAATGTGGCACATTATTGATCTGGGGAAATTTTAGCATAACGCAGCACTTGGGCCAGGGCCATAAAACCCGGGGCTACAGAAATGATAAAGAAGAAAAAGACAGTTGGAAGTTTCAGTTGGAAGAAGGAAAAACAGAGGAAGACAGACCAAGAGAAAGATAGAAACAGAGAAATAAGGATGGAGACGAGAAAATAAATGGAAATAAGCACTCACTGGGGACTGTGTCCTTGAGAGGTGGCTGGCCAAGCTGCATATGAAAGCTGCATCCTGGCGTCGAATCCAAAGCACAGGGTGCATTTGGGATGTGGCGAATGGGTGAAGTAACGACCAAGCCCAGGGTCACATGAACGGGCAACCCCTGAGACCAGTGGCATGGCCTGTGAGGTAATGACTCACTGTGGGCGAGTATGAGCAGGCCTGGAGAAAGGGAAAACACTGGACTTGTGGCATGGTGACCCAGTGAAGACAGTGCCCCAGCCTAGGGTCACGTGAACAGGAGTCCCAGAACTGGGGCGTAGCCTTTGTTAGGGAGAATTCTCAAAATGTCTTAGAAACCCCAAGTTCTTTTGCTGAACTTTGGGACTCTGTACTTTTTAATTGTGTTTGTTTTCTGAGGGTTTTTTTTTGGTTATGGAGTGAAAACAGTGCAGTGATTCAGGGATGTCTTTTTAGAATTCCCAAAGGTTTAAATACCTCTTCTGGGATAAACTACTGTTTCCCAGAGAATGTAAAGTGAAATTGACTTTACTAGTCTTTCCAAATTCCTAGACCCAGCACACACCATCTTGCAATGGAGTGCTGCAGGGGTTACCTAGTATCCCCTGTGTCTAAATACTCATGTAGCAGTCAAATGCTACCCTTTCCTATTAAAAAGGCTGCTGGCAGTGGTTTTACAATGAACTACCATGATTTTTCCCGACTGCGAACACAGGTAGCTAAAAATCACGGGCCCTTTGTTTCAAAAGGAACCGGGTCTTCTTTTTTTTTGCCGTTTCTTTTTGGAAAGGTCCTTCTAGTGTTTGCATCTGCGCGCCAATCTAGGTTTGGTCCCTTTGTATGTATGCCTTTGACGGGTTTCAGGACTGAAGACTGCCTCTGGCGTCTGAGTGTCTGGGGTGGGCAGGAAGTGAATGAGGTGCCCGAAACTCCCTGTGCTTAGTCTCCTAGGAGAGAGACCCAAATGCACTCCGGCATGATTGGCTGGCTGACTGTCCGGCACGGACAGCCATCCTGCTGGATGAGTGACAGCTAGGCTTAAATGAAGGTGAGAATACTGTTTAAAAGGCGAGTCTCCAGGAGTGGAAAGCAGAGTCGACCACTGGAACGAAAGAACCAAAGACGAGCTGGAAGAGGACAGCTGCTGCAACTCCTGGACCGTTGGTTTGCCCGGTGAAGCCCTGCTGCAGGTCCGAATTGCCAAGCTCCATTCGACAGAGAAGCTCCTTCAAGGATGGCTTCTTCCTTTGAGTTGGTGGGACCAACCAACTCATAAGACACCTGGATACCATTTGCGAGGCTGGTTAGGATTAACCAGGGAGAGGGACACCAGTTTGTGTTCTTGAATCTACAGCTACTGGAACTGAAGTGACTCCATCTTGTTTGCTTTCTTCAACGATCCTGTGCAGTATAGGGGTCCCCTGACATCCTCCCTCTTGTCCCCACAACTGAGGCTCAGGAAAAGCGAGATCTGCAGGACCTGCCTGGAACCACGACTTCAGCAGCATTTGTTTCTTCACATAAAAGGTACTGTGCCAACCCGATTAAGAGAATGCCACTCGCACGGTGAAAGTTTGTGAAACTTTCCCAACTTGCAGGCCTGATCAGCTTGTGACCCGACATATGATTCTTTTTCACCTAAACTACTTCTAAGAACTTTCGCAAAGACTTTACCGTTTGATACCACAACTGCTCTTTCCTATTCAAAACACTAACCCATTGACTGTGGCCTGGCGTATTGACTTGAATTGAACTCCTCTGGTGAACTGAAACTATGTGCACTGTCTAAAAAGTATATATGACCTATTTTACTTACCTTGTGCCTTTTGCTCTTTTCTTCTGCCTAACACTGGTGGCAGCGGTGGGATAGAGTATAGTTATTACATTGAGAGTACTGCACTTACTTTTGTTCAAATAACCATCACAGGGATAAGTACAACTAGAGAAGCAATTGTTTTATAATGCCAGATATGGATAACTTCAAACAGGAAGCCCTGATCATTTTAACAGTAGATAAACTGAAATATATGTGTAAAGTCAAGTCTCTCTCTGTTAAGGCATGAAAAATGAATTGATTGAGAAATTGTTGAATCATCAAAGACTGGGGGGTAGAGCTATAACCCCTAACCCCCCCAGCAAATGTGGATAATGTTGATGAGGATGATAATGATTCAGAGTCAGTTTCTAATGTTATTGATGAGTTGGAAGAGTCAGAGGAGTCTCAGGATGTGATCGCCACTGCACCTCTACTTGCGTTAGGTCGTCAAGCTATAACCACAGGGACCTTACCATGCCCAGTACTGATGAGACTTAAGTTAGAGTTCAAAAGAACTCAAATGCAAACTGACAGTAAACATCAAGAACTCAGGCTCAGGGAAATGGAATTGAATCATGACCTTGAAATGAAGAAATTGTCTCTTGAAAATGGTTCTCTCCCAGAGTCTTCTGGGTCTTCCAGTCCTAAGAGGCCTCACATGTCTAAAGAAGCTGTGCGTATGTATGAGGTGAAACTTGATATTTTAGATTGGTTGGCTGCGTTTGAATTGGGATTCAGGGTTTCACTGGGAGTCAGTTGATTCCTTGGCTTTTATCTAGGCGCCCCCAGGTTGCAACTGATGCTGTAATGGAGGTGGGGGAACTTGAAAGATTGGAGTATGAAAATGTGAAGCTAGCTTTGATAGCTAGATTTGGGAAAACTCCTTCCCAGTACCTTAAGAGGTTTAGGACCCTCAAAAAGACTGATGGCACCTCTTGGGCTACCTGAGTGTGTGCATGTTTGAAGAATTTAGATGGTTGGGTTAAGGGTTACAGAGTTAACACTTTTGAATGAAGGAGAAATGTGTTTTTATTGGAAACTATTTTTGATGCCTGCTCTCCTGGGCTGAGGCAGCACTTGGCTGACTCTGAGGAACTTGATCCCAAAAAGTTGGCAATAGCATCTGACTCATGGGTAGCCAAAGGGCCACTCATAAGGATTCTGGTGCCACTCACAAAAAGGATGAAGGGAAGCAGCACAAAGATGGGAATAAAGATAATTGTAATTCCAACCCTCCAGAAGAGGCCCCCAAACAACATAAGGGTAGATCACATGGGAAACCTGCTAGGTCTAGTGAATCCTCTGTTGTCCAACCAGAGGGAGTTCAGCAGAAACCCCCATTCCAGAGAGCATTTGGTAAATTCTACGTCTGTGGGTCTGTAGACCACTTGAAAGGAGGTCCAGGTGCCAGGGTATACCTTCAGGGGTCAGCACTGCCCCCTTAGCCTTCTTCCCAGAGGACAAAGTACATATGGCTAGTGCTCACTTTCACTTATTGGCTGAAGAACCCTTGGGTGTTCAGGACAATGTATCGTTAGAGCCCCTTGGTCTGGGTAAGAAACAGAATATGGATGTGTACAACTCCATTCCAGAGATCTCTAGAGGGTATTATATGGACAGTGTTCTTGTAAATGGTCAGGACACCCCTGCCATGAGAGACACTGGGGCCAGCAGGACAGTAGTGGATGAAAGTTTTTTCAAGCCCGAGGATGTTGCTAGGGCACCCAAAGGGCCCACTAGATTTGCTGGAGGCCCTGTCCAATTGGTTCCGATTCTACCAGCTCTCATTCAGTGTAACAATATAACAGTGAAGATTCCTGTCAGTATTCAGAATGAGGTGCCTGAGAGAGTCATGTTGGGGAATGACTTAAAAACTCTAGGAGTAGTGTCCAGTACCCTCAGGCCTCCCAGTGAGAGGAAACAGAAACAAACAAAATTGGCTAGAGAGGAAACCTTAAGAGACCACTCTGAGCCTGTGGGAACCTCTACAGAGACACCCAATGTAAGCCCTGGTGTTAGTAAGTTGACCTCTAACCAAGGCATATCTGAGGCACGAATAGTAGGGAAATGGGAGCCCCAACCAAGCTCCATCATTGCCCATCCAATTGTAAAGTCTTTGACCCCCCCTGCTTCTGAGGAAGAGGTGGATAGACACATTGGACCCCTCTCTAGACCTCTGAGAACTGGTCATTCTCAAAGCTGGTGGACAACCAGGAAAAATAGGTCTAAGGCTAAACAACTTTAGACTGTTGGAACTTCTACTGAAGACTCCAATATAAATCCTAGTGTTAGTGGGGAAACTTCTAAAATAGGTAAGGATAGATCTCAGAGGAAGTGGCAGCATATACCTTGCTTGACCACAGCCCCTCCAACCAAGATACCTGAGACCCAACCTGCTCTTGTGAGAGAGGTGGTGAGGTACCATAGAGGCCCCTCTAGGTCTAAGGGATTCCTTTCTAAGGACCCCATAAAAACACCTATTGTAGGTTCAGAGGTTTTCTCAACTTTTGAGGGACTGGTAGATCAGATCCCCTATATACTAAAATAGAAAGATGTACCAAACAGGGTTTGTAGGTCATATAGCTTGTAAATGAAAACACCTGCTAGAAAGTGCCATAGCAAGGGTTGCAAAAGGTTGCTGGTGTACTCAGCAGGCCATTTAACTGACATGTAACAGGAGATCCATCCTGGTGGGGATTAGATCCTCCTGTCCCTTAGTCTGGGGGGATGAGTGTTAGGGAGAATTCTCAAAATCTGCTAATTCCTCCCTACCTTATAGACCCCAAGCTCTTTTGCAGACCTTTGAGACTCTCTACTTTTTAATTCTGTTTGTTTTCTGTGTTTATTTCTTTTGGTTATGGAGTTTTAACATAACTCCATAGGCATCTTTTCATGTATGTTACACAGCACCCACAGTGTAATGACACAGGGATGTCTTTTTAGACTTCCCAAAGGTTTAAAAACCTTATCTGGGATAAACTACTGTTTCCCAGAGAATGTAATGTGAAATTGACTTTACTAATCTTTCCAAATTCCTAGCCCCATTACACACCATGTCACAATGGAGTGCTGGAGGGGTTACCTAGTATCCCCTGTGTCTAAATACCGATGTAGTAGTCAAATGCTACCCTTTCCTATTGAAAAGGCTGGTGGCAGTGGTTTTACAATAAACTACCATGATTTTTCCTGACCACGAACACCGGTAGATAAAAATCACGGGAGCCGTTTTTTGCCGTTTCTTTTTTTGGAAAGGTCCTTCTAGTGTTTGGGCCTCATTACGACCCAGGCGGTAAGTTACCACCTGGGTCGTACCCTTACCACCATGGTGTAAACTATGTTTACACCATGGTGGATGGCGTATTTACCGCCCCATTCCAAGGTGAGTGGGGCGGTAAATCCCCATTTCCCATTTTACCCTTCCCCATTCCCATGTATGCCCCATAGGGCATAATGGGAGTGGGGAAGGCGCTAATTACGCCACCGTAAATTACGGTGGCGTAATTAGCATCATGGTCCCTTAGCGCCATGGATTTTAACACCTGCAAAAAGCAGGTGTTAATATCACCATGGCGCTAACGGACCTTGTAATCAGGCGTTAAGGGTCGGCGCCGTTTACGGCGCCGTTAACCCCTTAACGCCTATTTCGTAATGAGGCCCTTTGTCTCTGTGCACGAAACTAGGTTTGTTCCCTTTGTTCGTATGCCTTTGGCAGGCTTCAGGACTGAAGACCGCCTCTGGCGTCTGAGTGTTTGGGGTGGGCAAGAAGTGAGGGAGGTGCCCGAAACTCCCTGTGCTTAGTTTCCTAGGAGACCCAAATGCACTCTGGCGTGATTGGCTGGCTGACTGTCCGGCAAGGACAGCCATCCTGCTGGATGAGTGACAGCTAGGCTTAAATGAAGGTGAGAATACTGTTTAAAAGGCGAGTCTCCAGGAGTGGAAAGCAGAGTCGACCACTGGAACGAAAGAACCAAAGACGAGCTGGAAGAGGACAGCTGCTGCAACTCCTGGACCGTTGGTTTGCCCGGTGAAGCCCTGCTGCAGGTCCGAATTGCCAAGCTCCATTCGACAGAGAAGCTCCTTCAAGGATGGCTTCTTCCTTTGAGTTGGTGGGACCAACCAACTCATAAGACACCTGGATACCATTTGCGAGGCTGGTTAGGATTAACCAGGGAGAGGGACACCAGTTTGTGTTCTTGAATCTACAGCTACTGGAACTGAAGTGACTCCATCTTGTTTGCTTTCTTCAACGATCCTGTGCAGTGTAGGGGTCCCCTGACATCCTCCCTCTTGTCCCCACAACTGAGGCTCAGGAAAAGCGAGATCTGCAGGACCTGCCTGGAACCACGACTTCAGCAGCATTTGTTTCTTCACATAAAAGGTACTGTGCCAACCCGATTGAGAGAACGCCACTCTCGCGGTGAAAGTTTGCAAAACTTTCCCAACTTGCAGGACTAATCAGCTTGTGACCCGACATATGATTTTCTTTTGCCTAAACTACTTCTAAGAACTTTCGCAAAGACTGTACCGTTTGATACCAGAACTGATCTTTCCTATTCAGAACACTAGCCCATTGACTTTGGCCTGGCCTATTAACTTGAATTGAACTCTTCTGGTGAAATGAAACTATTTGCACTGTCTAAAAAGTATATATGATCTATTTGACTTACCTTGTGCCTTTTGCTCTTTTCGAAGTACTGAAGTGCCATTTGGCTCCTATTTCAGGGGAGCTCAAACTGTCTCAATACCTTAGAATTTTGTATTGAAGTGTATTGGTTTATAATATTAAGTTGCCTTCTTCTAGTGAAATGTTTTCTAAATGATTGTGTAATAAATTAATAAGTGTTTTTACCAAGAAACCTTGAGTATAAGTGTTTACTTGAACCACTGTGATTGAAAGTCCTCTGTCTAACTACTTGTACTGCTCACATTCAATCTTGAGATAAGCCTGGCTGCTCAGCTTGCTACCAAAAACTGTGTGGTACAGACTTATACCAAAGGTTGGGTTGGCTAACACCTGTAGTCCTAATTGTGTGTAGTGGTCCCAGAGGGTACTGCCTGCAATTCTGCCTAACAGCCTTTGCAAATATGGCCTGGACTGGAGGAAGCAAAAGTCCCTGATGCGTTGCATGCGATGGCCCCGGATAAAAGTGGTGGCTTTGCCTGAAGGAAGTCCACCCTCCCCGGGGCCAGACAGGGCAGGTGGTGAAGAGGAGGAAACCCGACTGCATCAGTGGTGTGCCCGGGGGCTGACAGCATCAGTGGGGGTCTGAGGGACTTACGCTCCCCAGGGTCACAAAGGGAAGGGGCATAAGCAGGGCTTACACCTGGATATCCGGCCACTGTGTCCCACGCGGCCAGGGCTCAATGTGAATGGATGAGTTTGCCAGGTGGGTAGGTCCCACGGACGTCATTTGGGGGTCACCAGAGGTCACAACTGCGACCTCTGTGGTCTCCCTTGCGACCTCTAAAAAAAAAAAAAAACGTTTTTTTTTTTGTAATGCAAGCTCCTGGGCTGTGGCTCTTTACTTCTGGGGTGGCTGGCTTTCTTGTTCAGGCCCCTAAAAAAAAGAAGAAAAATAAGAACAGGAGTGCCACAAGCCTAACACTTTCACCACTGACCCTAAATAAGAAAGAATAGGAATACCAAATAATGTGTCTTTCTGGAAGTGGTCTTCTCTTGCCCTAGTTGTGAAAATCACATCCCACAGAACAAATATACACCCACTATCACAATAATTGCTAGGCTCATTAAATGTTTATTTCAGGCACACTTCAGGGGTTGAGTCACTGATTTAGTCAGTTCTTAAACGCCTCAACTCAGCCTTTCATCCTTCAGAGGTCGATAAATGAGTACCAACACAGGTTGGGTGATATTGGGTGTATATTTCTTCTATGTAAAGCGCTTAAGCGTAAGTGCTATATAACAACACATCATTACCATTTGGTCATGGACGTCTGCTTGCATTCACAGTAATTTGGTAATATGGGCCTATACACACTGATCTTAATGGTACATATGGTGATCCATTCTTGTATGAAATATTCATCACATTATAGTGATATCGTAACTATATTTTTCGTAGTGTACAATGCTATGTGATGCCACTTCCTGTTTTGTCAACGGGTGAAATGTCGTGTTCCATTGCTACCAGCGATATCAGTTTGGGGTGGGGTCAAATGACATCACTTCCTGTGATGTCATCAGGGGATCAAGGGTCGTGTGATGTCACTTCCGCTACCCCTGGCATTTTGGTGAAATGACGTCCCTGGCAGGTCCTGGGCAGAACCTAATACGTCCCCCGCTTTGGAAAATAAGGCACCGCCATAAAAGAAATAGGGCTCTGACATCCCAAGAACGGTTTCAAAGCACTGCCATAAAGGAAGACAGGGTTTTGCAGCACTCATATCTTAATAAAGCACTGCCATGGTGGAAAGTGGTCTTCTCTTGCCCTAGTTGTGAAAGTCACATCCCACAGAGGGAGGAAAGTGGGTTGCTTTAGACCCTACTATTATTAGAAGACACTCCATAGAGGAGAAAGGTAATCACCCCTTGGCAGCCACTTGCGACCGGGTGGGCGTTGTTTTTTATCAAAGTGAGGTGGAGACGGTCAGTGAGTAAAGGTGCTCTTATTTAAAAATGTAAACATGTGTATAAAGACAATGACTGACACATGGGGACTTTCATCCAAGAGCACACCTCAGATGACAATATTATTGAAATGTACACAACAATAAAATGAGGAGAAAGGGGAAATGTTGGGAATGAAGAGATGGGTGCCCAGGGGAAGTGTGACTAGGAACTTGCCCAAAGTTCCTAAAGTGTGGGGTTTATTTCATATAGTAGCTACTACTTTATAAATGACAAAGAAAACTATGATTGGGGCAATGAAATTGGGAGAACATTGGATGGAAGAATGTTTATCTGTTAATAAGTTACATGTCTTTTATATAAAATCCGGAAAGGTTAAGATGCTACCCGCTCCATTGTACTGTGCCTTATTAAGTATCAGGAAGCCAGGGTTGTAGCCCATCTCCTGTACTAACACCTCTAATTCACAGGTTGTTCAGCACCTCACGGTACCGCCTGGTCTGGGATGACGGTGGGGGTGTGGGGGTTCCAGTGTGACCCATTATTGGTCCAGGGTGAGTTTAAAGTGTGCGCACCCACGGCAGGGACCATCAAAGCAGGGGATGCACTTCCCATGAGAAGTACACTCAAGTGAAAAAAGCACTACATGAAGGAATGTGTGCTATCAGGAAAATAGTGGCTCTCATATATCCCCCCTGTCCCCTACCCCATCATCTTAAAGGGATTTTTGGAAATGTAAAGACATGGGAAAGTCATGCTGATAAAGGGAGAAGGAAGGGAGCCTGTGTTGGTTGGGTGTGGGTAAAACTCATTAGCTACTTGCCGTGTCCGGCATCACTTTCTTACCACAGCCCTCACATTTAAAGGTGAGACTCAATCTGTGCCACCAGACAGGAACTGGCTGAGTTCACATTTGAAAAGGAGCTTGCCTGCATTTGGTGGCACTCAGGAGGTAGGAAGCAAGCTCAGCTCTCTTGCACCTGTGTGCTAATGACCTCATGGGGGCTGACAAGGTTCTAAAGATGAAATGTCGATGTCAACTCACTGCCCCCTTAGTCTTGCTTCTGTAGTCTGTAGTATGCGAATGCCAAAGGATGGATGCCATGAACAACGACTCCAGACAATGACTGCCTAGTGTTTTTTGCGTGTTTTTCGTCTTGAATATTTTTTCATTCTTGGTATACAGACCAGTATCATTTAGATATATTGATCTGTGTCGCTCTCAACTAACGCTAAAGGGTGATGCAGAAGAAATTAAAATTCATTTATTTTCAAGTTATACAATATTGTAAGCAATGCTACATATTGCCGTGTTTTTATATCGATAGTCATTACAGTTTAGAAGAAAATATCTTTTTGTAACATAACATTGCCTTAAATGTACCGTTTGTAACTGTTCAGAAATCCTTCAATGTGTAAAGTGGCAGCCAGAGCTGAGGTAAAGCTGGAGACTAAGTAGAACTGTCAGCACGGATCCAGAACCCACAGGCCGTGTGCCCCCGATTGAGAAAGAGTATGTGGGTTCACAATGATCAGGGTATAATTAGCGATCGCACAGGCAACATTTTAAAAATACTATTGAATTTCTCACGCTGTACAGTACTCTATAATATCTCCATCTGTTTTACAGCAAAACATTTAAAGAAGTTGCAGATAAACTTGCCAACATTCTGTGAACAAAAAAAAATAGGATTTTTCAAGTTTAATAAATAATAACTCGCATAACAATGAAATCACAGAAACATACAAAACATACATTGTTGGTACCATTGAAGCATTCTAAAAAACACAACCCATCAAACAGCACAACATGGAAAGATGTTCAAATGTTAAAAATGTATAATTCTGAATGGTAAGTTAACACCAACTTCAATTGCACAATAGGTAATCACACATAGCTGGTAGGCAACGTTTACCACTGCTCTGTAGCAACAGCCTGGCGAATACATATTTATTCCTGCAATGCAAGTTGAACAATGAATGACATTGTCTGATAAGTCTGATAAGCAGATACTGTGTCATGGTGTTACACTGTGCCACTTGTCTTCACTGGTGGTTCACATAAAGGTTGCCCCAGCAAGAGTGCAGGGCAGAGTCATGTAGCTGTCAGGTCAGTGGAATGACTGAGTCCAATCAACGTAATCACCTACCAGCCCACTGTACAGATAGACTAATTATTGTGTTGCATGCTTTATCCTGCTGCCTGCCTTAAAGTCAAATAAATTACCTGCCACTGTAAAAAGCAGGAGGATCTGTCACCCAAATCTGTAGGCGGTAGGACTGCTTAAAAAGCAGTAGCCTACTCCCTAAATCTGTAGGGTTGGCAAGTATGGGGTGACAAAAGCAAAACAAAAGAGGTGATGGTTGGAAGGTTTAGAATAAATCTCAACCTCTGGCATTGCTCTGGGCAACCCTCCAGACCATCGTTCTTCGCCTGCCAAGCCATTACAAAAGGGGAAAGACCACATGCAAATCAGGCTTGGTCCCACCCCCAAAGGGGTAGTCCAGCCCGAACTGCTAGGTCACATCCCTTCTGCACGAGACCACAAGCATCCCCAGACATGTTTCAACCTTGTTGGGCGTCATCAGTGAGGAGTAGCTTGGGTCTCTAGGCCCAGCAGGCACGGGACCCACGTCTGGGCATACCCGTCCCACTCGGGGTGACAAAAGCAAAACAAAAGAGGTGATGGTTGGAAGGTTTAGAATAAATCTCAACCTCTGGCATTGCTCTGGGCAACCCTCCAGACCATCGTTCTTCGCCTGCCAAGCCATTACAAAAGGGGAAAGACCACATGCAAATCAGGCTTGGTCCCACCCCCAAAGGGGTAGTCCAGCCCGAACTGCTAGGTCACATCCCTTCTGCACGAGACCACAAGCATCCCCAGACATGTTTCAACCTTGTTGGGCGTCATCAGTGAGGAGTAGCTTGGGTCTCTAGGCCCAGCAGGCACGGGACCCACGTCTGGGCATACCCGTCCCACTCGGGGTGACAAAAGCAAAACAAAAGAGGTGATGGTTGGAAGGTTTAGAATAAATCTCAACCTCTGGCATTGCTCTGGGCAACCCTCCAGACCATCGTTCTTCGCCTGCCAAGCCATTACAAAAGGGGAAAGACCACATGCAAATCAGGCTTGGTCCCACCCCCAAAGGGGTAGTCCAGCC